>NC_133578.1:74345929-74951769 GCF_964106895.1 Numenius arquata
ACACAACCTAAATCTGTTGATCCCCAATTTGTGGCGATTGCCTCTTGTTTTAGCTGTCAGACTCTGCTGAAAAGGGTTTGGTGCCTTTGATTCTAAAATGAATCAAAAAAAAGTGTTAATATTTTCAAATTTTTGCTTTTGAAAATAATTCTACTCTATCAGGATAATTAACTCACTCCTGATGAAGCAGATGATCTCTTAAAATCCATTCCATTCCTGTATTCTGTGAAGAAACCTTCAGAAGGAAAGAAAAATACATGGAGCTAACTGAGAGAATTATATTAATTTTTGAAATTATTAGCTTTTCATAGAATTTATTGGGTAAAAATAAATCACCAGGTTATGTGAGCTAGTTACATAAGGTCAGAAACAGGCAAATAAAAAGTAAACTGTAATGTGATTAATGACAAAAAAAAGATAGGAAACATACTTAGAAACGTGCCAAAAAGTGTCCTGGTGCCAAAACCTCAGACTGTTTCTGGTTTTTATAGAGTAGCGGACCGTATTAAAATGCAAATGCTTTCTTTTAATTTTTACTGTCTCTAGAAGGAGTCAAGGTGCTTAACAGTAACCATAGCCAAAGTGAAAAGTCTAATCTCTTTTGTAATTTACAGCCTAAAAACTGATGATAAAGGTGGTGCAACCCTTCTAAAATTGATTGCGTATCTGGGAGAGAAAGTAACACCTCGTTTGTCCTTGTTCATTTCAATAAGCTCAGAATTAGTCACACAATTTAGCCTCAAATTTCAATGTTCTCACTCATCAGGGTTATGGCTGTAGTGGTTTTAGGGTGTATTGGAACATATCTGATCACATTACTTTGAAGTTTGCACCACAACCCTGTGAAAAAACCTACATATTCATTTCCCTTAGCTTCTTAACCCCTTTGCTCACTGTTGCACGCAAAGGAGAGCAGGAGGAGTTTTAATGTTGTAACATTGACTAAGTGAATCAGAACAGGATAAAGTGTTTCTTAGGATTCAGGAGGGGTTTCTTCATGCATTTGTGACCTTGGCAGACCTAGGAGGATTTGCAGTGGGACTTTCTTTGGATGAGAAACTTCTTAGGCAGATCTAGCGGTAAGTGGCAGTTTTACAGATGAGGAAGTTAATCAAGTCAAGTGTCTGACTGAGAGCAACGTAGAATTGCACCACTAAGCTTGTTCTGGTCAGGAGACATAAATGAGACATTAATATTTTTCTTTTATTTTTTTTTTTCCCACACCAAGAAAGAATTCCTGCAGTCTTTGCAAATATAACACCACTGAATCTGGTTGCCTAAGCCAAACACAGGTATTTGCAGTTTACCCTGCTTAAGTTCGCTTTTAAATGGCAAATGGATATGATATTCTTCAGCCTTGGGCTACTAAAAATATCGCAGTACACCAACAAAGAGCCAGGAGAATCCACACGTTAAGGTCACAGGTGAAAACTCTCATATCTGGGCTGTAGATCTGGAGCTGGAATCTTTGAGCTGCCCGCCTTTAATATAGCAGATGCATGATTAGCTCTTATCTGGACAGTTGGCAGAATTCCTTCCACAGCCTACAGAAAACCTCTGAGTTGCAGAAAAAGCAACAAATTCCCCCCAAAGTGGAAAATAACTGCTCAGTTTAGAATAGCCATAGCTCGGACACCTTCAAAAGGAAAATTTGGTGTCCCTATCTTTGTACTAAATACTCTACTTTTGTAAAGAGTTTTGTTTCATTTAAAGCGTGTAAGTGGTTATTAAAGTTACTTAATTCATATATGTCTTAAACATTTTTATGTGTTTTATGTTACCTTCTTCTGTGAACATCTATTACTCAACAACGTGGTATGACACACTGTGTTTCAATGAGAAGAGAAGAGAAGAGAAGAGAAGAGAAGAGAAGAGAAGAGAAGAGAAGAGAAGAGAAGAGAAGAGCCACCATAATGTGGTCAATATTTTTCTCTTATGCTATGTATTAAGTGTTCCCATATTTTTCCAGACTATCGTCTTTACTTTTCTAATATGTCATGAAAATAGGAGTGTCAGGCAACTCTTAACTTGCTATAGAGAACTTGCTATGCCAAAAATAGTCAGCTTAAGAAGCAGAGAGTAGCATCATATAGAAATAAAAACCCAAATGCAAAGCTTCTCAGAAAATCTTTCACCAGATTCATAAAGCTCAGCTGTAAAAAAATTGTGGATGAGGTCAGAAACCTGACATCCCACATTCTCCATATTTTATCTTTCTTGTAGAAAACAAGGCAAGAAATTTCTAATATCTTCTGACTGAAAGTTCAGCCCCACTCCTGGTGATCAAAGTTGTTCAAACTACCATGTGAACAAATCACCAGACAAACATCTCTGTGTCCAGAGTAGCAATTTCAGAATTCGATATGTTAATCTCTTTTTGTCAGACACCCTTGGTCAAACACTTAGCTTCTCTGCCTTTCAGTCTTCCCACCTCCAAAATAAAGCTAATCTTACTTGCAAGGTTTGTAGGAAGTGTAATGAATAACTGCAAATTGCTTTGAAAAATCTCATATCAAAACTCAGCAAATTATTCTTATTACTAATATTACTAATAAACCTGAGGAAATAAGCTCATCTTTCACCTTGTCTGGAACCATAAAAGGCAAAATAGGACAGAACATTTTCAGGAGTGGTATTTAGCTGGATGAGGCTGAGAGCAGCACAAAATATTTTATCCATCAGTAATTTAAGCAAAGTTGGAGTGCACTAAAAGAGGAGATAAGTGTGGTAACAAGGTGATAATCCGTAAGAGCCACTGTACTGTATTGAGACTGATATGTGGCATGGGCAAGGGAAGGGGGAATATAAAAAAACAATGTGACTTATTGTGCCAAAGTTTCAATGTATTTTAATTTTCAACCCCATAAACAATTATCAGCCAGCATTATGGGTCCTCTCAGAGAAGCAAGAAGCATGGGTTCTACTACATTATTCCTGAAAATGTCATGTAATTTAATTTTCTTTTCTCTGTCACTTTTCTCTTGGACAATGACAAAAGCCACTGGCTACCCAAAGTGAGTTTGGTGGTTGGTTTCTGATTTCTACTAAACAAAATACCTTTATCACACATTCCAGGCCAAGAAATGAGAAGTTATTTATAATTTTAGCTTCCCATGCTCTAAGCAGTGTCTCTGCCTGCAAACTCCAACAGTGATGCACTCCTGTTTTTAATGGTAAAAAGGAATCCCAAAAGCTGTGCCCTTCTGGATCCTCAGAACTATGAACCCCTATGGCCAGTGCAATACTTATTAGAGTAAAGAATTTGACTCAGAAAGTTAAAACATAAAACCTAGTAGTCCCAATATTAAAATTATTAATTGACAGAACTAATTTAATTAGAAAAGAAAAAAAAAAGTAACCTTTTGAACATTGTTCTTTTAGGGAGTTGGGGGTGACTGTTTCAGATGGTATTTTCTCCTGAGTTTTAGTGGAGCAACAGGGATATCTCTGGAGGATAATCACAATTTTAGAGTGAACAGACTCATCCTATTGCAGTGCCTTCCTCTTTCCAAAAACTAGAAAGGGAGGATAAAATGATTAGGTTCACATTTGAGGGTCCTCTATTATGTGTCTAAAGATAGACTGACCTTTATAAACAAACTTAAATTTACTGCAGTAATACAACAGAAGACATCTGGTCTTTGAAGCACACATCATTTCAAAAATAGCATCACTTCTTGGTGTATGTAGGCTTAAGAAACAGTTATTAATAACCACCTTTTTTTTTTCCTAAACTACTTCAAATGTCATCAGTACTGAGAAATGTTTCTCTCCAGTCATGTCAAAATGTGGAATCGAGCCTGATTGTATAATGATGAATTTCTCATATAAAACATTTTCAGTCTTCTTCATCATGTGCCCTTCATGGGACTCAGCATTAATTAGGAGCATAAGGCTGGAGAAATTGCCAGTGTCATCAAATCCAGACCCAATTATTGCCGACAACTCCCTCGTATGACCCTGTTGACAACTCTTCACATTCTTTCTCAAGGCAGTCAGATCTTTTTCTGCTGTGCCTCTGATCAGAGGTCTTCCTAGAATTTTAGTGCTCCAGAGTTTAGAAACTTTCTCTGAATTTCCAGCTTAGGCTGATGTTCCTCAGTCTGCACTGTCCTATAGCTAGAGGACTGCAGACCCCTTCACTGTGAATTAGATGGGGTAGTCAGCTGCAAATCAGAACAGCTGGAGTTGAATTAATACGAACTGTGTCACACTAAATGTCACACAAGATGAGCACAGCAAGGTCCCTCCAGACATACAATTCTGACATCAATCTTTGCTTCTGGATTTACTATTCCCTTACTTGCTTTCCTTTGCAGAAGCAGATCCCTGATCCGTTGAAGAGCCTGGGGAATATGTGACCAGATGTTTCTAACCCCCTTTCCAGAGTGATTTTCCAGCACTCCACGAACAACGGCAAAAACTGGGTTCAGCGTGTCAGCCTCTGGGACATGCTGAATAGTGCCTCAGAAAATCTTAAAGAAAACACGGTCCAGACTTTGATAAAGACAACCACTTTTGGTGACTGTTGCATATAGTGAGACAGGGGGAGTTAAAAGCATCTTCTTTCAAGTCAAGCTGTGTCCTCTCCTGGAGTATCTGCTGCCCTCTCACAGAATCACAGAATGATATGGGGTTTGAAGGGACCTCTGGAGATCATTTAGTCCAACCCCTCTACCAAAGCAAGTCCACCCAGAGCAGGTTGCACAGGAATGTGTCCAGGCAGGTTTTGAAAGTCTCCAGAGGCAGAGACTCCACCACCTCTCTGGGCAGCCTGTTCCAGTGCTCTGCCCCCCTCAAAGTAAAGTTCCTCCTCATGGTTAGAGGGAACTTTCTATGTTCAAGTTTGTGCCAATTACTTCTTGTCCTCTCCTACCTGCCTCTGGAGCTGCAGGTAGCGATAGAGAAGAGTAGCGATACACAAAACCAAGCAGCTAAGAGAACAAAAGAACTAAATATAGAAGGAAAATAATGTATTTGTACTTTCCAGAGGCATGGCAAGGGGCTTTCTTTGTCTCCATTTCTTTCTTTGGTATTTAAATAGTTAAAGATGTACCACATGCCCTAATTAACAGAGCTTGCTCAGTTCAGGTAACAGGAACTTGAGCTGTCCATAGTGATGGTCCTTTTTTTAATACCCTTTTGTTGGCCTGTTGTATGTGGTGGTTTATCACAACAAGGCGTATCTGGGGATGTGGGATGAGTCTGAATGCCAGGAGCTATAGAAAACATAAATAAAATAAAATGTCATTTTAAAATGACTGAGTTCTGAATTTGGTCGATTGGTCTTAGAAACAGAAAAACATATTTTCAGTCTTGCTTGGTTCAGTGCTCATGCAGTAGTTGAGAATTGCAAAGAAATTATTTTCTCAAGTTAAGGAAAAATTACTCAGGAATAGAAGGTTTTAGTAATAAGCATGTGGAGGGATTTGTTTAAGTTCTACCGGCTTTATTGTAGGAGGAGAAAATTTAAATATTCTTAGGGCTACAGTGTCAAGCACACAGAGCAACATTTCTCAAGCCTCATGATATCACATTTTATTATGTGAAAAATTCCCAGCTTGCTCTGGAGATGTATCAGGATCAGGTAAGGAGGTGGCTGTGTCCTTAGGATGCACTGCATCCTTTGAGGGAGTTAAAATTTGTTCAGGAAGGAACCATGGGAAATCAGAAAGTGCTTTCCTGTCTAGAAAAATTGTATTTGATTGTGATTGTCTGGACAGGTTTTCTTCCATTTGTGGTCATGGCAAGTTGATTCGTCTGTGATACCTATTCCTTTTATGTTCTTCATTTATTCCTTATATGTTCTTCACTTTATGGGTGCTGAACTTTGAGACCCTGAGTTGGGCATGAAACCCATGGCAGAATGACATACTAAAGCTCAGACTCCCAGTTCTTAGTCTCAGACTTAGTTCTGCTCTAACTCTGGTCCATTCTTCTCTTCTGAAGGCTGTATGGTCAGATGAACCTCAAACAAACTAACAAATAATTCCATAGGTGTCAAACTGAAAATCTGTCAAATCCAGAGCTCCTTACCAAATCTGAGGAGGAACTTCTTTACTTTGAGGGTAGCAGAGCACTGGAACAGGCTGCCCAGAGAGGTCGTGGAGTCTCCGTCTCTGGAGACATTCAAAACTCACCTGGACATGTTCCTGTGCAACCTGCTCTGGGTGGACCTGTTTTGGCAGGGGGGTTGGACTAGATGATTTCCAAAGGTCCCTTCAAACCCCATATCATTCTGTGATTCTGTGATTCTGTGAAATTTCTAACTAAGTGGATACTGGTGGATCAAGACCACCATGATGAAAACTTTGTTTGTCTGCTTCAGATTAGTTTTTACTGTCAACCTCACCAGAAGCAGTATGGAATTAGCACTTAATTCTCTCATTTGTATTAACCAGAAACTTCATCTGGAAGAAGGAAGGGGTAATGACATTATTATAAAAAACTTTAGGCTTGGAGAAACTGTACTTGAAAAATCTAATAGTCAGATAATTTTGGAGAAGTTCGGCGTGTGACATTTTTGTAAATACCTTACAAAAGTACTACAGAGGATTTGACATTATTAACACTAAAAATATTACGAGAATCTAATCCTGCAAGATGCTGAGTCTATGGGAACATGCAGCATTTGGCAGCTCTCAGGAAGCTCTCAATAACTCTTAGATTCAGGCTTAAAGTGTTGTGATCCTGAGTTGCCCATTAAAGATGCACTAAATGTTTCCACTAAGGGAAGTCCCAATTATGTGGTTTTATATAGAAAAAGGGAAAGTTAATGAATGGAAATGTAACAGCTCTGACGCTGCTGAAGCACTGAGCTGTCATCCTCATAACTTTCCCAGGGAGATAAATATGCTCTTTCCAGCTTCTCAGAAGCTATTATTGCATCTGATTTACAGGCAGTATAGAGGTAGAGAGGGGGGAAATCAGTGGCAACTTTTTGAGGTTTTTCATAATGAAAATTTTAAAAGCTTTTTTTAAATGAACAGTAGGGAAATACCATATTTTTATTAAAGAAGAATACATGGATTATAAACTGGTTTGTATCTAAGTAAATAGTCATGTTATTTAACAAGCCAGCATGTCATGTTATAAAATTCCTGAATTCAAAATCAGTCTCAATTTCGACTGAAACTTCTGATGTTCTCAGCGGTCCTATAGAACACTAAACCCACACATATTTTAGCCCTTCCATTTGGAAAAAGGACCTAGATGCACTGGAGTGGGATAAGATTACAGGATGAATTTTAGGTAAATTGTTACTGGAGTGCATGCAATCTATACCCTGTTTTAGTCATCTTTATCACAGTGAAAAGATTCACCTTCTGGAGGCGCCAGTCTGTTTCAGTTGTCTACTGAAGAACTCGTTTAGGTTAGAAACCCAACTTTTATACTTCTGAAGTGTATTAGATTAATGCTACTTATCCTGTCTGTTGTTTCCACCATCTGTCTCTCTGCTTGTTTCCCTCTATTTTTATATTCCTGGTAACAGACACATAAGAGCTCCCCTGTTTCCCTCTACACCTTTTTGCTATTACGATGATAGCAGCTGGCACTCTCCGCTGATGTTAGAGCCCTGTTGTGCTATGGGTTGCAGTTGCTCTTTCTATAAGGCAACTTCAGCCCTAAGGACTGTCCTGTGCAGATACAGCAAAGGATGGAGGCAAAAGTGACCATGGGAGGGCAGGTGAGTTGGACATAATCCTCAGCCCACCTGTATTGAGAATCAAATTTCCCAAGTTTCCTTCTGTCAAACCTTGCATGCAACCCGAAAAACCTTCACATCTCTCTGCATTTCCTGGTTTTAGTGTCATTTTAAAAGAGTGTCAGTAGTGATGCAGAAGAATGAAAAGCCATAGTGAGAGACAAGAGGCAATTTGTGAGTCCCCAGGCAGATAAAAGCTGTACCCATCAAAGCAGGTAAATCCTCAGTGCTGGTGTCTGCAGTGTAGGTTTGTCCCACCCCAAGTGTTCATGTCAACCTGGGCTCCCTGGCACACATGGAGAAGGAGTCCACATGGGCAGTGGGCGAAAATCATCTCATCTTAAAAGAAGATGCTCATGTTTATTTGGATGAGTCACATCCTTTTTTCCATTGACTCTACTGACTATAGAGTCTACTGCCTGTTAACTACAGTGAGAACCTAAATGCTCTGCTCACATGGAGATGGCTGAATTGTGCACCCCTAAAACAGAGCAGAACTCATTTTTAGTTCTTTTATGTGGGACCAAGCTGCACTCCACAGAAGACCTTAGCATTTTCATCCATATGAGCTTCACTGACTTCATTGTAAGTGTTCAGCTGTTTTGTTTGATTTTATGGAGAAACTCAGTGATTTCACCTTCCTCATTTAGAAATTTCCCTCCTACCCCGAGTTCTCAGGTCACTTGATAGCTGACAGTTTTATGCCCTTTTACTTTCTCTGTGGGAGTGGCAGGTGGGGAATGGGGAGAAGAAGGAGAGAAGATATGTAAGAAAAGGAGGTTGTTTCGTCTTGTATTTTGCAGAGACCCCATATCAGAAAATGAAAGTGTTCAGGTTTTTTACCATCTATAACTTCTGAAATATTACAGTTGTCTTCTGCAGAATGAGCTGTTTGCAATACGTTGTTTCTGTAGACCCAGCAGCTGGGATGGAGCTGAAGTTTGGAAAAGGAAACTATGCATGGCTACTCCTTGCCTTTGTATTTCTAGTTACCACACTTTGGGCATCCACCCTTGGCACATAGAAGGAGAAACAATTACTATACCTAAAGAAGTCAAGTGTTCAGCATCCTAATGTTTGCTGAGTAACAAAGCCAGCATGTTTGGCAGGAAAATATGCTTATGGATCAGATCATGCTCTTGAAGCTCATAATGTATCTCACAGACCATCATTGTTTGAAGTCTCTACCTCTGACAAAGAGATCAGAAATGAAATTTTGATGAAAGAAGAAAAAACAGAATGGTTTTTAGTAGGAAAGAAACAACATGTCTGCTTGTTGCTGTACATAGTACACCCCTTTCAGAAAAAACAGCACAAATCAAAAGGTGGTGGGGGGGAACCCCACAAAATTATGACTAAGCTACACCACAGGGTAATCTGCTTTAGAATTCCCCTATTTTTGTCCTCAGTTCATAACCTCTGCTTAAAGGCACCTGGTGGTGATGTTAATATGCAACGTGCCTTGAATCCTAACAGTAGGTTAACTGAATGTAATTTCAGATTCATGTTTTTCCTTCCAAGCTTAAAACTTCCTACCTGCTCCTACAACTTTTCCTACCACTGGAAAATATCGGCAATTACCTAAAAAACAGAAACCATCTAAGCAACGGTAGATATATTAAAAGACTTATTGTTTACACCAAGGCTTTTTACAGCAAACTTCAATGCAAACAGAAACTGGCTATTCACTGGAGAAACTGATAGTTTTTATAACAGATGGGATAATGCGTTGACCTTGGACATAGGAGTGAAATGAGCATATAGCAGTTTGCTTTTGCTGGGGAAAGGCTACATGATTCCTATAAATGGACTAACAAGAGTGGGTAACCTTGTACCACGTTCCTGTGTCACTTTGATTTTTTTTTTTTTTTGTAAGACCATGAAGATTTTTTCACATCAAATATCTTTTATATGTGAAAAATCAAGTTATGTTCTCAGGTATATTCAAACAATGTTTTTACGGTATGATGTCCACGAATAGACAATATTACTGTTCAATGTTAAATGAAGTACTCAGCAAAAAGACACAGTTTAAAAAAGTAGATTAAGTAGTTAAAAGTCTTATAAATAAAACCATAGGTAAAAAAAAAAATAGATTTCTAGATAAAACAGAGAGAAAAGTCATTTTCCCTGGAATAAATTCCGATATCTGTCCTTGGTCTTGTTCCTCCTTTGCTTGAGAGAGGTTGAGGTAAGAACAGCTAGTGTCTTGTCTTCCTTAAGGAACTTAAATAGTGTTTATTAATTTAAAAAAACTACCATTTCTCCTGTTTTAGTGTACAAAAATGAAATATTTCCTAAACCAGCTCTTAATATTCCCTGTGACTGTTTAAAGAGATCAAATGACTTCAAAAGCAATTATTTATCTTCCTTACCTTTATGTCTACCAAATATTTAATGCTTCACAATAATTATTTGTTTCCCATTATTTGGCTGCTTAATGACCTTGCCACCATCAATACATTAATTATCTACAGTCTGCAGTGAAGTAAAGGAGTGGCCTTAGTCTTAAAGAAAGGGGAATTAAGGCAAAGCAAATGTGTCTTTCATGACATTAAGGAATTACTTCTAGTCTCTGTGGTTCTCACTCTCTGTTTAAACTGCAAATCTAACCTCCAGGTTGGAGCTGGATTTGACTGTTTAGCTGAACCACTTCATCTGCAGTTAATGTACTTTTGATGGGCACAAATCGAATGCATGTATTTAAGAAACCATAGAACAGATTATCACCACATTCAGCACATCTAAAATTCAGTAAATATCATACGAAAACTGACTATTTCGGTTTTTATGAGTATTCCTTTACATTTCATGGGGAAGTATCCTTACACATACTTCATCAAACAATGTGCCTTGAGCATATTACTGAATGTACAATAAATAAAAGAACAGTGTTTTATTTTTCTTTCAAGTGAAATAAATAAATAAATAAATAAAATTGTTTGCTCTGTGAATAAAAAGATCCATCCTCAGGGATACAGTGTGGTTTTCACATAATTACAGCATTAGCCTGAAGGCAAAATGCGCAAATGTGGAAGATTTTGCCTCACATGAGTTGTTTTACAGCATAAACACAGTTTCGGAAAGGTCCAGCCAACCATGTGGTCTGAGACTTAATTACTGAAACAGCCAGGCAGTCTCAGCTACTCAATTAAGGAGCTGTTTTCCCTGGCCCAAAGAGAGCTTCCGTCTAAAACTGAAGGACTCTGCATAGGCACTTCTTGAACAGCAGTGGATGCATTTACCTTCCAGGAAAGAGAAGACACTGCGGGAATAGAGCGCAATAACTAATAGCTCTTAGTGGGATGGAACTAAGATGTTAACTTTTAACTCCAATGGTGTGTTACACCACGGAGCCCCAGATGCTAAATCATATGGGAAGACATATGTTTTCTCTGATGAATTAGGTCTGCTCCCTAAAAGAAATAAACTCTATTTCCTAACATTATATTAAAGATGCTAATGTATCTTTCACAATGATGAGAAGTGATCTGCTTTGGGAAGAATCTTGCTACATACTTGTTCCCTGATGTTGCTATTCCGTTCTTTATTATTGTGATGATTTATTGTTTGTTACTAAAGCCCTTTCCATTAGAAACCTCCAACCTTCACTGCGGGTAAGTGCTTTCTAACTGATTGATTTGGGGATTTCCTCAAATTAAAGTAAAAATAGAAAATACATCAAAGCCAAAATTAACATTTCCATACTTGACTGTCTAATGGTTGACATGTGGAGCTGCAATTCTTCAGATGGGTCTCCAAGAGTGGAACTTTATTGAAATAGGTCCATATAGACAAGATATGTTATTGAATAAAGTATTTCCAGGCAGAATCTCCCAGCAAAAGTGGAGCTGGCTGTCAAGGGAAATGACTAGGATTAGACAATTTCTCTTCACAGCCCATTTTGGGATTCACCCATTATTAGTTCTGACAAACCCTTTTTCTCCCCAGCTCCAGGGAAATTCAAAATTAGGGGCTGCTGCTTTGTTTGGTGCATGCAGGGAACTGTACCCTTCAGATTCATGTTTAGCGCTCATACATAATGTTGAGCCAAAAAATGAGAAAGCAAATGAACTGGTCCTTGAGAGAGCACTGCAGATCCTGTTTTTTCCATTCATTGATGATATCTGCAGTCTGAGTCAGTGGATACCTACGAGGGCTGTACCACCTCACAAGTACTTCCAGGTACAGATCCTATTTAGGCTGCACGACTGTAGGTTCCTTAACCCACTAAAAATGTTATCGCCTGTGCATTTGGTTAGATGGGAATAGAACTAGGAATCCAGTCTGATTCAAAGAGCCGTCTGTCAAAATTTCCAGACTGGCTGTCTAAGGGTGTATTTGCAGTTTGAGGCTGTTGTTCAGGTAGGTACCATTGCCATGTTTCACGCCTGTGCTGGGATGGTTTCTGAGTAGGCAGCAATCTCTCCCTTGCTCTGGTTTTCATGCAAAGAAAGCAAAAAAAAAAATGTAGACGAGAGGAAAGCCACAGCATACGGTAAAATACTTAGCAATCACCAAAATCATAGGGCCAGGATTGTGGCACGTTGACTGCTACAACAGTTGGGTAGCAGTGGGAGGAGGAATGCAAGAAACATGGAATAAAGGGTCAGCTTTGCCAAAGGTTTCTGTGCGATTTTGGGGAACTCTCTGAATCTTGTCACCCAGAACAAATAGCACGTGTTCAGATCACATCTGTCCTTGCCTGGCAAATCTTTCAGGCTAGCAATCATGATTTTGCACTGGCTCAGAACTGGGGGCTGGAAGGTATGGAGGTGCGCAGTACCTGGCATGGCTATGAAGTCAATTCTGCTGTTGCTTATCTCCCCTTCAGAAGTTTGGTGAGCTTTTATTGTGTAAGAACAGATACCTTTTAAAAGATTTATCTCATCTGCCTCGAGTGATGTACAAATGAGTCTGAACAGTTTGTCAAAGTTTCCTGTCCATGTGATGGAGAGAGAGAGAGAGAGAATTACAGAAGTTTCTTTAGAAGAAGGGGGACCTGCTCCTTTCCTTTGCCCTTCGATTTCAGAAGACTGTTGAGGTGCAACCACACAGACATCCTCTCAAAACCTTCCAGGAAGTGTAGAGAGACATATGGGAGTGGACAGTGTCAGGGAGGTGCCTCAAACTGTTCCAACAAAAATTAATTGTTTCCACCTGCTGGGTAGAAAGACAAAGGTTTCAGTGCTCATGTGGCATTGGGCACAGATATCTTCAGTGAACTCCCTCAACTACACCACTAATTTTAAATTCGGGTCGAATTGAAGCGGGTTCGTGTTGAAGTAAGAAAGCCTTCACACCTGTGTCTGTTCGACATTGCCATTGGCTTGCTGAAATCTCCCTCAGGCTCCCAGGAAGAAAACATCGCTCAGGACTATTTCTGAAATTGTGAAGTTTCCCTCGCATGACATGAAACTGCTGAAAGCGTGGCTGGAAATCCCTCTACAAAGGTGTTTCCCTCACACACAGTTTTCAGTACCGTTTTCTGCTTCTCCATCTCATGGTTAAAATCTTTCTGACAAATCTGTCAGTCTCAGTTTTGTCAGAGGAATCAGTCCGGGAGCCATATTTAGTTTAACAGCAGGAGGGAGGGGAAGGAAATGCCTTTTCTCGCTTGCTGTAGGAAATTGTGAAACCCGAGGAGATGCTGTTGGGTTTGATAGGTGTCAGAGGACTGCGGAGCCATAGGACAAAGCTTTGCAGAGATCCAGAGGGTCATTTGGCTGGTCCCTTGCAGGGTCAACCAGACAGAAGTCTTTCTGACAGGCGTTTATCAGTGTTTGCTACCCTTGAAATCACCCAAGGATAGGGGCTGCCTTCACACTCCTGAGGACAAACCACGTCTTCCAAAGCCTCGCTGTCCTTCCTACCATAAAGTTTCTCTAACGTAAAGTCAGGTGTAAGAATTCCCTCCTGGAAAGTGTGTGCACTGCTTTCTACCTATACTGAAAACAGAACAGTTTATTCTCCTTCTCTCCATGGTGTCTTTTGCAAATTTGAAGACTGATTAATTATTTTTGACTAATTGCACAGCCCGGATTATTACTGAATTTTTCCTTCTAAAAAGACCTTTGATTTTCCCCCTGCTAAGCATGCATAGAGCTAGTCTGTGATACTGTATAATCCCATTGTGGGTACATTCATCCTTCCTGACGCAGCCTCTTCTACTTTCTTACAACCATTTGTCACACCTTAATTTGCCATGACAGAACACAGTGGGGGTTCTGTGAACACTTTTCAAATTACACGATAATATTTGGCTTGTCCCTATTATGATTTGCTTTAAGATTTGAGCTTCAAACACCTACCTGTTCACCAGTGCTTCTGTACTCAGCTGAAATTGCTGATTTTCTTGCATGGTCCTTGTTTGGACTCAGATGTGAATCCCAACTTCCCCAACCTGAGACAGGAGCTTAAAGACAGCGTCTGGGTCTGCCCAGTGAGAGACATGGGAAGGAAGTAAAGATTTAAGCTAAAGATCTAATTTAAAGATTTTGCACTGTTGTATCACATAGGTTTAAAATACAGAGAACATCTCAATCTTGATGCAGTCTATGCCATGAAGAAGATATTTGCAGTCCCCCTACTCTGATGGTTGTTGGAACCACTGCCTCCTTGTCCAAAGAAAGTGGGGAGGATGGGAGGAGATGTGTGGTTGGATATATTCTGCATGTTAGTTTTGGGAATAGGGTGAAATATCAAACTGTCCTCAGGTCTGAGTGTTTTTCGTTGTTTGTTTTGTTCTGTTTTTTTAATAATCTTTAGTGGAGGTATGTTTCTACTTTGTCCCTTTGAAGCTCAAATTTTATCCTTAGGATACTTGAAAATATCAGTATGACTAAGCTTGAATTCTAATTCTTTCTAAGAAAAAAATAATCTTTTTTTTTTCTTTTTAGTGTTGTCCAAAAGACAGTCTGTGCAGCAAAAGATAAATACTATCTCTTAGTTTTCTCTCCTTAGAGATAATGCTTGGACCTAGGAATACCAGTGGACTTAGTGATCGGCTTTTATATGCTAATATGTATCAGACTATTCAGATCTTTTCCTATGAGAAAACTACATACTCACAATTTTCTTGGTAGGAATAAATGTAAAAATATAATATAATTGAAGATTTTCAAATCTGTCAAGGATACGTGTGTTTTGTGGGGGTTTTTTGTTTGGGTTTTTGGTTGGTTGGTTATTTTGGTGTGGGGTGGCTTTTTTGCACTGGACTAAATTGCCATTCAGAATTAAAGCCAACTGGAGGTTAAGAAAAGGACACCCAGGTGTCCTCTATGATGAATAAAGTTATAAAGGGTAATAAATAAAACATGGCATCACTAACCACTGGAGACAGCTGGGGCTTTTATCTGCACTGTAATGAAATACTTAACCAGTGAACATATGTGATACTTGAAAAAGTGACCTTTGCTAAGCAACAGGATTTTTGTCCTCCCTTCTCTAGAAAAAAATTAAAAAGGGCTGTATGGATTCCTACAATGTTTGTGGTTTTATTAAAGCTTATTTGGGTGTTTCTTATGATCTACTGCATTAGTGATGAAATACAAGATTGACAGCCTCAGAGACTGATGGGTCTGTTCGCCTACGCAGCTGGGAAAGCTCCTCCATTGCACTGGACAAACCAACATGCTTTAGCCCTTCTCTAGTGAAGAGAGACTGATTCAATCCACCTTGTTTGCAGTTTTCTGTCTCCCTGAAGAAAACACCAGCCTTAGTGCCAGCAGGGTATTTTGATGAATGACCACTCATATTTGGATTAAACCCACCAAATGCATTTTATTTAGTGAAGCCAGCAGATAAGTAATGAATTTTGGATACTACTAAACCAAGACAAATGAGAATAGATGACTTAGACCTGTAAAGTTATATAGCTCATCAATAGTCCCTTGGTACCATCTACTGCCATCATCTACCAGTTGCCCTCACTACAAATTTACTTTAGCAGAACGAGAACATTGCTGTACATTGAAGAATGGGGGCAATAAAGAGTGGTAGCAGAATACTAGAAAGCAGTAACAATTTACAGAAATACCTTCAACCTGCCAGCAGCTGCTGAGAGTTATGGCTTATCGATGGTTCAGACTCTGCTCCATATACTGTTGGTGGTGATCCAGGAAGACAGTGAAGTTATCCATTACCAGTGAAGAGAACAACACAGAATTTAAAAAAATAATCTCAAAGTTTATTAAAGATGGGATGTGGTAGTTCAGGATGAGTTTTGAAGATTGACATTCAACTTTTTGCCCAAAAGACATATTTTCAAAATATCAATGAATGCTGTAACCAAAACCACTAGACCCTTTAACTTCACACACGTTCAGGTTACTTTGATGTGTTTATCCTCTGTGCCTGTTGAAGTGAAATATTGGACTGCATCATTGAGGAATCACGCTAGGATATCTCACTTTAAAGCTTCCTCCGTGGCTTTTTCATCTGTTGTCACATTCTGCAACGGTCTTGGTGACAGTTTCCACCTTACCTTGTCCTTTTTGTGCCAGACTTTTATGCTCTGTGAAAAGTGTAGCTCTTGAGGATACACAGCTTGGTTTCCCTTCTTTCTTATCAGCAGTGAAATAGTTCAAAATGTCAACAATACATCAAGGTATTGATATAAATACATCAGATGTTCAGTCAACATCTCCTTGAAAGTCAATGGGAAAGTTTATGTTCTTCTGAAGCAGGTTTTCCATGACTCTGCAGACTCAGATGTTCTCTCCTTGTTTTGAGGGTCTTGGCCTAGATGATGAAGATGACAAGTTCAGAGTGACAAGTCCGCTCTACAATACCTTTCCCATTCAAACAATAACCCAACACCTTAGAAGTCTCCAGGTTTTAAAAACAATCTTGGTCTTCATCTTTTTTTCTCCCTAAAGAGTGCCTTTTTTTTTTCCTCATAAACCTCTCATTGTCTTAAGGGAGGCATGATACTCACCTCAGGCAGCAATGATTACCTAAATATATATGCCTCTAACCGGCAATAGAAATATGACAAATGAGTATCAGTTGAAACCATAACCCCCAGCCTCCCCTGAGATATACCAAGTTTCTTAATGAGAGAAACAATAACCATTCTAGTCCAGAGAGAGTTGAAGATAAATGACTGTCTACTGTTGATATTTTGATCTATAGGACAAATATGGTGTTTCTATTGAGAGCGTTTATATAAAGCCAGCTGAAACCCATAGGCTGTGTTCTTTGTAGGTAAATCCTTTTGATTTCACTAGTAGAGAAAAGCAGAAATATGTTTTTAACTCACTACTTTCCTCAGGATCAAAGATGACCTTTTTTTCCTCCTTTTTCTTCTTTCTTGCCTTTTTTTTTTCTGTCTCTATTTTCTTTAAAAAAAAAGGAACACCTAATGAGTGGAACCATACTTGGAAAGTCAGGTTAAAAAATTCACAGCTTTCTCTTAAAACTGTCCTTTTGACAACCACATACAAAAGCTCTGAAGGCCAAAGATGTTCTTTAAGGTCATCAAAATATTTTAGTAGAAAAAAAGAGACATATAAAGAGATAGAGTCTAATGGATCTCAGAGATAGAGTTACAGTAATATTTCCCAGTATTTCCAGTAATATTGCCATTTTTTCCTTTAGCTTTCAGACTGTATTGTCATACTCTGTGATGTAATATCATTATATCATATAAAGACTGTACATCATACTTACTTTAATTAACCCAGACAGCTCATTTCTGTTTGATGACAAGTTTCTTGGTGGCTAGGATGGTGTCAAAAAAAAAGGATTCTTATCTTGAACAGAGCATAATGACATTACTGAAACACTTCTGTTGTGGTTTAACCCTAGCTGGCAACTAAGCACCATGCAGCCGCTCGCTCACTCCCCCCAAGTGGGATGGGGGAGGGAATCAGCAGAGTAAAAGTAAGAAAACTTTAACGGATAAAGCAAAAGCCGTGCATGCAAGCAAAGCAAAATAAGGAATTCATTCACTGGTTCCCATGGGCAGGCAGATGTTCAGCCATCTCTAGGAAAGCAGGGCTCCATCACACATAAGAGTTACTTGGGAAGGCAAATGCCTTCACTCCAAATGTCCTCCCCTTCCTTCTTCTTTCCCCAGCTTTATATTCTTGATCATGATGTCATATGGTATGGGATATCCCTTTGGTCAGTTGAGGTCAGCTGCCCTGGCTGTTTTGCCTCCCAGCTTCTTGTGCACCAGCCTAGTCACTGGTGGGGTGGTGTGAGAAGCAGAAAATGTTTTGACTCTGTATAAGAACTGCTCAGCAATCATGAAAACATCCCTGTGTTATCAGCACTGCTTTCAGCCCAAATCCAAAACATAGTCCCATACAAGTTACTATGGAAAAAACTAACTCCATCCCAGCCAAAACCAGCACAACTTCAAAATCTAACTTACTTTTAAAGTTAATCCCTCCAAACAGACATGCGAAGTCACACCATGCCGGCTCTATGAGCCCATCTAAACATATGCAACCAAGAACAACCAGGAAAATCATGAGGATGCCTTTGGCAAGGAGGCCAGCATTGGACAAAATTTATGAAAGAAAAATCCATCCAGTCTCACATAAAAAAAGACCCTCTGGACCAGGAAGCCAATGGAGGCTGAGATAACTCTGGGGAGTTACCATCTCTGCTTGCACCCCTCTTATAATCCTCCATGGACATACACCGGTGAACACACGGTATTAGGTGGAGATTTCTGTGTCCCAACGTGATTGTTTTTCTGTTCTTGTCCTCATGTTTATATGGGACTTCCTCTACGTCTTTTGTTATTACCATCCCAAAGACAAGCAGACTTCTAAAGAAAGTTTCTGAGTACCAAAAATTGTTTAAGCAAAAATTTAATTGAGAACTTAGTTCATCGCTGGTACCTTAGTTCACCCTAAGTACCTAATGTGATTGATGGAAAGAGAGAACATATCTTCTCCAGAGGACAATTCCTCCTCTTCTTTTTGATTGCTCTTTTGAGCTGCTGACTTTGACTAAAAGGGTTTCCCGTGACAACTAAACCACTAAGCCAGGTAACCCCACATAGATGTGGCAACGTTGAGCCTAACTGGTTCCCTCATTTGGGACCTGTAGAAATAAACTGAAGTGCAGCATTAGGCAACATCAGCACTGTGGAAACAGTGCGTCTTGCTTCCTGAAAATCAAGAGGCCGTTTCTGTGACAAAAATCGGGAAAAGCACCATGACGTTCCCTGTGTAAACATCACCGCCCTTTGCAAGCACAGTTGATGGGTCTTCTTGCCATCAGAAAAATACCAAAAGTCTGTGGATACTGGGAACAACTGAAACACTGCAGTGCATTTCAGAGCCTGGATTGCAACATATGAGTTTTCTAACACCTTCTTACTACTCCATATCCTTTTGTGCTTTCTGGTTATTATTCATACCCTTGGTATATCTTTTTGCCTCTTGTCAGGCCCTGGGAAAGACTACAGCATAAAAAAAAGATTAAAGTCTCCACGTTACAGTTCCCAAATTCCCAGAAACTGGAAGCCACAACAAATGCAACACAATGGAGGAGGTGAGTGATCTTGGGACCCTGAGACTGGCTTTTCACTGAGTGCATTGCATACCCCAGAAAACAGATTTAAGGGGAAAAAGCAAAGGAGAAGAGACATCATTTTTTAACGGTGGCACATCACATTTCTTCTTGTGGACTGCATTTTTAGTGCCCTCCTATCCCGTCTCACTTCTCATGCACATCTCTCCCTCCCCAGATTTCAAGTCCTTGTTCACTTGGGGTCAATTTATCCTGCAGAGTTCTGCCTCCAACATCTGAACTTTATAACATCTTTCTTTCCAGATTTTCCCTCTGTGAAACTCAGATGTCAAGGTTTGTTAAGCAGCAAAATTGACAGGGACTTTAACAGTTGTGCTCAGTTTTGTGGTAGGTCTCATCTCAGACATTTTATAAATGTTTGTTAAAATCAAAGGGAAAAAAAATTAGTAAGAGAAAGAGAAGTTTTCTTTACAGAAATTTATTTTATAAAACTATGGTATCACAGGTTACATATAATGCAAAAACAGTGAGGTTAAGCCAGTAATGGAGTTTATAGGGCAAATTAGGTCTTCATTATACACAAACAATAGCTGTGTGGTCAAGGAAGAAACACTAAAGGACTTTCACCAACACTGCTGAGGCTTTTGTGGCTTACTAACTAAATTACCTCGCTCCTGGTCTCATGACCCACTCCAGGGGTTTACCTTGTCTGCAATCATCCCTTCAGACCTGCTGACGTGGCCCAGCCAGTTCCCCTGGTTTATATGTTTTTATATTATACTTATTGGCTGTGATAGAGACCAATAAGAGACCATTCTCTCACTCCTAACCTCCTGCCTTCATGTAACTTATAATTGGGTTGTGGTTGGGGAACATTAACTCTCCAAAGGTGTATGGAAATGTTTTCTCTGACTGGTGATCTGGGAGATTTTATTGTCATGATTACCATCTTGCTTTTCTATTCTTAGCTCCAGTTCTTGATTTTAGTGCCTGCCATATCTCAAGAGGTTTTACAGAGACAGAAGTAATTTTCTGGAGAATGTGAAAGTTTCCATGTGATACAAAGTATGAAAAGGGAGCATGGTCAAGTGAATAACAAATCAGGGTATGAATCAAAGACTGCTAAAACCAAGAGGAACATTATTATTAACTGCAGGGGGGCTGGGTCCTGGGAGGCAGGCTATATCTTATAAAGTCACTGCTCAGTGTAGGGGACAAAAATGTAAAAATATCGCAGTTGTTTGTGGAGAACTATGTTTAATAATATGTGGGAGGGACTGCTGAGCACAGGAGAGCAGCATATTTCTCAGTTCTTCTCTAACATGCTTCGGCTCTCTAGTTATACAGGGTTGGGTTTGTTGTTTTTTTTTTTTTGAGATTGAATACAATCCCTAAGTCCTTTGTTATCAACACAGTCTGAGTCCAAACCAAACAATCCATAAATCAGTGGCAAGCCTTTACTCCTGGTCAAGTCAGGAACTAATGAAATCAGAAGGCAGTGCCAGGATTGCCACTCTTGACTGCATGTAAGGAGAAAGCTCTGCTCCCAAAATGAGCATCTGTTTTCTTGATTGGACAGATCAAACCACTAATTATACTATGATGAGCTTGAGGGAAATCCATGGGAGAGTGTGAAGAGGGAAAAAGTTTCAGTGCTGTGGACAGAGAGGTGGGAGGGACAAAAAGTGACGGGTGAATAATACCCTTTTCCAGAGAGATGACTTTCCAAGCCTTTCCAAACCTCCTCGCCATTCCAAATCTCACTGGATCATCCTCTAAACTCTTATCTCTTCTTGCCATACCCCCTCTGCAGTTTTACCTGTATTTCTTGAAGGCCTGGCACCATTTCCACATCCTTTCCCTGGTATTCCACCAGCTCGCACACACATACAGTGCCTTTAAGGGCTGGAAATGAGAATGAGGATCCCAGGAGATGTCAGGCAGGTATTCTGCCTTTTGGGGCTACCTCACAGCTATCTTTTTGCCACAACTGAGAGAACAATGCACTTTCTGATTCAATTACAGAGTTTTTCCCCACACTAGTAAATTTGAGGAAAAAGAAAAAAACTCCCACACATTGCTCATCACTGAAGCAGGCAAAATCAAACTATTTTATAGCCAGTGACTCACCAGTTGTGGAGAATAATAGTATACTATGGTGATATGAGGTTCAGCGTGGCTTTTCAGTGCTGTCAGTGCTGCCCTTCTGTCTTTGGAAACTGCCCTTGCCCTTTAGAAGAAGGTAAAATCCAAGCCTTGATGGATGGTGTAGTTCAGATAAAGGCAGAAATGTTCACCTCAAATAGAAAGCTGGCAAACATGAAGTGATCCTTCCTTTCACTTTTATTTTTCTTCAGCTTCTTATACAAAAGGAATCTTGAAGATTTTTAGCCCAGGGACACTACGTAGATGTTGAAGAGTAGCTATTGACTGGCAGGAAAGTATGATGCATCTCTGTCATGTTTTAAAGCACAGATTAGTTGGTGATATTTCCTGTGATTTCTTAGTAAGGTCAAGGATCAGGAACTGGCTTCTATTCATATGAGGCCAAACTTGGCCCTGTTTACACCCGGGACCTAATTGGCTTGGAAGAACCAGACACACTAATGGAAGAACTAACACCAGTTTCCACCCTGAACTCCCTTTTATCCGGCTACAAACATGGAAAAAAATAAGGCTGTTTGTCTTTAATAGGTGTTCATGTCATGTCAATTCTTTTTAGCCACTGCTCAGTTTTCTCCACATAGATGTATCTGCCATCTCAGAATTGTCCTACTAAGTCTTTTCATACCATCGAGTGCTAGAATTTTGTGACCGTACCCTGTGGATATAACTTCTCTGGCTTCATCAACTGCAAAGCTCTTTATAACAAAGTTTTCTGATTTTGAGTAGTATATAAAGCCATTTACAAATCCTCTAATTGCTGTAAGGAATGGACAGCCACTTTTCTTCAGTCTTTGCACTGTTCTTGCATTTTCTCCTTTGAGGACCATAAATATTGCAAGAACCCGGAAACATTTACAAAGGTTGCCTTCTGCCTTGCTTGGCTACCTCTGTGGAGTGTTTTATTTGGTCTTATGTCAAATAAAGATGCAGGCTCCGAAGGTTAGTAACACTTAAAAGCATAGGACAGATCAATATGGGATTTGGAAAAGCAGGAAGCAGCAGCCCTGATGACACTTTATAGCCCACCAGAGAGCGGTTTTGTATTGGAGCATTGTGAAGGGAAACTCAGCCCAGACTCACCCCACCCAACAGCCTCTAAATTTTGAACACAGCAACCCTTGGGAAACAAAAGCATCTCTGGAGGGTAGTACAGCCTGTCCCAAGATCTCTTTCCACTGACTGTAAAAGGAGCTGAAAGTGACTGTGCTCCTTTTTTCGATGCTTAAAGTAAGATGAGGCAAACCTGGGCTCGGCAGCGAATCCAACTTACCTGTAACGAAAACCAGCTCTAAAACCACCTCTTGTAGACTGAAGAATTGCTGAGTCTGTGATCTGAATGTGCAGGACTAGAGGATCCTGGCACAGGCTTTCCAGCACTTAGCAATGCTGCTGAGCGTGTCAGAAAGACCCCAGCGGAGACATAAAGCGAGGAAAGAAAAGGGAAAGGACGATGCAGTCACAGACTTGTCTGAGGTTTTCCTACCTGCTGCTGTCAGTAGTGTTGGTCACCACTGCATGCTTCTGCCTTCTGCTAACTGCCTGCTTGCCATGCATTACAAAAGCTGTTCCAGTACATCAACATACTCCATGGGGTTCTTTCTTTTGTTTTTGTTTCTTTATTTAGTGTGACAACAAGCTGGCTACTCGGAAGTGAGTACCACAGCTAGACAAATGATTGCAGTAATCACTCCTGGGGTCCTTCTCTCAGCAAACACCTTTCATGATCTCACATCCATGCATTATCTTCAGCCAGCATCAGCCAGAGCAGGCAGAGTCCCCTGTGCTCTCCAGCTTCTCTCTACGCGTGCTTCCTTCCTCCTCCAGGGTTAATGTCCTGCAGTGATGTTACTACACACAGCACGGAAGCAGCCTACGCAGCTACACAACCACTTTCACACTCCATAGAGTCTGTAAACCACGCTCTCAAACACACCTCCCATCTATTCCCTGAGACACACAGTGCCTGAACTGTTGCTCTGGGGGATAACATGAGCTGACCTTGTATATGCACTGTCCCAACGGGTTTCCCTCAGGTCCTTATGCAAAATTTTTCTTTGCATTCCCATGCCTGCATCTTTCTCTTCAAAGAAATTTCTCATGCCTTCTTCACACATTATCTTGCCCCTTTTGTTATGCTCAACGCACATCTCTTCTTCCTCTGATAGTATTGTCTCATATAATGCCCAAGCGCTTAAAACAATCAGGTGTATTAGAAATATTCAAAAGTACATATGCATCAACCTGCCTTTAATGTCATCTTGTCTCTATTTGTCAACCTCTTCCCTTATTTGTCATCCCAATCTTGTGGTTCATTGAGCTTCTGTAACCCTGAACATCTTGTATGAGCTACCAATTAGCTGAGGTCACGTCTATAACCTGTTCAATACTATATGCATGATTTTCTGTCTCTCCTTCTTTCTCTTTGTCACTTTCTTTCCCTCATCTGTGCCTTAAATCAATGCAAGTTCTTAACGTATTTTAAGAAGTTACATTCCCTACACCTCTGGAAAAACCAATTGTTTCTATGTTCTACTTTGGACACCTTGAGAAGTCCAGAAACAAGAGCAATGCATGCATGAAGCGTGGAAATCCATAAGACTTCTTTGATGCTCTTTTTCCCTGACCCTTATGGTGCTCTGACATCTAAACCTCAATGGAATTAATTTTAGTCCAGCATCCATCTTCTAACTGAAGTAGTTATATTCTGATACTGTGTAGTCTAAAGCATTCATTTTCAATAGTGTCTATTTCTGGTTCTTCCAACTATTCCACTTTAGGGACAAAAGAATGTCACTTTTGACATTTGAAATGGTCTCAGAAAAGAAAGAAAGAAAGAAAGGAAGGAAGGAAGGAAGGGAAAAGAGGAAGAGAAGAGAAGAGAAGAGAAGAGAAGAGAAGAGAAGAGAAGAGAAGAGAAGAGAAGAGAAGAGAAGAGAAGAGAAGAAGAGAAGTAAGGGAGAGAGAGAGAAAGAAAGAGAAAAGGAAGGAAAGAAGGAAGGAAGGAAGGAAGGAAGGAAGGAAGGAAGGAAGGAAGGAAGGAAGGAAGGAAGGAAGGAAGGAAGGAAGAAAGGAAGGAAGGAAGGAAGGAAGGAAGGAAGGAAGGAAGGAAAAAAGAATCTCTAATGAAATTAGTAGAGTAAATCTTTTAAATATTCCTTCACCCACACATTTTCCTAAAACCTCACTACAGAGGCTTCCTTGCCTTGTTTATAGCAACCAAAAAGCCTAACATGTCCACCCTGGCGACAGGTCTTTATTTCATTTATTTCATTTATTTATACATGTGCCTATAGTTGCTAGCTATGATAGCTAGGGATTTTGGCATCGGTCATAACTCTATTTCACTGTAATAAAGGTTACAAAGCATCAATGATCTGTCCTCTTTCCTAAATGGTATCTGATAGTCTTAAAACTGACATTCCAGTCACTGACAGCACCCAAGGATCAGGAATCCCTGACCTTTATTGTGAAACTCATCGATTGCTGCCATTACTGCGTATAATCATCAACCAAATTACCACTCATCATCATATGTTTTATTCGTCTGCTTTCCATGGCAAGGTAAGCTGGAGTTGGTCCACTGTCCGAAGCAAATGATATATTCTAGAATCGTAATATAAAGAAGAAGCCAATTAAACTACCTTATTACATTTTACTAAGCTGCTCCAGACCAATTATAACCATATTTCTTTGTGGCCTAATTAGGTTCAACTCAGTTCCACGGTGTGGAAGCCCATAATGAGCGAACACATGAGAAACACAGTTCAGACTCCATGTGAGGGATCATTAATATGCTCTGGGCTGCTGCTTTGGAAGAGGCTGCACCTAATTATGTGGGTTAATGCACTTAAACTAAATGGATGAATTGCAGCCATTTTCAGTGTTTCAAGGCCCCTTAGACTGACAGAACTGTAGATTAATAAGTTGTTAGAGAGTGATCTGTTGACCTGCCCCATCCTTCTTCACTTTCACTCCATATGTTCTTAGAGGCACGAAATTCTAAAGTGAAGAAATGTGCCAATCACTGCCATTTCCATTGTGTTGCTCTCTTTGGCACTTGCCTAAGAAATGATTGGAATTGGTGAAAAGCAAAATACAATGCCTGGTATGTCCAATAATTTGGACATTTGGATCAAAATGCACCAGGCACAGGAGATAACAGGCGCCTGGGAAGCACAAACCAGCTTAGATAACAGACTGAACTCCTTTCAGCCAGCAGTGGCCGTCTAAAAGTCAGGCATATAGTCTGAAGTTAGTGTTTAGGATACCCCTTTAGCCAACTGAAAGTATAAGTCATGCAGACCAAGCAAGTTATCCTACCGTAAAATAAAAGGCCAAGACAGCCAGGCCTATTCACATCAGCAAAGAGACAACTTAGGGAGTATTTAACATAGGCTGCAAAATTATAATGGGATGGAAAGGCTGTATTGAATCAGATTTTTAACCACCTTTTTTGATGAAAGAAAAAAAAAAAGAGATATCAAATTACACCAGTAGAAGCCAAGTTTACCTTCCCACCAAAAAAAAGGGGGTTTTTTTTTGTTGTTTTTTTTTTTCCTCGTTTGGCAGTAGACCTTTGAAACTCCTTTGCAAGCCACACAATGATCGGGAAATCCCCTTAATGGAAAATATAATAATGGAGTCTGAGAGATTATTAGGGAGGAGGGATCATAGGTACTTTTTCTGTCCCCTAGGTGATTGTTTATGGCCAGTGTTGGAGACAGAATATCGGGTGATATGGACTGTTGAGATTAGTCAACAGAACTGTTTTATGTCCTGTCTTGCAGGGATTAATGCTCCTCAGGAGTTCTTTCTGGTTAAACAACCATCTTCCCAGCACAGTGGATTTATTTATCCTGTAAAAATTTTCACATGTATCGTAAAAGTGGCCCAAGGGTCAAAAAGATTGTTGGGCAGCAGATGGTAGGTACAACAGTATCAGTTTTGACACCTATATCCCTTTGTAGGCCTAGCTTTGGGGAACAGTCCCCCTTTGCAAAAATCTCAGATCTGAGAAATTTCGCTGGCTTCTGAAAGGTTTGTCTAAGCGACAACAAGAGATGTGCCAAACAGGTTTGTTTCTCATTTTCACACTTGTCCTTAAGGCACTAGAGAAAAAAACTGCTTCCTATTCCACTCCCGATTAAGAGGACCTGACAACTTAATAATTGAATTGGATACTTAGCTCACTGTGTTTCTGATGTGCTTCTTTTAATTTACTTTGTCAGGATCTTTTTAACTTTTATTCCACTGTTGCCAGCATGCTCTAGCTCCTCATAATACCCATAAAAACAGGTTTTATTAGAATTTTCCCGTCACATCCAGTTCTCATATTAACTCTCTACCCCATGATGGCTTGCAGAATCTGCCCAAATTAAACCGCATGTGTTGGAAAACTTTGAGCTTTGTGAGCTTTGTGTCTCTGCCTTTTTTGTAAAAAAGAAAAAAATATGCCAATGCAAGAAAAAGCTATGGCACCTGGATTGGGGCAACCGCTACTATCAATACAGGTTAGGCAGAGAATGGATTGAGAGCAGCCCTGAGGAGAAGGACTTGGGTGTGTTGGTGGATGAGAAGCTCAACATGAGCTGGTAACCTGCACTTACAGCCTGGAAAACCACCTGCATCCTGGGCTGCATCAAAAGCAGCATGGCCAGAAGGGCGAGGGAAGGGATTCTGCCCCTCTGCTCTATTCTGGTGAGACCCCACCTGGAGCATTGTATCCAGCTCTGGGGTACCCAACATAAGAAGGACATGGACCTGTTGGAGCGGGTCCAGAGGAGGCCATGAACATGATCTGAGGGCTGGAGTCCCTCTGCTGTGAGGACAGGCTGAGAGAGTTGGGATTGTTCAGCCTGGGGAAGAGAAAACTCTGTGGAGACCTTATTTTGTCCTTTCAATATATAAAGGGACCTTCTAGGAATGACGGGGAGATATTTTACCAGGGCTTGTAGCAACAGAACAAGAGGCAGTGGTTTTAAACAGAGATTTAGATTAAACATACGGAATAAATCTTTTTCAGTGAGGGCAGGGAGACTCTGGAACAGGTTGCCCAGAGAAGCTGTGGATGCCCCATCCCTGGAAGTGTTCAAGGCCAGGCTGGGTGGGGCTTTGAGCAACCTGGTCTAGTGAAGGATGTCCCTGCCCATGGCAGGGAGGTCGGACTAGATGATCCTTTAAGGTCCCTTCCAACCCAAACCATTCTCCTATTTTATGATTTAGTATGAATATACTGTTTTATAGCAACCTTAGTGAACAGTGGTTTTTTGAAATAGTATTTGCCATTATAACCAAGTCTATAATACACAACAGGGGGAGGAGTATGTCTATGCTGCCACGTGGAGATTTCATGCTTGCTCTAAGCCAAGGCAGCCTCTACAGTTTCAGCAGAGAAATACTTCACCTGGGTCATCAGTGCCAAATCCATCTGCTGTGTAAACTGGCTCACTGAAAGCTCCATCAGCCTGTCCCTGCACTGCATCATACTAATGAGGTAATCACTGAGCTTCTAATGAATGGGATTAGCAAATGGGCAAGGATTGTTTGTTCTGGATCCCTTGTTCAAACGCAACTGGAGGCTTTCAAAATATTTGCTTGCAATCAGCTATGAGCTGGGTTCGTTTCAGCTCTTACTAACTAGATGAAAATCATTTTCATCACACTAGGATTTGCCAAATTTGCTGATAGAGGCAGCCTGGAGTTTGGAGTGGCTATAAGGAGGCAGCTCTGTTGCAGAAGTAAACTCTCTCTGCAGTAAGGTAAAGCAGTAGGTATTAGAATTTGTAATTTCATGCCAGTACCAAGCTTGGTTGGAAAAAAAAAAGTATCTTCTATTAATTAACTTTTCTTAATCACAACTTTTGACTATTTAGTATTACACACAATGATCCAGTTATGTTGATTTTTTAGGACAGATCTAGACAAAAACCTCCGAAACTCTGACTTTTTTTTCCTTCAGCAAACTGAACTGCATTGATTTAAGAAGTTTTACAGTTTTGACCCTGAAGGAGCTTAAGCACCTGCAGGATTTCTCTGAGCATTTTCCATGCTCAACCTTTACTGATGAAAGACTGTGTCAGCTTTTTGGAAAGGAAGCATGTAATTGAAATCAGTGCAGGTGAGAATCTAGTTTAGTATTTGTTATTCTTTTCTAAACCTTGACGGTAACCGAAAATCCATAACACATAGAGGTAGCTAATTTTTTTTTTTTTTTTTTTCTGTTGAGAAACATTTTTGTCAAAAGATGTAACTTTTCATGAAGAATAAAAAACATTATTTTGTGAAATTATCTTCAATAATTCCTATGACATTTTAATTAAAACCATTTTTGAAGTGCTTTATTTACTGGAGGAAAACTGCATTTATAGTACACGACACATTTAAAGAAGAATTTAAATGGCATTTTCAATCATGTTTTCAGCAGAAAATATTGTGGGTGAAAATGAAACAAAATCCAAAATGCTGGTTGCATTGAAACCTATTAAATGAAATCTAATGCAAAACTGACATTTTTCATGAGATGCCTTGCTTGAAGTTTTTTAACAGATTACAGGTCTTTCTTTTTCTTTAAAAAAAAATTGTAACAATATCTTTTAATGTTTATTTGTCCTGCATGTTCAGTAGTGTTTCTCATAAATACATATGGTGTTCTGTGTGTACAATGGGACCAAATAAGCATCTAATTGATGTGCTTTCAAATGGCACAGGAAATTGTGGAATTACTTAGCTCAGATCTGGCAGATCTGTGCACAGTATGAGAATCTGAGCTAGATTATTTTTAAAACGTACAAAAAACAACAACAAAAATGAATCAAACAAAACGTGTTGACTTTCAGGGGTTTAAATGAGCAGAACTGGAGATAAAGGGGCATGTTAAAAACACAAACAATAAAGATGAATTAACAGCTACGTATCTTACAGCACTGTATATTAAATCTGGAGGCAAAGAAATAGCATTCCCCAGATACACAGGGGACATAATTAAAATCTGTACCATAAGAGAAAACATGTCAGCAATGAAGGGGAAAAAGGAAAAAAAAAAACAAACCAAAAAAGAAAAATTATTCACAATTATAGTAACACACAGTATAAAACTTAGCTTTTCTGTCATACAATTAGTGTTTGTTGGCTATAGCAGTTTTAATGCGACGTGATCGGTAAAGCAGACGTTGACGTAGGGCCTGAATGTGAAATGCCTTGAGAATCCCTTCCACTTCACAGGGTGACCGCAGGCTCTGCAAAAGCAAGAATAACTGATAAGTATCCACAGGATTCCCAGAGAATTGCTGATGGCAAGTTGTTACTGATGGAAGGGTGACTACTTGAGGTGGTCCCAAATGCACAGTCAAAACCTGGAGGATGGTGCACCTTGTTTTAAAAATACATTTTCCTGCCAAGTGGACTAAGTATAGAAGCCAGAGTGTGACACCGATGCACTTTGAAGGAGAGAACAGATCTAGGAAATCTTGGTCTGTTTTCCATCTTTCCATACAATGAAACCATTAGACACTTCCTCTTGATAGGAAGGACTCATTATAACATGTGTAGATCTCTAAAACATAAAATGTTTATGCTATTTATGTAGACAGTTAATGGAAATAAAGAGGCAATTTTTAATGAAAGTGCATATTTCTCTCCAATTACTGCAAGAGAAGCCTCTTAGGAACGGCATCAGCAGCAAGATAGCACCTCCAAGATTGATATCAGCCCTACAGACTTCTGAGGTCAGACAAAGTGTATTTTTCCACTCACCACCCCATGAAGCGGGCCTGTGTGTTTGTAGTAAACATCACCATGAAAAATATAAACAGGCTTTTGTAGTGTTTGTGTTTATTCTACCTCTACTTCCTTAGTGAATGTTGTTTGTATAGATACACTATGTAAGAAAATCTGGTTAAACTTGGTATCAAGGGAAAGGAAAGGGATGCAAAAATAGTCTGTTGTTATAACTGCGCCCAGAACTGAGAAAAACTTTTTTCTCTTTCCTTTTTTTTTTAATACAGGTGAAAGCTTTAGAAACAACCTTTGTTTTAATTATGCTTTACTGTATACAAACAAGGTGTCAAAACAGACCAGAGATCAGATAACCCCCCCTCTCAAAGCAAAAAAATGCAAACCCACACAAGTTGTTATTTATGCCAACTATTAAAATTGTTCAGAATAAGATATTTAGATAATCTTGTGAAATCAGATGTCCATTGTGTGCTGTAGTGCATATACAAAGCAGAGAAGACAATTCCTGCCTTGTGTTCACATAAACACCACAAAGAGCTAATAGAAATACTCTTTAATGAGAAAGGGTATCCTTCTGAAGATGACATTCATCTCAGCTAATTTAAGGTGTAAGTATCACCATCTGAGTATAATGGCTCCGAGGCCCCAGGCTCCTATTACAGTAATTACAGGTCTAATCTAAGATTGGATTTTTAGGGTGGTGGTCATTTGAATAAAGGCATCGACTTTAGAATGACCTAAATTTCAGTGGCTCATATTGACTACCATTAACTATGGAGGGATCTTCAGGATGATTTTCTCAGATGCCGAAATACACGCTGTGGACACCTAAATTTAGCTGCACAAGTTCAGTACTAGGAGTCCTTTTAATGTCACAAAAGGATTTGTTAGAGTTACTCAGACAAGTGGAAAGGCGCTGGAAAGGGGATAGAAACTACTAATCATATAACCCTTCCATCCGCTTTGGAACCATTCTCACTTCCCTGTTCACTTAATATTTCACCATCTTTTTTTTTTTTTGAAAGAGGAAAGGCTGGAAGTAGAAAACTACCTGAAAAGGAAAGAACATTTTTACAGGTGCCAATCACTAATATTTTCACTGCCGGTGCAAGTCACAGAATCACAGAGTGGATGAGGTGGGAAGAGACCTTTGTAGATGATCAAGTCCAACTACCACAACTCAACCTGTCTCATAGGAGAGGTCCTCCATCCCTCTGGTCATCTTCGTGGCCCTCCTCTGGACCTGCTCCAACAGGTCCACGTCCTTCTTGTGCTGAAGACTCCAAAGCTGGACACAGTACCCCAGGTGGGGACTCACCAGAGCAGAGCAGTGGGGCAGAATCACCTCCCTCGCCCTGCTGGCCATGCTTCTTTTGATGCAGTCCAGGATGCAGTTGTTTTTCTGGGCTGCAAGCACACACTGCCAGCTCATGTTGAGCTCCTGATCAACCAACACTCCCATCCCTGAATCATCTTTGTGGCCCTTTGATGGACACGCTCCAGCATGCCCATGTTTCTCTTTTGTCCTGGAGAGCCCAGCACTGGACACAGCACTCCAGTTGTTTCTCACCAGTGCTGAGGGGAAGAATCACCTCCCTCGACCTGCTGGCAATGCCCTGCCTAAGCCATGTGTGTTAACACCACAGAACCGCCAACTGGCTGTCTGAATTTCCTAGCACTGTCCTCAGTGCCATCTCATCCATGCCAGGCAATCAATGACGATGTGACGCAAACGCAATCAATCAGTAAATGACTAATTCAAGTCAATCACTAGCAGATGCCTGCCTTAAATGAGCTGGCCATGCTCCTTTATGATTAGCGTGTGGATGTGTGCATGTAAACACGTGTATGCACATATAAGTGTGCGAGTGAGTGAGAGAGCTTACGTGTGAGCTCACACGTGCCTGTGTACAGGGGAGAAGGAACACAGTCCGATCAGATCCTGTGGACCTTGGACAGGCTTTTTCTCCGAGGACTAAGATGAAGGGCACCACATGTTTGACATGAAAGCAAATGCTACTACCAGCACAGGCCATTACTCTTGGCAGGCTCTGCAGCTACTGGGGATTATGAATCTTGATTTGCAGGCAGGGAAAATATTCAACATTGCAAAAGCCATTTAAATTAGAAATAGATAATCTACAGGCTTGGCTCTTGAGTGTAACAAGAGAGATTCTCCAGACACAATCATACTACAAGATATGTTGGGCCAACAAACCAACAGACTTAATAAATGTTTCTGGTTTAGTTGGGGATAAAAATGAGTTATTTTTCATTACTAAAAAGAGTTTGAGTTCTGTCGTACTTTTAGGTTTTGATTAAAGAGAGTTTTTACTATTTGCTGCAGTAATAGTTATGCTGAGTTTAGCAGTTCTAGTTATGGGCTATACAGTCTTGTGTTAGCTACTATACAAATACAGAATTAAAATACAATCTCTAGGGGGAAAAAAAAAATATTATGCTGGGGTAGATATTTGGGTTTTTTTATATCTGGGGAACTTTACCTGCAGAAACCTGGGTGACTTGAGGCTTTGCCCATCCATATTTCAGTGAGTCATTTCTATAATCTTCATGGTCCATGAAAGGAAACAGGCATATTTATCTTGATATTTTTTTTTTTTCATGCAAAAAGGAAGGGGAAAATGAAAAAAAACAAACCCTGCTGGTATCAGGCTGAAAAGATTGCTCTCCTGTGCAGGCTAACAGACCTCTTTACTGTGAACTGCAAAAATGGACTGTGAAGGGCTGCTCCAGTTTTGTGGTAGCTCTAAGTTGCAATAGGGACCTGAGCTATGGATCCACCCTACAGCCCTCCTTGGCTTCAGAGAAGCAACTTTCACCCCTTTGGGGTTTACTGTGTAGACTCTGCTCATTTATTTAGTCTAGCCTGTTTTGCCTGTGAATTAAAGAGCTAGTCTCAAGGGAAGATAAATTACCCAGAATAATAAACCAATTTGATCCTACCTGCTGTTGTTTTGAATCAAGTGAGACCTCTGTCTTTCCTCTAAGTAAATGTGATGACACACATCACACTGTGTAAGTAAGTTCTGACGATACAACTTTTGACTTTTGCAAATTTATACACATTTAAGGCTTTTTTGATAGACATTAACCCCAATGAACTTCTCTGTTGGAAAAGGCTCATCCACATAAATTGTAGTCCATTATTAACAGTAGTTGACCATTATATATGCAGAGATTTTTAGCTAACTGAATGATTCCTTGAAAGTGTGAAACAACAGCATTAATTACAAGCTGAGATGACGAAACGAATGACTGAGACGACTAAAGATGGACATGGAAACAGCTCTTCAGCACTATTCATAGCCACACTCTCAACATGTTAAAATCATGCAGGGACTGAGCACGTGCCAGAGATGGTACCCCCAGTGCAGGTATCCTCAGCTGCAACCCACAGAAAGGAAATGTTAGGCCCTTATTTCAATTTTGCCATTTTTGTTTAATTCAGGGTTGGGTTTTTTTTTTGTTCTGGGGTTTTTTAATCATTGCTCCAGTTCATGTTCTAATGAGCCTGTTTTCAAGCCACAAATCTTTTGATGTTTTCAGATTGAACCCTTCACACGTGCAAATCTACATTGACTAAGTTCACATCCTGTCACACCATAATGTATTTATCTGCTTTCCCCTGAAACTGTTGTAGACTCTGTACCAGTTTCAGGTGTAAGTTAGAAAGTAGCATCCAAATATGACAGAGCTGAAATCCTGCAACACCATTGCATTCATGACAGAGAACCTAAACTCATCTGCAAGGCTGATCGTGGAGATGATAACATCTTTTAACATAAAGATCTAAGTTTTCTGTTCCTGAAAACCCTCAATAGAATGTTGAAGGGAAAGTAGGAAACCTCTGGTTGTTTACATTTCTTCTGTCTCCAGTCACTTGCAGTTGCTAATATTCTTTTTTATCCTGATAAACCAGAGAACTGAGATAAGTATGCAGAGCATGGTGGTTCTGAGAGGTACAGAAATCTCTCAGATGTTCCAGACGTGTGTGGTGGGTTTGACCTCGGCTGGACACCAGGTGCCCACGAAAGCCACTTTATCACTCCCCCTCCTCAGCTGGACAGGGGAGAGAAAACATAACAAAAAGCTCATGAGTTGAGATAAGGACAGGGAGATCATTCACATATTATTGTCACGGTCAAAACAGACTTGACTTGGGGAAATTAATTTAATTTATTACCAATCAAATCAGAGTAGGATGATAAGAAATAAAACTGAATCTTAAAACACTTTCCCTCCACCCCTTCATTCTTCCCGGGCTCAACTTCACTCCCGATTTCTCTACCTCTTCCTCGCCAAGTGGTGCAGGGAGACAGGGAATGGGGGTTGTCATCAGTTCATCACACATTGTTGTTCCCTCCTCTTCACACTTTTTTCCTGCTTCAGCGTGGGGTGCTTCCCATGGGAGACAGTCCTCTATGAACTTCACCAACACGGGTCCTCCTGTTGGGCTGCAGTTCTTCACAAAATGCTCCAGCATGGGTCCCCCAAGTATCATGAGTCCTGCCAGCAAACCTGCTCGAGCATGGGCTCCTCTCTCCATAGGGCCACAGGTCCAGCCCAGGAGACTGCTCCAGCATGGGCTTCCCATGGAGTCACAGCCTCCTGCAGACATCCACCTGCTCCACTGTGGACCTCCATGGGCTGCAGGCGGATATCTGCTCCGCCACTAACCTCCATGGGCTGCAGGGGGACAACCTGCTTCACCATGGTCTTCACCATGGGCTGCAGGGGGACAACCTGCTTCACCATGGTCTTCACCATGGGCTGCAGGGGAATCTCTGCTCCAACACCTGAAGCAACTCCTCCCCGTCCTTCTTCACTGACCTTGGTGTCTGCAGAGTTGTTGCTCTCACATATTCTCACTCCTCTTTTTATGCTACCACTATCGTTGATGTTCTCAGCCTTGGCCAGTGGCAGGTCCATCTTGCAGCCAGCTGGCATTGGCTCTGTCAGACACAGGGGAAGCTTCTGGCATCTTCTCACAGAAGATGGTAGCCCCCCCTGCTACCAAAACCTTGCCACACAATCTCAGTGCAATGAGGTAGATATACTTTGCTTTTGTGTTCAGGATTTAACAGATGACCAGCTTTGAGCATCAACATCAAATTTACCCCTATGACAGATAACAGTTGGGGTACAATTTATGACTTAACTCATTTGAACTGAACTCCTTCCACCTGTGACGGTGGTGAATGGTCTCTGAGGATCCGTCTTCCCTTTCTTATCACTTTGATGATGGTTTCATCCTGGGCCTGATACAATTACTCTGTTATATATATAAATTCTTAGTGACGCATTTTCAGGATAGAACATAAAAAAAATAAAAGGCAAAGAAAAGAAGACAAAAGCCACAATACTGAGAAAACCTGTGGTGTTTCCTGCTTCTTTGAAGCTGAAGCTCATCAGATACCAGATTAGTCTGAGAATTGCATTAGTGACACTGTGAACCTTCCAGACCTCAGTCTTTATCTGGGCCTTGTTCAAAAGAACTACATGATGATGAAATTTAGTAAAGATGCCTTTAGTAAAGCCTGTTTTTTCATCTGCTAAAGTTATTCCTTCTTAAATAGTCCTTCCTACTAATTTTCTAGGGAAGTAAATGATACTCCCTTTTCATTATAGAAATTTTAGACATTTCTCTAGTGCACAACTGCCCACAGCAGGAAAGCTCCTGTTCTTCCTCAGTCACACTGGCCATTTCTGCTTATATTGGAATTTTAACAACAGATTCTTAAAATAGGACAGACCTAATAACCCAGGAATCTTCTGTCAGAAGAAATGAGATAGCAGGGTGATGATACACCCCATGCAATATTGCTTCATATTCACTTAGTAATTTATTTCTCCCGTGCATTGTCTTAACTGCATCAATGGGACCCAGCAACCACCTTTGATTCAACCTCACTGAAATAATTTCTTTATCAGTTTAGAAATATGCCCCTGTAGAAATCCTGATCCTTTGGAAGTTTAGAGGACTTCTGGCCCTGACATCAACAGCTTGTAATTTGGCAGATGCAGATCATTGGTAATAGAGGAGTGTCAGAAGTAAGTATTAATGTAAGTACATGGGCATCTTTCAGGAACCACCACAAGTACATAGATGTATCTTATGGATAATTCAGGTTGATCCTAAAGAAAAACTAAATCAAGAATGAGATGATACTGGGAACAAAACAAGAACAAAACAAAAACCCCAGCAACAACAACAACAAATCCCAAGCCCATACTGCAGACACTGCTTGATGGTCGGAGAAAGATGCTGTCTCTGTAAGCCAGCTCCTTGAGATTCACTACACTAAAAGACATCCCGTTCATTTTCCATCTTCATGCTAGAATATTGGCATGTGCCTAGGAGGAATTTACCCCCATGCATTTCTGTGTCTGAGCTGTAAAGATTTGTCTAAGCAGAACATTCTCTATCACTGTTACAGTACATAGCAAAGATTTTAAGAAACATGCAACTGATAAGGTCACATAGACCTATAAAAAAGGTCTGTAGCAGTGTCAGAATCTGCACCTAGAAGCCAAAACTGCAGAGTATGACATAATTATGACAAAACATATAATAGGTGATATTGCATTTCAGAACGGAACACTGCTAGCTGAACTTTGAGCATCATAAGAAAATCTATTTCACAGGTGTGGAATGTCAAAGGCTTGGGAGGTAAAACAAAATGAATGAGATGGGAAGAGGGAAGGGGAACCAGTTATTTTGCCCAAACTCTTAAAAACAAGGGCTGCTACAGAACTAGCAAGACTACCTGTAGAAGGATTTTCAAGTTATCTGATGTTGAATATGTGCAACAGCAGATAATGACATTGCATCTACTCTGATTAAATGGCAAGTGAATAGCAAATCTCAGCAGCATTGTCTCATCACAATAAAACAAGGGGAGAATCTCCTATGTATGAATGAACTTACCTCATTTCTTCTCCCCTTATGGGCACACCATGCATGGCAAGAGTTGCGTATGATTGAAAAGTCATTACGTAGTTCTTTAACACGAAAATGTTTAATCCAAGCCACTGTTCCTTTTCAGCCTCCAATAATGTCTTATTATTTGAGTCATATAGTTGACATAAGCTCTGGATGCATTATTTCAAGGTTGTGTGAAGTTTAAAAATTGGGTTCTGACAAGTTTTTTCAGTAAATTCTTCCAGGAATCCCCAGCACAAACCTGAGGCACAAATTTAGAAGCTAAGGTAATTTTGCCCAACCTCTGAAAAACAAGGGCTGCTACAGAGGTGGCAAGAATACCAGTATAAGGATTTTTAAATTATCTGATATTGAATATGTGACCCAAAAACCCAACGACATCTTGCTAGCTTTCTCTCTGGCCAGTTGTTTTGGTCCACAGAGCTTCAACACCTCCACCCATTTTTCTATACCACTTGCTTTTGACCATTGCCTATTAATGCTGACCTCACTGCAGATCCTTCGTCATCTCATGTATGGGTTATGCCCATGTGCGTTGCTCCAGTCTAGGTTCCACCAAGACTCCCACACAGTGCTATGGCTTTTCAGAGCACTTGCAAAAGAAAAATCTCATTTGCAAACAAACAATATGAGCCTAAAGGTAGAACTCCTTCATGCCTATACTAAAGCAAGTCAGGAGAGAGTAGGAACCAAAACCACTTAAAACTAAGGCCTTTCTTCTTCTCAAGGTCACAACCCACAGAAGATGCTTCCTCCAAAAAATGTGCACTCATTTTCTCTTAATATTATCTTTGTTGTAGAAGCATTGTCATCCTGCTTCTCAAAAAAACATCTCTGTCATTTGGGTTTTCCTTCATTACATTCCAATAACAAACTAAAGAAACTCTTCTGGAACCATCTTCTTCAGAAGAATGAAACGTGGAAGCGTAAGGCTTAAGGTGCAGAAGGGTTATGACTTCATTTTCTTGCCTTGAAAAAAGGTTAAAATTGCCAGCAATGTGTGATCTAAATCTAAGTGACATTAAACAGATGGCACTGAATGACCAAGAAAATAGCATTGGTCTTTCTCCATCCATGAGCTCACTTTGCACTTTAAGCTGCATTAACTTTGCTCAGCTACAAGATGCAGCCTTTTTGACGCATCTCCCTCTCTATTTTTAAAAAGCAATTTGGAGAGCTTTGGGAGTGGAGACATTGATAGGTGAATAGTGAGAAAAACCTGTTTCTCATGAGGAGGATGAAAAGGAGAACATAGCAGAGAGATGCTAGATTTGCCTGCCGGCGTTTCAGGACAGGATGTTTCTTCCTGTTGCCACTCGCAACAAAAAGGTGAATGATCTTCTTAACCCTTTTGCGGGTGGTGTGGTTGTCAGGCAGAGCCTGCTAGCAGGGAACAGCAGGGACAGTGCGCCCACTGCACCTCTTTAATCAGACTTCTACAGTAATGGAGGCAATTTGAAGATGTTACCTTAAAGACAGAGGCACCACCACTTAGGCAGCCCATTTTCCTCCCTCTTACCTCACCTTCAGAGTACTCCAAGGCAATCTGAACATTTTTTTTTTTTTAAATATGCCTTAACCCTTGTGTCTTCAGGTGCAAGCTAATGTTTGAACCAGACAATACAAAGAACCATAGAATGGTTTGGGTTGGAAGGGACCTTAAAAGATCATCGAGCTCCAACTCCCCTGCCATGGGCAGGAACACCTCTCACCAGACCAGGTTGCTCAAAGCCCCATCCAGCCTGGGCTTGAACACCTCCAGGGATGGGGCATCCACAGCTTCTCTGGGCAACCTGTTCCAGTGCTTCACCACCCTCACAGTAAAGAACTTCTTCCTGGTATCTAATCTAAATCTCCCCTCTTTGAGTTTAAAACCATTACCCCTCCATTCCCCAAACTTCATGGACACTTCCCTTGAAAGAGGCCACATCTCTTTTGGTCTGTGCAGTCACTGCCTGTCTTTCCCAAGAAAGACAGGGCTCCCAGACTCACATTTGGCAACTCCTGCTGCGTGGAGGGAAGAAGGAGAGAGAAAACCAGCTTTATGAATATGTTGAATTATTCTGGGAAGCACTCAGGATAACACCGAAATGAGAGACATAAAACACTGCCCAGACAAGATATCGTGTGCTGGAGACTAATAGAGATTAGCTAGCAGACCAGACGAGTCATCAGTTTGCCCCAATGCGGCAAATCTTATGTTCCTCTGGGAACATGCAGAATTACTGGCATTTGACTTTCAGGTTGGATTAACTATCAGGAAGAAAAATGCTGACTCAGATTAAAATATGTCTGGTTGCAGGAAAAGACTATCTCACGGAGATGGATGCTCAAACACTAGAGTGTGTAGCCAAGGCTGCCGAGCGTGCAAATCACTCCGTAGCCATTCAGCCTATCATTATTATGTCACCATCCCTGAGAATCTGCCAAGAGCCACGGGGAAGTACCAGGCTTTTACCTTGCAGCGGTGTTTAACTCCAGAGCAAGCAAATCAGAGCTGTAAAAGGTGACAGAAACCCTTAAATTCTCATTCATGTGTTAGTGGAAACAGAGCTGATAAGCCCTAAAAAAGCCCACAGAGGAGAGACAACATGTTTAGCATTAAACCCCAGCTATTCCAGCTAAGGGAGCAGGAACTGTGCGCTCCGTGTTTTGCTTAAAAGTAACGGGTGGAAGAATAACACAGTTTGTGCAGAACTAGAGAAAATGAGAGTTGAAAAGCTCATCTGTCAGGAAAGAAAACCAGTGGGAGACCGTGTACATTGCATAGCAGCGATGCCGTCTTACACGCTAATGGATATTCCAGTGCCGCAGCCCCGCATAAATTGCATTTAATCTACCTCAGATTTATTTATGTATTTATTTATTTTAAAAAGACTGTTGAAGTACGAAGGAAACAGAAATTATTTTAGTCAATGAGAACAGAGATGGAATGGATAAAACTCCTGGTACTAGAATTAGAACTGCAACTTATTATGTTTTCATTAAAAATCTCACTGGAAATAAATTGCTGCACAGAGAGCTAATTAAAAACAGAACTAATAAATTCCATAGATGTTAATATAATGCATTTTTTTTGCACCCATCTGAACACTAGCTGTTATTAACTCTGGGTGATGCTGTTTTTACATACATATGTTGGTGTTATTCATGCAGATGGTGCCAGGGCTGAAGCACTGAGTGTTTCATATGGTTGCTTCACTTACATTTTAGCAATAACTACTAGATTAATGCAAAAACTAATCCCATCAGAAAGGAGATATTTTAGTAGACACCAAGGAGACCAAAGCAGGTGGTGCCTGCATCATGGCAAAGGCTTGTGGCAGGAGAACGCAGAGATGCCAGGGAATTCACCCTGCTATTTATAGACAACCCCAATAAGCCTTTTGGACACCTCCTCGTCTGGTCCTCAGTTGGTCATAAATATAAGAAAAAAATAAATGAGGGTAAGAATAACCGAGTTGGCTTTCCCTTTGACCTCTCCCACCATCCTTCTAGAGTAAGCTGGTGAAATATCTCATCTATTGCGGGTTTGTCCCTTTCTACTGTCCCAGACAGGAAAACATGAAGCACTATGGGTGAGATTCTTTTCATCTGCATATAAATGCTCCAGACAACACAAGTAACCCCCATTTCCCTTTAGAAAATCCCTTCCCCGCTTCTGGAGGACAGTCCAGCTCACTTTTAACTAATCTATTCAAAAACTCAGAATAATTACCATTTAACATGTCTGTATCTCTCATTAATTCAGATTATTTGTCTAAACTTCAGTGAAATTAATACCATCCTGCTTGTTTTATATATTACTTCTGAAATAAATATTTTTATTATCTTATTTTTATTCTTATTATATTGCCTTGCATATTTTCTGTATAAATAAATCTTCATTGACCAGATAGACTAGCGTTGCAACATCTAGTATAAGGAAAAAAAGCCTGTCTTCATAAAAATGTGCCCTGGAAGTGATAAAGTCTACTTTTTTTTTTTTTCCCTTTTTTTTTTTTTTTAAATGGACACACAAATTGTTCCCCATTTCTTATGGAGACCAGATTATCCCAATTTCCTTGGGCAGTATTATTGGATATATGCATAAGTATTAACTGTCATGCTAGATCCTACTGACAGGCATCTAACGAAAGCCTCATAAATTCTTTAGATACTGCATGGATATGACTTACATCTTGTTTTCCCTGTAATGATCTCCTGCAATCCTAACCCAAAAAAACCCAAACCAAACCAAACCAAACCAAAACAAAACTAAAATCCACAGATTGAAGGGAAGAATGGAAAAATATTTCAAAAAAAGATCTCCGAGTTACTAACCAAATAATGGTGTCAGAAGTCCCAGAGCAGGATATGATCAGAGACTTGGACAGTGCCTAAGGGAACATCTTAAGTACCTCATTCGTTATTAGTCTTCCTTGGTGCTGCTGCAGGCAGTAAATGGGTGAAACATTCCTTTTGTACCGGCAAGAGGGGGTGTCCTTACATCCTCCAAATCAGCTCTGTCAGCTTTATCAGGGTGCTGCATCTATTCGACTCTTCTCTGTTTATTGTGGCTATCGTGAAGAGCATCATTAAAGGGATTATGTATATTTCCAGAAGTGGTCTTCATTTTCTTTTGAAACGAAACAGAAGTTTGTTGGGGAGGGAGGATAATCATGTGTAGTCACTAAAGAGCCAGTTATACATTACATATTCTGCATTGTGCCTCTGGTTCCATTTATGTGAAAGGAAATGATTAAGATTTTACTTACTCCTTAACATGCAGTGCTATAAGGGAATAACAGACAAAAGAGGGGAGATGAAGTATGTAAGGGCTCCAGGAGACAGAGAGAGAACTTTTGGGTATCAAAGAAGCCTTTTTATGGCTAAAGTCTGTTAAACAAAAGGCAGAGGAAGAAAAAGGCATATCCATTTAAGTATTTGCAACTGACCTTGGATACCACAGTGACTGAGGTCTTTGACACACTTAAAATAAAAGTGAAAAACTAGTCTAGACAAAACACAAGAGAGTAAACTGCAGGGAATTACTATGAATCCATGGAATGGAAAGAGATTTTTGAGTTATCTTCATGTCTCTACAGTTATTTGAAAAGCAGAATAATTCACAGCCTTCTCCATCCAGCAGAAGCAGTTTCTCCTAGATATTAACAATTATCAGTGAATTCTGGCACTGCCCACTGCCTTTTTCAGAGTGATGTTACTGGACGTCATATTCAGCGTGACTGGGCAGAAGTCACACATCCTCTCACACACCCCAAGCAGCAGGAGATCCCCTCTCCTCAGATACCGAAATTCACCCTCGAGAAGAATGACAGCGGCACTGAAAAAGGAAACAAACAAGTAGAGAAACACCAAATCTGTAACATTTATCATCAATTCTCTGCTCTGTTCTTAACCTGCAGTTGGGAGGATCAGAATAACGTCAAATCCCACTTTGCCAAGAGTCTCTCTGGAGGTCTTTTGCCTTTGCTGTACTGGATTCCTAGTTTGGAGGTGGTGGATTTTTGCAGCGTGACACCCCAGTCCATCACTTTGAATGACACCTAAAAGCACAAAATTCCTCTAGTTCTTCCTCTCCCCATATTGCAGCTGCATCTTGAAGTAAACAACTCCTTCCTCCTCTGTAACAGATGGTGCTGTGTAGCCCAGAGTACACGGGCAGATCTGTAGCAGCAGTAATGAAGCAGGAAACCAGGGAAGACCAGGGTGGGAGGGATCACGCACCCTCAGGAGACCACTTGGTCTGTTATTCCCAACAGTGAAGATGAAGGAGTTGTGAATCACCATGAGAAGGATGAGAACGCTCATTGATACATGTCAGGTTGTATTTTAGACCAGCTTCGTCTTTTTTTTTTTTTTCATTGCTGAGGAATAGTAAATATTTAAGGGGAAACTGTGATGCTACTTAAAAAGCACTTACCTAATTAAACCTCAAATGCAGAAATCACTATTCACTCAGAGATGCACTCTGATGCTCCTCACCTAAGGCTATACCTCAGCCATATGGCACTTTAATAGATAGTAGCAGAGGGAGCCCTTTTTATATTTTAACAGATGGGTGCATGCTAGATACTGGGGTTGGAGCAGAGAGGAGAATGAAAGAAAACACAGGGAAAGAGAATCAAGCAAGAAAGACAAAGTTCAAAGGATGAATTCTTACTGAACTCTTCCATTTCTGCTCAAAACAGCTGGAGGTCTTGTTTCTTCCCTAGAAAAAACTTCTGTTGTTTCCAGACCCTTGGACTCAGACTCACTGATCACAAACCTTTTCACAGCAGAGTTACAATGTCAGGGGTTGTCCTTACAGCAGAAATACCACTACTGATTTCAGAATTTGCTGGCCCAACCAAGAGTTGCGTGAGTTTAGCAATAGGATTCAAGTTTTTATAGTGTTCCTTCTGCTATACCTTTCCCCTCCCCTCCAGGGCCATGCTCACACTGTATATTACAATCTCAACAAGCTGGGGCTGTATCAAAAAATGGCTAGAAGACCTGAGAAGAGAAAGTTAGTTCCAGAGCATATTGCAGAGGACACACGGTAAATATAGACTCCAAGTAGAGTCAGAAAAGAAAAGCTTATTTGAAAATAAGCCATTTATTGCAATATCTAACTTTGAGATGGGTCCTAGTCTGGTAAGACTGCAGTTTTAATGACGGGTATTGCGTTCCCCAATAAGACCAACAGCCAGAGTGACCACAGGGCTAAAGAAATATGGTTCCATTTACATTGTGCTTGCTACGTGGTTTAATGTTTTCCAAATCTTTTTGGATGGCTGCTGTTTCCTCTTCCAGAGCAAGTGTTCAAAGATCTAAGATGACCACGGCTTCGGTGCCTGAGCCAAAATGGCACACAATACCCGTCACTCCTTCCCATCTTTGCCTTTCAGTGCTTCCATAAATAGCATTCCTTTCACCATATGCATTTGTTTCCCACTTCCCAGGGAAAAGTTTAATTTGTCTCAGAAGGTCTGTGGGAACGTGGTGGGAAACTTTTGTCCTCTGAGGATTGACAGGGACCTCTTCCTAGGACAATGCGAAAGCGCGGCGTGCAGAGACACTGGGTTTTGTGCTAAACAGAGGCCATTTGGGACTAGCAGCAGTGTGGCTGTACCGTCCAGCGTGGACTCTAGATAATTTGCTCTGCTAACATGACTGCACCGATACTGGGATGTATCACCCAGGGTTATGTACCTACAGCAGCTCAGACGATAACCTTGCTGCAAGGATACAAACACATAAACTATGCTATATGCACTCCTGATAAAATACAGTGTGTATTATCTTGTTCTATAGAAACTGTGAATACACAGGATGTACTAAACATTTAATTAATCCGTGATTTTTTATTATTTGTTCCAACTTCTGATGTCCATCTGTGTACCATAAAAACAATGTCCTGTGAATGTATTCTCAGAGCATTAATTCCTTTACTGAGAAATTCTCTTGTTATTTTAATCCTTCATCTGAATTTCTTAGGAAGAAAATGATAACTAATGCAGGTTTTTTTTTTTCATTATTATTCATTACTCTCTGCAACAGTTCAGTATTTAAAAAGGCAAAGCTGGATGTTTCCAACAAAGCACAACTTTCATACTGGATTCTACTGAATTTTAACTCCAAGAAATAATAAATGGAAATGTATTAAGATGTCTCTGTTTATTTCAAATTTTATTTCCCATGTAGATCTATGTCAGATTTGCATGCCTGTGTGGGCAAGTTAGGTCTATGCGTGGCTGTCACCTTGGAAGAGGGTGTCAGTCTCTTCTCGCAAGTAACAGGCAACATGACGAGAGGAAACAGCCTCAAGTTGTGCCAGGGGTAATTTAGGATGGATATTAGGAACCGTTTCTTCACCAAAAGGGTTGTAAAGCACTGGAACAGGCTGCCCAGGGAAGTGGTTGAGTCACCATCCCTGGAGGTATTTAAAAGACATGTAGATGTGGTGCTGAGGGACATGGGTTAGTGGTAACTTGGCAGTGCTGGGTTAATGGTTGGACTTGATGATCTTAAAGGTGCCCTCCAACTTAAATGATTCTATGATTTTATGAATCTAAGTCTTTTAATGGGCCCAGTAAGTCATGTGAGAGATGTTATCAAATGATATTTTTAGATCATTAGCAATTCTTACATTAAAATTGCCTTAACTTTGAAAATTTTTGACTGGAGCTACCTATTTTATTTGGTTTGGTTTCTTTTATTTTATTTATCTGTGTTGGTGACTAATCCAGAGTTTCTCTCATGATTCATGATTTTCTGTCAGACTTACAACACCAGCTTCTGAAAGGGGTAGCACTGATATGTAATAGCACATCTGACTACTATTTTCTGCCTTCCTTCACCACATCCTGGATCTTCTACTTTGCCCGAGATCCAACTTTGCTAATAGCTGCAGGAATCATTGCATTCTCCAGATAAAAAGAAATACTGAAATATAACATGATGTACACTTCTTCAAGAATTTCCTAAATTATTGATAATATAAAGGCAGAGATTATATTGTGAATTTGCCCAATGACATAAGATGCATTCTTCTTTCAGTCATTTCTGTGTGTGGGATTTAGTTTCTGTGCTCCCACGTGGAAAGCAATGGCAGAGTCCCTGAATGGGCTACCTGGCCAGTCCTGTTTTGACTAGATTGCACTCAATAACGGAGAAGAAATTGTCAGGGATCAATTGTACACAGGGGTAGGATGTCCTTAAGTCCAGCGTGGGGCTGATGGAGCCAATAACACAGTTCCAGTAATGCATTTGCTTTTTTTGCCTTAGAAATGCATTTTCTTTTCTTTTTTTTTTTTTTTTCAGGATTCTTTTTATGGATCTTATCAAGCTTGTCCAACATCATACAACCTAAAAGGAAGAAGCATTTCCAACCTGAGTAGCTGTGGTGAATCTTCTCTTAGAATCAGGAAAGTGAGCATTATTGCTTAAAGGGGGCCTACAGGAAAGATGGGGACAGATTTTTAGCGGTGCCTGTTGTAATAGGACAAGGGCTAATGATTTTAAACTAAAAGAGGGGAGATAAGGACTATACAGAAGGAAGAAATTTTTTACAATGAGGGTGGTGAGACACTCCCAGGTTGCCCAGGGAGGTGGTAGATGCCCCATCCCTGGAAACATTCCAGGTCAGGTTGGACGGGGCCCTGAGCAACCTGATCTAGTTGAAGATGTCCCTGCTCATGGCAGGGGAGGTTGGTCTAGGTGGCCTTTAAAAGAACCTTCCAACCCAAACTATTCTGTGATTCTACAATGATTCTATGATTGTAAGAAGCATTGTACCACCTTTGTGAGGTTGATTGTAATTCTGCTGTAAATACAGAAGGTCTGGTTCTCGCACTAGAAACATTTTACGCTTAATGTAATTCAGTTTATGGCCCCAATGCACTGCGAGAGTGGTGTAAAATGGCATTAAAGTTAATGAGAATCAGGTCTAGGGATTCTAATATTTGCTTTCTACTGTGTTTGAAATTACTTCTGTTGTTTTATAGCAATGTTTAAAAGTCAGCACAGAGGCATCATAAATAAAAAATCCTGGGTCACATCCTCCCATCCATCCATCTACCCATCCATCCAAGAGAAAGGCAATGCAGCAGTTGTTACAGAGCCTAAGCCTTGACTGAATTACAAGTAGGATTAATTTGGCCTTTTAAATTTAGATGTTGATAAAGCACTTTCTCTAAATCCATGTCTTTCAACGATTTCAAATCAGCAACACTTTACTCAAAGGCAAAAGTTTTCATGTGCCTCGTTTTACATTTCTTCTGTGAGTAAAATATGAATTGAGGGTAACAATGATAAACTTAAATAATGTATCGTGAATATGTTTCAAAATGCTGACGGAAACTATTTGCCCTTGGATGGAAGAAATGCTTGAGGAAAACAGAAACAGAGATTTCCTTTACCTTCAACTGCAATAACCTTTTTAATGACTTGTAAGCCATCTGATTGTTTGCGATGAAAACTCCCTGTTTCTGCTTATGTAAGGATTTTATCTATTATTATGGTAGTATTTCGTTTTCTGTCTCCAAAATTGGTCGGAGGCCAAAGGAAAGTATTAAAAAAGAAATCCCAAATTTCTGATATTTCATCTCTTCAACAGTTACACTATAACAAATAGCCAGATCTCTTCAGGTACTCTCAGAGCTGTGTTTTGCAGAAGTATTATACTTCTATAATGCTGGAGAGAAATATAACAGAAAGCCAATAATACAAATGCATTGAGACCATCCTGCTACTTGGAGGAGTGAAAGTCCGTATGCCTACAAAAGGGAAGTCGCAACGCATGCAGATATTCTTTGTATTTGCATTTTCTTACTAAATACGAACATTTTTACATAGATCAAAATAAAACCGAAAGATACAAGTATATTTAATACCATACATGTTTTGAAGGCAAAAGGGCAGCTAATAAACCTTCAAATAATCAAGATGTTTGGAACACTGCTTGAAAAATATGTTCAATGTCTAGTGTCACCTTCTCTGAAAAACATATAAGTCAACAGAGTAACATTCGAATGACATGGTGAAGGAGACATACTAATCTTCACATATACCTTTATATTCTTGCTCTGTATAAATTTCATAGATATTAAAGGTTGCTGACTATATGGAATAAAAATCCCATTGAAGCAAAATTTTGCAACATGGAATACTAATTTGGGATTACCGTAAATGTTAGCATATATATCACACATATTCTGACTGAATATATGACTGTGCTCTGCACAGCTCAGTGACAGAATTATATACTGTATAATATACTGAATTATATATATACTCCAGGCTTGAGGCATCTTCAGTATAGTGGAAAAAGGGCACATAGCAAACCCAACAAGAGAGAAAAGGACACACTGAAAATATCGTCAGACCTCCGAAATATAGCCCAGAAAAACAGATAAAGGCTAAAATATAGGCCCTTACATATAACTGGAATAAATCTTTTGGAAACCCAAGCAATTCTGATTCACTATTCATATAGTTTGAAACATTCAAAATACACCTAAATATAATTATTTATCTTGGGCTAATTTTTTTGGATAGGCATTACGGAGGATGTTTTAAGGAAGGACGTGAGGAAGAAAAGGGAAATAGAGTTCCTTTTCTTTCCCCGTCCAAGGATCAAGACAGCAGAATTTCTCCCCTGATGCTAATGGGCGCTTCATGCCCAGAAACACAAAGGTTGACAATTACAACTTCTGTTTAGGAGCTGGTGTAATTTGCTCTGCTCCAATATTTGCTAATCAGCTCTGGAAATGCGTAACAAGTTTGTGTAACTTGATGGCTTCTCACTTTTCAAACTTCACAATCAGGAGGACAGAAATTCCTAGTAATGCCATAATTTTGCCTGATGTTTTTCTCTTTTTTTTTATAGCACTGACAGTGGCCGAACTAAATTTTCTTTGTAAAACCTGTTTCTAAACCGAATAGAGTGATTTCCAAACCCTGTAAAACCACACTTCTTGTTGGCTACTCTCACCAACATCACCAGAACATCGCACTTTGACATATTCATGAAACGTTATACAACAGAAAAGGTAAATATTCCTTCAGCAGCAAATCCATCTCCTTCTGCCATATGCCATTTCCCTCCTCATATTTGCATTTGAAAGCCTTCTACTGTATTGCCTTCATATCATATTTGAGTAAGAGACCTCAGAAGAGACAGCTTGAAAGAGAAACATCTGTCATGGGCTCTGGTGCAACATCCTAGAAGTGGCTTTGTGGAGCTGACACAAAACTCATTTGGAGCTGAGAGGTATTTTTTTTCCTACTTTCACTCTCTTTCCTGTACTGCTTCTGCTGTGCCATGAATCCTTGATACCCCCTGTATTTTTTAACCCATGGACACTAAGTATATACTACGTTCTACCATTTATATGATAGAATCATAGAATGGTTTGGGTTGGAAGGGACCTTAAAGATCATTGAGTTCCAACCCCCATGCCCTGGTCAGGGACACCTCCCACTAGACCAGGTTGCTCAAAGCCCCATCCAGCCTGGCCTTGAACCCCTCCAGGGATGGGGCAGCCACAGCTGCTCTGGGCAACCTGCTCCGGTGTCTCACCACCCCCACAGTAAAGAATTTCTTCATAGTGTCTAATCTAAATTTCCCCTATTTCAGTTTAAAACCATTATCTCTCATCCTATGGCTATAGTCCCTGATCAAGAGTTCCCTCCCCATCTCTCCTGTAGACCCCCTTTAGGGACTGTAAGGGCCTCTAAGGTCTCCCTGGACCCTTCTCTTCTCCAGGCTGAATACCCCCAACTCTCTCAGTCTGCCCTCACAGCAGAGGGGCTCCAGCCCCTTGGATCATCTTCATGGCCTCCTCTGGACCCGCTCCAACAGGTCCATGTCTTTCTTATGTTGGGAGCTCCAGAGCCTGACACAGTACTCCAGGTGGGGGTCTCACCAGAGCAGAGGGGCAGAATCCCCTCCCTTGCCCTGCTGGCCACGCTGCTTTTGATGCAGCCCAGGATGCGATTGGCTTTCTGGGCTGCCAGCGTGCACTGGCATTTCTGAACATAAATGAAAACACACTGGTCTTAATTGGTTGGAGGGAAGTCTGGCTATTGCCTTATCTCTGAGGAATATAACTTCCGATCTACTACTCTTCTTTTAGGGCTGGTCTGGGCTACGAAATGCATTGTCTAGATCCAGAAGGACCACATTGAACCTGGAGTGACAAACTTGAAACTGGAGAGTCCAGTTCTCAGTTAAACATTTTACAAAAGAGCACACTTACAGTGATAGAAAGGTTTCAGTGATGTTCTGCCAAGAGTTACTGCCCCCAAAATTGATTTAGGGGAAATAGTGCATGCCATTGCAGTCATTTCCAGCTAATAATTTAAGCTAAGCATGAAAAGATACTGAGGACAGTAATGCAAAATCCATATGGGGGCAGAAATTTCCAGATGAAAAGTGAGGATGAAGAGCTGGAGTAATTACTTCCTAAACCTTTTGAAATAGATCCTCAAGCCCACATTCCTCAGTGCCTTATTCCAAGGACCTGAAAACTTCTCTTATCCATCTCTTATCCTTTGGAAAAACTCCAAAATCCTGCTGGATGAGGCTATTGTGTTACTCCCAGGGTCTTCCTGAGAATGTTTATGATTTTAAAATAAGTGCAAATTGTAGAGTTCTTTCCTCTTCTTTTCATAAAACAATTGGAAGAAGGAGAGAATAGTGTGCCTGTTATACTTTCTCCTTTAGCAGTGTCTTGGAAGATATAAAGTCATTAAGAACGATTAAGTAATAACATTGAACATTTTAATAATGTAATTAGAAACCTGAGAAACTATGCAAAATGTAAAATCTATATAATTTGAGCCCCAATTCACCCAGTTCTGCTGCTGTTATTGCTTTGTGTAGCTTCATCGCAGCAGACAGCCTCTACCTTGGCACAGAGTGGCCAAGACTTACTTTGAATTCCACTCTTTTTGTTAAAATAAATGAAAACTCATTGGGTTTTAATATTAAATCCCACTGATTTGGTTTGTGTTCAGTTCAAAGAAGGAAGCTGTGTTTTTCAAAATAATAAATAAGAAAAAGGAAAAAACCTCCCAAAACATTAATTACAGCTTGAAATGAAATTATTTGGGATAACTCGTTCAAATTCCCTTTTGGCTACTGAGTCAGTGAACTTGTAAAAATGTGGAAAATGTTATGTTACAGAACTAGTATCATTTTAAGTCCTATTCTGGTAGCTGAAGGTACAGAGATCAGCTTTGGTGGAGTACAGGAGAGACAGTGATCTGTGGCTTAGCTTAAATGTTTTAAAAGCAGCACAGAAGTTTGGCTTTTGATTTCAGCTCTGACAAAAAGGGACTTGGGTTCACTGTCTCTGCAGCATCACTCAGTCCTTGTGGTGCCAAACACCAACTAGCTGCAAAGTTCATTAAAAACCAATATCCTATCATGAGTGGTTATGTCAACTCCCAAGCTGAAACTAGTCAGCAATGGGACTATTTTTTTTTTTTTTTTATCAGGAAAACAAAAAAAAGACAGGAATTCAGTCAGATGAATATTTCATCACCTGGTTTACTCCTCCACATTGAACACAAAATGTTGCTTAAGCAGGACTAGAAGGCAGACAGCCACCTACAGAACTTCCCCAGGCAGAAGTCATATGTATTTTTTGAAGTTAAACAGAAATAACACAGTGACATTTTTTTCCATTTTGTTCCCTTAATTGCCAGACAAAGTGCAATTTTCTGTACTGTTCTATCAACCAGATGCCCTTGTCATCCACCATCTTACTACAGTAATGGAACTTGACGTCCTCTTTGTTGTTTCTCCCTGCATTTGTGTGACTCACTCTACAAAATAAAAATGTACTAAGAATAGCAGAGGTTGTGTTAATGGCAAAGCTATGAAATTCCCTTCATCTAATTGCTTTCAGATTTTCTTTCTCAGTGCTAAGGCTCTTGAAGATGTCTTGATAAGCTATGAGCATTCAGCCATGAAGCTATGTACCAACCAACTCATCGATTCCAGGAGAAATCCTGCAAAGGTAAAGTTTTTGAAGGTACTTTGGCACCTAAAGGAGTGGGTACAGACCTATAACTTCCCAGACACATGAAGGCTGCAGAATTGCTTTTGAATACTTTACTTTACACAGTTGGAAAGCTGTCCAGAAATGACAAATGGCCACAGATTACTCCAGAGCATTACAAATCAGCTGAAGCTGTAGTCCTAACCACTTGAGGCATTGGAGCATTGGAAAAGGTTAAGAGGAAAGGAAGTAACTGTGCCATTGCTTACTGTTGTTGAAGCTAAACTACACAGGTAAGTATAAGTAGGAGAAGTGCCTTTCATTTGTTTAGAATTAAGAAAAAACATCAGCCATTTAATGACTGCTTTGCAACTCTACATCAGTAAAAACCTCAAAACAACATTTATTTGTGAGAACAGACCAATTCTGAGAGTAATTTTACTTAGTAAAATATGACACATAGAATAGAATAGAATAGAATAGAATAGATCAGTAGGAAGGGACCTAGAATGATCTTCTAGCCCAAATGATAGATATAATCTTTAAAAGTTCAGATCACTTCTCTTTACACCACAGTGGGTGCACACATGTCAAAGCAAGGACAAAAAGTATAATGTCTTTAATTTTCCCAAGTGATTTTGGAATAGGGTAGGAATTTGCAACATCTGGCAAAAGGAAAATTAGAGGTGGCCTGTCAATCATTTAGAGTGCAAAACAGAATGAGGTCAAGAGACGTGTGGTGATGGAATGACTGCTAAGAGGAAAATACTCTCCCAAACAAGAGAAAAAGACTGGGAGGTTTATTATGCAAACTCAATGACACAATAAGTTGTTAAAAGTATGTAAAATAATCACATTTTACCAAAGTTAACTTATAACTCAGAATTAATTCAGAATTGAATAGAAATACAGAGTAAGGATAAATTTTATTGTACTGAAAAGCTGTATTCGAAATGACTGACGAAACCCACACATCTGGACTGTGAAATCCACTGCCCTGTAATGCCATTCAGGTCTGGGCAGAGCAATCAGCGAGAAGTCTAGACTAGATCTTAGGAAAAAATTCTTTCCTGTGAGGGTGGTGAGACACTGGCACAGGTTGCCCACAGAAGCTGTGGATGCCCCATCCCTGGAGGGGTTCAAGGCCAGGTTGGATGGGGCTTTGAGCAACCTGGTCTAGTGGTAGGTGTCCCGGCCCATGGCAGGGGGGTTGGACCTCGATGATCTTTAAGGTCCCTTCCAAACCATTCTGTGATTCTATGATAATAATGCTATCCACCTTAATGCAAAAAGATTCAAAAGAAATTTGAAAGGATACCATGCCTTCAGTGTTAATAGCTTTAAATCCCAATTTTGGGAATTAGAGATTAGTATGAAATCATAATTTGATCAGAGCAAGGGTGTATTTTCATCTTATATTTAGAGCAGCCTGCATTTCGTTCTGATTATCTGCATCACAGCTCGGTGTTTCCAGTCTAACTTGAGCTAAGAAGGTTATAGGCTGAAGAGCAAGAACTTTTAAGTCGACATGTAAATCGATAACGTTTTAGAAGAGGGGAGACGTGAAAATCCTGCAGGAAGATGTGTTTATAACAAAATTACACACTTCAGAATAGCACCTCAGTCAGACAGGAGTCTCTCTATGCAACATCATGTGGAATGACTGTACCGCAGCTGCTTGGTGGCCTTATAGATCATTTTCCACCTTCACATCTTGTGAAGTTTGGATACTTTCTTATTTAAAAGGATTTTTTTTTTTTTCTACCGTTTACCCTTACATGTTGCTCTCACAAGATTTTAGGCAGGCCTGAGCGAGTCAGATATTACACAACCTTTTCTGCTCTGAAATGGTGCTCAACCCAGAATAAAGAAAAACTCAGCGTTAGGAAAAGCTACAAATTCAGTTATTTTTAGAGTCAAAGAAAAGAGAAATTTCTTAAAGCTAGAAATGATAGCCTCTGTTTCAATAGAGGCCAGAAGGTCTCCTCCACACTCCTGCTCCCACAATCAATTTATGATTCCAGTGTCAATTAAAACTTTGCTTGAGCCAAGGAGTGACATACCCAGACTTTCATCCCAGAGGAATTTTGCTGCGTTTTGGGTTTCAGGTGGCTAACGTAAGAGACAGTTTAAGAGTACTTATAGGCTTTTTGGAGACAGTGAATTAAGCCATGAGAAGTTCAAATGCCTCCCGAAGAGCTGCACAACAAGCAGATGATAGAATTAGGTTTTTATCACAGAAGTGGATAATTCAAAACTAAAAATTCTGCTACAGCAGCTGTTGAAGACAGTGACCCATGTATTTTAGTACCATTTGTTTTGCATGCATTTATTCTATAATTAGTATGGTGTTCCCACCTTTTATGCTGAAGCTGCCTACATTTATTTTAAGCTTGAGCTTCTGCTCCCCAAGGATTTATCTTCATTGTCACCCAGTTTATCGTAGATGTTCGATCACTGATTATCTCTGAACAGCAGGAGGAATTAATTGGGTTCATCAAAATCTTGGCATTTTTTCCTTTCTTTTTCTCTCTGTTTTGCTGACACTATGATTTTTTTTTCCTTCTCTTCTTCTTCTCCCAAGTTTGTAATGTGAATGTGCTGGTGTATCCGTTGTTCTAAATAACCTTAGCTTTAATAGCCTCATTGATGATGCCATAAGGGTGCACATAACCATTCGAATGAGCTTACCCAGAATTACTAGCTGCCAGAAATGCTTGAAACATCATGTGTATCTTTGCCTCCCTTTCAATGAGGGTCATTCTTTGCTTGTTGATTGCCACAGATCACCTTATTGAGATGCAAGGTCTGTAAATTGATGAAACTTTATTTTTTTCCCCCAATATTAAAATATACTTAAAATGCTTTGCTGAGAAACTCTGACCATTTTTCAAATAGGGAACTGATTCTGTTGATGGCACCAAGAATAGGGCTTTTGTCATTCATCAAAAAACCACATCTGGCTGAGATGCAAGGCTCTGTTTTCCTGTGCTCGCTGTAAGCATAAGGATGTACACTTCCAAATTCTTCAGGAATTTAAAATTCTTTAGAAATGTCACCTTCATGAAGCATGATCCATCCATTGCTCCTATCTTCATCCCACAAGCTCGCAGGAAATGTAGGCAAAGGGAATGCCTTTTCCATGCTTCCCTTGCCTCCCACTCACAGAGCAAGCAACCATCAAAAGTTTTGGGTTTCTCCACAGCTTCTGGGCATGCACATCTGCTACTAAAATCTGTTCTGAACACACAGACTACCGTCTAGCTCAGCTTTCTGAAAAAAACAGGCCATAAGCATGTACAATTTGGCATCCAAACGCCAGCAATCACTTTTTGACAATAACACCTCTGCACCTCGGGTCCTCATTCATAAAATCCCAGCAAAATGTCTTCCCTCATGAAAGGGATGTTGGGGAGCTAAATTCAGATATGATGTAGTTAAGACAGACATGGAAGCTCACAGTGACGTAATTAACTTTACGTTCAGAGCAGGATTTGACTCGTGTGCGGTAAATAAGACCTGAGACCACAGGCAGGTGAAGGTGAGGACAAATTATTGTTTACTGACCACTCACCATCCTGTGCATTATGTCCTGTGGATCAGATCACTGAAGCTTTTATCACATCAAAATATATACAGAACAAAACTGAAATAAGTTACATAAGCAATATTCATTTGGATGTTTGCTAACCAGTAACTAGTTTGATTTTTTAACCTTTGATTTAAAAGAACTATAAGTTCTTTTAAAGTTCTATATCTTTGGGTGTACAGATTATACCCATTTCACATAAAACAGACCCCTGCATTGCTACTGAATCACATGAATATTTTTTTCTTAACAGACAAAATTTAAGTTACATGTATGTGGAGAAGTGGTGACTTTTACATGTCAAGCATTGATTCATTTTAAAGTACCACCAGACCGCACTGAAAGTCAAACTGCGAATGCAAAATGCTTCGTTCAGATGCGACAGCTCTTTTTGCCATTTTTTTTTTTTTTTAGGTTCTTTACACCATGCCACACCTTTTTGGGAACAGACTCTTTCAATCCAAATGCCAAAGAGCTCCTCTCTGGTTAGATTCCAACTTCGGAAAGGATTAGACCTGACTCCACAGCCGGCTGTTCTTCCTTTATGAGGCTCATCTTGTTTTGCAGCGTAGTGCAGCTCATTGCTTCCCCCAGTGTGTTAGATATAACACGATGGGATGTGCCTGCAGGGGGTTCTTCTGCTTCATGTTGGTGAAATCAGTTGCCATTGGGGGTTAGCGATTACAATATATTAGTTTTGTCAAGGCTGCTTTAAAAATAAACCAATCTGCCTATTTTTGTGGAGAAGTTGGATACCTTTCACATTAGCGGCAACTTTCTTTTGACTTATGCAGAAGGTTCCCTGTGGTTTCAATATCACTGTTCATATCTCATTTAATCTAATTGCTTAATGTAGGACTCATTGGCCTGATGCTTCCCTGTCACTGCTCTGACCTCTGCCTCCCTGGTGCTGCTGAGCAGGGACAACAGGAGCGTTGTGAGAAGCTGCTCATAGTGTCACTGATGGAGATCTAGAGGGGATTTTTCCATCTACGCTTGTCTAAGACAAGGCTGGTCTTAACAAACACCCTTTTTCGTTGTACGCTGCAGAGAATCTACAGATAGGACAAGTCCCCAAGTGCAGAGAGGGAAGCTGTGGCAGAGATGGAGTCATACAGAAAATGCTTATGGAGCCTGACAAGATTTGCAGTTTCCATAGTACATGAGAAAGAGGAAGGAGGAATAGGAAAATATGGTGGTATAGCATCCACACAGAAAACAGAAGGATCTACATCAGGGAAATTAGGGCAGAAAGTTAGTTGGGTGTATGGCATGGCTTTCATGTTCTCTTGGGCTGAGTCTTTCTGGTCTAAGCTTTCCAATCAGCCACAGTAACTCTCCTCAGACGAGACTTTGGACCCACACTGAAATGACACAGTCAGTTCTCAGCCACCCTTAAAAGAGGGCTCAGTTGCACTCACAGCACTGACTCAGGCCACTTGACCGCGCAAGGCTCAGGGTTGTTACAAACAGGCAGCACGGATGAAGACACCTTGTTTGGGGAGAAATAAGGAGTTTAGCTGCAGGGACACAAGCCGTGCTATGCCACTTGCCTTGAAGATCCAAGGATGTTTCATGACCACGTATATTTCTTCCTATAGCAACAGCCTAATAACAATCCCCAGAAAATAATTTATAAGGTGTAAGGGATCTATAATGCATATTTTCTATGCCATTTCGTTCTCTGTCTCAGAATATATTTTCTCTTCACTGTACAAGGCAAAAACAGAGCCCACAGAAGCCCCACAGCTGCTGGCGGTGCCACCACTTTCACACAGGACCAGCACTGAGGGAATGCCTCCACGACACAGGTTCTAACCGCAAGACTTAGATTAGGGCCAGTCCCATGTGAGATGTGCCAGTTGTGTGTCTTGGCTGGCACCAGGGGAAAAAAAAAACCAACCCAACCCAAAAAAACCCAAACACAGTATTTTGTGACCTTCTGAAAAACACTTTTGTGATGCCAGAGATGGGGAACTGCACAATGCCACTTGATAAAGTCACTCCCCAGGTTACACTCAACCAGTACCTAAGATATTGCACCATTCCGACAAATATTACAAAGGTACTTTTTCTTTTTAATTTTTTAGAAAATATGTGTACAAACCTTTTTGAACAAAATAACAGGACAGACTTGCATGGCCATATGCCTCCCTCACTCTTCAGGATACAGACCTACCAGCATCTTCAAGGGAGGGCCACTAAGTGGCAAGCCAGCAGGGGCAGGACCACACATGTCCTGTTATCAGACTACCTCATCCATCACAGCTCGAGGAAAAAAGAACAACCTATGCCAGGATGAACTGCAGGAGAAAATACAAGTGAAAGTCAATCTGTTATAGCAGAGTTTGGGAGCACAGCAGCTAAGATCCTACCACAGACAGGAGGGCCTGCTGGCTAACAATAGCCTTCAAATCTGTCTTCATACAAAGAGAAGGTTCTTTTAACTGCCTCCTGCCAGGTAGGCAAGCGAGCAGAAGTTTAGCAGCCCTTCTTCTAAAGATGCTCAACAGAAGCCTTGCTGTGGAGATTTAGATGAAAGCAATGCCACCTTCTCAACGCTGGAAAGTCCAATTTGGTGGCAGTCACTTTGCAGCTTCTCTGAAGCAAGTCAATGGTCTTATCACCATTCCTTGGAGGCCTTGAGGTTTAAAGCCACCAGTGATGTCAGCCGTGCTGCTAATCCTGTCTGGAGACATGACAAGCTCTAAATCCTTTCTGTATCTCAAAGGTTTTAGTACCAGATTTGAGAGGCAGCACAGGGTCTTGTATGACCTTTGGTGAGACAATCACCTCATGAGTTTCTTGAGCTTTGATAACAATTTCTTCCTCACAGAGGAAATACATGCACTTATATGTATATACAGGCATATATCGAAATGAAGAATTTAGTTTGACTTCAATTTTTACCTTCATTTTGTAGTCTTCTGGTAGCTTTTTAAAAAAAAAAAACAACTTTGTTTTTGCTTGATCTTATTTTTTTTCCTGTTTGTTTGTTTGTTTAAATCTATTTGACACTAAAAATGCCTGGGATTTGCATAAATGTTGGAATAACAATTGATAAAAATAAAATTAAACAATGGGATCAGTAGGATCCCATACCAGGAAAAACCTTTTCTAGTGAGCTTTAGTAAACTAAGGAATTAAATAATGGAAAAGTACTTTTCTTCTAAGCTTTCATCACCGCAATGTGCCTGGGGGACAGATTCCTACAGGTGCTAAAAACCCACCATAATTTCAGCCATTTAAAACCAGATCACACACAAACACGACTACCCTTTATATACTGATGTTCAAAAACATGATACAATTCTAGTGACAGTCGTGGGCATTCTCTTGGGACAGTCCTCCAAATTGACCTGTGAACGATCCCCAGTTTTAAACTCACTGCACCACAACATTTTTTAGCTATAATCTCTATTACTTATTTCTGCATTCGCCGTAATTGCTGCAGATACATGTACTTTTTCCTGTGCATGAATGTAATTCCATAGTTCGATGTGTCAATTCCAACGTTACCGGGAATCACTTAAATAAGTATTTGTTACAGAACTCCTCTCGACACCTCCCAAGCTACTCCAGATGTCCTACAAACTATCTTCACGACATAATTAGAAAAACTCACACCTTTTCTCTACAGCATCCTGCTTCAGACATTAGTGCACTATTTTCATAACTCAGTCTCCCCTTCCCGAGTGAAATCACCATGAGTTTTGTCATTTATTTCCATGGTCACAGGACATGGCCTGGAGGCCTGACCATCTGAGTGACATGCGATCTGTGCTCTTACACAGCAAAAAGCTTTGGTGCCCTAAAATTAGGGGAATTCTGGGAAGTCCTCACTAATGTCTTTTATGAAATGTCCCTCCTCTAAGCCTTAGGTTCTTAAATACAGCATCTGTCACAGCTGGCTCCGCTAAAAGCACAGCAGAAACAGTTCCAGGTCAAGGTCTGGGACTGAAGAGCAAGATAATTCCTAAGTGCTTTAAAGCTTCACTACGCCCTGGACATTTCATGGCAGGTTATAAACTACATGTTGTCCTCTCTAAGATAAACCCCAAAAATTTGCTTTTAATTTCCAGATAACGGTGCTTTTTTGGTTTGGATTGTTTTTCTCTTCTTTCCATATGAGATAATCTAGGATAGGTAACAGGAAGGAAATCAACTTTTAGCTGCTTCACAGGTAGCCCTCAGCTTAGACATGAATGACATCATAGAATCATAGAATGGTTCAGGTTGGAAGGGACCTTAAAGATCATCCAGTTCCATCCCCCTGCCATGGGCAGGGACACCTCCCATTAGACCAGGTTGCTCAAAGCCCCATCCAGCCTGGCCTTGAACCCCTCCAGGGATGGGGCATCCACAGCTTCTCTGGGCAACCTGTTCCAGTGCCTCACCACCCTCACAGTAAAGAATTTCTTCCTAATATCTAATCTAAATCTCCCCTATTTTAGTTTAAAACCATTATCCCTCATCCTATCACTACATTCCCTGATAAAGAGTGCCTCCCCAATCAGGTAGAGGTGAGAAGCACATCTTGTCCCCATAAATGCTCCAGACTAGTTTGTTCCAAGAGGCTGGCAAAATGCTGATCAGCTGGTGTTAACTATGATGGTGGCATTAGGTTTTGAGGTTTGGAGGAAGATTTTCAAAGGTACAAAAGCACAGACTCCTTCTTACTGAAAACCAATGGGATATAGCATTTTATACCTGCTCTGGACCTTTGAAGGACTCTTCTATCTCCAATTGCTTTCCTGCCAACTCGCTCTGTGCAGATCTCTTACTCAAATAAGCCCTAAAACTCAGCAGAAATCCACACAGGTAGATGAGCTCATGTTTATGCATCCGCCAAAATAACTGGGACTGCAGGTGTTACCTTGAGACCACCAGCATCAAACAGTATCTAGGCAAATGCATCAATTAAAGACTGTGTGATGCCTCCTGAATCCCAAATCCCTTTGGGCTGCAACACCTTTCCAGATTTCCATTCCCTCTGTTCCCACCTGAGGTATTTCTGAATTTAAGCCAGTTTTGCGGGTTGCACAGCACTAATAAGCAATGATGGAGAGGTACAAAGTCACACGAAGAGAGCACTTGCAAAAACTGTAATCCTGGAAAAATAAGAGTTCCCCTATAACACTTAGCAAACTCCAGGAATTGATGGGTTTTGGTGCTGTTTTTTTTTTTCTTCTAATGCATAAAGAAGATGCACAGTGTGCTATCCTGTATTGGGCATTCATTGGTTTGGACTCTTTCCCCAATTCCTAAAGAGTGTGCTTCAAGAGAGAAAGATATTGCATGAGTGGAGTGCTGGCATTTTTCCCAGCAAGGATCCGAGTACTGGCAGTTTTCCTGAACTAAGAGGGACATTTCTATTTTGTCCCTTTCTGCTTCACTTGAAGAAGGAAGAAAAATGAGCAGCAATAAAAGGAATCAAGAAAGCAACTAATCCTGCAGTTAATTCTACTCCGGAGCCCTGCTGTTTCACTCAAACACATGCTATAGCGTTCAAGCCACTTGGATTTTCCTGGCTGCCTCCGCAGAACACACGCATATATACGTCGCAGACCAGGTGGTGAGTATGGAGAGCAGCTGTGCCCAGGCCTGAATCTCAGTAAGCAGCTCCATTATCAAAAGGTTTTGCAGGGGAATCGTTCCGTATCTGTGATCAGCATCGTTGCCTTTTTTTTCACATTTTGTTTTATGTTGCTGTAACTTTCGGAGGCAGAGCAATTAGACCGGCTCGCTGCTTTCTGTATCAATGCATACTGTGAATTTACAGGCCAGCTTAATGATGTTTTCTGATTTCTTCTCAAGTCATTCCCTAATAATTCCTATCATTATATTTGCCCTTTTGAATGCCACTGAGCACTGAGCTGGCGTTTTCAGGCGATGACTGTGCAATCCCTTTCCTAAGCAGGAACAGCTAATTCGAATTCTGACAATGAGTACACATGGTTCCCATAGGCTTTTCCTATGCACCTAGATTGAGTTTTGTCAACAGAGAATTTTGTTCTCCTGTGCAGTCACTGAGATCCTTTGAAGACTCTTTAGTTCTAAATGACCTGAATAATTCTCTGTCAGCAATAACATTGGAACAGGCTGCCCAGGGAAGTGGTGGAATCGCCATCCCTGGAGGTATTTAGAAGACTGTAGACGTGGTGCCGAGGACTTGGTTTAGTGATGGGTTTTGTCAGTGTTAGGTTGATGGTTGGACTCGATCATCTTAAAGGTCCCTTCCAACCCAGATCATACAATCATAGATAGATTCTGTGATTCTGTCTATGATTCTATGATTTTACCAGATCATTGCATCACCTCCTGCAAGAGTACTATGCACAGCACAGAGAAGGCTCCTGCTTATAATTTCCTCCATCCTGAAAATTAATCACCTTGTTTCTGATCTCTTTTGCATCTGACCTTTTTCTCATTATTAGTTATCAATCTTTTCTCTTGCACTGCGACATGTTCTTTACCATGGGGGTGAAAGTATTACTTTGGTGCAGGGCACTACCGGGATCAACATACCCTGTGCTGACCACTTGTTCTTGCTCTGCATTTTGAGCCCTGATTCATAGGATCATAGAATGGTTTGGGTTGGAAGGGACCTTAAAGATCACCAAGTTCCAACCCCCCACTGTAGGCAGGGACACCTCCCACCAGACCAGGTTGCTCAAAGCCCCATCCAGCCTGGCCCTGAACACCTCCAGGGATGGGGCAGCCACAGCTTCTCTGGGCAACCTGGGCAAGTGTCTCTGAATATGAGCCTCTGCTCAGCTCCTTAAAAGCCCCTTTTCTCTGCGCTTCACTTCTCCAGCACTGCTGAGGATCCCTTTGAGACATTATCCTGCTGGATTGTCATTTAAAGTTTGTAAGACTGAAATTATGCCAGCCAGGCTGAGAAAGACGCACAAAAGAAGAACAGAGAGAGGCAGAATAAGAGCAATGCAGAGGATATGACAAAACCCCAGATAACGAATAGCATATGGAATTGCAGACTTCTGTTGAAATAAAAACAGATAAATAGGCAAGGATGCATTTTCAATAAAGCTCCAAGGATATGATCTCCCGTTCTGCAGGCTATTCTGCTTACAATTCCATCCAGTCACAGCTATCTAAAAAATACATTGTTTTGCTCATCCAAATCTTGCCTTAAAATATCTGATGTTTTTTATAACATCAAGCTGAGTTTATTTGTTTGCTGGGCAGGAGCATCGTCTGGAGTCTAACAAACTGAGTTATGGGGACTGACTGGGTCAGGAAGATATTCCCATTGCCTCAGTGCTATAAATGATAAAATAACAAGAATTTCATTAGGGAAGCATGGTAATCAATGTAGGACTTGTCCTTTAAAATGGAAGTCACTGGGAATTAAGATCTGCACTACTCTATTCCTAACAACATATACTTTTACTTCCAAAATGTTTTAATTTGAATTTTCATGAGTACAGGGCTACTATTTATTGTACTGTAAATAAAGGGTACAAAAATATATATTGTTATCTCTCCGGTGACTCTAAATTTGGGTGTCTGTTTTGTGTGCCTAGCTAAACAGACATTGATGTGTCTTGATGTTTCCTAGCATATGAAATTTCGTCTGACTAAAAATAAAGGTAATTATCATTTTCAGAGGCGACCATCAGCTTCAGAGGAATCAGGTTCAGGCTTCCTGAAGGGGCTTTTTCTTCTTGCCTTAGCACGAACAAGTCTAATTGTGTAAGGCATGTACAAGAATAACTACAAACTTGAATAGGACTTCTGAACTCTATTTGACAACAAACGCATGATAATTACCTGCACCTACAACTCTTTGCTTCTTTAATATTTTACTAGATCCATGGGACTGTTGTGGAAATGGAAAAATACACCATCAATTTTCCAAATCTGTCGTGTTTGCAATTGTGTTCAGTTACTCTTTGAAAATATGAAAATCATATGATTTTTGCCTTGGGATCAACAAAACTCAGACAAAGCTGGCATGAAAGCAGTTGTATATGAAATTATTTGAAAGTTTGAAGCTGAGTAATTATAATGCTTCAAAATGAGTATTTTTGGTATAGGTCTAAATCAAGAACCAGAAATCACCTTCCATGTGTCACGAGAATCACCAGATCATAGAACAGCCCAGGCTGGAAGGAACCTCAAAAGATGATCTGGTCCAACCTTTCCTGGGAAAGGGATCCCAGGTGAGATCATCTAGCACCATGTCCAATGGCAGCTTGAAAACCTCCAGTGATGGAGCTCTACCACATCCCTGGGGAAAGTTGTTCCAGTGATTGATTGTTCTCCCTGTAAAAAAAATTCTTTCTTATATCAAGGTGAAACCTGTCCTGGTGCAACTTGTACCCATTGCCCTTTGTCTTCTCCATGTGTGTCATTAAGAAATGAGAGCCTCCATCCTCTTTGTAGCTGCCCTTTCAGTATTGGAATCACAGCATCACAGAATGATATGGGGTTGGAAGGGACCTCTGGAGATCATCTGGTCCAACCCCCCTGCCAGAGCAGGTCCACCTAGAAATACTGTGATGAGACCCCTCCCTGAGCCTTCTCTTCTTCAGGAAGAGAAGACCTAACTCCTTCAGTCTTTCCTTGCTACTTTCCTCGTTATTATTTTTTCCACTTTTATTAGGGCACTAAAAAAAGTAAGGCCTTATTTCATATTACGCTGCTCCTATTGGCAGCTCTAAATCTCCCATCACTGTTGCAGCGTTATAAATGCAGTCTGTCACGTTGTATTTTAGCCAAAGTTCCAACCTGATCCTGAAAAGCTGCTGTTAATTCACTTCCACAATCTCACACCCCATGTGTATCGCTTCCTCGCCTCACAGAGCCAGCTTACAATGAAACCCTCCTTCCGAACATCTCCAGCCCCCCCCCCCCCCCGCCATACTAAGCGAGATGTGAAATTAAGAACATTTTGGGGAGGGTTTGCTCAGCTTGTACTCTGTAACGCCATATTTTTGCATGGGATGTTAAATTTATGCTAATTAAAGCTGAAAAATTGCTTCTGCTAAAAATTGAGTGTTTGCAGGATCCTTTTCCTAGTTTTCTTTTTTTTTTTTTTTTTTTTTTGGAGTCAGAAAGTAGTAAGTCTTACAAAAAGGAGAGGTGAAAAGGCCCCACCATGGGTAGGATGGGTATTTCTTGAATTCCTTAGTGAACCAGCCTAGCTGAATGCCATTACATCATCGTACTCCTACCCCACCAAATTGGAATCAATATTACTTAGGACAACATTTCATTAGAATTTTATGCTCCTAATTATAATATACACTGCAGCTATTGGACTGGCTGTTCTTTGCTTGTCGATTCAAGTGCCCTTGCCAAGGTAACCTGTAAACCACATTATACAGGATTTATTACATCATTTCCTTTGTGAATATAAGGTGATTATCACCTTCATTACTAGTCATAGATGTATGCGCTATTGTATTTTAAGTGTATTAGTGCCTTCCACGTGGCACATGGTAATTTACAATTACAATCACTTCCCCTTAATCGTTATACTACAGTCTATTAGCAAATTGCATTTCCTAAGGCCTAGAAACATTTTTGTTTTTTTTTTTTTTTAAATCATCCTTGAACCACAAGGGTTTTGGCTTCTTGATAGTTGATTGCTGTTTCACTTTTACAACAACCCTTAAATAGTTTTTCTAGCTTGCTCTCACTCTTGAAACCAGTACGCTGAAGGCACTAACCCAGCAATGCCCACATTCTTATGCTGGAAAAATACAAAAATACCAGGATCTAGGATGACACTAAAAAATACCAAAATTAAATCAAATTGCCCCTTACCTTACTCTTTCAAATTGAATTATTTGATTCTGTGCAGACAACATCTCAGCTGCAATGCATCTGCAAAGCAACTTTAAAACCAGCTCTAGACGGGAGAGAAGCTGGTACTTCATGCCCTCAAGTATTTTTCTCAGTGCTTTAAAGCCCAGTGCTATCAATTAATCATCACTGTCATCCAAATGACACACTCTGTACAGAATGTCACTATGCTCATTGCTAAAATGCAAGCCCTTTCCCAGTGGAGCAGAGAACACATTTAGAGGAATAAAGGAGAATATTTTACTATCTGTGTGATAACATATTTGTTCTCCTTTAACTTCACTCTTATTCCCATATAAGAAGTGTCTCAGGTATTTTTTATACTTTTCTATGCACTCTTCAATTTATCAGGCCAGATTTGAATTGTCTGTAGATTTTCTGTTTACTCAGGGGCTTGGGTCATATCACAGAATTTAAAAGAAAATTTAAAAAAGCTCTGAAAATAAAAAAAAAAAAAAAGAAAGCAGGATATAATTATGTGTTCTCAAGTTTGATCCCTGGGAAAATGTACTGGGATCTCTTAATGACTAACAGTTTGAGAAGTCAATCTGCAACACCCATGTTTCCTGAGCACATTCAGTTAATATTGCTCCAGAAGGAAGATCACATTTTGAATCAAGACCAATACTCTTCTGCCCATTCTCCTCAAGGCTTTCTGGCCATCAAAAGAAAGGAAGAAAAAAAGAAGCTCTAACCCGAGGCAGCATTGAGTAACTCCACAGCTGCGTGCTTGAACCTAAGAAACCATCCACTGAAGCCTTCTACGTGACAATGAATAGATCTTCCTGCATGAGAATGGTTTGGGAAGGGATGGCAGAGCTGAACGTGCTGTGAATTTTGTATTCAGACCTATGTTTCTCCATCAGAAAGGTTCTGTATGAGTGAAGTTGAAGAAATGAGCCCTGAACAGATATTCTGGTTCACTTATCTCCCCGCTGCAGTCTCCACTTCGCTCAACGGCAGATTTTCTAATCTGTGTCTCACCAGCATTAACGTGGAGGAATGATGGGATGCTCGGTCAAGATTGCAAGGCAGACTCTTCCTTTCTCTCCCTTTGACATTTAGAGATTTAATCCCTCTCAATCTGCGTGTGTCTCGCTGCCCACTACAAACTGGTTTAACCCTCTGCTAGCCTCATTCAGCTTTTTTGAAACAGGACTGAAAAGCAGTAAAAAAAAAAAAGAATAAAAGACAATGACAGAGTCTGTTTGAACACAGACCCAACTCATGGACTGCCTCACGTTCTGTAACAAGCACATGAAAGGGAAAGGAAGAGAAATTATACACTAAGGAGAACTTGCATTTGGGCCAATGCATTAATTTATCTACGGTTATAGGAACTGAGTCTGCAAATCCTGTTCAGCTGGAATCTCCCTTGGGAAGGAATCCATCTTCTTGATGGATTTAGGGAGAGCAGTTGTATCCACCCTCAGACTCCCTTTTGCAAAATGAAACAACATGAGCGCTTTGTGGGATTTGTCACATTTCTTCGTACATAGGGAGCGCTGAAAGAGAGGATTCAGTCATTTGGGAAAACCATTGTGAGAGTGATCTACGTTATCTCTAAGTCTGACCAAGTGCCCCAGCTCAGGAATTAAATATATCACTGGTCACGGTATCAAACGGTTCATGGTCAAGCTGAGCTAACTCAGGTTCCTCTAGAGCTTCAGCTGCACGGTAGAAGAACCTCACCACTCTCCTTTTGTAAGACAGGTCTCCACTATCTTAACTCCCTCAGTAATCTCTTTTCTACCCCTGTTCCACCTTCTCAGCTTGAATTTATTTGTCTTAACTGTAAGTACATGCCATATTCCAGAGGGAAATCCTGTCACGGCCTGTGCAATGTCACTATTGTTTGTGTATCTCAACTGGAAACGGGTTAGTTGATAAACCCCTCATGAGCACACCACATCTGTGCCTCACAGCTACCCTCCGATCAGCCGAGTCTCTGGATAATGGAAGGAGCGGTGTCATTTCTCTGAGTATCTGCATTTTACTGGCAAAAATAAGCTTCATTTCTCTTAAGTATAACTGTAAAGAAAATAAGATGGATTCTACTCTGCTTCCTATATAATGTACTATACATTTTGTCTGAGTACCTATGACAGGATGTACTATTAGTAATGATATATGATTCAGAAAGAATAGGTGGATTGTCATACACCAGGCGCGATCTGGTCTGTATCGAATAACAAAACTTTCAACTGACAGGCAGAAATGTCAGTTCATTTTGTAGGAGTGATTTTCTTTTCTCTTTCCAATGGAGATTTGCTATCTTTGGATTTCACGGCAACATGATGTTAAACTCATTGTAGCACTGAAGAAGACACTGCTCTTTTGAGGAGGAATGGCAAGTGAAAATGCTAAACGACCATTAATCTTGATGTTCTGATCAACTTTTAATTAAGAGGAATATTTTTATTTTCTCTATTCTAAATAATCTCCTTTAATGCTTAAATAGTAAAGCAGGAATCAGAAAGAATAATAAACTGTTGTCTCACTGTTCCAGCAGCATCCTCTGGCTTCATGTGAAGAGGGAGAGATAGATTGATAAGTATTTTGTAAAGGTAGGGGAGATAAAAAACACTATAGAATGCATATGTTGCACAGTCTCAACTATTTTAGAATACACAGATGACCACGATGCAAACAGTGTTGTTTGAGATCCCAAAAAGTAAGAGGGAAGATATTAACAAAGTGCAAACTCATACTTTTACATGCCAAGAAACAGTAGTAAGATCTCACTAAATCAGAAGCAACTCAGAAACCGGTGTCGTTTTTTACAATAATACTAGAGATATTGATGAAGCTCTTAATAAAAAGGTACTACTGAATTTTCCTGGCCAAACAAAAGGAAAAAAAAAAAAATCCTGGTGAAAATGTAATCAAAATTGATCTTTAACATTCCAATACCAAAATCCATAGTTTCTCCTGCAGGAGAAGGCAGCTCTGTGCTGATCGCTCTGTTTGACAGAACGGTGAGGACCAAAAGAAAAGACCAGATAATGTGTCTGAACAAATGATAAATGCTTAGCGATGCAGGACTGAGGAATTATCCCTTAGCAGAAACAGTGCAACCCTCTTTGCTTTGTTCCTATAAAACTGAACTAAATAGACAGTTAAAACAACCTTATATTTTTGAGCCTAATGGAATGGATGTTCTTTTTTCACCTCTGATGCCTTTTCAAAACAGAGCTGTGTAAAGATAGCTTGTAAGTAATGGAACATCCAGTACAGTTCAAATATCTTCTATGGAAATGTATTTTTAAGAAGAATAACACAGTATATAGTAGGATTATAAAAGTATTTAAGTTCACATAGTTATCACCATTTCTTAGTAAAAAGAAAAAAAAAAAAAAAAAAGGGCGACATTTCAGAAATACACAAAAGACTCTGTCCTCATCTCTTACCAAACCAAATTTTTATCCCTTCAGAGTTTTATTTTCAACCCCTAAATTCCTATTTCTTTGATAACCCTGTTTAAGAGATTCATTTCTCAGAGTACTAAAAATTAATGACTGAATTTAAAAGCATTCCCGACTTCTACAGATATATAATTGAGGAATGTATCCTCCCAATACTTGTGCTGGTGTGACTCCCTCATTCCCAAATTACTGATTACTCTTTCAAGCTCCACAAAATATCCCAAATCCAAAAGTTCATAAAAAGAAACAAAATCTCAGATAATTAGAATTGGTGGAAGTTGTAGAGTTATTTGAAGGAGATGGCTGACTTCTGAGGAGTTACTGGAGAGGAAAAGGCAATTACAGCAAATTTGAGCTCTTTGAGCCAACACATGTTGCTGGGCAAGAGGACCGAGGTAGAATCATTTTTGTGCATTCATTAATTTATTTAGATTATGCAGGCTGAAGGGCATTGAAAATGCTGTCCTGGTTTCCTGTTGGCAGGCAGAACCATCCCAACACAATTAACTCCAAAATCCATTTAATAAAATCACAAATCACTTTTAAAAGCAGCAGTAGGTCTCCCAGATACCCATGGAGCCAAATACAAAGCACAAAAGCCAAACACAGCTAAGGGAGTTTGGTAAAGGAAGTCCATGTCCCTTATGACCTACTTGCTAATGAAGTTCGTGAGAAGCTGCAAACTGCTGTTTGAGGATGTTTGGCTTCTCTAGGCAACCATGTGTCCAGTTTTCTCTCTCTAATTATTGGTATTTGGAATATTATAAAAACTTTGATAAATTTTAAACTATCACTTTGTGGCCACAAGTTTCAGGGGTTCATTAGTGGGCATGAGCTGTCCCCACAAACCACATTAAACTGATAAAAATTTGTTTTTAACCCAAGTAGTGCGGTCTATACTCAAAATTACATTGTTCCTGGTTTTAAGTACTGGCTGCATTACCATGCAGGAGACAGCAAGTCTAGCGGCTGGATAAAGTACTCAGTCATTTGATGAAGATTATTAAACTATTTAGCCATTACTGATAATATGATTTACCATGTTATTACATTTATAATTATCAGTATTTATGTTGCTCTTAGAAATGCGAGCCACAGACAATGCTTCCACTACATTGGACTCTACCTGAAAACACAACCTTTTCCTCCAATATGTTCCCCAAGCCCCGTGGGACCACAAGTACTGCAGTGGAACACAGCAGGCTTCCTCAACTTCCAGAACTATTCCTAGCCCAATTTTGACCTGGGCCAGCTAGTGCTGCCTATAAGAACCCATAACTATGGCTGGATGGCAGCAAGGACCAAGGGCAATGGACCATTCCCCATGTGGATACAGAAACTCCATGCCAGTTGACCCTTGACATTGCTTGCTAGAATGCATTCCATAGAAGAGCTTTGCTTTTCCCAATCTAGGAGACAAAAAGAGGAGATTATGTGCAAGGAAAAACAGAGATTATTTATATTATTGACTTCACTGCCACATGACAGATACTGCTGATGGCAGATACGGGCCTGTGGTGTGTCGCAGGACCTAATAGTAGTATTAACGCTAAACAAAGAAAAAAAATGTGTATGTTTGCATTGAGAGCGATGCCTGCTATCCTTTATTTTACCTTTTCCTTCCACTACCGTAAATCCAGATGCCTTTTGCAAGCTGGGACTGCTAAGCAGGACTCAGCTGAATTCACCTGAGCTGGCTCAGGGCACTCGATTTGCAAGCTGGCTGATCACAGCGAACCCATTGCGGATGGCCCCTCAAGAGCTCCAGGGATACTTCAAAGGAAAACGCACTGAGATGGGGGAGGAGGATGGGAAGGAATTTGCATTTTAAATGTGACACTTCCATGAATGAATAATAAGGGATTTGTAAGGCTGGCCACCAAGAATTAGAGGAAAAAAAAACCCCTCGTTGTTGATGCTACGGCTAATTCTTCAGGCCTGTTTTCCAGTGATATTAACACACAATTTCTTTCTGCAGAGGTTTTGTGCAACCAAAACGATTAAAGAGGTACATCAGTTAAATAGCACACTACTCTGGGGAAGGTGGAGCCAAGAACTTAATCTTATTGACACTTGAAAGCTGCCAAAGTGGGTGGCTGGACTTCCACGTGAGGTCTTCAGGCTTGTGAAGACGTGACACAGAAGAAGTAGTGAAGAAAAAAGAAGAAGCTCATGAAGAAAAACGTGACGCGGTTTTCACAATATCACTTTAAAAATGAAGTGTTGATGATTTTTGGTTTATTTTTTCTTTTTCCTCTAGAGTTTCAATACTTAATGTACATCAGATTAGGACACTCATCAAGAGTAACTCAGCAGCAACTCCTCTGTGCTTGGGACCTACAATGCTGTGAGAGAAATGAGAGAATAGAGTGGCACATTCACTGTGGAGCTGTGTATCCTTCATTAGTACTGGCCTCGTTATTGTAAGCATTTTAATGACCTACAGGAGACAGAACCCCTTGCCATATACCATTTACAGCTCCTCAAATACTCACTGGCCTTCCAGCAAGCAGCTCTCCTATGGCACTGCCTATGCTGAGATACCAGTGATGAACACGGCACAGGAACCCCAGCAGAAATTAAAAAAAAATAAAAAAAAATAAAAAAATTCTTGTTCAATTGAGTCTCATCCCCGAGTCTCAGGCAGCTCTTCCCCTCAGTGGCCAAACTGCACCCTAAAACTATGTTCAATTTGGAAGAGAAAAGACTCATTCTCTCCTGTCATCACAGTAAAAATAAAACACGGGATCATCATTAAATCACATCTAACCAAGTGCAATGGGGTGCAGGAAATTCAGCAAACACAGGATGGAAACGGTGGAGAGGTTACAGAAGAGCTAAACCACCTGGGAATAAAAGAGGAGGAGATGTGGTCCTGGGCTTAATTTTAGTGTGGTGTTTCACTGAGATACTGGGATAATCACTTAACTACAGGCTACGGTTCCTTCAGTCACTAAAGCACAGTTAATGCCATGTTCTTTCAAAAGTATTCAGAGATCTCCAGATGATAAATTGTGCTATAGAGGTAAACAGAATGCTACTCCTCTTTATTATTATTATTATTATTATAGGTAGAAAAAGGACAGAACTAGGACTGTTTCCTTCACTGCAGATTCCAGTATCAACTACAAAAGAAAATAGCCATTTCTGGAACCATGCAAGGCATAAAATAAATAGCATAACTAGCGTCTCACATGAACATCAGAATTCTTTGGAAATTTAGATGATTAAAAAAGATAGAATTATCATCACACACAATACTCTGCTTCCAGAGCAGCTGGAAACAAGTTATATACAATGTCATTTGAGCTGCTTTTTCAAGCTAAAGTTCAAAGAAAGAGGTCTGAAGCATAAATAAGGATTTATTTTTAGACACCTTATTCTAATATTTGCCTTATTTTTATATTTTTAATATAAGAGAGAATATAACAACACTTTTCTGCAGAAGTACCATTTGCTTTCTGTGAGGCTGGACTCCTGTGCATTATATTAAGCAGGTTGGTTGTAGCTGAGAATCACATTACAGTGAAAAAGGCAGCAGTCCTAGTTTCAAGACTTCCCGAATACAGAGCTGGATTCTGTAAAGTATTTAAACGTTTAGTTAAGGCGTCTTGAAGCCAAATTAAGTACTGGAATATTGTTCCTACTCTGTGGTGTTTCAGCAAAGCCAAAAGGAAATGAACACAAAGCAACTGGAAGAGCTTTAACAAAGCTTACCACTAATCTGAACTTCACTCTGGCACATTACAGGTTTTTAAGGGCTATTTTAAAGTAAGTATTAAGTTTTATTTACCCGCTATTCTGACTATAACACTATGGCTAAGGAAAATGACCAATAGTTTGCAATATCAATAAACTAGGTAGTCCTTTTTGTTATTCAATATCTCACTATTCAATATCTAAGTGCTCTGCAACTTACACCGATGACCAATTTGTCCTGCTCTCTGTTTTGTCCTCAGTTTTAGCAGTTGGGTATTCCCAAAATCCTGGGAGGAGCTATGATAGCTTTATGTACTTTACCATCCCCACTGTCTAGTTAGGTCAGTTAGTGGCAGTCAACACAAAAAGCCGAGTTAAGCCCCATGGTCCAAGTAGATCTTTTTTTAGACCTTGCAATACTCTAATTTGCTTCTCTAAATGCTTCACGTGGTTTTTTTTCCTCATCCATTTTCTCCACCATCCCTCAATAGCTCCCATCAAAAATCAGGGTAGTGGATTGAATGGGACTTTTCCTCTCCCTCCTGAAGGACAGTTATCGAGGCTTGAGTACAGCCAGTAGAAAGGAGTAGGCAGCTCCCAAAGGTGTTTCATCCTCTAAGACAATATTAAAGAGAGGCAGGACTACTCAGTCTGCGGTGAAACCAACAATTTTTGACTACCTAGACGGGAGTTCAGAGAGCTCACTTTGACTGAAAAAAATCAAACTTTTAGATGGATAAGTTAAAGAAGATGAATCTGCCTTTCTTCATTTGACTTCAGTCGGCCTCTTCTTTGGGAATCCTTACAGCTGGCTCACACAGGGAATTTTTTCATTAAATGAGGTGTAAGAAAAAAAACATGTTGATGTTCAACATCAGCACCTTCCTCACTCCAGGGTGAGTCACAATCAATATTTGACCCAGACACAAGAGTGAAATTATTAGCGGAGGTTGTTGGTGGTGCCATGTGCTTTCACCTGAAATACCTTAGACAGTGAGAAGTGTAATGGAGTAGAAAATAACGAAATGCTACTAAACCCAAAAGAAATTATCCACATGAAGACAGAAGACCTACTGTAATCCAATGCAATCAACTACAAAGCAGCCCCAATAGCAGGGACCAGTGTGCTTTAAATACACACATTTGAGTTCCTGGTATCTACCAAGAAATTAGCAGATCAAATTAATCCCCAAAGCACTTCTACTGAAATTGTCAGATATATGCCACAGATATTTTTGCTTCAGTTATCTAAACACATACTTCGAGCTTGGGAGCAACTGACACAATTGTGCTCCTCTAGCAGCCTCTAGCAAGTTACTTTACCTCTTTATATCTCAGCTTTGCTGCCTTTAAAACAAGGGCACTGATAGCTCTGCACATCAGAGGGGTGCTCAGAGTGGTAAGTTAAGACCTGCTGGATGAAAGGCACGCAGGGCTTTTATTAACATCTGTATTATAACATCTTCAGTTTGGCACACTGTCTTACAGTTCTTTATGAATGAAATGTGAGGCATATAACAGTGTTTAGCATTAAATGCTTCAATCTCTGCTCATTCTAATGAGAACGGTACCTGGGTTCATGTTGAGCTCCAGAACTGACAAGCTGTGTTCACTTAATACCACCCTCCGTAATATCCCTTTTATAAATCCATTTTTAATTATTTTTTTTACACTTGGCTACATGCAATTCTACTGTCTATAGCTTGAGAATCAAGCCCTTGGTCTAAGCCTTTGTAAAACCTGATAGCGTATTTCTCATTATGTCCATAGTAATTTCAATTATTTTCCTTTGTCTAAGACTTCTGTTACGCTTTGATGCCTGTGGACATTTTAAGTAACGACCTTTTTTATTAGCTGACTCAACACAAGACAGAAGATTATCCTACCCAGTTCTCCTCCTAAGATCCTTTTATCAGGCAAAGTCCTTATATGCCCTCTCTTTGTGTTACCATAGTATCTGTGGGGGTGGAAGCACTTAGTGAATTTGCCGTCAAAACACACCTTCAGGTTAGAGAAGATTTGCATCCATTTTGTCAGGGAGAACCCACCACTTTCCTTCCACCCCTTTGTTGAACACCACCACCGCCAGCATGCCTTTGAGAATCTTTACCACAAATCCACATCCACTTGCTATCTTCTCTGTGGATGACTCAAACTGAGGAGGTTTAGGCAGAGTCTACAAGAGCTATGCCAAAAGGCTTAGTAAATGAAGCTAAAAAGGCTTTACATCTTTTGTCGTAAGTTATGTGGCATCTTAGCTCAACCTCCAGTTTTCCTTAGCAAAGTGTAACAGTGTGGGTACTTCCAGAGCCAAAAACCCAGTCAAAAATGTATAATAATGTCTTATAACCACAAGAGAACCACAAAGGACCCAAAGAAGACCTAAACTCAAGTGCTATGAGATGCTACTCCGCACCATGGGACTGTAGGGTATGCTTAAACAACACGTGCTTTTAATTTGGCCTTGGCTAGAGATAATATCTTGGTACTTTTAAAATAAGCTGTATACCTGAGGCACCTGAAGGTCTTGCTTGAGCTACAGCCAGGGCTGTGGATGGAAAGCACATGGGATTTAGATTCAAGCATACTTAAGTCTGCTTTTCACTTGCATGGCAGGCAATTTTCGTTTTGTATCACTATCACATTGTGTTTTCACCCATTTTTTCCACCAAGAAAAGCAACAGCAAACAAAGTTTGTGTTTGAAAGAAAATCCTCATGTATAGTTTGAAGGAAGTAGGGTATAGTGTGACATTTCCAGGAGATCTTTCTCCCTCTGGAAGTCATTTCTCCAGGAAATGAATTTCTCAAGTCAAAACATACAGAAAGAAATAAAATCCAAGGAGTGGCTCTTCCTTCAAAAGGAAAAAAAACCAAAAAAACCCCAAACAAACATTAAAAAAAATCCCCAAGCCCTCAAACAATCCCCTTCAAAAATCAAAGCCTTCAATTCCTTCTGAAATAACATCCTCACCTGAAAAATGGGCTCAACGATAGGACTGTTTCTGCTGTCCCAGGTTCTGGGTACGATAAGTTGGAAAAAAAAACAAACAACCACATATGCTGAAAGTAATATTAAGTTCAGAACAAGGCTCAGTAATCTCACTAAATGCTAATAGGGTTTTAGTGCTGTTTTCATTAACTTTGTGCCCTTTCATATAAAGCTGGAGGGCTACTCAATGATAAGAAAACCCCACCGATATAGTCGTATGAATGGATGCTAAATGCAAATTCTGTTAAGTGCTGGGCAATGCTCACAGCAGGACTTTGACAGGATAAAGATTTTATGGAGTGTCATATCAGGACTTGTTGAGTAGGCTGAATGTCAAGAGTAAAAGCAACAGCAGGAAAAAAATGAAAGCAAGAAGATTTCTGAAGTGATGCTGGTTTTTTGTTGGAAACTGCAATTAAAAAAATTAACTTTCCTCTATAAGCAGCTAAAAACCCAATAGGAAGCTCATCAAAAGGAGATTAAAAAAAAAAATATATATAAAAATCTGACAGAGAGCAAAACCCTGCCTTTCACTGGAAAGCCGGAGACAGGCTGACAAAATATTTCTGTAAGGCCTAAAAACTTCTCCAACTTATTTAACAGGGGATTCGGTTATCTGAGTTGCAGCATCAAGCCTAATACTTTGGCTGGGTTGGTTTTTTTTGGAGGGGGGAGGATTATGAAGTACTTGTCAGTTGGCTGGAGGGAGGAAGAACTCTCATGAACAGAATAGCTTGACAAAAAACAAAGTATGTCCCTACATGGAAGAGCAGATATAAGAGGGCAAGAACATGGGTTTTATTCCCAGTTCACCCACGGACTCACTCTGTGTTTCTGATTCACGAAAGTCCCTCCAGTGAAACAGGCACATGAAAGTCAGGAGCAGTTTCACCAGCTCCTACAAGACAGGATTGTTACCCCTGCAAAGCATCAAGCACGTGCTCAAGGCTCTGCTTAGAGTTCTTCCTCCCCTAAATGTTTGTTTTTTCTATCTGTGAATACGGATGGATCATTATACCCATTTTTGTATGTATTGCCCAACAGCACATAAAAAGCTCTTTCACCAAGGCAGCGTTACCCTCGCTGATCTCAGCAACTGTTTCTCTATCCAGAGGGAAACAGAAGCAAAATGCAAGAAATAGAGAATCAAATTAGGGATCTGAAGACGTATGTGATGCACAAGCAATTCTCATACAGAGCTATGCCAGCTCATGGGCTTTTCCACAACCTTGACTTCCAGCACTGGAAGGAAGCAAACCAAACTGTCATCCCTGGGATGAACCATCAAGCCCAGCGTGAGCCCCAGGAACACCTGGGAAGGCAATGCTGGCTACTGCCTGCAAGCCATGTGGTATGCATGGTGTGGGTTTTGACCATATCAAAACATTATACTGTACTCGGCACTGGTGAGGCCACACCTGGAGTATTGTGTCCAGTTTTGGGCACCTCAATACAAGAGAGATATCGAGGTGCTGGAGCGGGTACAGAGGAGGGCAACGAAGCTGGTGAAGGGCCTGGAGCATAAGTTGTATGAAGAACGATTGAGGGAGCTGGGACTGTTTAGTTTGAGGAAGAGGAGACTGAGGGGAGACCTCATCACTCTCTATAACTACTTGAAAGGACGTTGTAGAGAGGTTGATGCTGGTCTCTTCTCACAAGCAAACAGCGATAGAACAAGAGGGAATGGCTTCAAGTTGCAACAGGGTAGGTTTAGACTAGATATTAGGAAGTTGTTCACAGTAAGAGTGATCAGACACTGGAACGGGCTGCCCAGGGAGGTGGTTGAGTCACCATCCCTGAATGTGTTTAAGAGTCATTTAGATGTGGTGTTGGGGGACATGGTGTAGGGAAAAACTTTGTAGAGTAGGGAAGATGGTTGGACTCGATGATCCCAAGGGTCTTTTCCAACCTGAATGATTCTATGATTCTATGATTATGTTGCTTATAGGACAAAAAAAAAAAAAAAAAAAAGATTGGTGAAACAACCGACCCACATACACTATTTTTCCTTGCAGCAGAGATCCAGAGTATTAGGGCTGTCAGATGAGTTAATGCCATATTAGACACAGTACCAGCCTGCAAGTCCTTTTATCTTCCACTTTGGCTAAGCTCAGCTGAAGTGTTTCCAAACTCTTCCTCAGTATAAAACTCTGGAGCCTGGAAGCTGTGTGTTTTCCACAGAAGACTTGCAGTTGGCAGGTGAAACCCTTCTCAGTCCAGCCCATGCACAGCAACAGCAGACACCCATAGTGACATTTCCATGGACCTCTAACTCCAGATCAGGTTTCAGATCATTTTCATTTTGCTAAATCCAAATGGCACTTCCACTTGTGACTGACAATTCAGCTCACAATTAAGGCACCCATTTCAGGTGTCAGCATGGCTCTGTCTCTGTAACCAGTGGGTGTCCAAGCTCCGCTTATAATCACTGGATAACCAGACAGTACAGTCTGTGAAGCCCCATAGCTAATTTCTCCACAGTAGACCTCTAGGTTTCACTTCGGTTCCCTGCAGACAACCATCTCATGCTGATTTAAACTTGCCAGGGTGTACAAGACATCGTTTTGAGACTAGGAGCTATGACAAGTGACACCCATGCTCTTCTGGATTGACAGCTGGGATCCAGGTGACACAGCCTTAGGAAACTCAAATGCCAATAGACATTTATGTGTGGACAAGTGCACTGATCCCTTTGAAGTGAGTATGTGTAGAATCATAGAATAGTCTAGGTTGGAAGGGACCTTTCAGATCATCTAGTTCAACCATCAACCTAACACTGACAAAAAACATCACTAAAGCAGGCTTCATTGTCCAGATCTCCACTAGCTCCAAGGGGAGATCGGAATACCTAGTTCCTAGGTCAATAAAAACATAAATTTGTTCACGCAAGCTGAAGTTCAGGTTTTAAAGCTTCTCTCTTGCATTGAAATTCTGTTCTGTAGTCTTTTTAATTCCATGTTCTGGAGAAAAAGTAAATGAATGTTGGTCATTGGGATCTGCCTTGTACAGAACACTTAATAGGAATCCTTAATTGCATGTTGTAAACAAATGGTAGTTGTAAAACTAAGAACAATTTAGTTACAAAATAATCAACAAGAATGTCTCTGCATACCACAAACTCTCACAAGGCACGGTACTAGACATCAAAAATACAATCCCTGCAGAAACTGAAATAGAGGAAATTCCACTTTTGTATAAGAAAGAAACTCTTCTTCACTGTGAGGGTGGTCAAACACTGGAATAGGTTCCTCAGAGAGTTCATGGACCCTCCATCCTCGGAAGTGGGTGCCTGAAACCTGATGAGACACTGCCCTCAGCATCTGCTCTAGGTGACTCTGCTTGCACCAGATGACCTCTGGAGGTCCCTGCCAACCTCAACCACTCTGTGATTCTGCGAGGCATTTGTTTGCACTTCAGAAGTTTGGCTTTTATTTAGGTAAGGAGATGTACAACCAAAAAGCAAAGTGCAATGTGGACAGTTATCACAGAATGGTTTGGGTTGGGAGGGACCTTAAAGGCCATCTAGTTCCAACCCCCTGCCATGGCAGGGACACCGCCCACTAGACCAGGTTGCTTGAGCCCCATCCAACCCAACCTTGAACACCTCCAGGGATGGGGCACCCACAGCTTCTCTAGGCAACCTGTTCCAGTGGCTCACCAACCTCACAGTAACAAGCCTAAAATTGGGTGGGCTTTCTTCTACCCCCATTTCAAAAAACCCCTCCAATCCAAAGCCGTGCAGAGGGTGCTCAAGACATTGCTGTTGCGTCCCTCTTCTTCTGTAAGCACACTAGAACTCTCAAACTTTAAGAAGAAAAAGCAGATGCCTTGAAAATATTCCACAGATGATACGGCTTTTTTTTCATCTAAAGTCTAGGCAGACAATCAAAAGCCATCAAATTACTGCTGTTTAATGAGTTACTGTTTGCCAGCTGAGAGGCAGCAATGGATGGGATGTTATTCTTGGCGTGTTTTGATGACATGACATCAAAACTAATGCATTTTACCCTGCACTCTCAGCAGGCCGTACATGGACAGCTACAGCAGTTCAGCTAACGAGGTAATTCAATCAGCCCCAATAACGTGAAAATTGAAATGATCTACCTCCAACTCCACCTCATGCATCGTTTCAGTGACGAGAAACTTTGCTGGCCTTCGGAGCTGGACTGAGAAGATTGATTTGAGATGCACAGTCGTAAATAGGGTGTCTCTTTGTACAAGCCCTCAACACAGTCATTCCTGATGACCTACTTGTGAGAGAAATTAAATGGTTTCTGCACTATATAGCAAAGTCATTCCACACTGTAATGCAAAAAGCCCATTTCAGTGTTAAAATATGGCTATTAATTGGGGAATTAATAATCTGTCAAAGCTTAAGCAACTTCCTCACCCAACTCTGAAGCAAAAAAGCCATCTCTCCAGCAGTTTTTAGGAAATAAAGTTATTTCTTTAATGACTACTAAAGTCAAAAACTCCTTTTCCAGATACTTCTAAAAAGCCTATTTTGAGAGCTGAAACTTATTCTGTAAATGAAAGGTTGTTGTGAAGCAGATTCCAACTCCTATTAAAGCCTAATGAAACTACAAGGGATATTTCAGAAAATTCGCGGAGTACGGTGGAATTATAATTCTCTTTTTAAAGATGGTTTGAGATTCTCACATCAGAGAGATAAAGGCAATTAGGATTTTATTATTTATATACCGAACAGACTATATATTATCAAAACGTGGATATTTTTAAGATCTACCCAAGGAGGTGGACAGCTAATAAAGACACGGTAACCACTACGTTATAATTCAGTCAGGTCTGAAGATCTGTGGGATTTTTAGACTTTTTATTTTTTTTTTTCATGTTAATGGAGGCCTAGGAAGAAAAGGAGGCCACAGAAACAGCCTCGAATGAGTCCTCTACCCTTTGTCTGATTTCATTCTCAGGTTTAAAGAATATCTCCCAGATCATTACAGATGCTTGGAGAGAGTAACCTGCTTGCAAAGGAGAACATTACAAGCTACAGTATATCATGGGATCTTCAAATTAGGTTGACCACCACCAGGGCTTCAGTGGAAGTTGCTGTGATAAAGCACAGCACTTCAGTGAGTATTTTTTATTATAGAATCACAGAATGGTTTGGGTTGGAAAGGAACTTAAAGATCATCAGGTTCCAACCCCCCTGCCCTGGGCAGGGACACCTCCCACTAGACCAGGTTGCCCCATCCAGCCTGGCCTTGAACACCTCCACGAATCCACAACTTCTCTGGGCAGCCTGTTCCAGCGTCTCACCGCCCTCACAGTAAAGAACTTCCTCCTAAGATCTGATCTAAATCTCCCCTCTTTCAGTTTAAAACCATTACCCCTCGTCATATTGCTACACTCCCTGATCAAGAGTCCCTCCCCATCTCTCCTGTAGCCCCCTTTAGATACTGTAAGGTCTCCCCGGAGCCTTCTCTTCTCCAGGCTGAACAACCCCAACTCTCTCAGTGTGTCCTCATAGCAGAGGTGCTCCAGCCCTCGGATCGCCTTCATGGCCCTCTGCTGGACCCATTCCAACAGAGGTCCATGTCCTTCCTGTGCTTATAATGATTTTCCTACAATGCTGAAATGCTAATCAACCTGTTGAACATCAAGTCTTTTAAGCTGCAGTTCCCCAGGACAGAACTTGTCTTACTGGCACTGAAGAGAAGCGCAATTTTCCCATCTACATTACTGCGTGTTGCCCCTCTTAGAGGCACTATGAACACACTGACATCAAACACACTGTCCTCTTTAAACACATCTTTCTTCATGAAGTGATAGTCACTGATGCACTGCTCTTCTAAAAGTCCTTCCTTCTGGGACACTAGTTTCGCTGGCTAAACTGCCAAAATATTTCTTCTTTAACAGGCTGTTACCAAAGACAACCTCCTGTGCTGGTTTTTAGGTTTTCTTCCAGAGAGCACTCATCAAAAGTTACTTTGCTTTGACACCACCACCAAGGATAATAGTCATATAACACTTCCAAGCAGCTTGTATACCAATGGGAATCATAACCTGTCATTTAGTGAATGGCACTAATTAACTATGTGCTGCCCTATTCCCAGGAAAACCTGTGAGACTCCTTTTGTCTTAGTAGGCATTTTTTTCACATTTATATCTCGAGAAGACAGACAGGTAGAGTGCCTCCATGTATCAAACCCTGATGTCCCCAGAGCTTTGACGCAATGCTGCTCTGTGCCCGTCCACAGAAGGGGAAAAGCAACATATAGATTATGCCTTTGCTGATGATTTTGGAGATACAACATTGCCATAATTCCAGTGCCTGCGTTGTTTCAATAGAAAATCAAGTTTGTTAAGATTGGATTTCTAAGTTACTTAGGAAGAAAAGACAAAGAACAATAACAGCACAGTAATATTATGAGTAGGGAAAGTGAAGATCTGTCTATTATTTACCAGCAACAAAGACCTCTTTTTCAAACTTCCTCTTTCACATACCAAAGATTTAAAAGATCACAGAATGCACTGAGACTGAGAAGCTGATGGGACATAGAGAATTCATAACTTTTGCTGGATCAATGTATGCTAGCACAGAACTGGCCACTCGGGGTCTCCTAGTGGCCCACAGACCAAGCTCTGTACTCAGGTGGCAGCAACCTTCCCTGTCTTCCCATCACCCCCAGGTCAAGAGGAATTTCTCTCCAGAGAGGAATAAGGATTTTACCTTATCAAAAAACCCCACACACCTTCCCAAAGTGACTTCACTGGAAGCCCACTTGCCCCAGAGCCACAGGGCGCCAGGATGAATGATGTTCTCCCCTGGACTCCACTCTTGTCCCTCTCACAAAGCCAAGATCTCACTGATTTTAGGAGCTCAATGAGAGAGATAATTCAAGCGTTGCCAACTGAAAATGTCAGCTAACAGCAGAGTGACGCGAGAGCAGTTTATAAATCTGCATCACTCTTGTAAAGAGCCTAATCCTCCCTTCTCCTGGGGGCTACTGATTTATGCCTCAGAGAACCCTCCTGAGCCATTAATTGTTCTGCAATCACCAACCGCTCCCTCCACCGGACATCACTGCTCCTGAGGAAATGAGACCATCCATAGAGAAGAGGACACTTGCCACCAACTTTTTCAAAGGTTTTAGACATACACTTATGACAGTGTTTTCCAAGTTGGAACCTAAATTTTAGGCACCTAAAGCCATATTTAGGCAGTTAAAGGAAGGACTGGTGCTGACCACAATTCTACCTGTTTCTAATTATTCTTTTCACATGGTCTTTCCATCAGTACATGTGAATGACATGATATATGAGGCCAGAGAAATCATTAGTCTGAATTACTATGGCCACTTTTGTGTTGTATCTAGCAGTTCAAATTGAATATCCTGAAGAACAGCCTCTTCTGTCAGGTCCTTAGAGGTGTGTCAACATGGCAAGAGTTTAAAGGCACTGCAAAATGTAATTAATGAATGTTTGCAGATTGCTTTGGGAACCTCAAATCAAAGACTTGCCATCCACCTGAAGGGTCAGTGCTGCACACAGCCACTCAGTGGAGTATTCCATTTTCCTACCCATTGCAAAGAAACAGCATGGAAACCTGAGATGGGACAAAGAAAGCTGCTGATTGCTCAAAAGCCCTACTGACTTTGGATTCAAATCAGTTCAAGTTACTACTTATTAATTGAGCTACAGGAACCATTTACATATGGACTCTGAAGCTAAGGCAAAGGCAACATAATACATCCTCCCTTAGCTCTCTTTTGCAGTAGAACGAATGACTTGACATTATGTGATACCTCGGTAAAGATCGAATACATGCAGATGGACCACAATCAAGGTCAACCTGAAGCGCATTCAACCACAGCAACCCGATCATGTGCTGTCCCATCAAAACATTCATCTGCTTGAAGGTTTGGAAGAGGCGTCTATAATTGATGAAAACTCAGAAAACTTCTTAGAAATAAATCTACCTTTTTACTGGCCCTTCTGCCTTTCTTGCTCTGTTACTTTGAAGATATTTCTTTGCATAGAGCAGACTCTTGTCTCTTCAAATTTCATTTTTGACCGGTAATCATTTATTTCTTCTACCTGCCTGCATCTCAGATTTTAACTGGCTGTCAAGGAAATAATTTAACTAAGAGAAGTATCGACAAGACCATTGGAATCAGGAAAGTCTTCAAGAATGTAAATGCTAGCTTAATTTAAGAAATTGGGTGAAATCTTAAACCCAGACTCATTATATATTAATCATTGAAAATTCAGATTTCATTTTTGACTCACTTAAATTTGAAGTGCAAAAATTACTGCAGGGGTAGGATGTACCTTAGCCTTCCTGCCGGAGCAAAAACTACGCAAGGATGCCAAGATACGAGCAATTTGTTACAGACTAAAAGACAAGAATCAAATTTACAAGAATTGACACCTAACTATAAATGTAGGAACCTTTTCAAACTAATAGGAAACAGGGAAAAAAAAAAAAAATTGCAGAGTTATTGATTCCTGATTGTGCTGTGGAGCAAACATAGGAGCAATGCCACAGCCAGGGCAGAGGGGTGAATGATTGTAGAATTTGAATGACAGCTGTCAAAAAATATTATGACCCTTTCAGGGCTTGAGAGATTGAAACAAGCTTGAAAACTGAGCCACTCGGTTATTAAGCCATATATATACGTGGTAAAAATGGAGACACTAAATAAAGCCAGAGACATGGTATCAATTCAAAATGCAAAAGCAGTACCACGAAGAAACCTGTCTGTGTTTTGCCCTTATTTACAATATTCATTAGGTTGAATTATTGCTCTGTTCAACACTGAGTAGGAACTGCTGTGCTCTTACAACCCGACATTGCCATGCGAGAGATGCACCGGGCAAATGTCAGAATTTCTATTGCATGTGTCAGAAGGTGGAGCCCAAACTCATCTCCTGCTGGGAAGGAATGACAGATCTGTAAATGCCAAGTACCACAAAGCCACTTGTCAATCTTTCCCTCTCTGCCACCTACAGCCCTCCTGACCCCAACACACACAGGCTTTGATTGAATTTGTTGGTGGGTTATTGATGTGCCCTGCCTTGGAAGAACTTCCTCTTGGTTCCACATGGTACTTTATGCCCTACCTGGTTGTCTGCTGCTATGAGGGAAAGGTGCAGCACTAATGACACCAAGAAGGGGCTGAGGCTGACCTAGCAAATTCCCATTTTGCAGAAAGCTCTTCTGCCGTCCTGGTTTCAAACTCTGAGATGAAGATGCTCTTTACTTCCCTAGGCCAGACTCCATGAAGGGGCATTCCTCTGCTCCTCCAAACAGATGCAGTGACCACAAGTGTACGTTTTACGATTCCCACCGGATTGCAAAGAACGACAGACACGGCACACAGGGACACTGTAGTACATGAGGTACTAAAAACAAAAAATTAAAAAAAACAAACCCCCAAAACCCACACAACCCAGAAAAACTTAAGGTCTGAAAGTAAGGAAAAATCAAACACAAACAAACTGTATAAAATCATCTGTCTGAACCTCATCCTCATTGATCAGGTTACAGAAAACATTAAACCACATAATAAGCCCATAAATGAATTAGTCAAGGAAAACTGTGATTGCAAAGGAGGGAAAAAAGTAATCCAAATTAAAACAATATTGTCTAGTTTTCTATAATAATTAATCCAATTTAAATTCAAAACAAGACAGTTGCATATTCAAGACACGGATACGTGGAGCCTGATTATTGCATTTCCATATGGACTACAGCCCTGCTCTGGAGATGGTTCTTTAGCTGTATATTATAGTTTACACATTGATCGTAATTAGAGTGGAACTCCTTGCTCAGGACATTTCACATTATAAAAGCTTATGATGGTTCAAAATGCAACTGGTCAAATTTACAAGGAATGCATCAATGGCTGTTAAAGATTAAATAACTACTTCCAGGATCAGGAAAACTTTGAGCTTCAAGTCTCTGAAGGCTGGGAGAATATTCTGCTGAATGATCACTTGTGCACTTTCCTGTTCTACTCTTCCATTGCTGAGCATCACTGTCAATCATTGCTACTGAGAAGGGAAAGGCTACTTTACTACTCAGGGCTCTCACCTCTTTATTCATGACAGGTGCTAAGGCTGGAAAGAACAGTAAGTCCACAGGGTGTAAGGACCTATACAACAAAGCCCATGTTCTCAGTCCAGTAACCTTTGTCTGACAGAAGCATGTCTTGTAAATGAGGAAGGCACCTTCTGCTGCAACGACTTCTTCCAAGAAAAGGACACAGAATAGTCAAATCAGCTTTCATTCTCTTTTTCTTTGGCTAAACAGATCAAGATGACTAAGTTGGTGTTGGAAAGCACATTTTCCAACCGTCAAATACACATAGCATCTTTCTCAAAGTTTGTCACCTCTTTTTTCCTACAAAGAACGCTTAAGACTTTGGATTCCAACAGTCTTGACTGTCACTTTGGGTAATTGTGCACTCATCCAAATGAGTCAAAAGAAGGACACAGAAGGTCTATGTAGGCTAAGAAATCCTGACACGAGACAAAGACATTGTGAAAGGAGGGACTTCTTTCAGACTGCTGCTGTTGCCATACTGTCCTTTTAAGATGTTTACTGATGTTGTACCATAACAGCAAAAAGAGCAGCTGCAGCGTTGCTTCAATACAAGCAACGTGACCCAAAAGTTCTTGGGCTATTTTCCTGAGGTGTCAGCAAACAAACGTACAGACAGAAGGCCCCGGGAGGTTCTCTGCGTCCTCCGTGGATGCTCTTCTCTCTCTCTCTCTGCCAGACAAAACTGCCCCAAGGGAGCAGTGACACACTTATGGCGGGGGCCTCAACAGGCAGAAGTCAGGGCTCGGAGCTCTCCTGAACAGCTGGTCTCTCTGCACGCACCGAGCTGGCAGCCGGCGACGCCACCGCTGCTTTAGAAACTCACGGGAAAAAGGGCTTTTTACTTTTCAAACTGCATAAAGTGATCTTTCCTGTGGAAGGAATGGGCTCGTCTGCCAAAGTCCAGTCTGATTCTTGGGCGGGGGGGGAAAAAGGTGTTTTTTTTTTTTTTGTACTTTTGAGAAGAACCGCTGATTCCGTAACATTATTGCAAAAGTATAAGCAGGTGAAAAAAAAACCAAAAAAACACAAAACCAAAACCAGGAAGACTTTATATGTTAATGATCATAATGAACATTATAGATACTAATGGCATCATTTATTTAACTCACTGAATAGTGACCTTCAGATTTCTCATCGTGGTTGCATAGGTGAATGCTAAAGAAGCCTACCTTGAATGTCATGCAAATGGGACTTAAACCACTTGAATAGGGCGGCTGGTGGCGGGTTTTTTTGGCTTCTGACTGATCCAGCACAGAGCAAGCTCTTTGATGACACGTTAAATGGAAGTTCTGGTCAGTCATTACTAAACTTGAGATTTTATTCAGCTGTGTCCTGTGCCAATCAGAGCATTTTGTAACTAGTTCCCAAGCTTGCTTTCTTCCCTTTATTTTCTCCAAACAGTTATGTAGAGTTGTTATACGTTAAAACCCACCTGTTCTCTATCTGCTTAAAGGATGTAAGACAGTTGTATATGAAACAGTTTGTTGAGGTAGCTGAAACTTTAAATCCACCAACATTTTAAAATCCCTTTGCATTGCAATTCAGAATAGAAAAAAATATTTACTATGGACATGGAAATTCCAAAAACATTCTGCTTTGGAAGTCTTCAAATTATAAATGTGAAAGCTGCTGCACACCATTTGGGGTCAATCTAGGTTAAGAACAGTTTATAATGATCAGAAAGCATACTTGTTCCAATATAACTCAATGCAGGTTTTGCCAACATTTGTACTGCTGGAGTGTAACTCATGTTTTAGAAGCTTAATAATTAGTTTCACAACTCATGATGAAAAGTAGAGCATCGTATTTTTCCTAGGGCTTTCATTAGTATCTCTGGGTTCACTTCCCTCCAGACATGGATCTCTTAACAGAAGATTAACTCTAGTTTTCCAATGGAGTTTTATTGTAAGAATATTTTAGTTCTCTGACTTTCTCCACTTAAGGGATTTAGATTAAAATGTGCCTAGATTTAGTTAACTGCTGATAAGATTTGTTATGTCTGGTAGATAGGAATATTTAACTATATATAATAGAAATTTCATTACATTACAGATTACCACAATGGATCACATTTTCAAACCAGATTAATGCAGAGTAAAACCAGATTAATGCAACTGAAGTTATTGTAGTTGCTCTAGATTTAAATCAGCAGGACAGATTACTATCTGCACCCATAAGCAGTGTCTCAAGTAAAAGAGATAAAAATATATGTAGAATTATATATATACACATAAGAACATCCATATTTGATCAATCTAAAGGCCTGTCTCACTGATATTTTCCTCACTCCTTTGCTGGCCAAACACCTAAGTAAGCACATGAGTGTAGAAAAGTATTTACAGCTATTTCTCCTAGCATTCAATAATATAGGGCTCATGATTGTCCTCATCCAAAACCAGCGAGATGATACTTTACAGTCTTGAATAGATTTTTTTTCTTTCATGGATTTGTTCAATTTCTTCTTGTACCCAAATTTACCCACAATGTCATGCCAGATGGAGTTCCAAAGCTTAAACGCACCTTGTGAGGAGAATTGTCTTTGTGTGATTGTTTTGAACCAACCCCTGCTAGTTTCAGTTGGGAGCCTGATGCAGAAAGAAGGCAATTCAGCGGGTAATGACTTTATCTCCAGGTAGAAGGACAGCATTATCAAGCGACACTGAACTCATATAAAACAAAACAATAGATCAAATTATCAATGCTTTGTGCTTTCTCTCTGGTAGTTCCAGAGTATAATTCAGGCTAAGAAATCTCCGCTTAAATTACTGCAAAAGGTCCCTGAGAGCCTCAGTATGACACAGGGACTAATAAGTACAGGAGCAATAGCACAAGACTTTATAGACATAGACTTTATGGAAGTCTCTATGGGACATGAGAGGTCTTTTGACCAAGAGTTGTCCCCACCCTCCATTATTTTCTGCCTCAGGCCTCCTACTTGCTGTCTGCAGGGAAAAGTCCCATTGATACTCCTGGGTTCTGGCTTTCCCAATTGGAAACCCTGCCATGGCCCCAGGCACACACACCTCAAATGCCAGAGCCCTTGACGCGGTAGAAATTCTGCAAATCTAATGTCTCATTGAATAATGGCCTAGAGACCTTCTAATGAAGCAGACACTCAGCAGTGCTTTGTATCAGACAGATTATCAGAAATAACTTATGAGTCATTTTCCTAGAGTAATGAGGAAAAAAAAAAAAGGAAAAGAAAACTTTTTTTGTGTCTTATGCTTTAGTTTTAAAGCATGTTCTTTACAAAGAAACACACTATAGCTTAAACTTCTCTAGTGGGATGAAACTGCTTTGATGTCTCACCTATCTTAGTAAGGTTACAGCCCAGTCTCCCTACCACAGACCAGTACCTCTTTTAGGGGTGGATCCAGAGCAAAGATCACCAGAAAAACCTTTATAGTTTTGCCCTTACTACAATCTCCAGTTGTTTGCCGCCTTCCTCCTCAGGAGGGCTTGTCTCTAAGGTCTCTCTGGAACATCTCAGCAGGTAGGTGCGCTTTGGAACATCTCGGCATACCTGTGAGATGTTGGATTGCCCCTGACCCTGCTTCAGTCGGGGGGTCTTTAACACCACTTCTGCATCTCTAATTCATATGGATTTAGGATTCATTAATTAGCATTGCTATGAGATCCATATAAAAATCAAACACAACACAAACAGCAGAGAAAAGGGTAATACGATGTTTTATTTGAATACCACCTCAGCTTAAATTTAAGGATCCACTAAGGACATTATTACTGAGCTCAAATACCCTTTAAAGGAAATTATTTTCATAGGCCACACCTGAATGTGCAAGCTAAGATAAAATTTTCTTACCGTTATTAGCTTCCCAGATTGTCTCCCAACCATCTCACAGAGTATGATAAAAGACTCAAATAATGGCTTTTACCTGTGGAAACCGTAGCCGGATCAGCGCTTGACAGAGACCGCGATGATTATGACAATGAACAGCAGAATGGCCAATGCGACAGAGAGAAGGCAGCACTTCGTCTTCCTGGCTCGTAGCTAAAAGAGGAGAAAGACAAAGAAATAAATGCATGGATGTTAAAGGGGAAGATGGAGGGTAAATTTGTGAAGAAATGTTGCTATTTTCCATTGGCAGGACTGCTTGAAACAAGTCAAGACAACATGGAAAATTTGCCTCTTTTTCAGACTGACTCATCCTTCTGGACAATCCAGATTCTTCCTTTTCAGTGAAAATCCCCCTTAAATACAATCATCCTCTCTACACTACTTTATTCCTGTTTAAATCATTGTTTGCATCACACTAAATTTCTGGACTCTGCTTGAGGGCTGGACTTGGGTAAGGCTATTCAGTTTGGTTTTGGTCCAGGGGTATCAAATCTGCTTTCTGGCTGTCAGGAGAAGACTGTCTCCTCCAAGATAAAAAGGTCTCTCTCCATGCTGCTGTGCAATGGAATCTAGCCAAGCAATAAGGCAGGCTGTTTACCGGGTAAAATGTACCTCCAGCATTAACCACCCTGATTTCATTCAAATTATGATACAGTAAAAGAAATTCTACAGGGTTTTATATTTTTTATGTCTGTTTCTACTTAAACCCATCAGCCTTCATGTTTCTACTTAAATCCATCAGTGACCTCTATGGACATAATGTTATTTGTTCCCATTTAAAAACTTTTGCAGATAGTTCAATTCCTCTTCCCCCCTTTTGGATGGATTAGAAGAAGGGCTGTTTCTATGATCCCCACAATTTCAGTAGTCATCTTACCCAACACATAAGAAAATTAACTTTAATGAGACACAGAGTCAACGCATTTTCCTCGAGACCAGATCAACCAGTCCTCCAGCCACCAGACTTGATAACACCATCTTGACTTGATAAACCAATTTCTTTTGTCCAGAGTTCTTTACCTTTCTTACAACTGAAGCAGCACTCTCACAGAAATTATGTTAATGTTACTGCTGTTAGCCTCCTTTCCTTCCTTTCTTCCCCCAGCTGCTGCCATCAGCCCTCCCAGTCTGCCTCAGACCCTTTGCTAACTGGTTTATACCACTCTGCACCTCATTGCATTTCCCACAGAGCGATAGTTCCCCAGCTATTTTTTTTTTCTACAGATGTTTTGATCTCTTAAACCGCAAGTGACAGGAGACTCATCTCTTCCATGGGTGCTCCGACACCCAGTGCTTCATTCCTCGCAAGCCTCCTATCATCATCCATTTTGCTGTGTGGAGCTGGAGAAGCGCTTCCAGCAGGGAACTGTGATGCATGACCTGTCCTCTCCTCCAGAATCAATCACCAACCAAACCAGTGGGTTTTGTTTGGTTTGGGTTTTTTTGGTGTTTTGTTTTGTTTTTTTTTTTTAAAAGTGTGGATTTCCAGATTATTATTTTTTAAGAAAATCAAATGTTGCATTCTCCTACCTCCATAGCAGATAATCAGTGATTCATCTTGGCTCTCCATTTGCTTTTCAATTACTCACACACAGAAATGTTTTCTTTGGGTTGGGGAAAAAAATAGATGCTTTAAATAAATAATTTCATGTGCATATGTTAAGAAGGTCAGGTTTTGTCAGCTGTGCTAGGAAGAAGTGTGTGTGGGGGACACTATTTTCCCCCTCCTCCAAAACTCTACTTGGGCACACCCATTTGCTCACACTTTTCAATCAGATTAGTGGGACACTTGGGAGAGAATTCAGAGGGACCAGGGCTATGTCTCTCTCTAGTGAGTGTTTTCACTCGTGAAGTGATGTTTCTTCACGGTGGCTCTGCACTTGCAGCCTTCATTTCTGGAGGGGTAACTCAAATGCATTTTGAAAGCTGAGTGAGTGAGACAACAGACCTGCTATGGCATCGTCTTTTCTTTTAACCTTGATTAATTCCAAGTCAAAACAGGAAACATTTGTTTCAAACTGTACCTTGACCTCCTTGTCCACTTCTAAAACTCCAGAGCCTTTGTTTGGTCAGCAGAGGATGCTAATGGGTCATTTAACTTCAGGCAGTGTTCTCAAGTATTCCTAATGGGAGTTTCAAAGGCCCTACAGTTATCACTCCAGGTGGCTTTTCCATCAGCACCCTTGCAAAGAGATTCCCTTGTTTCACTCTTTCTAGTATTGCAAAGTTCTATTTACTCTTATTTCGGACCTTACTAGTCTCTTCCCCACCTTTTTTCTTGTTTTTAACCAACATAAAGCAAGCATAAACCTCAACCATAAACAGACTAATCAGAGGGTAGGCGAGATGCAGCCAAGCCTGGACTCTGGTATTTGGTTCACATTTTATGACCTTGTCCTGGCTGGTAGGTCAGGATAATGATTCCTGCTCTGTTTCCAACATCTTTTAGTGGATTCAGTATTACTGTCCTTCACAGCCATATAATCTGTTGCAGGATTTTCCTGTTAATTCCTAGTTCCTTCTTTACTTTATATTTCAATTAGGAAAACGTTTAGTTCTTTGAGTCCCCTTAGTCTCCAGTCATAAATTTGTACATGCTGGTGGAGCACAGGAAACACAGCTTCTGAGACATGTCTGATCACACAGCCTTTTCTATATACATTGAGGAAGAGCAGCCATATGCCCCAGCTTATTTTTCATAGAATCGCAATGGTTTGGGTTGGAAGGGACCTCAAAGATCACCTAGTTCCACTTGCCCTGCCATGGGCAGTGACACCTTCTGTTAGACCAGGTTGCTTAAAGACCCACTTAGGTGGAAAAATACTGATTTATGAGCAAAAGGCAGCAGTTCCCCTCAAAGTACAGATGATTCTGACCCTCTGCTCTGGTGAGAGCCTACCTGGAGTACAGCATACAGCTTTGGAGTCCTCAGCAGAAAAAGAACATGGAACAGGTCCAGAGGAGGCCACAAAGATTATGAGGGCTGGAGCACCTCTCCTATGAAGACAGGCTGAAAGAGAAAGCTCCAGGGAGACTTTATTGTGGCCTTTCGGTATCTGAAGGGGGCCTACAAGAAAGCTGGAGAGGGACTTTTTACAAGGGCATGTAGTGATAGGATGAGAGGTAATGGCTTCAAACTGGAAGAGAGTAGATTTCGATTAGATATTAGGAAGAAATTTTTCGCTATGAGAGTGGTGACAGCACTGGAAAAGTTTGGCCAGAGAAGTTGTGGCTGCCCCATCCCTGGAGGGGTTCAAGGCCAGGCTGGATGGGGCTTTGAGCAACCTGGTCTAGTGGGAGGTGTCCCTGCCCATGGCAGGGGGGTTGGAACTGGATGATCTTTAAGGTCCCTTCCAACTCTAATCATTCTATGATCCTTTCACATATGATTTGACACCCCAAGGAGTTCAGCAATCCTGCCCTGTGAAGAGGACAAGTCTATGTTTTGGTCAGCTCTTGCGACCTGTTCCCTGCCCTTATCAGAGGAGAAAGATATTAGGACAGAGGAGGTTGGACACAATGTCCTGTTCACCAGAAAGGATCTGGAAACCATGGTATGAGCACCCTCACCTGAATATTACATAAACATACACTAATAAACAGCATACATAATAATATTACATATTATGACCTCTGGTTACTATCCCTGGTTTAAGTTAACAGAATCTGATCACCAAACTGAGATTATAAATGGTGTCTTAGTGCCACTGCTGTTATTCTTGAGGGAAGTTGGGAGACAAAAAGAAACATATCCCTATAACTTTAATAACCCCAAGGCACCAATGCACACTGCAAGCATGTCAACATCAGAAATGTAAGCACCTAACAGCTAGGAAATGCATGAGTTTAGTTTTTCCTTGTATGCATATACAGGAGGTATATTTTTTCCCCTTCCTCTCAAGCAGGATCTCTGCTCTGTTCAGTAAATGGGCAATGATTATACTCTGTACATCATTTATGTTTATAAATTTTACTTATCTACTCAAGTTTTCTTGGGATCCAAAGACATATTGACATGAGTCCATGCAAACCTTTCATGTAACATCAAGATCCTAATTTTCCCATGGGAGTTTCATGACAGCAGAATCATACAATTAAACCCTTCCATCCCAAACATCAACGCAGTGATGGGTTTACGTCCATTTTTAGCCAAGGAAGAGGAGACATATGCCATGGGTGGAAGTGTAGCTGATCTCAAGAGAATTCCAGTTCTCCAAATGTTTAAAAAAAAAAAAAAAAAAAAAAGAAGTGATTCGTGATGCCATCCATTGAATCAAGGTTAATTACACTTACACAGAAATGGTAAGCCATTTCCAAACGTGTAACGGGATCATTTTGCCTGAGGGCAAGTCCCTTACTACCCTAAAACAGATATTACTAGGTTTCTGCCTCAAAATTAGTAGTCTCAGAACAGCAGAGCCAAAGCCACATGAAGTTTAAGGAGGAAAAAAAAAAAAAAACAAAAAAAACCCACACCAACAAAAAACCAAACCACCTGTAAAATGAATCATTTATTTTATGACATAATTCTTCAGGGAGCTTTGCATTTTTATAACATTTCCCACGCATCTGACTAATCCGCAGTTGATTTCACTCATCTTTTTCCAGCTCTTTCTCCCCTCAACTGCTGGAGACCTTCCTTTCACACTGTGCATTAATGCTATTCCCTATTTTATGCGACTTTCCTGGGGTTCGGCGCAGGAAGCTCTGAGGGTGACATGACCTCCTCTCATGATATGGGGCTGGAAGGGACCTCTGGAGATCATCTAGTCCAACCCCCCTGCCAAAGCAGGTCCACCCAGAGCAGGTTGCACAGAACATATCCAGGTGGGTTTTGAATGTCTCCAGAGAAGGAGACTCCACACCTTCCCTGGACAGCCTGTTCCAGGACTCTGCCACCCTCAATGGAAAGAAGTTCCTCCTCATGTTTAGATGGAACTTCTTATGCTCAAGTTTGTACCCATTACCTCTTGTCCTGTCACTGGGCACCACTGAAAAAAGACTGGCCCCATCCTCTTGACACCCACCCTTTAAGTATTTATAGGCATTGATCAGATCCACCACCCTTGGTCTTCTCTTCTGCACCCGTGATTTCTTGCAGGAGCATTTGTAAGATAATTTTGCCCAGCATCTTCCACTTGCACTCGGAGCATACTTAACTGCTTACCAAAGAAAGGACACACCTAGAACTATTGGCACAGCAGAGGTATCAAAAGCTGAAACATACTCTTGGCACAAACTGAATCTTGAGGAAGTTCTCCCCAACTTCAAAGAAGTATCAAGCAAAACTGAGGGAATAGGGGTTTTTTTGGTATTTTTTTTCCAGAGACTTGAAGGTTTTGCCAAACACTCCTACAGGTGATAAAAAGGTATGGCCGCTTTCTACATTTTTTTTCCTGCTAAATTGCAAAGCTCTGTCCACATATAGGAAGCAGTAGAATTTGACAAAACCTCCTGAAAACATGTTCCTCCCAGGGAAACGTGTTTCCCAAAACTCCATTTTGGAAAACACCAACTTGCTTTAACTACCAATTAAAAAGCGTATTTAAATAGAGATAGAGAAATCAACGCAACAAACAAATTTTCAGGCTGAATTTGGGAAGAGTTTAAAGCTACCAGGAAGTATTCTTTTCTGCTAGAAAATGTATGAGAAATAATTATAAGCAGAACTATCTGATTTCATTTTAATTACATTAGCTTACTCTCAACCCTGAATGGTATGCTGTTGCTTTGCTCTCTTTTTATAACTCTGTCCCAACCCGTTGTAAGCCCGTTTCCCCAAACACCTAGAATTTGTTGATTAAATTGGACCTAATCTATTTTCATTGTACACGTTTTCCCAAAATGAAAAGAATGCAGCGTTGGACAAAAAAAAAAAAAAAAAGAAAAAAAAGCCTAATCCTGTAGTAAGACGTAATGGCTTTTTACAGTTATTTTTGCTAGGCTCTCAGGGTTTTTTAGTAAAACGGCGTAGGTAAAGATATATTTTAATCCTGACAGAGGCTCTTTAAGCACACATGTGAAATAGGAGGGAAAAGCAGGGAAGGAATGAGCAAGGCTATTTAGGGACACGGCTGAGAAGCACTTTATATTGACAGGCGAACTGGATGTGACTGAGCCTGGAAGAAGCCTTTCCTTCATTGTTTCATAAAAATAAGCTGCAAGTCATATTTTACAGCCTAGAGGATATTTCTTTCTCAGGGGTGAAATGTGAAATGTTGAAAGACGTTTTAATTATGTCACAACAGATAGTTAAGTAATTAAAAACTATTAAAGCCCATTACGGCCCCAGGCCCAGAAATGCAAGTTTCATCTTGGAAATTCCTAAGTGAATGCAGTTGCAAAGAGGAAAGAAATGTTTTCTTGCAAAGGATTCAAAAGCTATCTGGGACAACGCATAAATAAGAGAAGAGGTCAGAGGAAACTTCTTTCCTGTATTTATACAGAACAGAAAAAAAAAAAAAAAAAAAGAGTCAAACCAGTAAGCATTTGATTCACTTATGGAAAAGCATTCTCTACCTTCCATGGACTGGTTACTCCATACACCAAAAGGCAGGAAGGTCAAGATTTCACAACCGGCTCTACCAAGGAGGTGAAAAGCCCTAGAAACAGGCATTTTAGTCCAGGTAAGGAACTGTACTCTGTTCTGGGAACCTCAAAGCATATGACACTGCTTCAGGACAGAGACATACCCTACAACTCCATGGTTGTGGCATTTCCTAGGTCTGCTGTAGGACAAAAGCTTTGGGCAGGTTACAGAATCACAGAATCTGCTTGGTTGGAAGGGACCTTTGAGATCATTGAGTCCAACCAACAAAAAAAACCAAACCAAAACAAAAACACAAAAACAAACAAAAAAAAACCCCAAAACAAACAAAACACAATACCAAACACCAAAACCAAACCAAAACAAAACAAATACCCACACCCACCCACAAACAGACACAAACCAACAATCTCGGGCACTAGAGCATGCCCTGAAGTGCCATGTCTACACGTTTCTTAAATACCTCCAGGGATGGCGACTCCACCACCTCCCTGGGAAGGCTGTTCCAGTGCCTGACCACTCTCTCAGTAAAGTAATTCTTCCTAATATCTAATCTAAACCTCCTCTGCCCCAACTTCAGACTATTTCCTCTGGTCCTGTCATTATTCCCTTGGGAGAAGAGGCCAACACCCACCTCTCTACAACCTCCTTTCAGGTAGTTGTAGTGGGCAGTGTGGTCTCCCCTCAGCCTCCTCTTCTCCAAACTAAACACACCCAGTTCCCTCAGCCTCTCCTCATATGAGTTGTTCTCTAGACCCCTCACCAGCTTGGTGGCTCTCCTCTGGACACGCTCCAGCAGCTCAATGTCCTTCATGTAGTGAGGGGCCCAGAACTGAACACAGCACTCGAGGTGAGGCCTCACCAGTGCAGAGTACAGAGGCACCATCACTGCCCTACTCCTGCTGGCCACGCTATTCCTGATACAGGTCAGGATGCCGTTGGCCTTCTTGGCCACCTGGGCACACTGCTGGCTCATGTTAAGCTGACTGTCCACCAATTGGTTGCTACCGTCAGCTAAATTAATCTCACCAATATCCCACCTTCTTATTCCACCTCTCCCTCTCCTTATCCCTTGAACTAGGATAAGGATGACGATAGCAGAGAAAGAGCATATCCCAGGATGGTTAACCCCAGACCATGTGTCTCTGTCCCTCCCTCCTGCAATGCCAAATAATATTGGCATTTGAAATACAACCTGCCTGAAAAAAAAATAGGGTATGGGCAAGAACCTGTCTCCTAGGGGAGGGGACCCATTTTTCGGTCACTGTTTCTTAGAGAGGTTATTATGGTAAGCAAGAAAAAAGCTTCCCTGTACTCAACACCAAAAGGCTCAGTAGCATTATACATTTTTTACCTACAGAAGTTCTTCTGTGTATTTTAAACACAATTTTAAAATAATAGACAAATAATGAAGCATTTTCCAACAGATCCAGGATCACAAGAACTTCTGAAAGGACAATTCCACTACTCGAGGAAAGAAACCACTGAAGATTTATCTGCTGTGGAGGTCTATTTCCTGCAAACCCATCCAGCAAATAAAACCCCAAAATGATTGAATTTAGAAACCACACAATACCAGCCTCCAGTTATCAGGTGAGGTCCTTTTAAGAGCCTCTGTTGGGCAATGAAAACCCACCTTGATTAATTGTCAAGTACTGTTTCCCTCATTGTAAGATTAACAAATCTGTTTGACATAAAATGGTACACTTTATATGCAAATCTCTGTAGAGAGAGTTTTGTGACATTAAAGAGGTTCATACAATTTTGTTCACCCTGCCCTCAGAGGTCATTTGGAATTGCACAAAAGCATTTGTCTGTGCCCTTAATATGCATTTTGAAAGCTAATTTGAGGTCTGCTGGATTGAGAGCCCGGGTCCTTAATTACATTTGGACGTGTTTATACAGAGATGATATTATGAATCCGAAACTACTGTAATTCCAATATACACCAGCAGAAACTCCGCTGAAAGCTGTGGAGTTCTCATGGGGGGAAAAAAAAGGAAATATTGGAGTAACACAGCAGAAAAATCAGACCTTGTCGATGTGTGTTTACCTCCAAGCATTATGTAAACATACAGAGGGGAAAAAAAAATCCCCTTATACTTGCACCAGTGTTTCAAGCATTATTATTTGTGTTTTATATTCCATTTACACTGATAAGATCCCTTAGCTAAAGTCACACACAATCATCTCTGATAAGAGAGTAAACACACTGTGTTATTGCAATGGAAGTGAGGAATATGACCTTTAACGTGTGTACAAATTAAAATGCACTGACCAAATTTGGTGACCTTTATGGTAAAGCTTCCTTATAGAGTAACAATGAATTTGCTATTAAATATCACTGCTTCTGCAGACAGGCTAGAAAAGGCCAGTAATATTATTAAGCACTTTCGGTGTTTTTAAATGAGAACAAAGCAGACAAGTTGCATATGAGTAAAACCCCCAAGATACCAGAGCAACAGGAAAAGGCCAGCCCACACCAGGGAGGAAACGTCACTTTGCTTTGACACATTGTTTTTGTGCCTTTATTTCCACATCATTTGGACTGATTTTCAGCTTTCCCTTATGACGCCATGCCTACGTATTTGCCACTTGCCAGTAATTCTTCTCAGTCTTCCCATTCCCCATCAGTCTGTTCATGATTCCCTTCTTACCCATTTTTCTTCTTTGTGCATACCCCAGGTGAAGCCAACTGCCATCTACAGGCATGGTTCCTCAGCATATCCTATTTTAAGACTACTTAGCCAGTGATAACCATTCTGGACAATATTTTCCATGCCTGCAATCTACCTCAAGCTATTTCATTTAAATGAAAATATTGCAGCCAAATCACAGACGAAAACCATTAAAAAAGGTCCCAGTGTCCCACCCTGAAAAAGATAATGCAAACCTTTTCTATAGTGCCTCCATGCTTTGGAGAAAGATCATAGAATAGTTTGAGTTGGAAGAGACCTTAAAGATCATCCAGTTCAAACCCCCCTGCCATGGGCAGGGACACCTCCCACTAGAGCAGGTTGCTCAAAGCCCCATCTGGCCTGGCCTTGAACACCTCCAGGGATGGGGCAGCCACAGCTTCTCTGGGCAACCTGTTCCAGTGTCTCACCAAGCTCACAGTGAAGAATTTCTTCCTGATATCTAATCTAAATCTCCCCTCTTCCAGTTTAAAACAATTACCCCTCGTCCTATCACTCCCCTCCCTGGTAAAGAGTCCCTCCCCTTCTTTCCTGTAGCCCCCTTTAGGGACTGGAAAGGGTTCTTAGGTCTCCCTGGAGCCTTCTCTTCTCCAGGCTGAACAACCCCAACTCTCTCAGCCTGTCCTCACAGCAGAGGTGCTCCAGCCCTTGGATCATCTTTGTGGCCATCCACTGGTCTTGTTCCAACAGGTCCATGTCTTTCCTGCGCTGAGGACTCCAGAGCTGATGAGGAATGTAAGGAAGAACAGGGAGAAAGGAGTTTGCCCCATCAGTGAGGGAGCACTTGTTAGTGTTTCTAGAAAATCTGGCCCAGCCTGGGAAACGCATGACTTCTCTCAAACCCCAGTTCATGTAGACTCATGACTAGTTTAAAATCTGTGACAATCTTCACCATCTGCAACAGCCTTCTATGAGGATGAGGATCGGAGCACAGTGTTTTCTGTGCTATTTTGCCTAAGAGCAGACAGGGGCTGATGTTAAGCCTGTACACACAAATTTAATTGCTGCATTTTCCAACTTCTGAATGCTTGAATTAGCAATCTTAATATTCCCTTAATACACTTGGTTTTTTTAATGGCTGAGACTTCATTTGTAATAGCACATGATAATGGCTTACATTTCTATCATGTCTTTCAAGGCAGCAGGCCTCCAATGTGATTTACAAATTCACTATAAAGAGGATTATTGTGTTTTGTTTTTTTTTTTTTCCCCAGCACTGGAATGAAGCCACCTACCTCTGGCAGCTGTTTAAATTCTAAGTAGCAAATCCAGCCAGCAGTTTAAAGCAGGTAATGACTATTGTGTGTAGCCAAAACACCAGAGAGCCTGCATTTTTCCCCAAACAGAATTTGCCCAAGGGAGCAAAGTGCATGCCCTTATAATTTCACAGAAACCGCCTTGAGATGCTTAACAGCCCCACACAGGCAGACTCAAAGAGACCTTACTTCTCCCAACATTTCAAACCCCAAAAACACAGTTGCAAGGGAGCAGAGAGAGAATGATTCGACCACGTTAAAGCAGCGCGGTGCTCAGAGAAAGCCTTCCTGCTGAGCTGTGTTTATTAGATTATATTATTGTATGAATAGGAGTACTTGGCTGGACTGGAAATGGCAATCTTTGGGTCGCTGTGCTGCTGAGCTCAACCCTTTGAGCCCACCAGTTCAGCCAGCTTCCAACCCACCCCACTTATCTACTCTGCACGTCATCAGCTTTTCTCTGAGGGAGCTACAGGAGCCAGTGCAGAATGTCTTAATTGCAGAGCCAACTGAGGAAAGATTTGGCTCGTTCTCTGTCCTGAAAAAATGCCTGGACTTCCCAAGTTGGCTCCCGATGCCAATAACAACCAGATCGAACTTTGCACAAGCTTATAAAGACCAGAGCCAAAGAAAAGTATAGGGTCTGGCTCAACTCCATTGGTGTTAATGCCACTACTCCAGTGTACCCTTATGAGATTCTGGTCCAAAGAAGTTAATAATTTCTCCTTAGTACCACGTGTATAGCTATACGAAACATTTTTACTTGAAAATTCTAATATAAATAAAATGCTTGGTAAAAGGTGGAGCATCAGCCCTGAGGGGCCTTCAGGCCATCCTCAAACAAATGCGAGTGTCAAATGAAGGAAACAAAGGCACTTCTGGGGGCAGAGGAAAAAATTCATATAACAACATTTTTCACATTGGGACTGAAAGAAAAAAATTTCTGTCTTCAAAGCACAGTGTTCTTGAACTAAGACTTGCCTTCAAATCTCAGCAGTAATTAAGACAAATTACCCTCGGTCTTCAGGCACCAAAGAACAAACTAAAGGTTTAAGCTGGTCTGATTCTGTCATCAGAAGGCAGCTATACATATAAGCATCAGTCAGTACATTACAGTAAAAGATCCACAAAAAGAAGCTCCTCCCAGCCCTACGAATCATAAGGAAACCCAAATTTTGAAAGGGGTTGCAGGAAACACTGTGCCATCAACTCCTCAGAAAGTCAGTGTTAGGACCTGATCAATCTCCAGAGTAAAACTGTCACAGAACCATAATAGGCAGTAATCTGTGTTTGTATAATCATTAGACCGATTGACATGATTGACAAACAACCCACAAAGCAGGAAAGACTTGTGCTACTTGTTCCAAAGTGGGTTGTTTTTTTTGTGTGTTTTTTTTTTTTTACTGTGTCCGTTGATTTACTATAGGACATCACTTCTTACTAACTTTGCTCACCATTATCTCTGGAGCACCATTAACATCACTCCTGTTCTAGTAGTATCTCTACAACTGCTGAAACACTACCATCGTTAGCAGGTCAAGCAGTGACTGACGGGCACAAACTATCATGCATTACTTCATAGTGTTGCAGAACCAAGCTGAGACTTCTGCTGCACTAAACTTTAAATAGATCTTTAAACACGGTCAATAGTTTTTCTAGTACTGAAGTCCAAAGAGTGCAAAGAAAAAAAAATGTTTCAATAACAAGATTAAGAGCATGCTCCTTAAAAAAGAAACCCCAAGAGAAACACTAGGTTTTGCAACCAAGAATATTATTAAAGCTCAAGACTGATTTTTCCTCCCAGGCATGCTATTTTTCTCCAGTTTACAAGCATTTACCATGTCACTGCTGCTCCTTTGCAGTATGCAGACTGCTTGGGAGCAAAGTGCGAAGCAACAGTGAGTAAATTAAATTGAGACCAGGCAGGAAAGTCTTACTTGGGAAAAGCAACAAATTGTGTGCTAGGAACTCAAGGAGCGCACACCTCCACACTTCGCCTAACGCAGCAGAGATCTACAGGCAGACTCAAAGCCATTTTACTGCTCCTTAACCCTACAATTACCTGTATGTGGGTCTTCACCTATTCAAAGTAAACCCCACAGAGACAAGTTAAGAGTCATAAACAATTGCCAAACAAGCATCGTTAAAGGATATTTCCTTTCTACCACCTACTTATATCTATCACAAGAAGAAATGGATAATCACATACAGTGTAACAACACTGAAACTAAGAATAAATAGCAGTGTCTCCATATCTTCTTATTGGGTGGGAGAGAATTAGATTTGAGGCAGCATGATTTTCTCTGGAAGCCACGGAGAATTGGTTAGGCTATCAAAATTCCTGATCTAAGCTTTTGTTTAAACCCATACAAGCTCTTCAAGGATTGAATAGTATTTTTTATCTCTGTTATTTTTTCATTTTCACACTGGCCTATGAGCTTTTGGTTTTCTGATGGATTAAATGCACAAATGCCAGGAGGTAGCCTGAGTTGATACCGCACTTCTGCCTCTACGAGAAAGAATAAAGTATTGGAAAACTTTGTGTGAGATAGTATTCTCCTGAGGTTTTCTACTCAGTTTTGCAGATGGAGATCCAAGAGAAGTCAACCAAAAAAAACAGAGTTCAGGACTTGTAAGAACAGCATTCAAATGGAAAGACCAAAAGAATATCTCAAAATAGTGGGCAATGCAGAGAGCTGTACAGGCAGATATAGCACCTGGGCCTACTTCTCTCTTTAAATTGTTAAGTGATTTTTCATAAGCCATTTAACTTCTTCCTTTCTTAGTTTTCCCTTTCATAAGATTAGGGATGTGACTTCATTAAATAAATAGAGAGTAAGTAGGGGCATCCGTAACGATAGATGTCATTGTGTATTGCTAAGATCAACACACAAACACTGTCTTTTTTTTTTTTTAATAACCAGTTTGTATGCGGATGGATTTTTTCTTTGGTTTTGTTTTAGGTTAATGAGTTCAGCTTTAACATCTTTCTAGATGACAGCACTTCTCATTAATATGTAGCGACACGAGTTATGGGCATGGCACTAGAGCCCATATTGCAGAGGAATAAAACGTAGTCCCTTCCTTCAGCTCTCAAACAACCACTTGGAGCTCTCTGCAGCATCATCCTTAAATACATGTCCTAAACTGTATTTTACTCTGAACTAAGCTAAAATGAACGACGTCCGATATGAAAGTTGAAAACGATCACGGGTTTAGTGCTCATCAGTTCCTGGCAATAAGGCAGTATTCAAAAGCATGTTGCATTATTCCCTGCCATCAAAGCTGTGTGTTTCCTGCACCTACGTCAAAATCCTTGCGTATTTACAAATTGTAATGGATTCATAGATTCATAGATTGGTCCAGGCCGGAAGGGACCTCCAAAGGTCATCTAGTCCGACCTCCCCGCAGTCAGCAGGGATACCCCCAACTAGACCAGGTTGCCCAGGGCCTTGTTGAGCTTCACCTTGAATATTTCAAGGGAAGGGGCCTCAACCACCTCCCTGGGCAACCTGTTCTAGTGTTCCACCACCCTCATGGTAAAGAACTTTTTCCTAATATCCAATCTAAATCTGCCCTTCTCCAACTTAAAACCATTGCCCCTCGTCCTGTCACTGCAGGCCTTTGTAAACAGACCCTCCCCAGCCTTCCTGTAGCCCCCCTCAGGTACTGGAAGGCCGCTATGAGGTCTCCCCGAAGCCTCCTTTTCTCCAAGGTGAACAACCCCAGCTCCCTCAGTCTGTCCTCATAGGAGAGGTGCTCCAGCCCCCTGATCATTTTGGTGGCCCTCCTCTGGACCCGCTCCATCAGGTCCATGTCCTTTCTACATTGAGGGCTCCAGACCTGCACACAGTACTCCAGGTGAGGTCTCACCAGAGCAGAGTAAAGTGGCAGAATCACCTCTCTGGATCTGCTGGCAACACTTCTTTTGATGCAGCCCAGAATGTGATTGGCCTTTTGGGCTGCGAGAGCACATTGCCTGCTCATGTCCAGCTTCTCGTCCATCAGTACCCCCAAGTCCCTTTCCTCAGGGCTGCTTTCTAATGCCTCATCCCAGTCTGTATTTATACTGAGGATTGTTTCTTCCCAGGTGCAGAATCCTGCACTTGCTTTTGTTCAACCTCATGAGGTTCAACTGGGCCCACCTCTCCAGCCTGTCCAGGTCCCTCTGAATGACATCCCGGTCCCTCTGGTGTATCGACAACACCACACAGCTTGGTGTCATCTGCAAACTTGCTGATTGTGCTCTCAATCCCTCTGTCTATGTCTTTGATAAAATTGTTAAACAGTTCTGGTCCCAGGATGGACCCTTGAGGGACACCACTTGTCACTGCTCTCCATCTGGACTTAAAGCCATTGAGTACCACCCTCTGGGTGTGACCATTCAGCCAATTCCTTATCCACTGAACCGTCCACCCATCAAATCCGTATCCCTCCAATTTGGCAAGCAGGATGTTGTGATGGCAGGATGGCCTGATGTGTGATAGATTCTGAATAAAAGAGTTTGTTACAAACAATGGAATATCAGAATTGGTTCACAAATGGCCTTGGAGCCTGACCCTGTTGGTCAAAATCATAATCCCAAGTCTAGGCGCAGCCCACTCAGCGTTGCCAACACAGAGGACCTTTTATGTGCAGTGTGTAGTAGTAATTTGACTGTGACAGACAACATAATAGAGCTCTGTGAATGTCAAAAAGCGCAGTGCCAACAGTCTCTCCTACAGGGCACATCCATTACTAGCAGCAACGAGAGGACAATCTGAAAAAGAAAGTCTAAATGAAATACAGTCTTGAAGGGCAAAGGAGAAAATAGCTTTCGTGTTTGAGTTTTATCTCATTGCAAGGATGGGAGGGGGCAGAACGCAATGATATTCATTAAATCCACCATGTCTTTGTATACGTGTCTATGATTTCTGTCATAGTGCAAATTTGCAGCCAGTTTGCAAGATTGATGTTAGAAAGCACGTCTACTCCATCCATTTATGCTGTGCAAGGGAAAAACAATCTATAAACATTTCCTCCAATGAACAAGACAGCAGAGATGTGATTCTCCAGCATGGTAGAAACAGGTGCATTTAGCCAAAAGAGAAAACGTCACTCAGCTATAACTTTCAGCCAAGAAAAAGAAATTTCAGTGACGTTATCATCTAAAGAAATCTTTGTAGAGCTGCACAGCCAGTAAATTAATAAACTGTCAACTAGGCTGAGTTTGAAAAGTTTTTATGTATTTCAATTTGTTGTGACATGGTTTTCTTGAAACTACACTGGGTGGTTCTCCTAGGCTGCTGAGAAAATGAGGATATTAATCAGTTTCCAGGATAAGACTCATCTGCAAGTCCTCCCAAACTCCTGAAAAATGAACTGAATGATGGGTCTGAAGGTCTGAGAAAGTTTTGAAAGTAGTTCTGAGTACTTCCACCTAAACCAAAACCTCCATGGAAGATAATACAGCGGTGCTATTTGGAGAACAGTTCAAAGGCAGACATCTCCAGAGAGGTCCCGCTTCTTGGAATTTTTTGAGGTTGGCATTCAAGAAACCAGATTATTTTTGAAGACTCTGGTGAAGCGAAGGGAACCTCTGAACTTGTTCAGTGTCCCAGCTTTTTTTTTTTTTTCACATGAAGCTGATCAAAGCTTTTAACTCTCCATTCCTTTTCTCCCAGCATCTATGACAAGAGCTTAAATAGTTGAGCTCCACATGGGGAAAAAAAGCCATATAGATATCTCCATGGGTGCATGTATATTTTCCCCTTTCTGCTTGTCAAAGCTTCTGTACTTAACATATTAATTTACCGAGTTTAACTTTTTAATGCTAGCTCCTTTAAGTCATTAGAGCTCCTTTTTTTGTCATAATCCTCTTATTTGGTAATCAGTCTGAGTCTGCTTGTATTTTTTAAGAACATTTTAAAGTTTCTCGTGGAGATCAAGGAAAGTTTTCTCTTGATCTACTTCCCAAACTCCAACTTAATACTAGTCAGTGGCTTGGCGTGACACTTGGGCCTAGAGTCAGCTTGTTGCACTTCTCTATTTCTTCTATTGCCTTTTACGAGCGGAGGTGTTACTTTTCTTTTTTTAATGCATTGTGGCTGTTGAAAGTCAAACAGCAGAGAACTAAAGGAATCAAAATGGATACAGCAAAGATTGTAATAGCTACCGTAATGTGCTTTAACTGGAAGAATCACCAGCAGACCCTTCTCTTCAGTGAGTCATTCCTAGAATTGGTCATAACACACTTCTTAATACTCTAATTATTTGACATGCGAGACTGTCTTCGCACAAGGCATCTGAGAACACAAACTAATCTCAAGACACCAGGCAGATACTACATCATGAGCAACAAACTTTCAGGCCCCTCTGACTCAAGTTTCTATTTCTAAAGATAAATAAATCCACCCTTCACAATTATCAGCCTTCCTGCTGTTCACTATATATACTTTAAGAGGCAGAGAAATCATTAATGTACAGCAACATCATACCTCTGTTTGAAGGCCTGGAAGAAGTCCTCGCAATCCCTTTGCATCTCAGTTATGGGGCAGAGCAAAAACTTACTGAGGCAATGGGCAACAACAGACTCTTAACAGACGTTTAACAGCTGTACTACTCCCTCTGTGATCTTTCAAACCCTATTTAAAGACAGAACTTCATTTATCCACTTAAGCGAAAAGCTGTAGACAGCAAGCTGCTTACCCTTCGGTCTCAAATCTAATGTGCAGTGGGGGAGGAGAAAGGGAAAAAAAAAAGAAGAAAAGAAGTCGGCATAAGGGCAGTCCCACATCAACTCATCTCTGCAGCAAATTAATTAAACAATTATATTAGCCAAGCCTTCACTTCTGACATGGCACAGCTGACATTAATTGGGCCACAATCAAGATAGTAATTCAGGTTAATTGGATTTCCACTGTCAGCAGCTATCAGCTTGTTTCAATATGCTGCTGTCTTTTAAGAATAATTAATCATGGATGACTTTATTGGATGGCACCAGTTGACAGCTGATGGCGTGGTGATGCTTGAACAAGTTGGTGATTGCTGTAGGCCTAGCGCATAGGAAGCTGATTTCCTTTGTAGAGATTATTCTACCACCAAGGCATGTCAAGACCCAAAATTTGCTACCTAAAGCATTGAGAGAGTGATATTTGCTGATGCTCGCACACGTGCAGAGAGAAAAAAGAGTGGGCTGGAGAAAGAACCACCCATTCCCATTGAAACAGGGCTGCGAAAGGTCAGAGGGATGTGCATGTTCCACCACAGGCTTCAGGAACGCAGTTATTGTTTGGCTATTGCTACAGCAACAGAGGATTCAATAATACAACAGTTCACATGCTGTAAGAGCTGAAATGCCAAGCTTGATCTAGTGTTATTTGCTTTTCTCCATTCATAATAGGCCATTACTTTGCTTAACATCTGATAATGTAATTTATTCAATCTGTTGCCAGTATGTCTGCAAAAATGTCAAAGAACTTATGAAGCCGAGTCTTTATTTATTAATAACTTGGAAAAAAAAAAAAAAAAAAAAGGTGATGGAACTGTTGTGGGGAAGTGGGGCAAAAAGCTAAAAATTAAAGTATAAGATGAAAATAATTTAGAGTGTTCCATAAGGAGTAGTAGGAATACATTATGTTTCTGAAAAAAAAAAATGCAATTTAAACTTCAGGAAAGCAAAAGCCTTAACACCAAGTTGTATTAGACTATGTAATTATTCCCCAAGGGGGAAAATATACATATATATTTAAAATTAAAGTACAATTTTAGATTATTCATGACAGAGTGCTAAAAAATCATATCAGAAGTGGCAACACTACTTTGATAGCTGGACGGAGAAAACTTTCTCTCAGGAAAATGATGAATTTATTGTGTAACTACCAGAAACCAGTTCTAGATGGAGTACACAGAATCAAATTTCTAAAGGAAAATCAGTCACCATGTCACTGATGAATGTGGCTCCCTACTTAGCAAAATACTGGACAGAAGACTGGCATGTGAACTATTCAAACAACAGAGAAATTCCCACTTTGAAGATAATTTTCTTGCCATCAGTCAGAGCAGCCTGATTAGGCAGATGCATCCATTAACCAAAGCAGGTGAGAGGAAGCCACTTATTGTGACATCCCTTCACTGTAGGTCTGACAGTGCTGTGATACAGGTGAGAAACACACCTGAACTTCTTGCTCTGGAGGAGTTTCAATGCAGGGAACTTCTCCGAGTGGTCACCACTGACAAGTGGAGTTCCTCAGGGATCGGTGTTGGGACTGGTGCTGTTCAACATCTTTGCTGGCAACATGGACAATGGGATAGAGTGCACCCTCAGCAAGTTTGCCGATGACACCAAGCTGTGTGGTGCAGTTGGCACGCTGTAGGGAAGGGATGCCATCCAGAGGGATCTGCACAGGCTTGACAGGTGTGCCCATGTGAACCTCATGAAGTTCAACAGGGTCAAGGAAAAGGTCCTGCATGTGGGTCAGGGCAATCCCAAGCACAAATACAGGCTGCCGAAAAGGACTTGGGGGTGTTGGTTGATGAGACCAGGTCAACGTGACCTGGCAACACGTGCCAGGGGGATTTGAAGCAGATGGTCTCCAAGGTCCCTTCCAACGCTAACCATTCTACAATTCCACGATTCTATGATTTGCCAGTTTTTACTTTCAATTATAGACAAGACCTGGTTGCCTCCTTTGTCTTATTTTCTTGGGAAATTCTGTTTTTAGAACACGCTTCTTTGTTAGGATGCAAATAAAGCAGTCTATTGGAAAGTAGTAGAATCCTTGCTGAAATCCAACCTAATCTGAGCGATAGGCAAAAACATCTGAATGCATGGCTTTATTGCGTTTATCGTCTCTGATTCAAACTGAGTCCAACCATGCAGTAGGTGGTTGCTATTTAAAAGAGGATTGACAGAGAATGTCAGTGAACTGTTTAGTTTTGTTTTGTTCGCTGTTTTTTCTTTTAAATCCACAATCCTGCTAATTCTTATCATATGCTTTATTAAATTGTGGGCGCAAATTAGTTGTATAACCAGGGAGTCCCCAAATAAATAGCCAAAATGCTGCTCTACAAATGTACATTACAAACAGTTTATGCTTATCAGATTATCCCTGTGATCATTGCTGACAGATAAAAATTGAATCTGAAACTACATTTTTTTAAAATCTTTTTTCCTTCTAAACATATCCTCTTAAAGTAGGATTGATGTGCCCTGTCATTAACCCTGTAATTTGCAAGAAAGTGGGTATTCTGTTTGTCAGTCCCTTTCCTTGCTCCCAACAGCTCGGAACTTCTTTGCCAAATTCAATCACATCTGAAAGAGGAGCAGAAGCCTCTAAAATACTTATGTTCTCATGATACTTGGTAGAGAAAACACCTGCTTTTTTGGCTCAGCAGCAGTTAACAGGTCAAACAGCAAATACTGCAGTTTCTGGAAAAACCATGTCTTTTTTTCAATTTATGTATAGTAGGGTTTAAGCAAAGGGGGGAGACGTGAGAAAATGCGAAATTTAGGGTGACAATGGCCACACTTGACAGCAAATTAGGTATTATTAATTCTGCTGCTTGCAGAAAAACTTGGTTTTCAGTCCAAGAATTTCAGAAAGAGCTTCTGTGATGCAATGAAATGTAATTGCCTACTACCCATGAAAACTACTGCCTGGCCAAAAAGCTCAGTAGATTGCAATGGCAGTATTTGAGGAAGAGATTGTAGCAGGTAGAGATATGACAGAATAATGATAACTCATTTTTCACTCTCCTGTTCTCTTTATAACGCAAAGGTCCCTTTTGGGTCTGGTCTCAGATAACTCCTCTAACCAGGAAATATGTGACAAAGCAGAAAACAGAAGCCATGACTCCTCATCAAGCAGAAAAACCTCTACAGAAGGCATTTGTTCCATAGATTTTGAATTACTTTCAGTAACACTGGTTCTGTACTATTGGCTCCTGTCTGAAAGGTACATACATTAATGGTGTTGGACAATTTAAGTGCTAGAAAACATATCTAAAAGATCTGGTCAGAAAACAAAGTAAAATAATCCAAACTGTATCCCAGCACAAGTCAAATGTTCATATGGCAAAGCTGCTACCATCATTTTAGCAGTAAGGAGGTCAAAACCATGAGAACTGACCGTGAATATTAAACTATCCTCCCCTCTCCAGACATAACTAAAAAATTAAAGACAATGGAAGCAGTGGCTGGTGTCACAGGGAAATATTTCTGCACTGCAGGGCTTGTGCTTGAACAGAGAATTTGATTTTCCATGGTCCCGGTCCTGCATGGGACCAGGTGCTCTCAATTTAGTAAATGCATTTGAAAAATAGGAGGAAAAGACTACGGAAATCAGTGAGTTAAATTTTGTGAACGACAGGAGTCTGTCCCAGCAACGCCAGAGCAAAGGTAACGGTGAGTGGACTTAAAGCACACTCAATGGGGTGGTAAAGGTTTGGGCCGCTATTGCCTTTGAACTGGCCACTAACATCTGATCTCTTGTGCTTCAAGGAACTTGTAGCTCATGCCAACATTACAAAGAGCTGCCGTCTTTAAACCCTTGGACCTTTCATTGGCACTGGTGCCAAGAGGTTGGAAAAAGGAATACCCAGTTAAGTTGGAGCTGTAACTCCAATGCCGTCCTGGGCATTAATCAACACATGTTGCTCCTTGACGAATTTTGTTTTATTTTTTCTCATTGTTTTCATGCAAAGATCTTGGAGCTGGGTTTTTTTTTTTTGGTCTTTTTTTGTTTAAATAAGGCGATCCAGATGGCAGGCAGGTGAATGTAGCATCGCTATTTTTTTCATCTTGGAAAGACACACATTTCGTATTTCCAAGAAGGAAAAAATACCCATACTTTTTGCTTCCACCTGTTCAATGAAGTAGAAATTATATTAACAGATTGGGGGAAAAAATTTCATTGTTTGTTTGTTTCACACTCATCATGTGTGTGTGGAATGTTATTATTTTTTTTCATAATTGTCTGCGCTATGATTTTTATAATTAGCACATTACCGCTAATAACAGATCACAACGTCCTCAGAGATTTAAGGTAGACAATAGCAGAAAAACCCAAGGTGCTTCTCCTTGGATTTTTATGTAGAAAAACGGCCTGATGTAGCTTATCCTGTTAAAAAAATACAAGACAGAATCAAGCTCATCCTTCTAACCTGGTGTTGGAAGAGTGGCTTACAAGAAGGAGAGGTGGGTAGGGATCTAGTATCCAGCATTTTCTGAGGTAAGCAGGAATGTCTGGGGCTTCACTCAAATTCCCAGACTGTACATTTAGTGTGTAAAATCCCTGCAACTGGAGCCTTTTCGGATACGTCAGGCTACGATGTGCAAACCAATGGAACTGAAATAATTACCATCTTTCTGTAATTAGTTCTGTTGATCGCACCAGCTTGGGTCAGGTGTTGCTCTGTTGATTGTTGTCTTGTAACTGTCACGAATCAATAAATGAGTGTGTGGGTGTGGTGGTGAAAGGGAAGTGAGAAATTGCGTGTTTTTTAAAGAAAGTTTCTCTTTTTCTGAGACTTCTGTGGTTTTTTTTTCTTTACTTTTCCTTGCAGTGGATGATTCAAGTCTTCAGACTTTTTTTTCCATGAGTACAGAAGTTCTGGGTAAGCAGGCTCCAAAAATCCAAGTCTTCCAGTGAAAAAAAAACCCACAATATAAACAACAGCATTTCCACTTATCCATCACCTCATACCTCAGCTCAGGGTGGCACCACAACAGAACTGCACATCAAGGGAGCCTGTGGCCTATTCGATGAGCAATCTTCACCAGGACAGCTAATGAAGATATTGATAACGTTCTTAATCAGATTTTTCCTATTCTGATCTGTTGGCAAGGAAGTGGTTTGACCTCTTGTTCGTGTCTAGCTCTCCCCCAGCAGCTCAGTGAAGATGATTTAAGACATAACAGCTATAAAACAGTATTGAATTTTGAAGTGCATCTCAATGGGTGGCACAGAGTGATGTCAGTAAAAGGCCTGAGACGTGGCAGGGGTTGAATACCAGAATAAATAGATGCTGTTGCATGGGGGTTTTTTCCACACGTGCAGAAATTTCTGCTCTAGAGATTTACAGTACTGCAATTTGGCAGATGCTAGGCCCTTTCTTTGGAAGACGAGCGGGTAGCCTGGGAGGAGAGGGGGGCAAAGGATTTAATCTCCATCTGGCAACTGGTGAGCTGGAACCACATTTTGAGATTTTCGATATTTTTTACTTTCCCAGCAAGTCAGTATTTGGCCTTGAAGACATCCCTTGGTTTCATTGCAGCTTTGTGGTTTTGTTTGTAAAGGTCCATCAGACACATGCAGAGGAGAACTAATCTTTCTGAGTTGAATATTGTCTGGCAGACCATGCTGGAAATGCAAGGAGAGGATGGGTAAAAGGCAGATGTGCTGCAAAGCTTCGCTCTATAGTGCTGAATTGATCGACCTGACATGACAAAGAATATATAGAATCATAGAATGGTTTGGGTTGGAAGGCACCTTAAAGACCATCTCGTTCCAACCCCCTGCCCTGGGCAGGGACACCTCCCACTAGACCAGGTTGCTCAAAGCCCCATCCAGGCTGGCCTTGAACACCTCCAGGGATATACCTAAGACGCTTTCAACTTGTGTGTATGCTTCTGCTGGAAGTCTGGAAAATAGCAAAAGAACCTGCAAAGTCTTACAGATGAAAACATATACCTAATTGAAATGACGAAATTCTTTTCTGAAGACCGGAAACAAACCACTTGTGATGCTAAGTACTTTCTTACTTAACAAGGCTCAAGAAGGTGAGACGAGTGAAGAGGGGGGACAATGAGAACTCTTTGTCAAAGACCCTGTTACTTATTAAAGATTTATTAATAATTCATAGCTACATAATTATTTCGGAGCCCTTATTACAAAATAATTCATAATTTTGCATATGGTGTGCTAATAAGTAAAGCTGGGGAGCAGAACCAGTGGTGGGGATTTGTTATAACTATCAAAAGAAAACAGAGAAAATGAAGTTACTCCTTAAGCACCTGCCTGTTGATGAGAGAAGATTAAAAAATTAAAAACAGAATCTATGTTGTTAAGGGAAATTTTGGTTTGTAAGGAATCTGATTAAGGTTGCAAGGAGCCACTAATAATGCATAAAAAATGCAGCTGCTACTTTTTATGTCAAGCGAGTGTAGCCAAGATAAAATGACTTGGTTGCACCTGATTATGATGGATATAGATAAATTACTTACTGGATTGGAAATCTGTAGTTTCCAAGGGATGAGTGATCGTTATTTGATTACATTCAATATGAAAAACAGAATCAGTTCTCAATCAGTAACATCTTATATATATAATTGGTGTCTCAAAAGGGCACATCTCCCAAAACTGAGAAAGTTCTGAGAAAAATTCACCACAGAAAGAATGTAAATAGAAAAAATGAGAAAGAAAATTGAGAGAACTCAAAAGAACAGCCTATTAACCGACCAGCATGCCTTGATCTCGCAATCCAAAACATGGAGAGTTTGTAGTTAAAACTTCATCCTGATTGGGTGATACAGTGTAGGCAGCAATTAGAAATTGAAGGAGTTGTACTGTGATAGGGGATGAATGCCCTCTGCAACCCCCTGGTTTTATATCCAGCAGACTGTTTATGTCCTTGCATTGGTACCCGCAGCTCTTACAATGCTATCACTAATGCCATATCCTCAGGCCTGAACCCCACGAGGGACACCCAAACCCCACCTAAATGTGCAATATCCCCTAAGCCTCAGTGATGACAGATGCTGGTAGACAGACTGATTAAATATGTCTCATTTATTTAAGAGATGAAGCTTAAAAAATGAATGTAATATAAATAGACAGAATATAATGTCAGCTACACATTACGAAGAGGTGCTAAAGGCACCAGTAGAAATAATTCCTGGCCAGGCTAAAGATACAAGTTTTTGGTGATTTTTTGGAGCCAGAAATAAAAGAATTCCTACCGATGTCACAGACCAATCAGGGTGGAGAGAGAACACTGCTAGTAAGGACACAAAAATACAAAATCATTCAGTAAACACTTCTTTTTCATATTTGGGTAATGAATGTTGTTGTGCTTATATTCCTTGATGGGTTACATTAGGAATACAGAGGATTTTAAGCAACTTCTGCAATCTTTCATCAGCAATCCTGGACAGCCTGTTCCCAAAGGCTCCTAAAGAAACAGCCAAGTAGTCCTGTCCCATCGGTGTGTCAAATGTTAATAAACCCTAGCATGCAGGGGAAATTCCAAAATGCTGGATGAATGTTGATATTATAGCTCTATTCAAAGAAATCAAGAGTGGCAAGAGAGGTAACTACAACACGCTTAGCTTGACCTAAAAATAATACAACACCACAGGACTCAACTGAGAATGAATTAAAGTGTGGGGCTGGACACAGTACCAACCTATTTATTTATTTATTTATTTATTTATTTTAACATAAAGTATTTGAAAGAATTGGATTGCATTCTGAGAAGTTAGAGCCCTGATGGCTGAAGGTGACTCTGAAGATCCAATAGTCATGTATAAGGTGACTTTCAGAGCCCGTAACACTCTGATGGAAAATACAGCACTGAGAAATTTCCATAAAACGCATTTTAGATGAAGAAGTTTGTATGTTTCCAGTATAGACATCACTAAGGAATCAATTTGAGCAAAGGCAAGGGAAGTCCAAGTCCATCAATAATCCCTCATGATCCATTTCCTGGGACATGGTCATATTCACAAAGCTTTCCAATTCTTCATGCTATGGCTGAGAAACACATTGAATGGAAAAAGTTCTAACGTGGTTCTCAGGAGCAGCCACTAGATCTGGTATTTCTGATCTTTACCCCAGTGATCTGAAGTGTGCCAACGGACACAAGGCGATAGACATGACAAAAGAGAACTATCCAAACAAATGAATGGGTTTCAATGTAGATAAATGTAAACTCAAACATCTGAGAATGGCAAATAAATACACTGGAAATGGGAAACTGTATTTTAATAAGCAGAGTGTGCAGAGGGCTTAAGAATCAAAGCAGATAAACAGTTCAAAATGAGCTATTGATGTATTCAAACGTCCACAGGCCTGAGACAAACCTTGGACTGGGGCAACCAGAAGTGGGGGGAGATTTCAGGACTGTGTATGACATTGAGGAGATTTGTATTAAAATGTTGAATACACTCATGGTTTAAAATAGATGCTAAATAACCCAACATGGATCAGAAAAGAAACACCAAAATGACTTAAGGGTTGGAAAACTGTCTTTCAGTGAAAAATGGAAAATTATAATCTCTAAATATTTCCAGGAACAGAAAAAAAAAAACAAACATCTATTAAAAGGCTCTTTAACCTGATGGAAAAGACTTCAAAAGAGCGTGTGGTTGGAAGCAGACATCAGTTACATTCTAATTAGAAACAAGGTACATTGGTTGTGAGGTTGGTTAACCACTGGAACAAATGGTCCCATTTCTGGGTCTGGTCGGCCGGTTAAGCCTGGACACTTCAGTGTAATAGATGCTTTCAAAAAAACACAGTTATGAGACTCAATGGACGAGTAATTGAGCAGATATATAAGCAATCAAAGAGATCACCTAATTACTTAGGAAAATTGACACGTTATCAATGTCATATACAAAATTCTGTGAAGCTGCAGAAGTGTAGATTTCATCACTTTAACTCAAAGAAGGGAAAAAGCGAGCATTTGAGGCAGTCGGGGTACGTGCCTGTGCAAACTGGAAGGAATCCATATCGCCTAATGTTGCACTTCCCCTGAACGTACGCTGCACCGTTTCCAAATGGACTTATCAAAACCGTGTAAATGCATCCTATGTAAATAAATTCATAAAATATGTCATTGGAGATAAAACTATTTATTTATATTTAGACTGAATTTCAGATAAAGCGCTCTAAAAACATGCAATTTAGATAGAGCCACGTGAAGCGTATTTATTTCTTAAGCGGTGCTGTCTAGAATGCTATGTTTTCTAAGTGGATTATAAATGCTATCAGTTAAAAAAAACTAACAGAACGATACATTGCATTGGGGAGAGCTGGCAAAACCATGTAGATGTGTAAACAACAGAACTCATTTGCTGAGGAATTAAAATTACAGAAAGCATTTATTAGTTCTTCAGTAAAGGAAGCTAAGGCCATACTTCTTTCTTGGCAGGTGGAGCACTGATCTCATGAACAACTGTGCACAGGCAGGGTGTTTCATCCACACAAAGCCCCACTGACTTCTGTAAAGACCCAGATCTGTACTCCCTTGTAACGTATGGAGCACCTCTGCTATGAGGACAGGCTGAGAGAGTTGGGGTTGTTCAGCCTGGAGAAAGAGAAGGCTCCGGGGTGCTTATAGGAAAGATGGTGACAAACTTTTTAGGAGATCCTGTTGCAACAGGACAGGTAATAGCTTTAAACTAAAAGAGGGAAGATTTAGACTAGATGTAAGGAAGAAATTCTTTACAATGAGGGTGGTGAAAAACTGGACCAGGTTTCCCAGAGAGGTGGTAGATGCCCCATCCCTGGAAATGTTCAAGGTCAGGTTGGATCAATATAGTTGAACCTGATCTAGTTGAACATGTCCCCTGCTCATTGCAGGGGATGCTGGACTAGATGACCTCTAAAGGTCTCTTCCAGCCCAAACTATTCTGTAATGCTAGGATTCTATGATATCTAGAAGGTAAGGCTTTGTGTTATCTTCAGCGGTGCTTCTTGTGTGCAGCAAAGTCTGTTCATGACGCTTAAATGTATTTCATGGTATATGTTTTTACGAAGACCTCTGTGGCTATGTCTAAATTATGTTTATTCAATCCCAGAGAACTTCCACGTTCCTGGTAAAAAGGATTATTCCAGTATGTCCCAGCAACACAACTGGGTGGAACTGTCTGTGTATTCCCTGCTCCATATGTTTCCAACAAGGAGATGTGGCTCCACGTGGAAGCTACAGGTTGTTTCAGAAAATGCTTGGTCTGGTGGTTGAGGGACTAGGGCCTCATGGTCTGGTGAGGCACACTCTGTACAGAACTTCATCCTGGATTCATTTTACTTGAGCTATCTAGAAGTACCAAGTGTAATTTGGACATCTAAGTCCCTTCACAGTAAATAAAGACAGTGGATTGTCAATATACGCTGGAAGAGTTGGAGGATGTGTCAGCCCACAGCGTACTGGCTGTCTATGCCCAGATTCTGGCAGTGGGGCTGCCGGGTGGCCTCTGTGGGGAGCAACCAGACCTGCCTTGTGCTGGACACAGCCAGTCCCACCGCAGGACACAGCTGAGCCCCTCAGCCAAGCTGGGGGCATCGGGAGGGGGGAAAAGAGGTTTGGGAAAGGGCCGAAGGTGGCCCAGGCAGAGGAGGAAGAAGCCAAGGATGCACATCTGGCAGTTGATGAAGGTCAACTCACTACAGTCCTCCACTACTCACTGCTAAAAAAGCATCTGAAGGTGGTGGAAATACCGAGTACCCCGTACTTACAAATATTTGAGACTGCTCAGGCAGTGAAATGTAGATATAACATTTGTGGCTGTAAGATCTTCCATGCCCACAAAGATGATGGAAAGTGATGTTCATACAAGATGGAGAAGAGAATGCACATACAGCATCAGTAAGGAGAGATCAGGGAGTGGAGCGATGAGGGGTAATGGTTTTAAACTGAAAGAGAAGAGATTTAGATTAGATATTAGGAAGAAATTCTTTAATGTGAGGGTGGTGAGAGACTGGAACTGGTTGTCCAGAGAAGCTGTGGATGCCCCATCCCTGGAGGGGTTTAAGGCCAGGCCGGATGGGGCTTTGAGCAACCTGGTCTAGCGGGAGGTGTCCCTGCCCATGGCCGGGGGTTGGAACTCGATTATTTTTAAAGGTCCCTTCCAACTCAAACCATTCTATGATTCTATCTAAAAAAACTAGAATTAGCTACAAAAAGGACAGACATGGTCTCTGAAATAAGACGCTTTCTGACGAGGTTTGCCACCCTAAGACTGACAACGAGCAAGCAGAATTAAGTTCATTTCAATGAGGATACGTAGCTGTGTAACACAAGCCACAAAACATCCCACAAAGACTCTGCTACTACTGTTACTACAGCTAGTGGCCAGGCCGGTCCAGCCCAGAAAATATCAGTAGATACTCTTCTGATTTTACCACATTGTGAGAAAAGTAAAAAAACAAGAAGGATGGGGAAATCAGCAACAACAACTTGCAAACAACTTGACGAACAAACGAGCAATCTGAATTTCTCTTCCTGTGGAGGCATGTCAGGAGATGAACAGTCATTGCTTGCCCTCCAAAATGCTGTTGTAATGTCAGCCCCTGGGCATGTTTTTCAGTTGCTGTTCCATTCCCTGCTCTGAGAAAGAATAGCATGATTTCTTTTTCACTCATTTTAGTGTCACCTACAGCTACCCAAGTGGGATGTAAGGAGAAAAACAAGCCCTTTTTTTCCTTTCCACCCCGTTGTTCAGTAATCATTTGGAGCCAAGAAGGTAACTATTTGCTCCAGAGCTAGCTGCAAACTCACAACAGTGATCTGCATTCCAAATTGCTCCCAGCAACACCATCAGGAATCCTTATTTCCCTGGAAGGGAGCTGGAATCTGCCTACATCTGTATCACCAGGATGTCCCATCTGCTTACACAGACAGCTTCATGTGATGGCAAGACTACCTGTGGTGAAAGCATGGCTTTATGCAAGCACTGTCTCCTATCATGAAGTTCAACACGGCCAAAGGCAAGTTTCTGCACCTGGGTCCAGCCAATCCTCAATTTCAATACAGACTGGGGGATGAATGAATTGAGAGCAGCCCTGAGGAGAAGGACTTGGGGGCGTTGGTGGATGAGAAGCTCAACAGGAGCTGGCAATGTGCGCTCACAGCCCAGAAAGCCAACTGCATCCTGGGCTGCATCAAAAACAGCGTGGCCAGCAGGGCAAGGGGGGGAAATCTCCCCTCTACTGTGCTCTGGTGAGACCCCACCTGGAGTGCTGCGTCCAGCTCTGGAGTCCTCAGCACAGGAAAGACATGGACCTGTTGGAGCGGATCCAGAGGAGGCCACAAAAATGATCAGAGGGCTGGAGCCCTTCTGCTAAGAAGACAGACAGAGAATTGGGGTTGTTCAACCTGGAGAAGAGAAGACTCCGGGGAGACCTTATAGCAGCCTTTCAGTATCTAAAGGGGGCTTATAGATGGAGAAAGACATTTTACCACAGCCTGTAGTAACGTGACAAGGGCCAATGGTTTTAAACTAAAAAAGGGTAGATTTAGATTGGACGTAAAGAAGAAATTTTTTTTTTTTTTTTTTTGCAATGAGGGTGGTGTGACACTGGAACAGGTTGCCCAGAGAAGTTTGGGATACGCCATCCCCAGAAACATTCAAGGTCAGGATGGATGGCACTTTGAGCAACCTGATATAGTGAAGGATGTCCCAGCCCATGGCAGGGGAGTTGGAACTAGATGGTCTTTAAGGTCCCTTCCAGCCTAAACCATTCTAATGTTCTATGATTCTATGAGGCCTGACCGCGGTGTCCCTGGCAATATTGTGTCCATAATTCAACAGCTAGTTTCAATTGGCTCTGGAGAGGAGGGCCAAACACCTCTGAAGAGAGGGCGTATGCAGTTCTGCTCCATCAGCCACCTCCAGTTCTTCCCTTCCCAAGAAAAAATCCAAGGCAATAATTCTCTTCACGTGGAGGTAACGGACACATTTCATGACTGAGTCCACAACTGAAATATTTAATTTTTCCAAGTTGCAACACAGGAAAAACTGTTGAAAGAAAGAACAAAACCCAAAGGCTCTACTAATCTGGGCAGGGCAGAAGTGCTGGCACGTTCCAAATTTTGTTTGAAAACAAATGAAGTGCATAAATGGTGCAAGTAAAATGGAGGAATCCTTCGGTGTCTGAAAAATCACAGTCCACTCACGTGCCTTTGTGCCTCCGGAATGGTTAAGCAGGAGAAGGAAGGCAGACTGACTGGCCGGCCATTTTTAGGTGGCATGGTCCTTTCCAAAAAAAGGGTAGTGTCCCTCAGTTTAAATTGAGCCTGTGCCACTGACGGTGTTACTACATAATTTTCCACTCTGCTATTCTGAAACAGCAAGAGTAATCAATCACTTACTTATCACAGGAGCAAAACAGACTTTTCTTGGAGGGAGTGTAAAAAGTGCTACAATAAAGTAATTTTGCCAATTTGAGTGTTCCACTTGACAACTATTTGCATAATAAGGTTTTGCCAAGATAAGAAGATTGGTAATTTTCAGCAGCATGGAGGGGATTGAAGTTTTTAAGCTTTTTTGCCCACTATCTACACACTCGCAGACCTCCGCTCTTGATGTATGGTTCTTTTTAAAGTCCTCCATCTGTCTCCGTTGTGTAATGAATTCTGTCACTCTCAATTGTGCTCCTGAGCACTGAGCAGTGGAGGGGAGTTTGCATTTTGATTATAAAAAGGTACCGTCAGCTCTTATTACAATGGAAAACCCATCTCCATGTGAAATTTTAAGGCACTTATAAGCTTAGTCTCCCTCTCAGAAGCCGCCTCTAGATCACGCTGTCACCGTTTGACAGGGTGGGCAGGAGAGCAGAAGGCTGGGGCAGCGCTGCCAGAAGAGAAGTTCAGAGAACTGGAAGTAAATCCAGTTTCCTCCCTAAGAAGCTGATGGGAGGGATACAGCAGCACAAACGCCCTCATGTAAAAGTTTTTTCCCACGTGCGGCTTGTGCTGGAGCTCTGAAGGGCTGTCTGGAGCAAAAGGATGGCAGGAGGAGATCAAGGCTGTCAGCTTAAGTCTCTATCCTTCTCCTCACCCTCCTGAGCCAGTTTATCTCATCCTGAGACTTGTCAGCAATTTTCTGTTCGGGACGGTGGGAGGGCAGGAGGAAGATAAGCAGAGCTTTTACAGGTTAAATATTAGCATACTTTTAAGGGTTTTGATAGAAAAGTGCTCTAGAAGGATTAGGATGTTAGAGAAAATGTAGAACAAGTTTACACCGTGCTGTGGAAAGCGCTGCCAGAGATCCTGGGCTGGCAAGGATAAACCTGCTCGATGCGGGGCTGCGTCAGCTCACGCCGGGAGTTACAGTCACTCCTGCACAGTGCGATCATAGAATCGCAGAATCATAGAATGGTTAGAGATGGGAGGGACCTTAAAGATCACCCAGTTCAAACCCACTGCCATGGGCAGGGACACCTCCCACCAGACCAGGTTTCTTGAAGCCCCATCCAACCCGACCTCGAACACCTCCAGGGATGGGGCAGCCACAGCTTCTCTGGGCAACTTGAGCCAGTCTCTCACCACCCTCACAGGAAAGAATTTCTTCCTGATATCTAATCTAAATCTCTCCTTTCAGTTTAAAACCATTACCCCTTGTCCTGTCACTAAATTCCCTGATCAAGAGTCCCTCCCCATCTTTCCTGTAGCCCCCTTTAGGGACTGGAAGGGGCTCTAAGGTCTCCCCAGAGCCTTCTCTTCTCCAGGCTGAACAACCCCAACTCTCTCAGCCTGTCCTCACAGCAGAGGGGCTCCAGCCTTTGGATCATCTTTGTGGACCTCTGCTGGACTCGTTCCAACAGCTAAACTCCACCCACCAGCTAAAGGGTCCAGCAAAGAGAACTGCAATAAATGAGCTTTCCCCAAACATTCCGGAAGCAGGTTTTCAGATTCAAAGTGTCCAGCCAGCTTGATGAGCAACTTTTAGCACAGTTTTAGCTCCAAGTGTGGTACAGGTGGACTTAGCTGGGTGATAACCACTAGTAGTCTTGGCTGTAGTGTGCATTAGTTAGTGCAGTTCAAGATCCAGAGGGGATAAAGAGGAAGAGGAGCCCAGTGCAGACCCCGGACTTAGGAGCGAGCAGGTTTTGACTTGCTAAGGGAACCAGCCGGTGGGTCCCCGTGTGAGGCTGCTCTGAAGGGCAATGGAGTTCAGAGAAGCTAGAAGAGTTTTAAGGACAGCATCCTCCAAACACAAGGATGGTGGGAATGGTGCATCCCAATACTCAGCAAAACAACTAGACATATCAGAAGACAAGCTTGGATATGCAGAAAACTCAAGACAGGGCTCCAGTACAAAAAAAGCAGTAGTCAGGAGGTGGGAGCAGCAGGCTGTGAGCAGAAGGTTCAACTACAGACCTGTTGAGATCCCTTCCAGCCTGAATTATCATATGATCTTATGTCATTCCCCTGGTAACCAATTTTACCTATCAAATCCAAATTAAGAGCCAAAAAAAATCTTGAAAATGAAGACACCCCTTTATTTACAGTTCAAGATTTATGTGTCCCTGGTCTATAGTCCTGCATCTGGGGAGGAATAACCCCACACACCAGTATGACTGACTACAAAGCAGCTTTGAAGAGAAGGACATGAGGGTCCTGGTGGACACGTAGCTGCACATGAACCAGAAACGTTCATTAGCAGCAAAGAAGAGCGCGCGCACACACACACACATAAGCATTGCCAGCAGGTCAAGGGGAGTGATCCTTCCCCGTTACTCAGCCCCGGTGAGACGCATCTGGAGTACTGTGTCCAGTACAGTAGGGGCATGGAATTACTGGTACAGCATAGGGCTCCTACGATCATTATGGGAGTGGACTATCTCATACAAGGAGAGGCTGGGAGAGCTGGGATTGTTCAGCCTGGAGAAGGGAAGGCTCAGGGGTATCTTACCCATGTGTATAAATACCTAAATGGAGGAACTACAGAAGACGGAGCCAAGCTTTTCTCAGTGGTGCCCAGTGACAGAACAAGAGGTAATGGGGACAGATTGAAATACAGGAAATTCCATTTAAACACAAGAAATAGCACTGTTGTTGCTGTTACTGTTGTGGTGGTTGTTTTGTGAAGGTGCTCAAACAGGGGAACAGGTTGCCCAGAGGGGTTGTGGAGTTTCCATCCTTGGAGATACTCAAACCCCAGCTGAACATAACCCTGAGCAACCTGCTCTAGCTGACCCTCCTTTGAGCAGAGGGTTGGACTATGCAATCTCCAGAGATGCCACAACCACTGTTATTCTGTGATTCTTGTAAGTAAAACCTCTGGATGTGCATCCCTACCCAGCTCCCAGATGTACATGGACTTCATAATCTAGATCCAACACTGTGTTTATCTTTGTCATCCCTCTGTCCTCTTATGTGTGGCCCAGAGAGAACTCTTAACTGCTGAGAGGAGCAGTATGTAGAGCACAGCATAGTTAAAGAGTAGTTGTGCCCAACCAGCAGGCAGTGCAAGGTCACAGAGCAGAAGTGCCAAAACTCCAACTGGAGGCTACAAATGCTGCTGTTCACTGTTCTCCAAGTCTGGACTACCAGCTGCCACGTTAAGGTGGGAACTGGCATCCTTACAGTGTTAAAACTCCCTGCTAAAGCTCTATCTGTGCCTCCTAACCATTCCTCCACCCCCTCCTTTTTAAATCCCTTTGTAAAACCCACTTTATGGATGACAGCCTCTTATACACTTAGCAATAAAGAGGTTTAAAAGAAATAATCACAATAACTAACTAATAAACATTCTTCATTATTTGGGAAGATGATAATAATCCCTAGCACTTGCATTGCACTTTACATATTCAAGCACTTTATAATCATTAACTAATTAGTCCTTGCAAAGCTCATCTAAATATTATTATCTTGTTAATACAGAAAGAGAAGCTGTAAGAGAGAAGGTAGAGAATTTACCTAAAGGCATACATCAAGCCATTTGCTGAGACAAGATTGGAACTCAGCTCTTCAGCGTCCTAATCCTGGGCTCATATCCCTCTTGCTGTCTCTGATAATACCGGCTAAATTATACGATAGTAGGATCATTTTCTTTAATATTCATCCCCAAATGCATGACATTGAATATTACATTTCATCTCTCTGTTGTCCTCAGGATCACTTATTTTCTTCTCCCTACGCTTCTGCACTGACATTACCTCCTGCCTTTCTATCAGGAGCAAACATTAGTAGCACCCAGGGTCTAGCTCCCATTTATGCAGCAGCACTGGGATAATTGGCCTGGGCCAAGTTATCCCATGAGTACACAGTGCAAAATCCAGACACGCACCTTTGAACAGGGGTAGGAACTCTGTGTCTCAAGGGAACATCCTCATCAATGGCTGGCAGACAGAAACACCATCGTTATTCTCCAATACTGTTTATTCCTCCAAATTACCGTGCGGATCAGCTACTTTCCATGCTCCTTTTAGATAAAATGGGGAGGGAAGTGGTGTTGCTGGAGGGTTTTTTTTGTTTATTTTGGTGTTTTTTTTCCCCACCCAGATCATTGCTACAAAAATGAAAAACCATCATATGAAAGTACCACATGGTAAGTCTGAAAGAAGGATATTTTTCTGTCACATGAATCGAAACTGTGGAAATCATTACCATAGAAGAGAGTGGATGCTAAATGTCCACAAGCGTGCAAAATGTGAGTAGAAAAATCATGGAAAAAACAAAAAGTATATTTCCATCAAAGAGTATTAAGCACATGGATAACATCTTTGCTTAAGAAAGTGCCTGAGATAGGAAGCACCAACCACAGGGAAAGTGGCATTTAGGGATGCACCATTACATTCGTGTCCCTGTCGTTGTGCTCCTGTAACATTAAAATATCAAGAAAGTTAAGTCTTCAAACCCATACATAGTAAACTCTGTGCAGAAACCCTACACAAATCAATCAAATTTGAGATAGATCCTGATCCACTACTGTACTCCCTCAGTACATCCTCACCTTCATTTTATTTCCTGCAGCTGTCATCCTAATTCCCTAAAGTTATTTTGGTTAATTGAAAAGGAATGATTGCCTTTGAAGGCACTTTTCCTACCGAGGTAAATAATGCTTTTCGCTTTACCTTAATGTGCCATTGGATTTTGTCAAAAGCATTGAGTTCATTTTAATTATTTACTTTTTGCAACTGAAAAAAAAAAAAAAAATCATTATTTTCCACACCTGTAGGGACAATTCTCCCAAAGAAATTTAGGATCTGAGGCCCAGCAGCTGCCGGCAGCATGGGAATGTTTGGTGTCATGAAGCTGGTTTGTGCCTATGACTGCTCTTCCTTCCACCTCTACCTGCAGGAATGTGCTTTTTAGCCTCCCAGTACAGCCCCCTTTTGCCACTGATGAGGAAGGAATGACTATGGCCCTGCAGTCCTCAAGACTAGATCTGAACTACTGGATCACAAGCCAGTGATCCAGTTTGACTGCGCCGTCACCTTTCTGTTGAATTATTGAATGAAAAAGAGTTCATGCTACCTTTGTGCGGGATCTGCTTTAACAGCAACTTAAAATAACAGGGCTGGACAACTCCTGGCTGATGTACGGTTTGTCGTGGTAAAGTTGCCCCAGCCAGTTTTTGAACAAATTTTAACCAGGTGAATGTCTTTAGACAACAAGTATGCTGCATTGCATTGACACAGCTTTTAAAATTTGGTATTAATAGTTCAAAATACAAATTTCAGGTGCCCAACCTGGACTTTTCTGTAAGTTACTGTATACCTTTCTGTGAAGCTCATGTGCATATTCATTTTACTTCCAATGACTCACTGCAAATAATGCCAGCAGTGGCTAATTCCCAGGTAAGCTTTCCCCAGTTTAGTTACAGTATTTCCATGGTGTGTATTTACATCCAGAGTATGTCCAACAGAGCTGCTCTGGTGTTCTCCATCAACCCTCTGTGAACCAGTGCCTTCACATGTCACAGCTACCATGTGAGCATCCATTAAGGAACAGCTATATTTGTGGTTAGGTATCCTCTTTTCACAGATATCAGGGAGTTTATTGTTCCTTGGGTCCTACTTAGTGCCTCCTCAGTGAAGATGCTGTCCCTGCTACTCTTCATGCTGGAACGAACCAGGAACACTAATGTGTTCATTTATAGCATCTTGTCTGAAAAGTGTTAATTGGAAGCTGAGGTGTGGCAGCTTTTTTTCTGCTGCTCTAAACTGACTGCAAGACTATATTAAACTGGTATTCCCACCAGCAATGGAGAACCTTTCAACGATGCTTTGCGTAGGACTTAAAACTCCTGTGATGGTTCCTAAAACTCAAGGTCACACCAGTCACTCTAAACAGATTATGGAAACTAAATCTGTGGTGAGGAACAGTAGATAAATCATCAAAATAATATTATTTTGATTTTGGTGCACGTGCTTCCCATAACAATGGCCTTGTAATGTTTAAATACGTTATCTTAACTACAATCCATACCACTTTGAAGAACCTTTCCATCCCAGTTCTGCATCATACACCCTTCATTGGTGATTGTGCTCCATGGTGATGTTCATACCACCATGGAAGGTATACAAAACCAACACAGTTCAGCTTTGAAGAGTTTATTGGTTGGTTTTTTTTTTAGTGGAGGACTGTGATGAGAGGAGGGAAAGATGAGAGAAGCATCAGCCCACAGAAAGCTGCAGTACCCACTGTAGAAATTATTAATATATGTAAGTCAGAGGGGCTTCTGACTGCAGATGGAACAAATTTCTTTACTGAGTTTCTCAAGCATAATTACTTAACCTTTTTGGTGATGTAGAACCTTCTTTCCTTGCCTCATCAAATGTCTTAGGGTAGCCCAGTTGCCATGTGTAGTACATCACACAATCTGCATCGATAACCAGTCTCAAACATCACAGGATGGGGTGAATCCCTAGTTGGAGGAGTCTTTCTCTCCCCACTAGGATCCTAGATGATTTAATTTGAACTAGATATATCATATTTGGATGGTTAAGGTTAGCTACAGCAAATCCTACTGCTTTTTTATAGATAATTCATAAGCTGTGTCTTGAAGTGAAGTGACTCTCCACATAATTCTAGCCTGCATGAAGACTTTGAACGTGCCTTTGCATACTACGTGGTGTGACCAAACCCACCTTCCTTACAGATGTTCACCCTTCAGATGGCAACAACGACCACAAGACATTTCCCACCCAGATTTTGGAGGGAGAGATTTTATGCCCCAATTCTTCTGCTCTGTTTTCTAAGAGCAGGCTGTGAGGATTTAAAGACGAGTATTTTTCCAAGTGGGCTCGTTACAGATCAGCTCTTTAATTACACCGACTCAACAAGTAATGCATAGTGATATCCTGAATTTGTCCCTAATTAAAAATACTGTACTTAAAGCTTGCATGATTCCCTTCTGCTGAAATCTTTAATCAGGAGATGAATAAGGCTCTGGAGCCTTGATTAATAATAGGACCGAGTGCTCTGTGGCTGAAAATGCCAGGGTATTAAATTTCCTTAAGTCACCTGGTGTCCCCATCTAATAGAGATCCTGGCAATGTTACTTATGCAAAAGTACAGATTAATTGAGGCATAAAGTTACAGGTCCCGAATGAGACAAATGATACTAATTCTTCTCAAGACAAGTCTGACGTGGATGTGGGCATTAATGTAATAAACAAGATACCTTTGTAATTGCATCATTAAATAAAATAAATGGCCGCCTTCTAAGTATTACCCATGAAATCTAATGCATAGGTAAGATGCACTGAAATCCCAACAAATCAAAGTACATGGGAGCTTGGGAAAACACACAGAGATAAACAAAACCCAAAACCCACCCAGATATGACAGTCTTGAAAGTAAGGTGAATTTTAAAAGTAACAAATTACACAAAGAATAAAAAAGTGTCAGATTCTTTTACTAAAAGTACTGGTTTAGTATCACACAAAGAAACAAACCAAACATAATCCAAAGCTCATTGTATATGAGCCATGTTTCTCTAGAACTGCCGGTGGTGGAACCAAGAATGGTATTTGTGAACATTTCAAACTACAATATTAGGAAGAAGAAACCTTCCTGACTTTATTTTTTGGTACAATTGCCCCTTTTTGAAAGGAACCGAGTTGTTTAATGATACTTGTTGGCTATTTTACTGTACATAACGTAATCAGACATTGCTACTTCAAAAGCATTAAGGAATGAAAGTTATAGGAAATAATTCCACAGCAGGTCCCGGGTACCACTAAAACTACGTGAGAAGTCACTGTCACAGGAGCAGCCTGGAGTCCAGAAGAATTAAGAACTGGGGAGGAGAGGCTGAGATACTTTTCTGGAGGAGTGTTTGTTACTATGATTTATTTAAGGAGCACATACTAAAAGGGACATATGCATTGGTGCCCTGTCCTCTGCTGCTGCCAGCAACCACATCCTAATCCCTGCTTGCCAGCTGATCCGGCTCCACCCGAACCCTCATCAGATGGTCTCCCCTGGACAGACCTAATCCAAGTTTAGCATGAATTTATTCATGAGCGTGTCATAACTGTTTGTTCTTAAAATATTATTGATCTTAGGGATAAACAGGTCCTCTCAGCCTTTGTTTTCCTGTGTTGCCATGCCATATAGAGGCAATCGTAGCAGATAGTGACCCTGCTGAAGTACCAGGCGCAAGAGCTCTGTTTTTGGCATTCTCCTCTGGAAAGCAAACAGATGAATTTCCATGCTGGATTTTTATCCATGAGCTGCATTTCCATTATTAGAACTAGCCCACGAGAAGCCAGATAGCATGTTTCAGTGCTAAACTACAGATTGCAGCGGGTGCAAATGCCTGCCTTTGGGTAACATCTCCCCTCCCAGTAGCTCTGTTAAGCTCTGCTCTTAACTGAACTCACTTTTTGCTGTGCAGAATGACGTACAATACTCTGAGGTCCCCACCATATCTGATACAAGGGCAGTAGTCCCTCCTCAGCAGCAGAAATATCTTGCCTACTGCTCCCTGCGGCCACACGCATCTTCTCATGACCCTGCACATTAATAATTTATACTCACCCTGGTATGCACAAGCTTTTTTCTTTCTCACTCTCAGCAGACGAGATATCGTTGTACAGGGGAAATTATTAGTCCCTGAGTGCGTAACCTGGTACTTTCTGTTAGGAAATGTATTTGCTGCTTCACTAACATCTTCCTCGGTGATATCCTTTTCCTCCTCTGAACTCCCAATACCTCCTGACTGTGCACCAAGGTAAATAACATATTATGAAAATACTAAATAAGATTAGTCCCAGTTTGTGCTGCCAATTCAAATCCAGCAGCTACAGATCATATCTCGGCATCTCCCCTTAAATCAATGCCTTACCCACTTTTAAGTGTCTTCTGTAATCTCTAGTTTTTACAAATTAAGTATTCACTTTCCATGTGATAATATATCAAAGAGCTTACTGATTTTTACATGTGTCCCATCAGCTTAATTTCCTTATCTAAAAACTCTTGAATGTTATCATAAAAATATTTTTGTAGCTGACTTAGCAATTGGATATTGGTCTCTAAAAACAGATTACATAGAAAAAGACAGATAACATGCCGCCACATAATTTTGACCTATAGTTTCCAGTGGGTAATTCCAATATGGAATGGTATGTGAATTAAAAGCTTCTGGTTTCCACCCCAGAAGTGGCTGCATATCACTGGCAAGGGGTGCAATCCTTGCACATACAATCCAAATATGATCCCTGGGAAGAGAGATGAGTGGAAAATTATAGTGAAAGCAGTTGCAGCCAAATAAGATCCCTTGTGGCCCCATCTGCAGAAAATAAAGTGTTATTGAAAAATAAAATCCCTTTTTTTGTGTGTGTGTGTGTGTTGCAGTGTAATAATTCTCATGTTGTTTTGGCTTAGGTGGAATTTTAGTTGAAATGCATGTTTTAAAGACCATGGATTTGTAGAAGCCTCATAAAATGCATAATATAATGTGCACTTATAATAAATACTGTTAATCATGCTTATGGTGGTACTTACAGGCCAGGAAGAAGGGGTCTGGAATAGCAGGCACTGTACAAATACTGTCAGCCTAAACTAAAGGGTGGTTGCTGAAGTGCTTGGTTCATAGCACTGAGGTGGAACCCGAAGAGTGGGAAAGGTCAGATTGGTGAATGGGACAACTAAGGGAACCGTCACCTCCTTCCCTGGCACAGGTGGAAGTCATAAAGCCATGTCGAAGAATAAACCAAGCACTGGGGATCCCTTTGCCACACTCAGGCAGGTCTCAGATCTGTGGTGGGACACATGGACCTACCTCTCATAACATGCCCACCTGTCTTCTGCCATCTCCTTCTGCCAGGCTGCTAAGGTTCTAGCAATGACTTATAAGATGTCCTTCTTACCCAGGCAAGAAATAAACAAAAAGGAATTGCATAAATGTTTCTCCCGGACCTTGCTTATCACTTTTAATAAGAAGTGAGTTTTATTTAAGCAAATTCATTTGTGTTTCTTCACTTATATTGTCATTGTGAGGCTTAAATCAATGTCAGATTAAAGGCTGAAAATATTCCACTCAATAGTTATTAGATTTATTCTTTCTCTCTTTTTTTTTTTTTTTTTTTTTTGCAGTCATCTTAAATACACAGATCAGTGAGGAATTTGGCCAGTTTTTAGGACATTAAAATGCATGGAAAGCAGAATAATTCTGCAAATGGATGTGATTGAAAATTAACATCAGAAGCCCTCTTGTAAAAAAAAACAGAACTAAAACCCAAAATAGACTTGGTCAATCTGCGAGGAAAAGAATTTCTAGCAAACAACCTCTCATCTTTATCTCAGAAAAGAACAAACATTGTTGGGAAATATTACTCTGCAAAATCTTCTTCTCCTTAATTATAACAACCTCGGCTAAATTCTTCACTTTAAGCACTGAAACCAGTGTTGATGACTTCAGGGAGAGCATTGCTCAAGTAGGAGCTCAATTAGGCTATGGAGATGTGAACCTACACCAGTACGGACAAATGAGAAATGGCCAGAAGCAGAGGGAGGTATTCCTCACTGCCTCCAGCATTTAGGTTAAGATTGGTTGTGGTATCTTATGGATGCTCCTCTCTCTCTGATTTTCTACTTTGACTCAAGCAAACTTTACTGACTGAACCCCATTGACCATGACTGATGTTCGTGTCCCTAAATCACTGGGGCATTTCTTCAGAGAAGGGTGGTGCATTGCAAGGATACAAAGGTGGGTGAGCCCGCCTGCACCAGAGAATCACAGAATCATAGAATGGTTCGGGTTGGAAGGGACCTTAAAGATCATCCAGTTCCGACCCCCTTGCCATGGGCAGGGACACCTTCCACTAGACCAGGTTGCTCAAAGCCCCATCCAGCCTGGTCTTGAACACCTCCAGGGATGGGGCATCCACAGCTTCTCTGGGCAACCTGTTCCAGTGCCTCACCACCCTCAGAGTCAAAAATTTCTTTCTGATACTCTTACCCAAATTTTCTCAAGTACCTCAGCATGGCAGAAAATTGTAGGATCCAGATGTTTCCTTAGAAGAATTGCTAAACTTACTTAAGCCTTCCTATATTAAAAACTCTGGCTCCTGAATCCCCTACAAAAAATATATGTCCATGAAGACAAAGTTTTGGCATCACCTAGACAGTATTTTGCATCTTTCTTATTTTCAATTTATAATACTGCCTTCACCTTTTGCTTCCCCAGACTATGCCAGGTCTCGTGGCACCAAGGTAGCAGGCATTTCCTGACAAAGGCAAATCCTGACATTTAGATGACACTGTGACAACGGGGGGAGTTGGAACTCACAGAGTTTTCTTGGAAAGCTTAGCCACAGATTTCAAGCAGGAGGCAATCAATCAGTGGACCATTGTTCCTCAAAGGAGCTGGGCTGAAGTTTGGTTGGCTAAAAATTCTCCCAGTATAAGCGCACTTTGTCTGACTTAGGTCAGATCATAGTTTACCATAAGATTCTTGAGGCCTGATTAGACTAACTCAAAAATCTATTAAAATTCCATTACTGATGTTATTCTGCTTAAAAAAAAAAAAAAAAAAAAAAAAAAAGAGAAAAAACCATTCAGTTTTTGTTTGATTTTAGCATTTTAGCTCTGTATGTTAACTAAGACTAACCTGAATTCACCGTGGTTTTTTTCTAAACATTGTGTCATCTTGTCACACCTCCCCCAAAGAGATTACGGTATAATTAAAGAACAAACATGATGAACCAGAGAAGTTGTATCTTCAGTTTGCACAGAAAATATCCAGACAGACAGAGGTAAAGAACTTTTCCCAAGAACCGCTGAACACACATGGTTCAGCAACTGAAAATGAATTTCCAGTGTCCAAATTATAGTCCAAATATCCAAGTGTGCCTCCAAACAAACATTACAAGAATAGAAAGTTTCCCCTTTCCTCCAGGAAGAACAGAATTTAAACATTCCAAGATTTGACACTGAGAGTTGGCAGAGATGAGATAAACCAAGATATTTGTAATGAGAAATCTGTCTGTTCTAATATAGTCTTATATTAATCACTTAACAAATTAATAATCTCACCATAATTGAACTCTCCATAAAGAACATGTGAATGTTGGAGAAACTAATCCATTTAATTCTAGTTTTAAATTCCCTGATGCATTCATTCCCTCTGAAATTTTTTTCCTCTCCATTTTGTAACACTGAACTGTCAGGAATCTTTTATCTCTCCGCTTGTTTGCTTCCCTGACTTTTGGAGGTGAATTTCAGGAACCTCCTCACTCATGAACTCGCCGTCTTCCCAGAAGATACAGTGCAGATAATGTCAACAAAAGGCTCTCCATGCGTTCAGCGAACTAGAAAGCAAGATTTTATCCCTTAAAATTACTCTTGTTGGAGCATAAACTCCTGGACGACTACAGAAGGTTCAGTAAATTGAGAGAGACTGTCAGTTCTACCTGGGCTTTGCTCTCAATACCTGTGAGTTTTACTGAAAACACAGGGTTGAGATTCGCGGACCACGACGACGCGTTTAAGGTCAGATGTTTTCCTTGGAAATTAGCCTCTCTGAAAGAGCAGAAAGCAGTTGGAAGGCACACAAAGGAGGAGCTGCTGTGCTCTGCATTTTGGCATGAAATCCTACATCTGGGATAAAAACCGACAACAGCTAACGCTACGCTGCATGATGCCCTTTCTTTCTTTGCTTCTAAGAGACCCGAGCACACTTCATGCTCAATGGTGAGCTAGTGACCAGTGAAATTTAGGTTATGAACCTTCTCACCCTACCACAGATGCCTACATTTGATTAGATGACCTCCATTTGAAATGTCACCGACTTTATTAAGACCTTAAACACCTGTGGGTACCAAATAGAGACACTGACACTGTAAACACCTGAAGTAACGTGAGATACATCCCAGTCACAGTGATTTTCCTGAAGACTGCTGCAGTGTATGGTAGGTGGGAGCTGTCCTGACAATAGCCATTTTTGTGACCCTTCTAGCCTGTGAGCACCTTCATGTGGAAATCTCTTCTCTGGGGACTGAAAAACCATCTGTGTTACCCCACTTTGCAATTATTGCAGTCATGTGTCCAGTTTTGGGCTCCCCAGTTCAAGAAGGACAGGGAACTGCTGGAGAGGATACAGCAAAGGGCTACAAAGATGATGAGGGGATCAGAACATTGCTCTTACAAGGAAAGGCTGAAGGACTTGGGTCTTTTTAGTCTGAAGAAAAGAAAACTGAGGGGGGATCTGATCAACACCTCTAAATACTTACATGGTAGGTGTCAGGAGGTTGGGGCCAGTCTTTTTTCAGTGGTGCCCAGTGACAGCACAAGCGGTAACGGACACAAACTCGAACATAGGAAGTTCTATCTAAACATGAGAAGGAACTTCTTTCCTGTGAGGGTGGCAGAGCCCTGGAACAGGCTGCCCAGAGCGGGTGTGGAGTCTCCCTCTCTGGAGACATTCAAAACCCACCTGGATACATTCCTGTGCAACCTGCTCTGGGTGGACCAGGTCTCACAGGGGTATTGGACTAGATGATCTCCAGAGGTCCCTTCCAACCCCATATCATCCTGTGATTCGGTGATTCAGCTCTTGTCCACCTAAAATACGGTGTGGAAGAGATCCAAGTAACCAGGCCTGTAACATACTCCACAGACCACAAAGGCAGCCTCCTTCCATGCAAAATAGAGCAAGATTCTGCCGACTGCCTGATATCAAATAGTTATTAAGTACTGGAAAGAAGTTATGAATATATGACAAAGAGTGCCTGCTCTCCTCACAGATTAATCTGAAACGTGCAACTTTGCTTGCAGAATGTTGTATTTCCATCCCCTCTTGCCAATTACTGAGTTAAGTGGTGCATGGAGCCTTTTAAAGACTAGAATTATTTTCTAAAGAGTAAGAGAATGTGAATCAAAACTGCTCATTACGTATTCTCCTAACTTGGATGGTGTCCTCCACAGTAGGCTGCAGCTACTGGTTATTACACTTTTTCTGTTAGCAACAAGAATAAAAGGCTCTGAGCCAAAAACCAGAAATATCCAGCAAGCAATTATAAAACCCCATTAGGAAATGGCTGCTGCTTGATTCTGCTTATTATAGCAACTCCTAATAACAACAATGGACTTCTAAAGTCAATTTGGGCACCTTGCACTGAATGATGATATTTAAAAACACATTTTGGAATTTTCCAGGATGTTTTTCATTCTTGGATGTGGCCACAGAAAATCCTCCTGAATTAACATCCCTTTGTTCACTCTTATATCTATTATAGATGTATGAAGAGACTTAATTCTACCAAAATAGAATCCACCTATCTATCTATTCTAAATATATATCAAGAAAAAAAGAAAAAAAAAAAGTTTTCCTGTATTAGACAGATAGTCTTTTAGGAGAAATGTACTTTCACTTTTCACTGAGCAGTGAAGTTGGTGATCTATTATTCATGGTGACATGGAAAGCAGAAGTATAACACAGTAGTTATACTAGAGACCACCCAGTGATTTACTGGCTTAAAGCTGCACTATTAAAAAATCCTGTTAATATACAGTCCTAAAAAGAATTAAATAATCTGATACAAATTCCAAGCTGGAGGAAACAGGCCTACCTCCCACAGACTTCAAAGGCTGCTTCGTCTTCCTGCACTAGGCGTACCTTTTTTATCTCTCTGATATGTATTTAATCCTGTCTCATCCCCTCTGTAGCTTCAGCCAAGATCCAACAACAGCAAATCAGCATATTAAATACATGTCAGTTATCTCGAGTATCCCCGAGATACATTTTCGGTAGACCTGTCCTCCTTGAAGATGAGAAATTGAGAAGGGTAACGAAGTATTTCTCTGTCCATCAGCGCCTTCTTCTCCCTTGTTCTTACTAATAACCAGTCATGGATGAAGCTACTCTGTTGAATTATTTCTAGTCTTTAAGGCAAAAGAATCTGTGACAGAAGATACATATCTGTGTGTGTACATGGGTATAAATGTTTGAAAAGATTTTGAGATTTTTCCTTGGGGAGTAGAAGGAAGAAATAGCATTGCACAGATCAGCTTACAGAAATGGGCCTGATGAACAGAAGTGGAGCTACTAAAACAGACACAACTACCCTTTTCTGTTTTGTTTGAGATTCTTCTGTTTGGTGTTTTTGTTGGTTTGGTTTCTTTCTCCCAACAACACTAACCAGGAGGGCTCTAAGGAGACACAGGACTTGCAGTCTCCAGGTGTACTCTTATCTAAAGCACCTGATGCATGTGCAACTAAAAATACCTGGGTAGACCACAGCTAAAACAGCCTCTTTCCCCAGAAGCAGAACCTTAACCTTTGTCCTGCCTTTTGATTTCCCTTGAAGAGGGTGTTCCTTGAAGACTTGGCTCTCCTGTGGGTTGAAAGTAGCAGCCCCTTTAAAGGAACAAACAAGACAAAGTTGAGTAATGTCTGGGGTAAAAATATGAGAGCTCAGGTCATGATCATACTTCATGCAAAGCTCCTAGTAACATCCTGAGGAGCTTTGTTGTACTGGCTTCACATTCAGTTGTTAAAAGCTGTGGACCTAAGCAAGCCTTTTCCTCCCCGAATTTATAGGCTGGTGGATTTAAATTTGATCCCACAGCTCATTAGCTTCAAGCTAATGAACATAATTGAAGGTCTTGGAAAACTTATTTACACTGCATTATTTGTAATTGCTGATAAATCCCACGAAAAGGGACATCTGTTCCATATGCCCAGTGGGAATCAGAAAGTAACATACTTTATATCTAGGTAAATCGCAGGATATTAATAGATCTCAAGGAAGAACTGGCTGTGGAGGGATGGGGTTGAGGGAAAGAGTGGGCTGGTGAGATACAATGAGAGTTTAACCAAGAAAACTTAGAAATCATCACCAATTGCTGCTTCACGAGCTCAGTGCCGCACACATCTCCTGCTTCCGCGCCCCTTAAAGACGTGGCATGTGTGTAGCCGGGCAGCTCTGAAATGAGGAGACACTGACTCCAGGCCCAGTGCAAGCAAAGCACTGGTCTTGCAGAACATTTGAGTTGAGGCTGGAGTTTTGTCTGGGAGAGAGGGCAAGGTAGGAAGGTGGCTACCTGCATTTTCTGCATTTCCTTTTTTCCTCTGGCATAAACTGGTATATAGAGATTGGTCTGATTGTCCAGCTCTGGAGCTCCCAAACTAAAAAGGACATGGACCCATTGGAGCTAATCTAGAGGAAGCCACGCAGATGATCAGGGGCTGAAGCACCTCTGCTGTGAGGACAGGCTGAGAGAGTTGGGGTTGTTCAGCCTGGAGAAGAGAAGGCTTCAGGGAGACCTTAAAGCCCCTTCCAGTACCTGAAGGGGACCTACAGGAGAGATGGGGAGGGACTCTATCAGGGAGTGTAGTGACAGGACAAGGAGCAACAGTTTTAAACTGAAAGAGGGGAGATTTAGATTAGATCTCAGGAATAAATTTTTCACTCTGAGGATGGTGTTGGCAACTGGCCCAGGTTGCCCAGAGAAGCTGTGGATGCCCCATCCCGGAAGTGTTCAAGGCCAGGCTGGATGGGGCTTTGAGCAACCTGCTCTAGTGGGAGGTGTCCCTGCCCATGGCAAGGGAGTTGTAATCAGATGATCTTTAAGGTCTCTTCCAACTCTATCCATTCTGCGATTCTATGATCTTACCTTCAGGTTGTCCAGATACTCAATACAGTGAAAGCCTATACCTTTTGAGAGGAACAGAGAAGAGGGTATAAATCCATACCGGCATGACCAAACTAGCCAGCCTTTACCCACAGGCCAGTTCTTTTCCTTTTCCAACATGAAAACTCTTGTGGCACCATCTGACACATAGGGACTAGAAATGTCCCACAACTCATGCTCTGGACAGGACCAGAGACTGCTTCACAGTTAATGCTCCACCTTCAGGCTGTGGAAACTATTCTTGCTACACATTCTAACATTTTAAAATTCCCTGTGGTCCAGGAGCCCTTGAATTTGGTGATGTGAGCCACCACCACTTCACAACGTGATCCCGTGTCCTCCTTCATCAGAAATATCTCTTTTTCCACCCAGGAACGGAGAAGGTTTCCTCTGTTAAACTTTGACAAGCAGCTTGTTGAAACACCTCCATTCAAGATTTAGTGCTTAGTGCAGCAATTTCAACTCTGGTTCCTTTTTTTTTTTTATTATGTTGTTTTGATTGGATTTTTAATTTTCTTTAATATGTACTCCCAGGCCCTCCAATCTCTAAATTGTCTATAAGGGTGTCCACCACCCAGAATGATATGAGTAGACGATCAGTATTTCAATGTCTTTCTGGAGACATTTACCACTGGGAGGGAAACATGCTCCGGTATGAGAAAAACCAACAACCAGCTTTATAGTGTCTTGCCATGTGGCAATCAATCCTTTTACACTCTGAAATATATACATATATGAAGGTTTAATATTCTCCATCTGTTAAAACTCCAGAGCTGCAGCAGAAGGCTTCTGTACTTCATACTGAAACAGTAACAAACCATCTTCTTGTAAGCTGTAAAAAAACGCACAAAAAAAAAAAACCAAACCCAAAAAAACCCAAAATGAAAAAAAACCCAAATCAACCCTGCACCTAAAAAAAAATCCCACATCAGCCAAAGGGGATCCTGTGACTAAGTGTGTGTTATACTCATGAAAGCCAAAGGCAAAGGGCTATTAGTGTACACTTGAGATCACTTAGAGAAGCCCATGGGGAAATGCTCCAGTATTACTGCCAAAGTAACACACAAAGAAACTGTGTCTCTGAATACCCCGAAGGGATGAAAAAAAAATGTTTAATAAATGAGTTCTTTCCAGAGGTCAAATATTAACGATTTGTGTGTGTTTTCTGTTGAAATTTCATTTTCTCTGTTCCAGCCTGGACAGGAAAAAATATCAGGAGGCAAAACTTTGATTAAAATAAACGAATCAACACAGAGCTTCGTGCCCGGGTAAAGCTAACGCATGAGATTATAGAGTGTGACAGCTGCAATATTAATAAGGTGAAGAGGAGAAAAAAAGTGATAGAAACCTCACAGACTGATCTTATTTGGCTTGATTGTTTCTGCATTATCTCTAGTAAAGAAGCCTTGAGAACTGGACAAGGGATGATCTGTATTGTCCTGGATATTCTTATTTTCTATTTCTTTGGTATGATTCAATGGGGAGTGGGGAGACAAAAAAAAAACCAAAACAAAATCAAAGAGCTAATCCTGGAGAGAGAAGAATGTGAGAACAGACGGTAAAAGTGAGGTCAGGGAGAAGGAGAGGAAGACTGGAGGCTGGAGAGATTCAGGATGACAGGCAGAGAGCAGAGGAGGAGGGAGGGATGCTGCATCTGAGCAGACTGACTTCACAGAGCTCATCTTCAAGGCCAGGCTGGATGGGGCTTTGAGCAACCTGGTCTAGCAGGAGGTGTTCCTGCCCATGGCAGGGGGTTGGAACTCGATGGTCTTTAAGGTCCCTTCCAACCCAAACCATTCTATGATTCTATGATCTCTAGGAATCCTTCCTCTTTGTGGTGTGAGCTATGTCTGTGCTGAGTTATGGCTCAAGATTTGTGGCTGTGGAGGGCTGACTGGCAAGGTCTCCCCATACTCTTGGCGCCGCATGGCAATTTGTAATAATGAGATTCATTAGCGCTATATGCTCTGCTAGAAATACTTCCAAAGGTTTAATTGGAGCCACACAAATTACTATTTACTTAGGTAGCACTTCATTAGCTGCTCCTGCCCTGCTGTGCAATATGGTATAAATTATTAGCTGGTGTTGCCAGCATCACACCCAAACTGGCGGCCTTGTTCGTCGTCGTGGTTTATCCCCAGCCGGCAACTAAGCACCATGCAGCCTCTAACTCATCCTCCTCCCCCCACCACAGTGGGATGGGGAGGAGAATGGGGAAAAAAGTAAAACTTGTGGGTTGCAATAAAGACAGTTTAATAGAAAAGCAAAGGAAGAGGGAATAATAATGATGATAATTATAATAGCCATCATCATCATCACAGGATCACAGAATGGAAGGGGTTGGAAGGGACCTCTGGAGATCATCTAGTCCAACACCCCTGCCAAAGCAAGTCCACCCAGAGCAGGTTGCACAGGAACGTATCCAGGCGGGGTTTGAATATCTCCAGAGATGGAGACTCCACCACCTCTCTGGGCAGCCTGTTCCAGGGCTCTGCCACCCTCAAGGGAAAGAAGTTCCTCCTCGTGTTTAGGTGGAACTTCCTATGTTGAAGTTTGTGCCCGTTACCTCTTGTGCTGTCACTGGGCACCACTGAAAAAAGACTGGCCCCATCCTCTTGACACCCACACTTCAAGTATTTATAAGCATTGATAAAAGAATATATAAACCAAGTGATGCACAATAAAATTGCTCACTGCCCTCTGACCAATGCCCATCCCATCCCCGAGCACCAATCGCCGGCCCCTGGGCCAATTCCCCTCCAGTTTATATACTGAACACAATGTCATATGGTATGGAATATCCCTTTGGCCAGTTTGGGTCTGCTGTCCCGGCTATTCTCCCTCCCAGCTTCTCATCCGCCTCCTCGCTGGCAGAGCACGGGAAGCTGAAAAGTCCTTGTTTTAGGATAAGCACTACTTAGCAACAACTAAAACATCAGTGTATTATCAACATCACTGTCATACTAAATCCAAAACACAGCACCACACCAGCTACTAGGGAGAAAATTAACTCCATCCCAGACAAAATCAGGACATTCATTGTACCACGCTGCTGGCCGTCATTTAAAAGCGATTCTGTTTCAAAGCTGAAAAAATACCCCTCGTGGCAAAAAACATCCTAAAAGTTTGCAACATTTCAATTTCCAGGCACAAATCTGCTGGCCTGTATAAAAGGGAGTGGTAAATATTGGAGAGTAAACTAAACTTGGTATGCACAGCATGAATTTTTTTCACAAGCCTTATGAATCAGCAGAGCTCACACAACACAACTGCCCTTTGCTGTCCCCGTCCCCGCTTCATCCCTTTTGGTTTTGTCCATTTTTCTCATGGAGATTCCTCTCGACAGCACCAAGACCTCCCTGAGAACAGGGAGAAACAACAGGTCAGGCAAGATGTTCTTTAGTTTGCAATAATCTGGGATCCAGAGATTGAACTTGTGCTGTTAAGGTGCTGCATCCAGCTTTGGAGAGCCCAACATAGGAAGGACATGGACCTATTGGAGCGGGTCCAGAGGAGGCCACAAAAACTATCAGAAGGGCTGAAGCACCTCTGCTGTGAGGACAGGCTGAGAGAGTTGGGGTTGTTCAGCCTGGAGAAGAGAAGGGTCCAGGGAGACCTTAAAGCAGCCCTCCAGTACCCGAAGGGGCTAGAGGAGAGAGGGAGAGGGACTCTTTTTCAGGGAGTGGAGTGATAGGAGAAGGGGTAACGGTTTTAAACTGAAAAAGGGGAGATTTAGATTAGATATTAGGAAGAAATTCTTTACTGTGAAGGTGGTGAGACACTGGAACAGGTTGTCCAGAGAAGCTGTGGATGCCCCATCCCTGGAGGTGTTCAAGGCCAGGCTGGATGGGGCTTTGAGCAACCTGGTCTGGTGGGAGGTGTCCCTGCCCAGGGCAGGGGGGTTGGAACTGGATGATCTTTAAGGTCCCTTCCAACCTAAACCATTCTGTGACTCTATGATTCTATGATAAGGGGGACCTGGGACCCTGATGTGTTCGATGGTGACGGGCAGAGGCAGGTGACAACACCCCATCGTTCCTCTACGTTCCTTTAGTCTCAGCAGCTCAGCTTCAAAAGATGCCGGTCTCAGCCTTTGCAGCCGCAATCATCACGCTACAACACACAACGAGCTGTTTTATAGCAACGGGTTAAAACTGAATGTCAAGCCATATATGTTTTACTTCTCGGTTGAAATGGAACTGTCGCTGGGGGAGGGTGTGTGCGTGTGCGTGAAGCTCACGTCGCACGGCCCCAGTGTGAGAAGATCGGCACAGTTCTTGTCATTTAAATTGCAAGGCAAAAGCCGGGGGAGGAGGGGTCTCTACATGAAGATTTGGGCCAAGACAAGTAGAAACTCCAAATCTTGCAAATTGCTTTCTGTGGGATTTCTAACGCCTAATAACACACAGTCTTCTGAAACTACTGAAATATAAAGACACAATCACAGCCTTTATTATGAATTAAACCTATGAAATATAGGTGAGAATGTTCAGCTAATGATGCAGACAGCGGTCTTCCCTCCCTTGAATCCACAGGGAGACCCATCTTGTGGTGGCAGGGGTCTGATGGACAAGGTACAGGCGCTAGACCGGCAGTCCTCATGGGCTGCCTCATCAGTAGGGTCCATGGGTAAGGCCTATTTGCTCCAGCAACTCATGGATCCATTAACCTTTACACGAGGGCAGGATCAGAGAGGGCTGTGAAATCCTGATGTGTGTATTGAGTGATTTTCCCCACAGCACCAGCTAATCACCCCAGCTTTAGACAGAACTACTCAAGCACAGGACTCAAGCATTTCCTGAGGCTCCTCCACCCCAATAGCAATTTCGCTTTACGCTTATTAACTGGATGAGAGGAGACCACAGGACAGGCACAGCCTGTCACATAACTCTTTAGGCTGCTTTGCTCAGCTCTCAAGACCTGTCTTTCTGTACTATTTACGCAGCACCTTTTAAACTGTTTCTAAGTGGAGCGTGGTCTCTGCCAACCCTCATTTTCAGGGGAGAGAACCGAGTCATGGAAATGTGCCCTGGTGGCCCAGAAGGCCAATGGTCTCCCAGGCCGCATTGAAAAGAGTGTGGCCAGCAGGTCGAGGGAGGTCATCCTCCCCCTCTCCTCCGCCCTGGCGAGGCCACGTCTGGAGCACTGGGACCAGTTCTGGGCCCCCCCAGTTCAAGAAGGACAGGGAACTGCTGGAGAGAGTCCAGCAGAGGCTATGAAAATGATCAAGGGAACGGAGCATCTCTCTGATGAGGAAAGGCTGAGAGACCTGGGGCTGTTCAGCCTGGAGAAGAGAAGACTGAGAGGGGATCTCATCAATGCTGATCAATATCTAAAGGGCAGGTGCCAAGAGGATGAAGTCAGGCTCTTCTCAGCGGTGGTCGGTGACAGGACGAGGGGGAATGGACACAAGCTGGAACATGGGAAGGTCCATCTCAACATGAGGAAAAACTTCTTTACTTTTGAGGGTGGCAGAGCCCTGGAACAGGCTGCCCAGAGAGCTGGTGGAGTCTCCTTCTCTGGAGATCTTCCAAACCCGCCTGGATGCATTCCTGTCCAGCCTGCTCTGGGTGACCCTGCTTTGGCGGGGGGGTTGGACTAGATGATCTCCGAAGGTCCCTTCCAACCCTGACCATTCTGTGATTCAGTGATTCTGTGAAACCTAAACCTTATCTCTGGGAACTGGGAAGATCTGGAGTGGTATATTCAAAGCCCCACAGCAGGGAAGTGGCCAAGCACCACATCAAGCCATAAAGATATGCCACCAACCTAGATTCTCCCCTTGCACAATAAATCAGCATGTTTCCAGTGCAGGCTACTGACTTCAGGAATATTGAATCCCCCCAGAGAAATCTGGGATGCAGACAAAGATGACAAATGCTAAATATCTACAACCAACCACTGGGATTTCTCGCAAGCTTTGGCCGGACCAGTACGATCCTAGACTCGACAGGGAAAAGCACTGATCACCATCAGAGAATCTCTGAAGCTGCCACACATCACCCAGCACCTCTCAAGGGATTCCCAGGGATCTTTATAGCTCATGGCTGCCTCAAAACTGCAAAATATCAAAGGATTTAGCAATATAAAGAAGCAGAACATCCCACCCCTTGAAAGCCTTCCTACGTTTAGTAAACCATCTTCTTCTCCCCCCTTCTCTTTCTCATCTTACAAACATATTTTCCAAGATTCCTCATTCAGTCAAAGCACTGCTACATGCACAGTCTTTCATGCAAATTATTTTGTTTATTTTTATGATGTATGCAAATGAAGTCTTTACTCCGAACATTCTTTATGATGCTATAAATGTAAGAATAGATCTTGAATTAGCCCTTTTCATTGTCAGAGTGGCACTAAAACCAGCTGAGGGATTCAGAGGTTTAAATGTGTAAGCAGTTGGGTATAAAATAACTTTTATATCTTGTAAAAATTAAGGGTCTGGGCTGAGGTATTTGAGTATTAAAGCAAGATCTCTAAGAAGTTACATAAATTGCATGTTTTTCAGAGCTAAATGAAGATTAAGACAAGAAATCAGTGAGTGAAGCAACCTGTGGTTTAACAACCTCTTTCTTTCTAGTATTCCATTTCCTATATTAACAAGGAACTTCCAATGGAAGCTGCTAAAGACAGCAATTACCTATTTTAGCAGAAACTGGATAAACTGGATGATGTTGTATCATATTTTTTATGCCTTAAACACTCCATTTGCTGTATTCTCACATGCTTAACTTGTACCCAATAGCCCACACTACTCTAAAAATAGGGTTCCTTGACAAATAAGTCATCAGATAACCTCCACTTTTACATAATGGAGACAAAAGGAGGTGCAAAGGTAAGGAGGAATCAGAAATAGGGAAGATACTGGAATAATAGGTGCAGATGAGGGAGGATCAGAGGCCAAGGTCCACCGGGGAACGGGGAGCTCTGGGGTAAACACATGCTTGACTTGGCTTCTCATTGTGTTAACTCAAGCTGCTGCTGAAAAAATTCTGAAATGCATTTTTTCCCTCACTCAATCTGACTGTCCTGTTCATGGAAAGATGGCAATTAAACCCCAGCCTTATCCTGTAGAGAGAGATATACATTTCTGCAATTGGGATAGCGGAGTACAAACAGAGAGGCACTCAGTATTAGCTGAATAAGCCACATATTCTTCCCAGCGGATATAGACTTAACGAGTGCTTCTTTGGTGAATGGAGTGAAAAGGTGTAGGAGATGCCAGCAGTTGCACGGGGGCATTTTTCCATGGCTAAAAAAAAATCTCTACATTTATAGATATGGATAACTATTTTCTCTGACTCTACTGAGTCCATTACAGTGAAATGTGGAAATGTAAAGGTCATTCCGTTCAAAACTTCCCCTCCATTCATGGACCCGTAAGAGCACTGATGGATATTTTCATGATAGCAGCACACTTAATTCCATAATACAGGAAAACAAGAAATTCACTGCTCTGTCTTAAGGGTGCACAAGTCTACTGCATTTTTGTATCACTGGTGTTTTTCATGAACACAATATAAAAAATCGGCCTAACATATGTAGCAAGGAATATGAGGGATGATGAGAACCTTTTTATATAAACTTTGTTCTCAAACTGAAGTAGCCAGGAAAGCTTTGTGAAGACAGAATCGATTGGCAGTTCCCAGGATTTAACTGCACACACCAGCCGGGATAAAACTGCTGCTAGAACTGGAAAACTGCTTGCTGTGGGAACAGGTTTAACACAAGGTAAGAGGGAAGTCACAGAGCAGGCTTGAAAAGGGAAATGAGATTAAGAGCTGTATGAAAACACCCACGTTGAGATGGTGTCAGTGTCTCCCTATGTCACTTGCAAGGAGTAAATATCAAGCATAGCTCCTCTGAGGGGAATTGATCTCCCTGACAGATGTGTAGTTGGCAGAAATTCGCCTTTACATGTTGATGAAGTCAACCTGGATACAGTGCTGTAGGATCTAATTTCTAAAAATTAAAAAAAAAATAAAGGGAAAAAAATAGCAAGGCTTTGCATAGAGTAATCCTAGGCCTTTTTGTCCTAGAATGTTCAGATTTTCCCAGCACAATTTCCTGGCAACCTCGGTTTTCTCTGAAGCAGCCCAAGCCATGGTACCTTCTGCCTTGCTCAGTAGAACTCAACATGCTCTTGCTGATCTTCCTAAATAACATCCTTCCCCCACTGACAGTCATTTAGAAATTGATTAAGGTTAATTTAAACTTGACTGTGTAACCAGTTCCTGCCTCTTACTTCCCTAGCCCAGGAGAAGAGATTAACGTATCTTTGCTCACAGGGCAGTTGCTTCTGAGGCCAGCCCTAGAGAAGGTCCCCTTGGTAACATCCTGTCCACATTCACACTGCTGGCCCCCCAACACTGCTGGCTACACTGTGCTCACGTCACATCTACACAGCATCCTACCCTGCAGGACAGATATTCCATGCAACTGAAGAGTGAAATGAAGAGGCCAACTATCTGAAAAGGGGCCTACAGGAAAAATGGAGAGGGACTCTTCATCAGGCAGCATAGTGATAGGATGAGGAGGAATGGTTTTAAACTTATAAAGGGGAGACTTAGATTGGATATTAGTAAGAAATTCTTTCCCATGAGGGTGGTGAGACACTGGAACAGGTTGTCCAGAGAAGCTGTGGATGCCCCATCCCTGGAAGTGTTCAAGGCCAGGCTGGATGGGGCTTTGGGCAACCTGGTCTAGTGGGAGGTGTCTCTGCCCGTGGCAGGGCGGTTGGAACTCGATGATCTTTAAGGTCGCTTCCAGCCAAAACAGTTCTATGATTCTATGATCTGCTGGGGACAGTCTCATGAGATAAGACCCTAGAGGGAAGAGGGGTTCAAGAAAGCTGGTTAATATTCAAGGAACACCTCCTCCAAGCTCAAGAAAGCTTCCAGCCCAGTGAGTGAGAAGTTAGGCTAGCAAATGTTGTTTTGTTGATAGAGAATATAAGCCCAGTGTGGTAAAGCATCTTATTCAATATCATTTTGTGCCAGGAACTGAACTGAACTCATATACAGATTATTTGTGTAGCAATGAGGAATCTTTCTTCCCTAGACCTCCGATTCCCCTACAATGAAAAACAAAACCAATCAAAACAAAACTATTCAGCCTAAGATTTCTATCCAGCAGAGACAGCCGTTCTACCAATGTTACCATGGAAAATAAGTGTGAAGAGTTTGGGTGCTGAACTACATCTCTGAGCCTGTAGTACAGCTGCCTACAGTAACCTCTTTGATATTTTCAAATTCTGTTCAGAGTCCAAATGTGGACATTTCCATGAATATACCTGCCACATCCACAATGGCAGTGGCAAAAGAAAAGAAAATCATATTGTTCAGAAATTGTGGAACTGAGAATAATGCTGAAAGTAGCACAGTGCCATTATACCATTTAACGAGATGCCCTCACCTCGAATATTGTGTTCAAGTTTGGCTGTATTGCCTCAAAAAATGAAAGGAAACGAAATGAAGTGCAACAGAATAAAATTAAGTAGGTAGAAGGGGAGGAGGAGGCAGGAATAGGCAAAGAAAATGATCAGAAGCCTGGGAGGACCTGCAGCAAAGCAAGAGAGAAGAGAAGAACAAGCTATTTCATCTTGAGCAAGAGCACAACAGAACTGCGATTGGGATAGGGAAAGTCGGGCAAGTAACAGAGAGAACGGAAGGACAGGGGGAAGGGAAGCTGAGAGCTAAAATAGCAAAGCACTGTGAGAGGAGGAAAAAGGACAGAAAATGAGAGATAAGCAATTTTTGTCATAAGCTACTGAGTAGATTTTCCTAAATTACAGCTTATGCTTTTGTTTTGCGAAGGTTTGCAAACCTCTTGTCTCTCCGCATCTTGAACAAGCAGGTGAGACAGATGGAAGATGTTTTACAAGCGTGAATTCTTCTCGCAAGAAAAGCCAAATGAAATTAGTGAAATGAAATTAATAGTAAGGAAGAGCAGCGTCTATAAAATGTACATGGCTACATTGTTCACATACATCAGTGGCTGAAATAAAGTTTTATTACCAATAATAATATAGCATCATGAGATACGCAATTAACCTGAAGACTTCTGGCCACAAGATCTCCCAGTTCTCCTACTAGGCTTTTGTAAGTATCAGAAAAAAAGCTGCCTTCCTCAGCCATCCAACTAAGTTTTATCTTTTGCTGGTGCAGCTTGTTACAGTATTTCAGGAGTTTAAGGAAAGACCTCACACAGCAGAGATCACCACATCACAGAACACCCCCTAAAGCCTTTCATGTCTTCAGACAAGATCTACAACAAGCTGCTGGGTAGAGAGGGCTTGAGAAAGTTAATACATCACAGAGGAGTCTGGGGGGGACTGAAGTGATTCCGAGGCTTTGCAGAAGACCATCTGATCAGAATGGTGTGAATGCCTCACCCTTATTCTGCAGACAGAATAATAAAGCCTTAGGGCTGGGAACATGTATGTGATGTGGAAAAGCATAACCAAGTCTTTGTGACAGACTCCTTTTTAATCTGTTGTTTCCATAGAATCATAGAATGGTTTGGGTTGGAAGGCACCTTAAAGATCATTGAGTTCCAACCCCCCCTGCCCTGGGCAGGGGCGCCTCCCACTAGACCAGGTTGCTCCCACTGCTCCTGTCACTTCTGCTAAACAACATGCTCTGATTGTTTGGACCATCCTGAGGACACGTTGATTCTTCAGCCAAAGGATTGAGGCTGGTTTCTGTTGTATGACCTCTGGAGTTCACCTGCACAACAGTCACCCATTGACTTATGAATCTCAACCTGTGCGAATGCCATAATCAAAACACATTTTTTCAGCCTCCAAAGTAATTGATCACGCACAAATTAGGGTACTTCAAATGTCTGAAGATGCTCTGTGACTTACTTAACTTTGCTGTACGTTATATTGTCAGATGTCATCAATGTGGCTGGCTTTCTCCTACAGTGCTAAACCCCTGCTCGTTGGTGGCAGTTCGGGCTTTCCATGTTATGATCACCCCTTGGGAAGGTGTTAGACTTAGATCTTCCCTTCATCCCCCTTTCCCCGAGCTGGGCTCAGCGGCAAGAAAGCTGCAGCTCAGAGGAAGACACTGGGAGTTTAATAAATAAACTTTTCTGCCACAGGACTATATTATGGTTATATTTACACTGCTAAAAAATGTCTACTCTGGGATTTTGAATACATGGTAGAGCATAGCTGTATCATCTACCCTGTCCTGGACTGGTCCTCTGAAATGGATCAGCAGGGTCCATGGGTGGCTCTGGACTTACCAAGGTGCCTCTGTAGCTCTAAGATATAATGATCAAGTTGGTTTTTATTTTTGTTTTTATTTTTCCCACATCAAAGTAGCCTGAAACCCGGGAAAACTTTGCCATTTCCCAGCAGAGTGGGGTTTTATAGCATGATTGGATGAGGATGGATTACATGCCTTGACATTGGAGGCTGACAGGGCAAGTCTAGTGGCGTGTTGGAAGGCTCCAGATGGTGCAAGGAGCTAAACCTGGTATGTTTCCATTCAGACAGAGGTGATTCATTCTACAAACATCTAGGTTTCATTTTGGAACGGACTAGTTGGTTCACTCAAAAAAATTAAAAAAAAAAAAAACAAAAAAAGGCAGAGAATTAATATTTATGCAATGTGGATGATCAAGGGACCAAGACGTGGGAGTTATTTGACAACATAGATGTATCTTCTGTGGTTGACTTTGTTTATTCCTCCATCCTTTATCTCATGCAGCTATTTACAATGCAAGCTTTCTGAAGCAGGAACAAATTCTCCCTATGGATTTGGGTAATGCCTAGTATGAGAGGTCTGTGATCTCAGCTAAAAGTTACTGTCATATCAATATCAACACTTCATCTTATATATGGAAGAACCTCATATAACATTATAATTTTAAGTGATTTACATAGACTGGGATTGTTCTGTCTCGTCCTGAAATGCCGCAGTCTCTGGAGGAGAAGGTACTGGCCTATAAAGAGTATACAGACGCTGCATGAGGGAATTGGGATTGAGTAGTGATGTCTCTCTCTCTCGCTCGCTCTCAGAAACTTGTTCCTCAACTGCCTGCACTTAAAGGAATTTAAAATGCAGACCATAAAATAGATGCTAAGTAAGAAAACCAGCAGTCTGCAGAATAGGTTGCGCACGCTCGACAAAAAGCTATTGAGGGAGAAATATTGTCATAAATTGTGTTAAGTACAGTGTGTTGAGTCAGAAGCAGAGTTTTGATGAAAATTACAATAGCGGTTTGAAGGCAAAGCCATTTTGTGTCTTGTACAATGCCAAGCAGTTCATACATGGCCTGCTAGATGGACTTGGCAACAGCGATTACTGGTGTTTTACTCTCCCACAACCATTCCCCAGGAGATGTACCCTTGCTGGGATGAATTTGGCCCAGTTTGAGCAAAGATTACACCGATTACAATGACTCTTTGGGTCACTCTTTGCCCTCATTCCTCCCAACTTGCTCAGGTTTGGATCTAAAAACCTCATGCTCTTGACCCTGCCTCCTCTGTGCTAACTTAATGGCAGCTGGTTCTTAGGTTACCGGGTGACATAAATGCTCACCAGTTGGTTGGTTTTGGACCTTTCTGGGCTGGACTGTTCTTCACGGCATCAAAGCAGGACTTCCATGGCTTTCAAGACAGGCAAGGTTTTGCAAATTTAGGTAAAAATAAATGAATTAAACAGCTGGCTTAAACTGGCCTGAAAATATACCAGCTCAGCCTCAAACTGGATTTGCTTCCCAGTGCTGTATTGATGATAAGGGGAAAATATTTAGAGCAATTTGCAGTTAAAAGGTAGGGAGCTTAGCAAGCTCAGAGCTTCTTGAATACAGAGAGAATTGATTTTTTTCCCAAAAATAGCTGATGGGGAATTTCTCTGCCATTTATACAGCGCTTATGCCAGATGACTGCTTCAAGCTTGACGTAGGAAACCTGCTAAGGAAAGGACGAATAGAGGTGTGACAAAATACGGCTCCATTGTGTTGTTTCGGCACTGTCAGCATCTCCCTGTAAGTGAAGCAACCATCCCTTTAGGGTTCTTCCCCACGTTTCAGTCCTCCCATTGTCCGCCCTCCTGGATTCACTCTCAGAACAGAAGCAACTAGTCCCTTCCCACAGAGATGCTGGTGATCTTCAAAGGGATCACAGACTCACAGAATGGAAGAGGTTGGAAGGGACCTCTGGAGATCATCTAGTCCAACCCCCTCTGCCAAAGCATGTCCACCCAGAGCAGGGCTGGACAAGAACGCGTCCAGGTGGGTTTGGAATATCTCCAGAGAAGGAGACTCCACACCCTCTCCGGGCAGCCTGTTCCAGTGCTCTGCCATGCTCAAGTAAAGAATTTTTTCCTCATGTTGAGATGGAAACTGATCATTTGAACTGGTCTGCTCTGTCCAGAGAGTAGGGATGTGGATCACACCAGGGGATGCTTCCTAAAGCAGGTCAGAAAAAGGGACATAGAAAAATTTTTTTGGAGGCTTTGATATCAAAGAAAGGTCATGCTGACTCAGGAGCTCCTGGCAGACTCCTGGATGTCACCCTCCTTCAATACTGAGATCACTGTGGATTCAGCATGCTATTTTTGGATGTCAAGAGCAAACAATGAACTTAAACCAAATGAAACTGGATTTTTCTTTTGATTCTGATTCAAGAATATGTGACATCTAAATAAAATCTAATTTTGGACTACAGACCTCTTTTAGTCATCGATATTCTTTCCATCAAATCAGTGACTGATTTTTCTTCGTGAGGACAAAACTGGGGCTGCTAATAAGTTTTCTGGTCCTTTGGTGTGAGGAAGCTTTTAGCCTGAAGTACTGCCCAAACACATTTTGCATTAGACCATAATCCTCCTTCAGGTCTTTTTTTGTTTTTCTTTAAACTGACAGATCAATACAGAGAATTCAGAAAAAAAATTGCAAGCAAGTTTGTGAATCATAATGCATAAGACATGTGTTTGCCCCCTGAGCCGCAGACAGTGAGGATATAATTGGCAGATCTTTTTCTTCTTCATGCACTCTAACTTTGCCAAAAGCAAGTTGACAGAGAAGCTGAGAGAACATTGAAAGCTTTTCAGGTTTCAGAGAAAAGGATGGCCTCCAGCTTAGCCCTCACAGCTAGTACGTAAGTGTAATGTCAGTCATATTAGGAAGGCCAGGCTGGTCCAGAATATCACCTTCCTTGGGGCTGCTCCGAAGAATGAAATGTGAATACCGTCTTGTCTTTGATGGGTGCACAAATCTGAGACCCATGGGAGAATGGACAACAGCCCTCCTCTGGAAAGGGTGACTTCACCTGCTGCTGAGCAGTCCTTAGCAAGGAGAACACACGAAATGAGGATGTCATGAAGGACAACATGCCCTAGGCCCAGCTCAGACAATTTAGGGATTAGCCATGTAGCTTTCCTAATGCAATTCCCCAACACAGGAGCAATTCTGTGACAGTGGAGGACAGAACAATGGAGAACGATGACAACGGATAAACTTCTGCACCATCACATTCTTTTATTGCCTATGGCAAGTCCTAAATTCTCCTAACATACCCCATAACCAAAGAAGAAGTAGCTGGATCCTGCATGACATCCTGCTCTAGGGTTTAACCTTGTGAAACCAACCCTGTAGCTTGCTAATTTCTCTGTAGATTAATATTTTCCACAGAGGAACTGGACCAGTTTGCACTAGTGTCAGGAGAAAATATTCCAATTAACTCTTTAAAAGTCACTACCGATTCTGAAAGCCTGAAAGGAACAGTATCACTGTCACAAAGCAGAATTGTTAAGTCTTAAAGCTGGTCTGTGGCTTGGGAGATTTTGACTGGTGTTTGTCCCACCAAAAATTCTGCACCTTGAATACAGTGTTCAGTTTTGGGCCCCTCACAACATGCTGGAGTGTGTCCAGAGAAGGGCAACGAAGCTGGTGAAGGGTCTGGAGAACAAGTCTCAGGAGGAGCAACTGAGGGAACTGGGGTTGTTCGGCCTGAAGAAAAGGAGGCTGAGGGGAGACCTTTTTGCCCTCTACAACTCCCTGAAAGGAGGGTGTAGCCAGGGGGGGTCAGACTCTTCTTCTGTAACAGGTAACAGGCAACAGGACAAGAGGAAATGGCCTCAAGTTGTGCCAGGGGAGGTTTAGTTTGGATATCAGGAAAAACTTCTTCACTGAAAGGGTTGTCAAATATTGGAACAGGCTTCCCAGGGAAGTGGTTGAGTCGCCTTCACTGGAGGTGTAGGTGTGACACTTAGGGACATGGTTTAGTGGTGGACTTGGTGGTGTTAACGGTTGGGCTTGATGATCTTAAAGGTCTTTCCAACCAAAACAATTCTATGAATCTATGAAAAACAAGTTCAAATCCCATGAGAGATGTTTTGAAGATGGCATGTTTCATTTTGTGTATGTGCATATACTACCCGTGGCTGGTTTAGACTACCAGAATGAAGGCTGAGAAAGGGTATGACCAATCTCTATAAATAAAGCAGGGGAGTAAACAGCAGGGAGGGAGACAAGCTGGTTAAAAACTAACTGAAAAAGTTGTCACAAGGACAAATGCCTGTAAACTGGCTACAAAGATGTACGGAGTGGAAATGAGAAGAAGGCTGCCAACATAAGAGTTGTGAAGCTCTGGAACAGCCACAGTGGGAAGCAGCGTGGGAAGGAACAAACTGGTGGGTGTGAAGATAGAAACTGATGCATTTATGTTCCTAAATAATGAATAAATGATGTTGGCTATATGGACCAGGTATCAATCAGCTCTCCTCTCCTTGCTAGCACACAAACTTTTGGGGTCATAAGCATGGTTTCAGTTTTTAAACTGGCTTATTTTCAACAGTTTTTCTCCTGCAGAGAATCAATAAATAAATACCTCCATAAATAATAAATCTGAGGTGGAGAAAACAAAACAAAAATGAAAGCATCTACAAAAATTAGAGAATGCACTGTCTTCTCACCCCAGAAGAACTAGGAGCTCAATTGCAAAGAAAGTCCACCATGCACAAGGTCTGCACATCCCTGAAGCCCTGACTGCGAATGTTTTATCTGTCTTCACAACCAGAAACTAAATACATTTAACAAACTATACAGCGTACACAGATCAAACCCACTGACATGTGACAGACACGTTAGAAATATCTGGTTCAGCTGGGAAAACAGTAAGAAATCAAGATTTCTTTTCCCATTTTTTTCCCTCAGAAGGAAGTCCTTAAAAAAAATCCAGGCAAGTTCCACAAAAAGGAATGTTCTTAGAAGAAGACTGACCCACTTAGGTTTATTTTTAATAAATCTGGAAGACCTGGAAAATTTCAGAGGCTAGAAAAGTAAAAGCAAATAACACAACCTCATCTTACTCGGTAAATGGTGCAATGAGATGAATACCGGAATACTGCTGTCCTTTAGCGGGGAGAGGGGAAGAAAAAAGAAAATAAAAACCAGATAGTGGGTGGGAAGGATAAACAAATATTATTTTAAACCTGAAGGAAAAGCTCTAAGGAGATAGACTCGAAGCGCTAAATTGATTTCTTAGGATAGCTTTCTGTTTCAGAAAAAAGCAGAAGAGATTAAGGTATGTCCCTGGGAATACGCCAGCAAATGGTGCCACACTAGGGATTAGTGCCTCTGGATCTGTATTCAGGGCCCACTTTCTCATCTCTTTTTTACTTATAACACTCAGTTGGATGCGGACTGTGATCTACTCCTTTGCTCAAAATAGCAATGACCTGATCCTGCCTGCAGCAGCAGCTCCAAGCTGGTTGTGTCTTGAACAGTTTCTATGTCCTTTATAAAAACATGGATGCCAACAATTTACTACCATATTTACACTTCAGAGCATAAAACCAGCAAGAGTATTGAGTTTTCCAAAATATGGAGAATTGTTCATAATTACAGTGGCCCAAACGGGCTTTTCTCTTCCTCTGGAAGAGGAGTGGAGAGCACTAATTCTTCCAGCGTAGGCTATTACACTTTCTTCCTAAGATTTTTTTCCTCTGGTAGCCAGCACAGTCCCAGTTTCAAGGACAACTTGCCAGTGTCTCCTTCAGCAGCAAGTGCAGGAGTATAACCACTGATGCCTAGAAATAGTGGAGAATGTGGAGATGTCCAGAAATAGGGAAGGAAAGGGTCATAAAGTGCCATCTCAAAGACGGGGGGGTAGAAGTCAGGGCTTCCAAATCCCATTGCTGGCTCCCTACCGATTCCTCCTGTGACTGAGACAACACCTGGGGCAAAACTTGTGTCTAAATACAAAGAGAACTTCCTTCAAAGTCAGTACCAGCGGGGAAGGTGAACACTCTTCAGTCCTCACCTTCTACGTCTTTGCTTCAGTGCTAAAATTGCTGCTGATTTTGTAGAGGAAACCCCTTTGTTTCACTGTGGTTACACATTGAACACAGGGCAAGAGTGAGAATAAAATAAAAAATAAATTAAAAAAAAGCAAGCAGAGGCCGTAAGTGAAACTCTGCCACATTTATTGTCATTTCATGGGATGCTAACCGAAGAAGAGACTTCACAAAGCTATTAATTTGCTCAATTATGGCTGATAGATGTTAGCTCTTTCATTCTTGAGAATCCATCTCTTGCCTCAAAGCTTGTCAACGAGTCCCTGAGTGACACTACAACCTTCACCAGCGCCAGATCTCAGGGCTTCGTTATGGAAGATTTTTATATTCTTCAATGATTTGTGTGTGTCCGTAGGTGCAATATGCTCACAAATGCACAGACAAGAGAAAGAAAGATGACAAGACGGTTTGGTTTCTTAGCGTTTTCTCCAGCGGAGTAAACAAACGTGTTATTTAATCTTCATAAAATGAAGGGCTTGGTAACACAGTCTGTTCTCAGTGACTCAGACCAACCAGCTCTAAAATGCTCGTTAGCTGATGTACTACGTGACAAATTGTCTACCTACTACAATACTTTACTTTATGCAGAACCTTTCAGACCCATTGAACCCATGAAATGGCCTGGAGTTAAATAATATGGTTATAGGTAAATAATACCAGAGGGAAGGAGAAATTAGCAGGCAGAAGCTAGGGAGAGATGAAGCTCACTTCTGCCCAGAGAAGCTGTGGCTGCCCCATCCCTGGAGGTGTTCAAGGCCAGGCTGGATGGGGCTTTGAGCAACCTGGTCTGGTGGATGATGTCCCTGCCCATAGCAGGGGGGTGCAACTAGATGATCTTTAAGGTCCCTTCCAACCCAAACCATTCTATGATTCTATGAGCTGTTTTCAGCTGATGTTTGAGGTGCGTCAGAACAAAAGGGGCACAAGGATAAAGTCAGAGCTGTAGGGAAGAGTCACCGACAGCAGAAATAACTCCAGGAAATGCCTGCTAATAATGAAAGAGAGAGAGGAAAATTGTGGCAGAGGCTGTTCTCCCTTTATGGTGGGTTTTATAACGCAGAAGGGCAATTTTAAACTGGATGGTGTAATGAACGAGGGAGTTAAGAGGAAATGTCTAAGGCTGAGGAAAGGGTGGACTTTGTCTTTTAAATATGTAGAAAGCAGCAATAGCATCTGTGCTTATGCCTGATGAACTGGAAAAGCAAAAGATGGCGATAGCAGTAATGAAGGCCAGAGGAGAACTAATTAAATTCAATTTATTATTATTACTCTCTATTTTGCTGTGTTCCACACTGATTCTTACATATCTATTTCATAACGATGCTTTTCCTGCCGTGCTGCTCCCTACTTGGCTAAGCTGCATTGACAGGGATTTTTGCCTGTATTTGGACTTCCCAGGATGAGCCAGGTGAAGTCACTTTGTTTGGGGTAAATATTCAGATTTTAAGTTGCTAATTTCTGTAAACAGATTTTTGAGAGTTAGCCCACAGGGAACTGACCAATTCCTAAATGATTAAAGAATTATTTAAGACCTATAGGTGGGGCACACAACTGAGGATAAAGGTGAGTTTGTATTGCAAAGGAGGTGGAGGGTATTTGACATATGATCTCACTCTACCTGCGGTCCCAGAGAGATGCCAGAGGTTCTCCACAGTCCTTACAAGCAGAAATCAGTGATGGGATGGAGCTTTCACAGCACACGGCAAGGGTCAGGAGCAGAAACTGCCTACCCCTAGGGAAAGTCTCCTAATCTAGACAGTAATAGTGAATTTGGAAGGAAAATATGATGAACCATAAATCCAAATGGAAAGATAACAGCTAGAATACACCTTGACAGTTCACAGGCATATTTAGCTCTTTTTTTTTTTTTTTTAAATTCTATTAAGCAAAATTCTTATACAAAGAAGAGAGGCTCCACTGGAATCAATAAAACTGCTCAAATTTATCCAACTTAAGGTTTGACCTGAGTTTCTGGTATGATCTTTCCACTTCAGTACCCTTTATTACTCGATTCATTCCCTGTAGGCACCAAGACAGAAACAAGTTCTTAATGGAGGTGAATGTGAAATATGCAGTGAGTTGATGGATTAGTTCACAGGAGGGGCAGGATTAATTTTACCTCACTTTAAGGGTCTGATACAGACAGCCCACCTGAGTTTCTTGTCTAGTCTCCCATTGAAGACACTGGAGGTATAGTAAATACAGTCAATGGAGTTCGGAGCGTGAGTCATCTGACCAAATGTGGATGCTTATTTTAGGATGGGAAATCACGTCCTGAGCTCTATTGACTTTGCTGACTCACTCTCCATTGACTACGAACAGACTCTTAGAGCAACTTGCCCAGATGCAGACACCCACATTGCAGATATCTGCAGTTAATCACACGAATCCCACTAATTGCACTCCAAATGAAGAGCGTGACCTGTAAGACATTATGTGAAGGAGATACGAGAGTGGTGGGATAGAAAGACAAAGGTTGCCCTTCTACAAGGAGCAGGATGTGGGATAGGGAGATTTCTGTTGGCTTGAGGATGGAAAGGGAAGATTTAGCTGTTAAATATTTTCTCAACATGCTGATCATGATGAGTCTGGTTTTCAGAAATGCTGAGCAGACATGACACCCACTGAAGACAATAGGAGCTCAGCACTTCTGAAAATCAGACACTTGCTTCTTAGCATTGAACGTAATCTTTACTATTTAAAGCGATAAAAAGGGCTGGGGGACAGGCACGAAGACAAGTGAATGAGCCTCCTCCTCAGATGGTTTGCATAGCCCTTTCTATCATTATTATTTACTGCTTCCACTCATTATGTACAAGGGAAAACTACAGCTGGAAGGTTACGTGGAAATGAAGATTGCAGGTTAGGCAAACTCTGACTGCTGTATTCCCCAAGGCTGATCTACTGGTAAAGTCTAAAAGATGACACCCACTGGAGTGATGGTTGGAAGACAGGTTTTATCTTGCTGCAAGGCCACTGTAAGCTGTAAGAAGCTCCCAGTGGTCCACCTCTGCCAGCGCAGTGTAGTTCACTGTACCCTCAGAGTGAAGCTGTGTAGCTTGGTTGAGCTGACGTACAAAGACATCACTCAAGAAAGAGGTGTCTTGCTCCTTAACCCCCGTTGGTCCTTCTTTACCCACCCAACCTGCTCTTCCATGCCAGTTCTAGTGCTGGATTGACTCTTCCTGGAGCTATCTGAATTCAGAGCGCTGAAGAATTGCAACTCCTTTCTTGCTTTTTTGAGTTATTTCTCTGCTAGGATAATATGCTGAACTGGCTCACTACAGGGCTTGGCAAACACCAGAGCCACTGCAAAAAGCAAGACGAAGTATGAGATCTGGGGAAATGGGTAGTGTGTCCTCTCCCTCGTAGAGATGGTAACATGGTCATATCACCTTGAGGAACTTCATCACTGGCAGCTTCACACTGTGCCTGCACGTGTGTTCTGAAAGAATCCATGAAATTATCCGAGGGCAGTGGGGCAGAGAAAAATTTTTTCTGTTGTTTTTTTTTGTCTTTATTTGTTTTAAACCACCTGGATTATTTCATCAGCATGGTCTGCAGTGTGACTGAAGAGTGATTACAGCAGCACAGCAACAGGGATAAGCCCACTTTGTCACTGCATCACTTATTGCAATGAGTTTTGCAGCAAGAACTGCCAGCAGCCCCAGTGAAGCCCACTGTATTGCAAAGATAGAGTGGAGGGGCAGTGATTCCTGTGCTCCAGCTTCACCATCAGAAGGAAAACAAGAGTTTTAGAAATCGGAAGTAAAATACTGAGGAAGGACTATTAATAAGGAAAGATGCAGAGAGGGCTGAAGTACGCCAGAGACGTTTGGCTTGTCTTGGCAAATAAGGTAACCAGTGACTAGAGGCTGATGGAGTTAATCTTAACACAGGAGATTGGCCTGGGGTTGCGTCACAGGAAAAACAGGTTTAAAGTATTTCATGACGGCAGAGATGCTTGAGTCAGTTGGGTCTTGAAGATTTTGCAGGAAACTAGCTGAAACCAACTGAGTCATTAGTGATTATCTTCAAGAGTTTGTGGAGGATTCAGAAGTACCAGAGGACTGAAGAGGGACAAATATAGAACCCGCCTATGAAAAACAGAGTTGATGGCTGGGAAATGACAGGCTGGGAAGCCTAACTTCAACTTGTGGGCGGATACTAGAAGAAATTATTAAGTAACCATTTGCAAATACCCAGAAGATAATCACCTTATTATAGAGAAATAAATAAAATGTAAATATAATATATGAAATAATTCCAAATAGCCTGACAATTTCCGACAGTAAAAAGTCAGGTGAGAAAGAAGGTAAAAGATGCTATAAAGATGCTAGAAAAAGTTTATAACAGTAAGTTTAGGAAAGTGTAATCGTAGCAAGGTAAGACTGATTGGTATAGCACTTTGGAAGAACAATTGTCAGAGGCTTCTTAGCATCAGACTAGAAGGGGATCTTAGATGAGATATCTTGGTGATGTTTCTTAGGCCTGGTTCTATTCAAAATAAAAGCAATGACTTGTTTTAATAAAAAGTATAACTAAATGCTTGTGAATGACATCAGGCTTGGGTAAATGTACAAGCACTTTGGAGAGAAAGATGATATCTAAAACGATATTGAAAAAATATGCAGACTTGTGAAATTAAATATATGTTATACATATATACTATATACTATATATAATATTATATATATAAATATATTTAGAAATATAATATACAGTCATGCAGTATGCCATGCCAGGGATGGAGAAGTTAAACGCACATATATAAAAATGGTTGGCTGGGCTGCAGGATAGTAGACAAAATTCTGGTGCTCAAAGGGGACCTCAAACACCATACACAATCACTGATGTGATCTTGTACAAGAAGAATAAATCTTATTTTGGAATGTCTTATCAGTATTAGTATCAGTATTATCAGATGGCAGTATTATCAGTAAGTATCTGCTCTGGCAGACTTTTCAAGTGAATTATAGCCAATTTTGGACACTAAACTTTACAAATTTTAGATATGAACTGGTAATCGTCCTGGTAGGGCAACAAGAATAACAAAAGGGTTTGAACATAGGGCTTCAAGAGTTTGATATATAAATAATTCTCCTCTTCTGTCTTAATTACTGCAATCACTTCTCTGCGTCTCAGATGATTCTCTGATTCCCAGAGGCAAAGCAGTGCTCAGGTCCCATCCTTGATGTTTTATCCATCCTGACTTACATTTCTAACTTCAGAATAACCACTCTGAGTTACTGTAAACTCTAAGTATTGCCCAACCCTTTAAGATTATCCCTTGCTCACCGATCTTGAGCTTCTCTCATTTGGAAAAGACTCTCCGAAAGCATCACACACTTATATTTAAAAACATATATTTCCTAACCAAAATTTTTACTGAGTGCAGTAGAAAGACATTAACTATGTGTAAACACCCCTTCATCTGCAACCTTTTCATCCTCAGCAAGAAATGCAGCTTTCTGGGCATGGAGAAGTCAGGTTTCCACCCCAACTCTGCAAATGATTTACTGTCCAGTCACTTGGGTAATTCAGTTACAGCCTCTGCCTATTTCCTGCTGTGTAAATCAGAAGGGATATGAACTTAAAAATCTCAGCGGGGGTGGAAAGTTCTCCAGAGCACAGGAATTATTATTTCCACACTGGCACTACTTCCATTCAGTTTTGTGTTTAAACTATTATTCTCTGGATCTGAATAAGACGCCAGTCTAAAGGGCACTAGAATTAAGGATAATTCTTCCCTGAGTTTTAAATGGGTAAATTCTGCACGGGAATGTAAAAATCTGATTCTGAAATCAAATCGTGGCAATGTAAGAAACAGAAATGTTCTGAAAAGAAAACAAACACCAGTACCTAGGCATCTAACCTAGTTTTTCCTAAACTTTATTCTTGAATATAGGAACATAAATTGTAACTAAATTGCATTTTTATACCAAATTGTTATTTGGACGCCTTTGCTTTAAAAGGACTGATTTTCCTTGCCTGTCTTTTCTGTAGGGTTTGATCAGCAAAAATCCCCAGATATTTTGAAACCAGGAAAAAAAGAATAAAGAATGTGATATAAATCAGAGGATAGGAACAGAAGAAAATTCATCTCATCAGCTACAGGGCACATAGCAAAAACCTGTGGCTGGCAATAGTAGGGACAATAAAGAAATATTTTCCCAGGTATGATAAAAGAAAAATGCATCCTAATTTAGAATCCATTATTGCAGGTAAAATGAAAGAATATCAATAATGAAGCTGGGGGGTGGGGGGTGGGGAGGGAGGAGGGAAAGTGAATGCATTCAATGAAATTTTTGTCCATCACTTGGGACAAAGCCAGATGATGTAGTCAGATCATAAAAGGGATGACCCAGGTAATTACAGGGCTGCCAATCTAGCATTGATCTTAGTCAAAATAATGGAGCAACTGATATAGGACTCTACTAATAAAGAATTAAAGAAAATGAATATAAATCAGCGTCAACCATTACTGGCTTGAGTGTTATGTCACATTTTGTGAGGATACACTACTAGTTTGTGTGATGAGGCTAATTATTAAAATTAGTGCCTGGACTGATGCAACACATCCCTATGACAAATACAGGATCATAGAATGGATAGAGTTGGAAGGGACTTAAAGATCATCAAGTTCCAACCCCCCTGCCCTGGGCAGGGACACCTCCCACTAGAGCAGGTTGCTCAAAACCCCATCCAGCCTGGCCTTGAACACCTCCAGGGATGGGACATCACAGCTTCTCTGATATGATATATGATAGGAACCAAAGGATGGCCAAGCACTCTGGTGTCTGGCTGTTCCACTAACTAGGAAGATACCCCATGAGAGTTTATTTATATTTATATTTATACAGACAAACTGCCCCACTGACTATTTCTGTTAGTAACATGACAAATCTATCACGTTGAAGTTGAATCCTTGTGGGATCCTTCTTAGAGAAGGATCAAGAGTCCTTCATAAGATGAAAGCAGTCAATGGGGCCAAACGTAAATCCAGACACAGATTAATCCAGGCCATACTGACAGGATGGATCATGATGAGGATTCTTGCCCGGGTAATTCTAAAGAGTCTTAGGGAGTAGCATGGATGATCAGGCCAACAGGAGCTGCCAGAAGGAATGTGGGACTCCCAAGCAGGAATGAGAAGAGTTGGTTTTCAGCAGGCATTATTGAAGTGCTGAGATCTATGGCTCAGCTCCACATGCCAGGGAAGGTTTTGAAAAATAGGAAAAAGTTCAGAAAAATTCAGTAACTGAAAGACTGAGGTAAAAAAAAACCAACCCAAACAAACAAACAACAAACCAAACAAAAAAACCTCAAAGCCACACATAGAGTCTCTTTGGGGAAGAGATTGGGGCTCTGGAAATTGCACCATTCATCCTTATCAAAGAGAAATTGAGGTCCATCATGGTCCCAGGACGTAGCTGCTTGGGGAATATGACTTTGTTAATGTGTCCTTTGATCTAGCCTGTAATGGGAAGGTAATATCCCATGGTTGGACCCGTAAGATGGACAAACTCACTTTGGAAATCCAGTGTGGATTTTGAGCGCTAAAGGGAAATTACCACTGGAGAAGCAAGATGCAGGTAATGGTTGGCTCCCTCATTCCCAACCCTTACTGAGGGTTGGCACCCTCAGTAAGTTCGCAGACGACACCAAGCTGGGTGGCAGTATTGATCTGCTGGAGGGTAGAGAGGCTCTGCAGAGAGATCTCGACAGGCTGGATCGATGGGCCGAGACCAACGGGATGAGGTTTAACAAGGCCAAGTGCCAGGTCCTGCACTTCGATCACAACAACCCCAGGCAGCGCTATAGGCTGGGGGCAGAGTGGCTGGAGAGCTGCCTGGCAGAAAAGGACCTGGGGGTGTTGGTCGACTGTCGGCTGAACATGAGCCGGCAGTGTGCCCAGGTGGCTAAGAAGGCCAACAGCATCCTGGCCTGTATCAAGAACAGTGTGGCAAGTAGGGACCGAGAGGTGATCGTCCCCCTGTACTCGGCACTGGTGAGACCCCACCTCGAGTACTGTGTCCAGTTTTGGGCCCCCTACCACAAGAGGGACATTGAGGTGCTGGAGCGGGTCCAGAGAAGGGCAACGAAGCTGGTGAGGGGTCTGGAGCACAAGTCTTACGAGGAGAAGCTGAGGGAGCTGGGGTTGTTCAGTCTGGGGAAGAGGAGACTGAGGGGAGACCTTATTGTTCTGTACAAGTACCTGAAAGGAGGCTGTAGAGAGACGGGGGTCGGTCTCTTCTCCCAAGTCACAGATGATAGGACAAGGGGTAATGGCTTCAAGTTGCGCCAGGGGAAGTTCAGGTTGGATATTAGGAAACATTTCTTTACTGAAAGGGTTGTCGGGCATTGGAATGGGCTGCCCAGGGAGGTGGTGGAGTCACCATCCCTGGAGGTATTTAAGAAACGTGTAGACATGGTTCTTCAGGGCATGCTCTAGTGTCCAAGATTACTGGTTTGTGGTGGGGTGCTGTGTGGGTGGGTGATGGTTTTTGGTTTGGTTGTTGTTGTTGTGTGTTCAGGTGGTGGGTGGTGGTTTTGTTTGTGGTGGTGTTTTTTTTTGTTTTTTTTTTTTTTTGTTTTTTTTTTTTTTACTGTTGGTTGGACTCGATGATCTCTGAGGTCCCTTCCAACCACTACGATTCTGATTCTGATTCTGATTATTCAAAATTTAAAGCTGCAATTCCTTCCTCTACCTCTTCTTTTCTCTCAAAGGTAACCTAGTTCAAGCAAAACCTTATTTGGGGGAAATTCACTGGCTAATGGTCAGTTTATGTGATCACAGCAGTTCTTTCTGCTTTCACCATTTATGATACTGGGATTGAATCTCGTCAGTGATAAAAGCTTCCCAGGTACTTCAATACATCGCTCCCTTTGCAACGTGCTTGCGTAGTATGACATCTCTTGGCTGGGTGCACAACACAGTATTCTTGCTATTAAAAAGTAAAATTAGGGGAGGGAGTAAAGCAGACCTTCCCAGGCCGTATTTGCCTCACACTTGATGTGCGTTTTTCATCCCATAAATTCGTTATGGCTCCAGCTCCCAAGCTTGAATGAACATTCATCTTTCTTCCTTTACGTATATACCCAAACAAAGCTGAGCTGGGGGCTGGCAGTAAAGAAATGAGTCTCACATTATTGGCTTTGCATTAGGTTTGTTTATAAAAGACAGGGCATATTAATCATAGATATCTACACTGGGAGAAGCATGCAGCAATGCAGGAAATGTATTCATTACAAAAAAGCAGGATGTCAAGCAGACCAGGAGGTGCTATGGATTGATGCACTGGCTTCTCTCTCATAAAGCAAACTAAACAAGATTTTGCTCTAGCCCAGACAGAAAGCACAAATTAACCCTGTCCATTTCTGGGTCCCCAAGGAGCATTATAAAGCAGGTGTGTTTCTTTTTTTTACCTTGAAGTTGCCAATTAGTTGTGGCTTTGCACTGGTGTGACAAGTGGTAGGTGATGCCTAAACAAGTAGTTGCTCCAAAGCAAGGTCCCTATTACGCTCCCAGAGAACGTGCCTTCCCCATGTGCAGGAGGTGATCGACACATGAAGGGACAGGCTGAAGAGTCCATTTGCTTCAAGTCTGGTTGCTTCAAATTTAAGAGCTAATCCTGCCTTGACGTTTTAATTCCATGCAAAGAGTCAGTGCTGCTCCACAGGAAAATAACTGCAGAGCGGCAGGAAGTCTGTCCTTAAGGTGGAAATTTTTCATAAAACCAGAAGTAAGGAAACATTCTTCTATCCCGCATCCAAATGCTCAGGCCAAATTACTGGAAAAAAAAACCACTTTGGTACAGATCCACTGCCATCAGAAGACAGCACAATTTGTGCAACTACAAATAAGAGGCAAGAAAGGGACTCTGTCCCAAAGAACTTTCCTTTTTAAATGCATCAGCCACTGAGGGCAAGTTCAGTTTGTAAGAGCTTCAGAAGAGTTATGTAGGAAACCTGGATATATAGTCCCAAAGAACAGAAATTTGATCAAGGGCAATTTATGATGACTTGCTCCTAAATTGCTTCTCCTCAAGTTTCTGCCTAGAAATGTGACCAAAAGCTTTTAGAGGTTATCACATAGTTGTGTAGGAACCTTTTAATGAATGCATATGGTATCAAAGGTTGGTTAGAAGACACGCCATATAGTCACAGTTGCAATGCTAAAATAGGACATCTTTTAAAAAGGCTGTGGTGCTACCATGTGGTAGGGCGCTGTGGTGATATATCACAAACCCCGGTTATCTGTTTAGCATTGCATGACTGAGAAAAGCAGGACTGACAAAATCCCAAGGGAAAGCTGAGCTCATTTCGGTTTTATGTGTTCAGGTACGTTCAGTGACCCTGGAGTTGTTAAGGAACAGCTGTTGATAGAGAAAATACTTAATGCAAAGAATGGCTGTGTGACTCTTGCATAGAGGTGATCTTGGAAGTCGGATACAGGGTATTTTTGCAACGTTAAGGGGAATGCCAGAGGCAGGGAATTCAGACCAGATCAAGACACCTAGGATGTTTAGAATAGTAGAATCATAGAATTGTCCAGGTTGGAAGGGAACTTTAAGATCATCGAGTCCAACCATTAACCTAACACTGACAAAACCATCACTAAACCATGTCCCTCAGCACCACGTCTACCTGTCTTCTAAATACCTCCAGGGATGGTGATTCAACTACTTCCCTGGGCAGCCTGTTCCAACCAAAGGAGACTCTCTCCAGTATATCCACGTGTCTCTTGTGCTGAGAAGCGCAGAGCTGGAAACAGTACTCCAGGCGTGGAATCACCAGTGCAGAGTGGAGAGGAAGGATCACCTCCCTTGACATTCTGGCAATGTGTTGTCTAATGCAGCTGAGGACACCACTTGTCACCTTTGCCACAAGGGCACATTGCTGGCTTGTGTTCAACTTAGTGTCCACCAGGATTCCAGGTCCTTTTCCCCCAAGCTGCTTTCCAGCTTGGTGTCCCCCAATGTATACGGGTGCACGTGGTCGTTCCTCCTCAGGTGGAGGATTTGGCACTTCTCCTTGTTGAACTTCATGAGGTTGCTGTCCAGTCCATCTCAACCATCTTCATGTAGATTAGGAAATAAGATAGATAATGAATTCTTTCCCCCCAGTTCATTGTCTGCCCAGGACACATGGCAGTTTGACTTCTCATATACAGCAGCGATGCCATAGATGCCATAATATGTAACTTCCATCTATATCAGCGCCCTGTCGCTGCCCAAGCTGAGGTGGGAGTATGCTTCCCTTCAGTCACCCCCTAGTTTCAGCCTCCAGCTAATCTGGGATCTTCTTGATCCACACACTCAATCGAGTCTGACAGCCACCTCAGCAGGCCCAACCAAAGAAGAGGGTGGTGGAAGAACCAGAAGAATGAGTCACCCCCCTTCTCCTTCACACCCCTTACAGTCATCAGCAGCTGCAGCCCAATTCAGCTCAACAGTTTACAGGTGTCTTCAGGAACAACTGTCATAAAAAGCTCCCAAAATATGCACTTTTTTTTTCTTGTTTTCTTTTTTCTTTTTTTTTTTTACCGCTCTTTAAATTTTGTACAGCAACAGTTACCCAATGAAAGCAGGAATTAACGGAAACGAAAGGAAATGAGAGACACTGAAGGAAAAACAAACATAATCAGCTCCAGCTGCAGCTCAATTAAACAACCGTTCAGAGAAAACTACTCATTCACAATTTACTCACAGAAATCCACTTTCTTACATTCTCTTCAGGATTTCAGAGCCACAGACGCACACTGCACTTTAAGCCTCCTTACAAAGTAATTTAAGGCCCTCCAAACTGCAAAGGCAAATGGCAGCTGCTTCACTGGCCACTCTCGAAGAAGCTGGTGAGAGGTGAGGCCAAGAGGTGATGTCCCACTTGTGCCTGAAGGGAGAGGTTCATACCCTGCACTGGCATGGATAGAAATAAATAAATCTGAGTTTATTCTATTAAGGGCTTTCCAAGTCTGCCTCAATCCTCTTCTTTGTGGTTTTTTTTTTTAAGAGTATGTACTCAACATTTTTCTGTGCCCACTTGTCCTTTTCTCAAGTCCTCCTCGTCTGAGATGGTCCTGCTGTTTTCAGTTTGCACCAGAAACATCCTATGAACCCAGTATGACCAGAATAAATCTCACCATGCTCAGCTGGTGTCATGTATCCCAGGAACATGATTTAAGAGTTAAATACTTTTCCTTCAGACTCTGACATTGAAGTGTTCATCCTTCCATTGCTCTTCCCAAGAGATATGGACCTGCTGTTTGTGTATTTGCCTCATCCCAGGAGAAAACAGCTTTTATTCCAGCATTGGCACAAATGAGCTGTGCAAGCAGCAGCCATGAGAACTCTTAAACTGGAGAAGGGTTCAAGTACAATATTGCTCCTTCTCATTTTAAACCCAGCTGCAACTGTGACTGAACAGTGTCCTGCAGATGGTCCTCACAGTGCCTTTGTGGGAAGTGTGACCGAAGAAGAATATCGTATTCTTTCCTTGCAGCTTTCAGGTTTTGTTTTTTTTGGTTGTTTTTTTTTTTTTTTTTTTTTGTAATTACCTTAGTTTGCAAAAACGTAAATTCAGAAAAACATGGGTGTAAACAAAGTTCCTCCAAATACTTCTCAAACATAAGTAGGGTTTACCACATCTTTGGATTAAAAAAAAAAAAAAAAAAAAAAGAAAGAAAGAAAAAGAATCTTCTTTTCAACAAGTTATAAAGGATAGATAGATAATACAGAGAGGGAAAGAGAGAAATTATCTCGTCTAAAATCTCCCTGTGACTGAAATATCTGTCAAGGCTTACAACAGGATTTGTGTGTTTGGGGAAAGGGGGATGTTACTAGACCACTGACAAGCTCATAAAACGCCGCCTGGGAAGACCAAGACTGAGTGGCATTTCCAAGGTGGTACCTGTCTATCACGCCTTCATTTCCAGCGTCTGGACACTGGACACTGCTGTACCTTCTTTCAGCATATGATAGTGTGATTTCCCCCATCAAGCACAACCGCACTGACATCGCTTTCCTCCTGCTGCTCATAGATAGTAACTAATGAGATTCTATTCCTGGATTTTTATCGGAGAAAAGTAAAACCTCTAGTCCACTTACAATGGCAAGAGAATAAAGGATTTATAAAAGATGAAAACAAGACATCCACTGCATAATCAGTATAATTACCAGTATTTGGAACCTCAGTTATAAAAACATATTTGTGCTATTTTCAATGTCTGAAAACCACTGAAGTCTGAACAATGCTCTTTTTCCAAACTCACTCCCTCACTGGAATTGCCTACATGCTGAATCACTTACTTCTTTCATGACGGAGTACAATTATCTCAATTACAGAGCCGGGTGTGGGAGCAAATATTGTGTGCAGTTTCCTTATTCATTAAGTTCAGTTTCACGAGGGAATGGCATTGAGGGGCACAGTCACACATTGACTCTACGTATGGGCCAGGGAAGAGGACCTTCCTCAGAGTGACCTACCAAAACATACCACCATGCTCTAGACATTTTCCTTCACAAATACCACTTCTATCTCTCCTCCTCCTCCTCCTCCTCCTCATTCAGTGCATACTCATCATCAGATTTAATATCCTCTTGAAGTATCTGTAAGGATTCAACCTCTGGTGAGTTGCTCCACAGCTCAAGCATGTGGCTGATGTCCTGCATCACATGCTGACAGAGACCTTGAGGAATATGCTGTCACCAAACGGGCCACGAGAATATCCTTGTCCTCAGTCAAGACCCAAGCCTTGAACTGATGGCTCCCCATGAATTCCTCACCAGCAGACTTGCAGCTATTCTGGGAGAGCTGTTTTGTCTTCTTCTCTGACACTTTGCAGCAGTGCAACACTCAGGCTATGCGAGATTCTGTCCATTACCAAAAAATATTTAATTATTTACCAAAACCTCTCCCTGGTGTAACCACCAGCTCTTCCCTTGGGATACACAGGAATGGGAAGTCATGACCCTGGATCACCTGCAAGCATCTAAGAGTGTCCACAGCATAAGCCTCTTGAATAGTTTGGGGTTGAGGAACATCTTTTTACAAAATAGGTATATTCTTTACAGGAAAACAAAACCCACAACTATTAATATTTTAGGTTTGTTCCAGAGCAAATTGAGAATAATAAATTAAATCTTGGGAAGTTTCTGAGGGAAAAACAAAACAGAACAAAACAATACAGAAAAAAAAAATATTGCCCAGCTCTAATTGAAAGCTCTCCGTCCTACACATACCTCTACATCAAGGCCAGGCTGGATCGGACTTTGAGCAACCTGGTCTGGTGGGAGGTGTCTCTGCCCATGGCAGGGGGGTTGGAACTGAATGATCTTTAAGGTCCCTTCCAACCCAAACCATTCTATGATTCTATGATCATTTAATTTAGTTTTTTTTATTTCTAAATTAATCTTCCTTTGAGATCTAGTATTGCCTTCCTACAAATTCAGGCACACTTCTTCCCTTTCTGTTTTAAAAGCCCCCAAAGGCCAATCAGGACATCCTGGGCAGAAAGCTCCATGGGACCATTTCAGGACATTTCTCTGACTCCAGCGTCTCTTTGTCCTGTACCTATTCACAACTGCAGTCCTTGGTCTGGCTGACCAAGAGGAAAGTGCTGTGCACACCTTTTGGAGGTCTGTAAATGACAGATAAATACTACTAATAATGCAACTTAACAGATGTTTTTTATCTTTAATTACCCAGCTTCCATGCAGTAAATTGCAAGACCATAAAAATTATTGGAGTGAAGAGAAATTTTAAAGAGGCATTATTGATTAATATTTTGACACAAAGAGCTGAGTAATTCTTGGCAAAACATCTTACTGAATTTATTCACTGTAAATTGCTTTCAGTACTGGTGAAAGGTGACCAGCTGACAGCACTGGAGACAAAACTTCTCAGAGGCATGTCTTCGCTAGGAAAATGCTTTGTACCTAATGTGGCTCAGCAACACAAAGTGAAAGGGAAGGAAGTTTACAGGTTTTAGACTATCTAGAAGGCCATAATAAACCCAAGATTACTCTGTAATCACTAGCCCAAACTCATAGCTGACCGTTGTGATAAGGCTTTTTGAGTGAAGAATTTCCTCCTTCTAATAAGAAAGCAATTAATGAAAGTAGGCACAGAACCAGCAGAGTGGGCAGGGGCAGTACAAGCTCCCGCAAACACACTTTTCCGTAACACACCTACAGTGTCACACAGAGGGATGATGTCCAAGGATAAAATGACAGTTTGATCTTCGTCACTGCCAAGGAAAACCATCAAGAGTGATGTTTTTTTATCAACATGGACCTCTGCTTTCAAACACATGGTTTTCTCCCCCAGTTTCCAAAAGACATTGGAACTGGTGAGAAACCAAGCTCTAGCTCAGCACAGCTCAGTAAGTCACATAAAGCACCTCCATCTGTAGTCTACGTTGATGGGGGGTGGACTCCTCACAACCTCCAGATTAAACACAGTTACGCCTCAGGTTTTTTAAGCAAGTTGCACCATGTAATGTGGCTTCAGCCCATGCCCTTCTAACTCTCCATGGACCATTGCTTGCTTTCCAAACGTCCTACCTCATGGAGGCATCACACAGTCCACCACACTTGGGAGAGGGATTCGATCCCAGAATATGCCAGAGGGACATCCTTAGATCTGAAAACCTCGTGCCAGTAATATCAGCTGCACCTATTGCCCCATTTGTTGCTAAAAGAGGTACAAGACACATCAGGTCACCTTGGGTCGTCTCTGGGTGAGAAGACATCTACAGGCACCAGCATCCTGGACCCTGCACAGAAGCAGAAGCAGCAGTTGGTGCCAAAGCCGCTCTTCTCTTCACTGAGCAGGTTTTGTAGTAGCCACAAGTGCTTGACAATTTCGAGAGACCCACCAATGAGCTGGCTCTTCTCTAAGGACCACGGAGTTCAGGTGCAATGTTTCCGTGATGTGCGATGGAAAACTTGTCCTTCAACGTATGGCACAGAATTTCACTGAATTTTTTAGAGTTGGAAGGGACCATAAAGATCATCCAGTCCAACTCCCCTGCCGAAGCAGGATTGCCCAGAACACAACACGTTGCATGTTATGGGATAAGTGGAAGGGAGCACCCACCACCTTAGTCCTTTCCTCACTAAACTGGCACTTGCCAATTTACAAGAGACGAAGTTTGTCATAATGAGACACTATTCAATACATTTTCTGCCCAAATTACCACTGCAAAATAGAGCACACATGGTTTCTAAAGAGGGGTTAAATGTGGGAAAAGGAGTGATCTTTGGATGAGAGCGTGAAGAGTGGCTCATGCAAGTGGCAAAAGTCAGTCCGTGGTGTAAATTCCCTGATGAGATGCCAAGCCACCCAGTTCTCACAAAAGCTGCAAGAAGGGGCATAACCGGAGATGATAAACCCTTCCATAGAAGCCTGGTGTTCCTACACCAGTTCAGGTGCCAATTAAGTTCTTGTATTTACAGCATAATGCTGTATCATACCATGGATGGATTTTCCTTACAACATACCGGTAAACTGGGAAAACCAGCGGATCAAATAACACCTTTAAATGCAGTCAGGGTTTCTGAAAATGCTCCAAACCCACTTTTGTAAATATTCTATCCAGAGGTGAGGTATGAGATGAAAAAAGGCGGAGACTGCAGCTTGTCCCGACTCATCCAAGGAACAAGGCAGCTGAGCAGCCCCTGTGCAAACATTTTCAAATGTTGCACTTGGAAAAGAAAAACACACAATTTGGGACCATGAATGAGTGAGAATGGAAATTACAGGGCTGCCTTGCAAAATAAGTGGAAAACAATGGAGTGAAAAATAAGTAGAGAAAGAGAGAGAGCAAGCACAGAGCTAATGATAAGGCGAACTTTTCCAGATGTGAAAATCAATTTTATTCTAAAACTTCCCAGCCTTTTCATTTAGAAAGCAATAAAATTCTATTTGTCCCCTGTTCATTTTCTACATAAAATGCCACTAAGCGACTAGCTCTCGGCAACCACACAAAACGTAATAGGTTAGGACTGCAGCCTTAAAATATGTTAGGGTTTTTTAATGAAACCAATTTATATCAGTTTGTGCCACTGAAAGGGCTGAAGCAACTTAATTTAGTTTCATTTTCCACACATTTGTGGCCAAAGCTAGGATTCAGTTATTTCTAATTCAGCCCTGCTTCCACATGCCTGCCTAAGCCATTTCTAATGGATTTAGCTGGTGACCTCTATTAAATAGCCAGGTGTTTGGCTCTATTAAATGGATAATCTCTTGGTACCTACATGTCACTGCTACAGCCACCTCCTCATTTGTACAGCTTTTTATTTGCATGTGTGCTCAATCAGAGAGCTGAGGACTTTGAGGGGGGAAAATTTATAGCGATAAAACTGACTATTCTTGTAGCTAAAACCTGTCTCTGTCAATGCTGCATGCAATGTCATCATAATCTAAGATTTAAATATTTTAAAAAAAGCAGATTTTCAGGGCTTGGTTCTGAAATGACTAAATAATATGGGGGGTTTTTCTTCTTCCTTTTTTTTTTTTTTATTTTTCCCTGTCTGGACACTGTTTCTTCACTTCATCTTTCTCCTAACTTAGATTAGTGTGACTTCAGTCAAACAAGCTTTGCAGGAAGAGCACGGATGTTTTATTAGAGTGATGGAAATAGATGAGGGAAGAGGCAGAAAGCTTTCAGGCACATGAACCATTCTTCATTCCAAGGGTCTGTGCTCCTCAAAGAGTCTCTGGGTTTCTTCCAAATACGTGGGTCAGCCTAATAAAGATGTGACCTTCACTACAACCACAACACCATATCTAGTGAAGAATCAAGTGTGCGTAGTCAATCCATGTGTTTCATGCTCTCCACTGTAATAATGGTGGCTCCTGTTGGAGCTTACTTCAAAATTTAGTAACTCAGAGAGCACCAACACTATCAGGGCTGTTTTTCACAAGCCTTCTGTTGTGTGGGCTATTTCACATCTAACAGGGAATGAACGTCCCCTGTAGCCATTCCCTTGGTGAGGTATTAATAGTATTTCTCCTCCACCTGCATATAGGTTTTTGCAAAACTCTGTAAGAATGTAAAACTGAAGATTTCCACGTTGGCTATTTTGATAGAAACCAGCCAAATGGTTGTAAATTTATACAGGTCAGGCACACAGATGGGTAGACCTGCAAATGGCATGGGCATAAAAGCAACATATCTGTAGACAAAGCGGAAAGGAGAAGAATGGAGGTTTCAATGAAAAAGAACCACCCTGATTTCTAAAAATTCAAATCCATAAGGCAAACTGGTTGAAAAAGGTACTGGGAGAGAGGTCTTTCCATCTGTCCTCACCCATTTGAAACTCTGTCTTGGCCACGGAGAGTAAGGGATCTCTATCCAATGGCTTCTGTGGATTTGTGGGGGGAGTTTCATTTCGTATTCAGTGGAAAACAGGCAAACAAACTCCTGTGGTCATTTCTCTAAGAAATTATGAAAGGTTGAAGTTCCTTTCATCTTTCTCAGGATGTTTACCTTGCCCATATTCACCTTGCCCCTATTCCCTAGAGAATTAGCTTGGGCCAACATGGTTAACTGTTATGTAGGTATAACATCCTGCCTGTGGTGTCCCATAAACGAAAAGTTCTGGAAAAAGCTTGATTTTCCAAACACTTGGGAGAATTAGACACATGAATGAACAACTCTTTCCTTGCAGGTTTATTCTGTTGTTTTGTTTTGGGATTGTTTTTTTATTTTATTTTATTTTATTTTTCAGTCCAAAATTAATATTCTTTAATCTGGGACTATGCATTTGACAACAAACTTGATGTTAGAATAGAGGATTCCTTCCTACCTGATTTTTTTATACCGAGATAAAAAGCGTGCTGACTATTCTCTTTTCCCTTCTACAAAACGGGAATGCTCTAGTGGACAACTCATGGTTACGGCTACACAGACTGAACTGTGGTCGTGTCAAAGCGTTGAGAGATTCATTCCATACCTGATGGATTCAAGTGCCTGTTCTCTGTGTTTGGAAAGACAATACGTAGCATATTTGGCTCCGGTTAGACTGATTTTCTATGCAGATTGCTGTTCCAATCAGAAAAGTGACCATGAATATAGTCAGTTTACTTCCCACATTTTTTTTACTTCATCTAGGCCAAATTCTATCACTGTATATGGTGACAGTTTTTTCCCTAAGAGCCAGTGTTAAAAAACTTCACCAGGGATTTGATTATCTAGATGTCCGTCCTTTCTCCTTCCCGCATCCTCATCAGTCAGAGAGATTATAAAAGAAGTATTAAAAGATAGTGGTTTTGTTGATGCACAAGGCAGAATACTACGACATCCCCCTTGTTGTAGTGTAGCTCCATCACAGGCTGCCGAGCTAAAAGGAGTGAGAAGAAAACGAATGCATTTCAGTAAAAGCAATCTGAGTCAACGTCACAAAGGAGGAGACTGTCAAGCAGTGGAAGTTGATGTAGTGCCATAAACTGCCAATTCTTGCAGCTGAAAACCCAGTCCAAGGGAAAGAAGCTACAGATACGACATTAAATATTGCTTTATCTTAGAGATTCTAGTTACACTTCATTAAGTCCGAAGGGACAGTGGCGAGGGTGTCAGATCTGACATGCTCCTTCATTTACTTGAATCTATTTGAGAAGTTGAAAACCTCACGCTAACTTTTATTTGAAAATTAAAAGTCTGTTTTAAAACTCTCCCTGTGCCTCCAGCTTTGCTGGTAAATTAAAGATCTCAGCTCCAGGAACTCTGGTTTGGTTTCCCTTCCTGCTCATTTGATCTTGCTTGTTAGCCTTTCCCCTCACAGTACAGCAACTCACTTCAATTAAAGCTTCATTAAAACAACATTGCCATAATCACCATATGTTACTTATATATTTTTAAAGCATAACTGTTACCAACTGATCAAAATACAAGTGGGCATTTTATATGTCTATATTATATAGTGTACATAGACTATATATAGTATACTTAGATTTTCACTTCTCTCATCCTGGACCAGAAGGAATCGCTGAAGTCATTCCTACATCCTGTTCACAGTTATTTCCATTTGTGGTTTCTCAGCTTTGCAGTATCCGTGTTGCAACTGATGTAGCTTTGATTTTCGGAAGGGCTCAGGTAAACAGCAGTTGGGAGGGGAAAAGAATGATAAGGACAAAAAACCCCAACTTTCTAAGTGAAAGAAAAGAATTCCATTGATCTCAATAATATCAGGAGGCAGAAGACTGCTGGCAAACTTTTCAGGTCTTCAGTTCTCTCTCCTATTTTTGTCTTCAATATCATGCAATCCAGAGGGCAAGAAAAACTTGGAACGGGGTAGGGTCTGCGGGACAGGCAGTGCTTTCAGTGGGAAGGAGGAGCTCCAGCAGTTGCAACAACCTCACCACAGCTTTGCGGTCTGTCCTCACTGGCAAGCGCAAGTTGGATATGGTGGCACCAGTCCAAGAGCCATTTTGATGGCCGTACAAAATCATTCTCACAGCGCCGAAGTCCAAATGAAGAGGAGTTGGTGGAAATGACTGGGATTTTCTTGGCATCTCTCTCTAAACAGCCTGTGGTTATGTGCAGATGGACCAGATGATGGGGTCATACATTTCATATGATGTAAAAGGCAATAATGACATACAGTGGAGATGTTTTCCATCCACTATGTTTATACCTGCATTTATTTTTCATTTTCCTGGAGCCCGACTGAGTTTGAATCAAGAATATGGCTCTGGTGCATTACAGAACAGGGAACCCTTTCAGATCCAAGGCTCCCCAAAGTGTGATGGTCCCATGGATCCAAGACCCTGTCTCAGACCCTTGTTTGATGATGTAGAACTCCTAAAGCTCAAAGGCCCTCAGGGCTAGATTGGATACTCAATTAGGATACAAAAGAATACTTATTCCATTTTCCTTTTTCCCCAAAAATAACATAAATGTTACACTGCTATGAAAGTCTGCAGTATTCACAATTTAGAAACCATCTGTTCAAGTTCAAATGCACCGACAGTCTGGGTTCAGAAACAGTTAATACCAAAGAAATACCCTTTTATTTTCTTTACTGATTAAGGTCATATAATGCAGTCCCAACTGCGTCCTGCTGGTTCTCCAAAGATTCAGTAAATGACATATATGAATTATTCCACTGCTAACAGGAGTAGAGAAGGACTGGGTTTTTATAACCTGATAACTTGCTCTTGCTCCTGCTGAAAACTGGTATTATGTGCTGTATCTGGATTCCTTGATGGTATGTGGAAAGATGCATTTTATTCAAAGTGGAAATTTCCAAAGATTTCTGGGGTAGCCAAAGAGAACATACATATGTGAGGAGACAGACAAAGAAAAAGAAAAAGCAAAAAAGACAGGAGAAAATAACAAGTATTTAAAATCTAGGAAAACTAGTTCTTGAATTATTAGCTGTAATTGCATTTAGGCACACATTATTAGTGCTTACTCTTTGTGTTCCAAAGAAAACACTAATAGATAAATTAACACTTTGTGTATCTTCCAAAAATGTATTAAACATGGAACAAGGTACTTACTAAGGCAACAATACCAATCAAAACTGTTCTCCAAATTATCTTTACAAAGCTTAATAGTGTCATTTTTCATACTTGTATCACTGCAGAGCACCCTGCAAAGCTTCACTCGTGCAGGAGCCATCCATGGGATCACAGAATAATTCAGGCTGGAAGAAACCTGAGATTTCTAGTTTGTATTCCAACCTTCTGCTTAAAGTAGGATCATCTATGAGGCCAGATGAGGTTGCTCCGGGCTTTCTCCATTTGGGTCTTGAAACCCTCCAAGAATGGTCACTGCACGTCTCTGGGCAGCTTCTTCCAACATTTGGCTGTCCTTAGAGGGAAAAGATGCAGTCTGAAATGCAGTTTCTTTAGATGCAGTCTGAAAATGTCTTGTTTGAGTTAATATCTGTTGTCTCTCATATTCCCACCATGCACCACTGTGAAGAACCTGGCTTAGTCTTCTTGATGATTTTCCCTATAGACATAGGGAGCTGCCCTCCAAAGTCATCCCTTCTCCAGGCTGAACAAGCCCCATCCCACACCAGGCACCAGAGGAGTGCTCCAGCTGTGACCGTCTCAGTGGCCGCTCCTGAACTTGATCAGTTTGATCAATGTCTTGTACTGAGGGTCTCAAACCTGGATGGACTATCCAGATACAGTCTAACAAGTGCTGAGTAGAAGGAGATGATCACTTCCCTTGATCTTCTGGCTGTGCTCCTGCTCACACAGCCCAGGATACCTTCTTTGCTTCCAGGACATATTGGTCGTTCATGCTCAGCTCACTTTCCATCACTACCCCAGGGCCTTTTCCCTAGAGTTGCTCCTCAGCCAGACAGTCACAGCAGGTTCTGTTGCAAAGGATTAATCCTCCCCAGATGTAGGACTTTGCATTTGTCCTTGTTGAATTTTGGCAGATTCAGGCCAGCCCATTCCTCCAGCCTGTGCAGGTCCTTCTGGATGGCAGCCAGGTCCTTGAGTCTACCAACTGGGTCCTCCCTCAATGTGGAGTCACTGGGAGCATACTCCATCATCTCTTTGATGTTATGGACTTAGTTCACCCATTACTTACCCATTAATTTGACCCATTAACCACTACCCTCTGAGTCTAACCATCCAGCCAGTTTTTACCCATCAAGTTGTCTACCTGTCCAGAACGTAACGTCCTACCTTGGACACAGAAAAATTGTATCCAAGAAAGTCTTGCTAGAGTTGAGGGAAATGACATCCCCTGCTCCCCTCTCACCCCCAAATCCAGTTATTTTATCATAGCAGGCAATCGAGTCTGTTGGGCATGGTTTACCCTTGGTAAATCCATGTTAACTGTTACCAATCACCTGCAAAGCGCCCATTGCAGAACTGGAATATAAAAGTGTTTACCACCCATCTTCCCCCTCTAAATGAAACACGGCAGTTTTACAACACATACAGCAGGAAATGCTTCTTTATGGCAGCACTAATATATCTAGAATATGAGAGCTGCAGATCTTTGCCTTTGACTACACAATTACCCAAACCACGTCAAATAAGGCACGCACATTTTTTGCTCGTCTCTCTCATCCCACAAGCCTCTAAATGCAAAACAGTTTGTTGTCAGCTGTTAATATGGTTCTTGTTTAGAAACAGACTGTAGTTTAATATAGTTTTTTTTTTCTTTGTTTGCCCAGGAGAAAGATCAGATGCCGGTCGCATTCAACTGTTTAATCCACAGTTATAGTTGCTGTGATAGGAATAAAAGCTCTTCACAACCAAGGCACAACTCGAGTTCACAGTTCAAAAGGGGTCATAGAAAGACAACAAAGGGAATAATCAATGTAAATCCGACCCCGCACTTGAAGATCGGCTTTCATCAGAAGGCTATGAGAAGTCAGATGGAAAACAGGGTTAAAAGGACAGTTCCACAAAAATCAATGCAGAGCGACTGAGGAACAGCTCTTAAAACTGGATTAATCTCTCTTTTCTTTCTCCTGTTGAGAAACTTTGACACTGTTGTAGTTTAACCCCAGCTGGCAACTAGGACCACACAGATCTTCACTCATTCCCCCCTTGCCCTGTAGGGTAGGGAGAAGAGGGAGAAAAAGGAGGAAAAAAACCTTGTGGGTTGAGATAAAGACAGTTTAATAGAACAGTAACAGAAGAGAAAAATAGTAGTAGTAGTAGTAGTAGTAGTAATAATAATAATAATAATAATATAATGATAAAAGAATATACAAAATAAACTGATATAACACAAGTCATTCTCACTACCCAATGATCAATTGTCCAGCCCTTCCCGAGCAGCGCTCACGGATTCCTGTCCCCCCAGCCAACCCCATTTATATACTAAGCATGACATCTATGGTATGGAATATTCCTTTCGCCAGTTTGTCCTGTCTATGCTCCCTCTCAGGTTCTACGGGAAGCTGAAAAAGTCCTCTACTTAACGTGACATAAACATTTCCTAGCAACAACTAAACCAATATGTGTTATCAACATTATTCTCACACTAAATGCAAAACCCAGCAGCTACTAGGAAGAAAAATAACTCTCTCCCAGCTGAAACCGGGACAGATACCAATTTAAACCAAGACTTCAAAAGGTATTTGGGTGCCAACAGAAGAAAATTAAGCATTGAGAAATGTACGATGAGTACCGGGAACACAATCCAAAACCTCAGCAGCAAAGAACACGAAAAAGTAACTATCTATGACACTGAAAACTCTGACACCAGAGCATCAGGACAAGGTATCCATAGTGTTTTCTTATCAAGGTATTGGTTAAGAAGTGGTGGGGAATATCACACACCTGGGTAGTCAGCCCCTCAGGCAGGAGCAAGAGGAAAAGGAGCAGGGTTTGAATTTTGGGGCTCAGTTCAGATGTCTAGGAGTCTAGTGACATTTGAAAGACTTTAGGGCATCCCATCTGGCCTCCAACTGCTAGTCCAGAAGGGCACGAGTCTGCCCTAGGTCCTGTATCTCCTATGACACGGATATAATTTTGGATATCTTGAAACCACTGAAATGTCTCAAGTGGCACTAAAACTTTTGATTAAGAACTGAATTGATCTTCAGTGATCTATTTGCTGAACTGCTCTAATACTGATAAGACATAGGGATTAGCATCAGATGCCAGTACCTCTTTTGATATCCCCAGTTTTCCAAATAAACTAGGAAAAGAAATAAAAAAAAAAACAAACTCAAACCAACCAAACAAAAAAAAAATCTGACAGAAGTACAGGAAAGAAAGACAAAGGCCCAGGACAAGGATCCAGCGGTCACTTCGGTACCAGTAAAATACAAAGTGCACCAACCCTGCTCTGCAATTGTGCAGAGAATTAAGTTGTTAGAGTAGTCCCAGCACAGTTTTGGATTGGGCAAAATAACTCTTTCCCAGACGTCTCCTGAGCAAAGTCAAAATGTTAATATAGGTCAGTGACCACTGGAAATGGACACACGTGTTGCAGCCACTCTGTTTGCAGCCATCCTGAAAGAACACACGCTCAACTACTGATTGCTTCAGAGCTACAGAACACACCCTGCCCTACATTATTTACCAGTAAAGGTGTAACCAAGAAGTCTGGTGTCCATCTTCTGATGTGTTAGAGCCCTCCTCTGGACTCACTCCAACAGGTCCATGTCCTTCCTGTGCTCAGGACTCCAGAGCTGGACACAACACTCCAGGTGGGGTCTCACCAGAGCGGAGCAGAGGGGCAGAATCACTTCCCTCGCCCTGCTGGCCACGCTGCTGGGGATACAACCCAGGATGTGGTTGGTTTTCTGGGCTGCAAGCGCATGTTGCCAGCTCATGTTGAGCTTCTCATCCACCAACACCCCTAAGTCCTTCTTGTCAGCCTGTATTTGTGCTTGGGATTGCCCCAACCCACATGCAGGACCTTGCACTTGGCCTTGTTGAACTTCATGAGGTACACATGGGCCCACTTCTTCAGCCTGTCCAGGATGGCATCCTGTCCCTCCGGAGTGTCAACCACACCACACAGCTTGGTGTTGTCAGCAAACTTGCTGAGGGTGCATTTGATCCCTCTATCTCATTCATGAATATATTAAACAGTATTTGTCCCAGTACAGACCCCTGAGGGACACCACTTGTCACCGATATCCACCTGGACACTGAGACATTGATGAATCACAAAAACATCATTCTGCATCAAATCACAGGAAGTTTTCCATGGATTGTCACCCTGGCAAGCCTCAGAGCTCCATTATCTATGCAAATTCATCTTACACTCCCCCAAAACCTGAGAAGCCACCTAGACCAAACAATCTCATTTTCACTGTAGTGCTGCTCCGTTCTGCTCCAACAAAAATCAATATATCTTTGCATTTTGTCCCTCAGATACTAAAACTCCTTTGGAAATCCTATAAAGAATTCAAGGACCCTGCTGGATCACTTACATATAACATCCCTTCAGACAGAGGTAAACTGAGGCATTTAAGTAACATGTGAGGACATGCAAGCAATGGACAGACCATGCATACTCTAGACTCACTATCCTACCTACTGGCCCTTTTTTAATTCTTTTTTGGGGACACTCCTTTTGTCTTTGTGGAAAGAGTTAGTGTTTTCAGCTGATCCCTAAATTGCCATGTACCAGCCCATTCTATCCAACAAAATGCTTCCAGCAGCAGCCAGAGCTCTCTTCTCGGCTTGAACTCAACTGGCCAAAACCCAACCCTGAAGCTTTCTGGCTATGGCAGGATGCATTTATTTTGTATTTAAGGAATAAAGCTAATTCATTTTTAGACCTTGTTGGATATAAGAATCTTCCTCTTATTGATGACAGTATTTACAATGGACATTTTAATGCTTTTCTCCACTGACAAAAAAGAAAACACGATTTTAGCTGAATAAGGCATTTCCTAATGGTGGGACAGGACCTGGAAGCATTACAGCTAATTGAGCTTACTGTTCATAGACACTCAAAGGTCAGGTTGTCTTAGCAGCTTGTATGCTGTCAAGCTGTATTTGTTCTTGAATACATACATCAGCCCTTTCCACCCCAAGCAGTAATGACTGAAGTGCTACAAGCTCCAAGAACCCTACTTTAGAGCCAATTCTTTCTTGTGTTCTAGTAAAACAGACAAATAAAGGCAGGCAGCAAATATCAAGTACACCTCAACCGCCATGTAAGACCTGTGCTTGCAGAAAGAGAATTAGACACACTGTTTTGTGTTACTTTCCTAAAAGAACGGCTTTTCTTTTTTCCATGAATTCCCACAGATTTGAGTATGAGAAGGGACAATTAGGTCATCTCAATTAATCTAGGCTGTCTGCCTTTACAACACACGTTTCTTATGCATCAGGTATAAATCACTTCCTTGGAGAAAGCTATTCTTGAGTAAGGCAACCAACTTGGAACACATCAGAAGATGAAAAACCTACTGCTCCTTTAGTAACTTCCACCAGCTTTTCATTACCCTTACTGTTAGAAATAATGGAGTAAATGTCTCCCCTCCGCCCAGAAAGCGTCTGGCGCCAGTTTCTAGGCATTCATTATTGTTATGTTTTTTTCTCTGCTACATCTGAGAACCCTGAACGACCAGTATTTTCCTGCAAGGACAGTACAAGTACAGTGGAATAAAGTTTCCTCTAACTCTTCATTCTTGTAATCTATATACACTTCTACTTTCTTCATATATGGTATTGTTTCCAACTTTGAATTTTTCCATATCCATTTTAAAATATAGCAGAGATGTCTGTTCTTGACCATCCCAATGCAGAATTAAAACCTCTTCTTGCATCCGAAGGAGGATGCTTGAAATCTAGATTTCTACGAAGTGGAAGTCTTCTTCAGAACCTGTCAACTTAGGCTTATTTTTTGGTCAGTGGGAAGAGAAAGACACAAGTAGGATAAAATTAGAATCATCATAGAATGGTTCGCGTTCGAAGGGAACTTAAAGATCACATAGTTCCAACCCCCCTGCCATGCGCAGGGACACCTCCCACTAGACCAGGTTGCTCAAAGCCGCATCCAACCCGACCTTGAACACCTCCAGGGATGGGGCATCCACAGCTTCCCTGGGCAACCTGGGCCAGGGTCTCACCACCCTCACAGTAAAGAATATCTTCCTAATATATAATCTAAATCTCTCCTCTTTCAATTTAAAACAATTATCCCTTGTCCTATTGCTCCACTCCCTGATAAAGAGTCCCTCCCCATCTCTCCTGTAGGCCCCCTTTAGGTTTGGCCTCTGCTGTTGGGGCCTCTATCAGCCAAGGATAAATGTTGAATACAGATGAGACAAACTGTGTCCTAAAAAGTGCCTGTTTCTGTGCATTGACTATAACAAAAGCATTGACGAGAAGTGTGAAAGAAGGCATTTACCAAGGCGGCATCTAAAGTCAGTGAGATAAATCACACCCACTTGACAGTAGTCAAAGGAATATATCCAAAGACATAGGGCTTGAGTTATAGTAACATAATAACATGTAAACAATGGCAAGAAAACACCACAGTCATGACATTCAGTAACAAAGTTGGGCACTTGGGAAAACTGCTTCTTCCCTTTTACTATAGCACAGATATGGAAAGGCTCGGCCCCTGAACTAGCTCACTAAATTAGATGCTTTAGCTGAAAGGTAATGAATGCTTATAGATGTAACCTTCAGGATCAGAACATATGACCGGCAATCAACACCATTTATTCCCCTCATGTCTAAGCCACAGTTTCTTTGGGGGTCCCTTCTAGGGACCAAAGTCCATTCTGAACCCTTAAGTGAGACTGATCCGGTACCTCAGTCTCTGCTCTTGCGATTGCTCAGTTGATTATCTTCCCTCACAGGGCTGAAAAGGCATTATTTAGCTTTCCTCAAACTTTTAACTCCCTCAAATTGTATGAGAAGCTGCCCCTTTCTTGAGCTATTTCTGCTCCAGCCTGACAGGAACAGTAACTAAAGTGCGAGTCTATTGATTAAACATCCTTATTTTTTTTCCCCTGTAACAGCCTAAGGCATTTAATCAATATGGCAATGCCCCATATCATGGACCAAAGGCACAATATCCAGTGATCATAAACTGCCTCGAAGAAGTGGTGTAAAGTGATTTTATGACCTGGCACCTGCTGAAACGTCCATTCGTAGCGGAATAGATACATACATTTCCTTCTGCAAGCCAGTTACATAAAAAGAATTAAACATCGCAGGGAGCAGCTGTGTAGTTTCAGCTTGACAGAAAAGCCCCCTATGATATTATGATTTCACGTACATCAAAAGGACACAGATTTTGCAAAAGCACATCTATACAACACGCCGTTTATTTCCTGAAGGTGATGCACAAACACATCCCAAGAGGAGAACCCGGCAGTCGATCTAACATAGTTGTATGGATCCTGCTCCTATAATACCTGAACTGCTCACAAGCTTATTATTTCCTGAATGCAGTTCTTCTAAAAACCTTTTTTTTGGACTGGGTAGTATATTTATCATTAGGAAGGTAGACCTGATCTGTGTTGAAATAGTTTTTTAGTAAAATAATGCCACTTATGGTCATTACTCTTGGGGGTATGTACATACTGGTGAATGCCTTACTGCAAATACACTTGTATTTAAAAAAAAAAAAACCAAACCACAAACAAAACAAACCAACAAACACACAAAATAAATAATAGCACTAATTACTTCACTTGGGAAACCACTAGGTACAGAGAGTATATGTTCTGTGGCTATGAGATATGTTTCATCAAAGAATCATTATGAGAATAACCACCTATTCCTCCACACATTCATTTGCCGACCTTCAAAGAAACATAAACATACACCAGAAACTTTATTGACAAATCTTTCCCAATGAAGATCTGCCTCATGTCACTAAGGTCAAAGAGTCTGTAGCACAGAAATTATTTGAATGAAATCCCCCAAAACTTCCCACGGAATCATTTATCTGTTTTCCCTTATTTACCATTTCAAAGAAAACCTCTTTGGCCTCTGTAGATGATATTATAAAGCTAGGCAAATAACGGAAATAGAATAGTTGCAGCTGTTACAAGTGAAGGTACCTATAAAAAGAACATTTTTACTTTTTTTAACTCAGGACATGGTAAAAAAATAGACATTTGTAGTGCCAGCATTTAAGACGGTCGTCCACATCCCAAGAATTTTAAGTGGTCAGAGGACATAGTATTTTGTCAATGTCTTAATTGCCTGGTGGGAGTTTGGCAACGAGACTGCTAATTAGAAAAACTCAGTGGTCATCAGCAAAACTCAATATTCATCAGCTCAAAGCTCTTGAAAATTACAGGTCCAATCAATTTCTATAGAAATCTCAAGACAGAAGCCAGAGCTATTCACCTAACATAAGACCCATGAAAGTCTGGGACCCGAAAGGTACCCTGGTCATCACTACTAAAATCTGCATTTTCCTGAAGTTTGTCAGTCATTTTATCAGGAAAGCCATGAAAAATAAATTCAGTAGTTATCAGTCTTGACCATAATCATGACCCTGTTTGAAAGGGGAAAATTTTTAAAACTTTTGTGCCTAGTCCCTTTTGGCTATAACGAAAGGTCTGTATTTACAACAGTCCTTCACTTCCCTCCATCTCCTACTGCAGACCCTCAGGACAAAAATCTCCAAGCCTGATTTGTATGGTCACATGGACTGTCTATTGAGGTGATAACTGGCCCATAAAGAAGGCGGCACAAGGGGTCGCACTGATCTTGCTACCCTGCCTCTAATACCACAACAAGTGTGGGCATCTGCACATTGGCTTGTGTTATCGAGTACAATTTGGGGTATGGCAAGCCAAAATGTTCACTGTTTAAGATTCAACTCACTTGACTTGAGAAGTCTAACGAGCCAGGTGATTAACCAAATTAACTGTCCTCAAGGGATCAAGTCATTGCATCCTGGAGTAGATCTTTAAAATCACGGAATCACAGAGTTGTAGGGTTTGGAACGGACCTTTGGCGATCATCTAGTCAAACACCCCTGCCAGAGCAGGGTCACCCAGAGCAGGGCTGGACAGGAATGCATCCAGGTGGGTTTGGAAGATCTCCAGAGAAGGAGACTCCACCACCTCTCTGGGCAGCCTGTTCTAGGGCTCTGCCACCCTCAAAAGTAAAGAAGTTTTTCTTCACGTTGAGATGGAATTTCCTGTGTTCCAGTTTGTGCCCGTTGCCCTTTATCCTGTTGCTGGGCACCACTGAGAAGAGTCTTGCCCCATCCTCTTGCCACCGGCCATTTAGACATTGCTCAGCATTGATGAGGTCCCCCCTCAGTCTTCTCATCTCCAGGTTAAACAGCCCCAGGTCTCTCTCAGCCTTTCCTTGTAAGAGAGATGGTCTATTCCCTCAATCATCTTTGTAGCCTCTGATGGACTCGCTCCAGCAGTTCCCTGTCCTTCTTGAACTGGGGGGCCCAGAACCGGACCCAGTACTCCAGATGTGGCCTCACCAGGGCAGGGCAGAGCAGAGGGGGAGGATGACCTCCCTCGACCTGCTGGTCACACTCTTTTTAATGCACCCCAGCGACTATTTGCCTTCTTGGCCACCAGGGTGCATTGCTGGCTCGTGGTCAACTTGTTCCTCAAAATGGGGAAGGATGACTCACCCTCTAAAGGTGTTGATCTTTCTCAAGTCATTATGAAGCAAAGGTTGACAATCAGTTTAGCATAGGTTTGGAGTGAGATACGTGTAGCCTACATAGACATCCTCAGCTCTCTTTACAGTCAAGAAGAGGAAATAGGTTTTCTAGGACAGCCATTGACCTGATAAATTTTAGATGTTTGCTGTAGGAGGAGATGAATTTGTAGAGCTTTGTAACAGAGATGTTCAGAGTGGTTTGAAAGATGTATGAATGGAAATTTCTGTCTGCCAACGTTCCAGATCGAACATTAGAGGAAGGACTACAGAAATGGCATACATTGATATCCAAGGACGCAATGGAAAATAGTCAAAGTGATAAAGATCAGCCAATGTGTCTTCATGCCAAAAAAGACTGACTGAACATTGTTTTGTAGCAGAACACGAGACACCTCAAGGGCTTGAGGTAGTGCTGTTTGTCTGGTCCCACGCAAGTCATCCTGGCCAGAGTACTTGACGCAAACATCTCGGTGACTATGGTATTATGATTATATGGATTATGATATGTGGGTGTGCGAGTCTGAGCAAAATCTATGAGACAGTATGAGTGAGACTGCGTCACTGAGATTGGTTTTGTTTAAAATAAATATCACATCCATATTTGTGTTGCACAGATTTCCTACAAATTGTGCTGTGAACATGCCCATTTCTGTCCCCTGATTATAAAACAAGAATAGGTAAACATTTCAGATGGAGACAGCTACCTGAACGCTCCTGCTTTTCCCAGAATGATATGGGGTTGGAAGGGACCTCTGGAGATCATCTAGTCCAACCCCTGCCAGACCAGGTCCATCCAGAGTAGGTTGCCAGGAACATGTCCAGGCGGGTTTGGAATGTCTCCAGAGACGGAGACTCCACCACCTCTCTGGGCAGCCTGTTCCAGGGCTCTGCCACCCTCAAAATAAAGAAGATCCTCCTCACATTTAGATGGAACTTCTTATGTTCAAGTTTGTGCTCATTTCCTCTTGTCCTGTCACTGGGCACCACTGAAAAAAGACTGGTCCCATCCTCTTGACATTCACCCTTTAAGTATTTATATGTGTTGATCAGATCCCCCCCTCAGTCTTCTCTTCTCCAGACTAAAAAAATCCAAGTCCCTCAGTCTTTTCTCATTTTTTCCAGGTTAATCCTATTCCTCCTCTACAAAAACATAAGCTTAGGTGAACCTCACCTTTGTATACCAGTTTTCCAACTCTGTGATGGGAGAAGTAGTGTCTTCTTTCCTCCTCAGAAGGAAAGCCACCAATATGTGGATGTGCTCTGGTACTTTGTTATGTGGCTCATCACAGTGTCTGGAACAAAGAGTAAACCTCTCTCCTTACAGCTGCTCGTGGCCTTAGAAAATGTCACCCATCCTGGATAAAGAGGGGCTATTGATAACCAAGTACAGGATGAATAAGAAACAAAATTTACAAAGAGGCAGTGACTTCCTTCAGATTATTTCATACTTATGCAGTTATAAGGAGTGTTTAAGGAAATATATCTATGCCTACATATGTAATTGTCAGGCTGGTGTGATATAAAGTTGAAAAATGGCATACAATGCATTTACATGTTACTTGGAATTATCTCTTTTTACTTTAAACATTTTGCAATACCTCAAACGCTCCCTTTCCACTCTATCTTTATAATTATTCTGAAAGAATATACTGGTTTAAATTTTTGTTCAAGGTCATTTTCCTATTTTGCATTAATGTTAGTGTATAACAGAAACATCCAACTACTGTGGGACCGGGGAGGAGCAAAGGTACATAGATTTAAAGAGACTTGACAGAAAACAAGCATTCTGCTTTTAAAGGGGGAAAAAAATCAACAACTGAATTACAGTTCTCAGGAGCACAGCAGGGACGGTACATAATGCCCCAAAAGTACAAATTTATAAAAATCTGATCTACTGAATGACATTTGCAAGAACGCTGCCTTCAGGGGAGTTCTGGGTTGTTAAGGCCCGTTATAGCCTTTGATGAAACACAGTTCCTTGAAATTTAATGTGATGCACCTGAAAATTAAAAGTGTAAGCACTTTTTGCGGGGGTGGTTTTTGCTAATCACAACAGGTGAAGTTCTAATTTCACCGCCCTGAAGGTACAGTCAGAGTAAATACTGATTTTAACACTTAGTCCAGCTTTATAGTGGAGGAATTTGGAGCCAAACATGCTACACTGAAGCAGTAATTTAAATCTCTTCTTTCTTTCAATCACCCTTTCCTCCAAAAATCCACTACCAACAAAACAAACAAACAAACAAAGCAAAAAAAAAAAAAAGCAAATGAACAGAGCATCATTGTTACTTGGATTTATTCCAGATTGAAACCGGGAAACCTGAGACCAAAATTTAGCCCTTTTTAGCTCTAAATATCACTATAGAAACTGTGCAGTTTGGCTTGGTCACTACATCTGGACACACAACAGCAAACACCTCTTGAAATAATGAAAAGGGAACCTTTTTTGAAGCGTGCCGTTTCTGAGCCATTCTCTGTTGGGAGGTGAGCTCAGCTGGAAACAGTCAGACTTTGGTTTTTAGACACGATTGTAAATGCAAATAAGCACAAGCAGATATAAATATGGAATTTGTGCGTGGAAAGAAAGGAGCTGCAGGATAAAAGAGAAAGGAGTAATTGTTTTAATCCTATTAAGAGCCTGATTAATGCAATTAAAGAAACTTATATTTCAATTAGGCTCTGTTTCAAGCTGCTTTACTTAAAGGCACTTCTCCCTGTGGTACCGCTCTTTAGCATACTAGATATGACATCGAGTTTTGCACTGGTAGTACAAACTTTCTGTCCCACTTAATCCAGCAAGAATTAAGTTCTTTCCCAATTTTCATAATTTGGGCCTAAAGGATTTAGAAATGCAGAACAGGGGTATAGGTAGGATATGTAACAGACTCAGATTTCTTAATTTAGGTAAAAAAAACCAAACCCCAAACCATCTTCTGTTCTTCTGGTTGGAGGCTGCAAAGCAAGCAGGGGAATAATGAAACAGTGAAAACACCTCGGAAGGTGTCTGTGGAAATCGTCAATTATTTTGCTGCATTATTTGCAAAGCTCATTGCCAAATTTTGGACTCTTGAAAAAAATGAGGCAACTGTGCAAGAAAAGGGAATAATTCAGCCTGGATTAATGCTTCCTTCACTGAGAGCCAAAAAACCACCCCACATCCACAGAAAACACCTATTCCATTTTTAATTCAATTTGGCACACTGGACACTGCTTGGTAAAGGATGTCCTTAATTTCTCATGACTGTATGGAAGACTGGAAGCTCCTGAGTTGCACTTTCCTGTCAAATTAAAAGTGGGATTTCAAAGGTGAAGCATGTTAACTTTCACATTACCACTCCTGAAGTCTCCCTGAATATGGGGTAAATACCTGAAGAACTTCACTAAAGAAAGAATAGGAAATGTTGACTGCGAATGTAAGAAAAAAAAGCTTAATTGATGAAATGATACCAAGGAACTTCCTTCTTCCTAAGTGCTTCAAAAAAACCACATTTTGCCATTGATTCATTACGTCCGTTCCTCAGTTTGAGGTAGATTTGAGAGTAAAGCACAAAGGGAAAGCAGCTTTTCACCCTGAAAAGCAATTTTCTGTTTGGCTGGGAAAAGAAAAACAAACAAACAAAAAAAAAAAAAAAGAAGAAGAAAGAAAGAAAAGAGTGAGAATGAAAGGAGTGAGAAGCTATGTACAAGTTCAGCCCAAGAGACTTCACAGACCTGGGAATGAAAGGTTTTAAATGAACCACTGATGCGCTCTGATAGAGAATGCTATGGAGGAGAAAAAAAGAAAAGAAAACAAACAAAAAGGAGTGAGCTTCAATGGAAGATTGGCTTGTTATCAAGAGCAGCATCTGCTGCTGTGCAAGCAGAACAAGAATTACAAGGGCTACCTCATACTCAGTCCTTCTGGGTACCGGATACTCACCAGCTGAGGTCATAAAGACAACTTCCCCACAGGGCATGCTCTAGTCATGGATGTGTACACGTGAATCTCACCGGATTTTCATTCATTTGTCCATAAAAGAGCATTTCATAAAGGAACTGAAGATATTTATCAATTCTAGGCAACCTAAAAGCACTGACAGCTGAGCAGAGGTGAAAGTCTGCTCAAATAAAGGAAGAGCTACTAGTGTTAGTCATCCCCGCCTCTCCTGTCCTGGAGATGATAGTGATAGCTAAACCTTTTAGAGAGCAGCTCTTGACCTAAAACAATAATGGAAACATAAGAAATACAACATAATTCATCATTTGTGTGGTGCAGTGATTTTGGATTTGGGGAAGATTACCTACCACACTGCTTTAATCTCCCAATGTCCGTGTATCAACAACCAACCCCATTTCACATGGTGTATGTAGTGGGCCAGTGTCCATGTCACGATGCTGTTCTTTCTGCGTCTGCTGCCTTCATGCAAAACTGGCATGATAGACTTGCTTCTTTCTCCTGCTTTCTTTTTGAGCATCAAAGGGTCACAGTTTGACTTCATCAAACCATCATAGAATCATAGAATGGTCAGAGTTTGAAGGGACCTTAAAGATCATCCAGTTCCATCCCCCCTTGCCCTGGGCAGGGGCACCTCCCACCAGACCAGGTTACTCAAAGCCCCATCCAGCCTGGCCTTGAACACCTCCAGGGATGGGGCAGCCACAGCTTCCCTGGGCAACCTGTTCCACTCTCTCACCACTCTGAGTAAAGAATTTCTTCCTAATATCTAATATAAATCTACCCCCTTTCAGACTTGCTTTGTATGTAGACAAATTTGGAGAGGAGCACCCACACTTATAAAAAGGTTTGGTAAACAAGATCTACTCCAGATGGAAGGCTTAGGAAAAGATTGGAAGAAAATATGGCCTAGGGAGACAGGTTAATTGCCTATAAATACCAAAAGATGTCTGTAAAAAAAAGGAGACATTTGTTTTATTGGTTAGTGAAGTCAAACCAAGTAGTATTAGACTAACATCATGGCAGGGAATATTTAATGCTTCACAAAAAAACACTCTCAAAAAGCCATTCAAGCAATTGATCAGGCTGCCAGAGAGGAACGAAGAATAATTTTCACGGGGAGTATATAAAATTCTCATCTTTTTCTTTGGAACACGGAGAAGATCAAATCAAAGAAGCTAAAATGAAGAGAATGATACCAACTAATATACTTGGCTACTGCTGAATATACTTGAGGTGACCTAGGGCTTTCTCAGCTGTTGGTGGGATGGGTGATGGGCTTTGCAACATAGTCCTCTTCAATTGGCTGCAGAATGAACAGAGCATACATGCATATTTAGGAGATGTGACTAATGCCTTCACCTTTCTCGAATCCGAAGTCTCTAAGATGGTCCAATGTTTCTTCTGAGCTTTAGTCCAAAGTGAGAGATATGTTAAGAAAACTATATACTGTCTGGATGCCTTTTGAATGCATCTAGACAATAAATCCAATTCAAAAGTGACTGATTAAGCCTAAATTTTTAATTCTTTTTCTTTTCACAAGCCCTCTCAGGAATTTTGAAATGAAATGTTTTCAGAAACTGAGAAAAATGCAATTAAAGTAAATTTTGGGGTTGGTTAAAAGTTCTCAGTCTTCACTGCCGGTCATGTCCAGCATGGGCAATCCACGGCAACACTGGAGCAGTACGAACTTCCCACCACCTGCCGCCTTTGAGGCCATTTATCCATTTCCTCCCACAGACTCAACTCTACCAGCAGTCACTTCCAGTGGGGACACCTACACTGGGAACAGTGATGTATCACGCTGCCACAGCTAGATTCATCAGAGCTTAATTGGTCTGCAGCTTTTTGTGGGTTGACATCTGATGGTGCTTTCAAGTCCTAGTTCACTGGTACATTTCGTTAACAAGGTGTCAAACCAGAGCCAGCTCAACGGATGTTGTCTGTTGCGTAGTTATAGTCAAAGTTATCCAGATTTTGCAGGTTTTACAGTTACTCAGGTCGTTTCCTGATGCTGCTCTACCTTTGACATATCCCTCTCCATCTTTCACCTTGCTCCTAAGAGGGTCAACCATGCACGAAGTTGGTGACAGCAAGGAATCTATGGTTATCTTGGCTCTTGGTGGGACGAATCCAGGCTCAGTCAGAACTGATGCTTCAAGGGTTTTGTTGCTCCTTCTCTCCTTCTATGTAGACATAAGAGAGGAAGTGACGTGGCTGCAACATATCTTTGAAAATCCCTATTTACAATGTCCAGATGACAATCAGTCCATTACTGGAGATGAACAACCCAAAGTGAAAGAAGATTGTCTACTTTATTAAACAAGTAGGTGGGAAGACAGAAGATCAGAGAGCATGGAGTCCAAAATATGTCTTCCCTTCCACCTTCTGGAGATGAGTCCTTCTCTTAATGCTCTCCAGTGGTAGATCTGAAACGATCCTTTATTTTACCTTTTGGAAGTATTATGAGGAAAGGCTGCTGAGCCCTTATCAGGTCTTTAGGGATTGGAACTGGATTTAGAAGATGGATCAGAAAAAACCCAGCCATGAGGCAAAATTTTGCCCTACAAGTTTATGGGTGTTTCTCACTGAAAAGCCATCTGTGGATGGTTACATGGTGGTCAACTTTTTATCCATTTCTGCAAACAAAGCATGTACACTGGAATTTTATGATCTTTTTTGAGAACAGTCATTCAACAACCTCTTTCCATTGTTCAATCCTAATTAGCTTTGGATGCTAAAATGCAAGGGAGGCCAAAGTACAGCAATAAAACAACACCCTCTGAAAGCAACGCTGCTGAAGAAGACTGGGGATACATGTTGAAGAAGAAATCTATTTCCTGGTAGCCACTGGCTGTATATGGTAATGGTTATTGATGCAGCAACCGTAGCCAGCAGACACTGCAGGCATTTCATTGCAGCTTTGTTCAGCAAGGCAAGAGATTGAGGAATGAGAAAGAAGAAAGCATCCCTCACCTGGTCCAGAAGCAGCATTGTCAGAGGGTGGGTGGGACAAATTCTGCTATCCTTATAGGGGATTATTCCTGGCCTAGTTCCACGATGAGGCTCCAGATTCGTGACAATGACACCAAGAGCAGAATCTGACTTTGTGCTTGCTCTTTTGCTGCATGCTGGAAAGTATACTCCAAGTAATTAAAGAGAAATGTGAATAAAAAAAAATAAATAATGTAGGCTCTGATCTGCTAGACTTTGCCTCTCGCCTCCTTCTGCTGCTTTGTATTGCTCTGTGGTCTCATTTCCTACTGCACAGATCAGTCCGCTGCCTGGTCTATGTCATGCTGCTCTCATTCCCAAATCCTTGGACTTCCAGGTCTTGCTTTATTGCGTGCTGCTGATCCTCTGCTATGTTTAAACCTTTCTCTAAGTGCAATACCCAGAATTCAACGTCTTCCCTGCCAACACAACTTGGCTTCTTGCAGGCAGTACCTATATTCAGTATTCATTTTCTCTCTAAAATGAATTTCCAGGTGGACAAAGAAATATGTCATCCCTCCCCTCCTCTGTCCTCCAGCATATCTACTTCTAAAAACTGTGAATTCTAGTTGCCATTTCTAGGGGCTTACAGCCAATTAATGACCATCACTTTTATGACCATGGTGGAAAAGATTTGTTTCCATGTGTTATTTGGGATTAGCCTCTATCAGAGCCTAAGGGTCTAAGTACCGCCTCAGTCACCTCTTCATGCTGACTCTATTATCTCTTTTAGCAACTGAAAAAAAGCCCTTGTCTTACCAAATCAAGAATTCCTTTAAGGCCATGAAAAAATAACATCAGTAGTAAAACGACTATGCAAAATCCTCGCTGACCACACTGCAACTATTTCAAAATCTATGGGTCAAAAAATGTTCCTTCTGTTTATAAATACATCACAAAAAAAAAAAAAAAAATCAGAAAAAAAGTGGGAGTGAATCAAACAAGATTGCAAGGAGCACACAAAGTTTGCCTCTGACATCAAAATAAAATCTAGGTACCTTGAGACTCGCTGCACAACTGCCAGAGCTGGTGAACCACACTGATATATTTGCATCCTTGTGAACACTGCGCTTAACCTTGTCATGGAGCTGCAAGAGCAGGCTGCTCTCCTGGAGAGGGCAAGCCAGGAGAGAAGGTGACAGCAAACTGAGCTGGGACAGCAACCTCACCAACAAGGCCTCAGTCCCACAGCACCCAAGCAAGAGAAGAGCAGGTCTGGGGACATTACTCAGGGTCAGCCAAGTGTGCAGTGACCTCCAGACATGTCTGCAGAAATGAAGGAGGTTCAAGGCCAAGCCAGAAAGTCAAGCCATTGGGTTGGGTCACATTCAGCATGCTACATGGCCAGGCAGGACAGACCTACAGCATGGCTCAGACAGGGACCAAGAGCAAGGGACTGAGCCTCACTGCATTTCCCAAGCAAAGGGGTGCTACTCTCATGGAGGCATCTCACAGCTCTTTCTCACAGCAGTGTGATCCCACCTGGAGTACTGTGTCCAGCTCTGGAGTCCCAACATAAGAAGGACATGGACCTCTTGGAGCGGGTCCAGAGGAGGACCACAAAGATGATCAGAGGGCTGGAGCACCTCTCCTAAGAAGACAGGCTGAGAGAGTTGAGGTTGTTCAGCCTGGAGAAGAGAAGGCTCCAAGGAGACCTTATAGTGGCCTTCCAGTACCTGAAGGGGGCCTACAGGAGAGATGGGGAGGGACTCTTGATCAGGGAGTGGAGCGATAGGATGAGGTGTAATGGCTTTAAACAAAAAGAGGGGAGATTTAGATTCAATATTAGGAAGAAATTCTTCACTGTCAGTGTGGTGAGACACTGGAACTGGTTGCCCAGAGAAGCTGTGTCTGCCCCATCCCTGGAGGGGTTCAAGGCCAGGTTGAAACCCAAGCCATTCTCTGATTCTATGATCCAAGGACACAGAGCGGTGTGTATCAGAGCTGGCCTTGAACATGGTCAGCCAAACCCCTGGGGCAAGGGGAAGACAGAAAGATAGTGTCGGTGCACTCAGGCGCCTGCACAAACTTAGGCACAAAGCAGCTACCTCTATGCTCACAACTCAAAGCTGGATGAGGCACAGGCACAAAAGCTGGCTCTCCATCACCCTTGCATGGTTTTTGTTGCACCTTTGTCCTGTTCTCCCAAAGAACCACCCAGGCCCACCGTAGCACAGGCCAGCAACCATTCCTAATGGATGCTGTCACCTTCTTTCTGCATGGGAAATAATTTAACCATGGGGACCTGACCCAGCCTTGGATCCACAGGACAGCCCCTGGCCTTATTTTATTCAGCTGTATAAACACATTCCCTCCTGAATTGTACCAGAACATCCATTTTCCCTCTTCCTACAAATCCTCCTTGTTTCCAGCCCTGATGCCAGTCAAACATAACCAGGGCTTGGAAATCCAATAGCTTGCAGAAGTGAAATGTGATGATTATCTGTTACTCTAGAAGAAGAGTGCAATGCTCCCACATACCTCACCTCCGATGCCTGTGCGGCTCAACTACCTCATCCAAAGCACTACCAAGGACATACACTGTAATTTTATTCACTCCTCTTTCGTGGATATAATTTGGAGAACAACTAGTGATTGCAAATCAAGCCCAAGACACCTGAAAGCCAGGTAGAAAATATTTGGATAAAGCAAAGTGATTTATGGGATTTTTACCCAACAGCGGCTCTAACCAAAGCTGACAGAAAATGCTGGGTATCGTTGCCTCTGTCAAATTAAATCAGTGATTTTGGTCCCTAAAGCAGGTGCATAACAGGAACACACTCTTATTGAGGGGAGGAGGCAGGGAAGGAGGAGAGGATGAGAATGAAAATCAAACAATGATTCATGGCTGCAACATTTTCTGATTAAATAATGATGGTTTGTGATACAATATGAACATGTCCTGTTTACATTGCACCTTGCAGCGTGATCTGACAGGCAACAGTAAAAGCAATTATACAAACACCATTCCTGAAATATGTTTCACTAGATACTGTTACAGATATCCAGTGCTGGAGACTCTGAAATCTCCCCAGAAAGTGTTTCAAGCTCCTTATCATTAGACAGCTTTTCTTAATATCTACTCTAATTCATTCTTGCTGCAATTTAAGTCCATTACTTCTTGTTTTTCCCATCTGTAATAAACAACAGAGCAATGATTATTCTTTTCCTCTTTGTAGCAGACTTTTATGTACCAAGAGACTGTTATCTTCACCTCCATCTTCTCTTTTTTAGCTTAACCAACTCTCTTTTTGTAATCTCTCCTCTGCAGTCAGGCTTGCAAGCTCTCAGGTTGCTCCTCCTTTCACATAAACTCTCAGTAACGGAACCGTGTCTCAAAATGAGTGCCCAACACCAGACAGAATAGTGTGAAACAGATGATTAAGCTTTCCTTGTCTAACGTGGTGAAGACTCACACTAAAGCCACATTACCGAATGATTTTTAACGAACCTAAAGCATATGGTCTCAACCCAGGCATCACCTATCAGCGAAGTAAGAACTCAGACTCATACAATAACGTGGTGGAATAAACTACCCTGCAATGAGATCTGCCCAACTAAGTGTGGCTCATAATCCAGCTACCGAAACACAAGCAGAGTCCTGGGTCTGTTTAGCCTGGAGAAGAGAAGACTGAGAAGATATCAATGCTTATCAATATCTAAAGGGCGGGTGTCAAGAGGATGGGGTCATGCTCTTCTCAGTGGTGCCCAGTGACAGGACAAGGGGCAACGGGCACAAGCTGTAACACAGGAAATTCCATCTCAATGCAAGGAAAAACTTCTTCACTTTGAGGGTGGCAGAGCCCTGGAATAGTCTGCCTGGAAAGGATGTGGAGTCTCCTTCTCTGGAGATGTTCAAAACCTGCCAGGATGCATTCCTGTGCGATCTGCTCTAGGTGGACCTGGTCTGGCAGGGGGTTGGACTAGATGATCTCCAGAGGTCCCTTCCAACCCCTACAATTCTGTGATTCTGTGATATGAGATGCCCTGCGGTATCTGACACATCCACATGGACCTAAGCGATACGACACAGGCCATGTTTGAGACAGTAACAGACCTCAGTCAGTGGGAGTCTGTGGCATCATTGATCTCATCCTTGAGTAGACATATACACGAATCACAACACTTCTTAGCTCTCTAGTGATTATGTAGGGTACCTAGAGTGATGGTACAATCCACATAGTCATGGATTCCTACTTTGGATATGCCCAGAATTAGTTGAGATGACTCCCGTCCCATGCATCAGCTGAGCTACAATGAATTCTACCCTCATATTCTTTGCTTGCGGCAAAGATACGCAGCAGTTGGATTTTCTTTTGTTTAAGATGCAAGGAAACGTGGTTAAGATGTGTGATCCTGCATTGCTGAAAGCTGAGTGCACAGTGATTCCACTCAGAGCTGACATGCAGTCATCTGCCAAGCAGCAAGAGACCAGACCATGGTTCATCCCACGTAAGATGAAGATGACAGAATGCCTTGGAAACACAGGACTTCAAAACAAAGGCAGGAGGGTCCCATTTGGTCTATGGTTTCTGAGTCTTGGGGATATATGCATTGTGTGCTTTCCCAGGAATAAGGCAAAAGGAAGACAGCAAGGTCTATTCAGTTATATGAAAACATGGCATTCATATTCTTTCTAGGTCAAAGAAACTGGAACTTAAAGAAAAATATGATAATGGAATTTTTTATTATATTGCTGATAGCTGAAATCAGTAGTTATTACAGCATTATACTCCTAAATATTCAATATTACATCCTTTGCCTTTGAAAGACACAACTGGGGAGACGTTCAGGGAAAGCTTGGAGACCATGAGCAGAATTTAAGACTTCTCTGCTTAAAAAAAAATAAACTTACCTGCATGTTCATGAATTCTCCCCAGTACTATTAAATCAGCAAATATGACCTGTATAGCGGATAGAGCTCTATTCTACTTCCATTAATGGCAACGAGAAGTGTGCCTTTGACATCAGTGAAAGCCTGAAGTTACAGATTATTTCCTTTTCTTTAAACTCTTTAAAAAAAGTATTTCAGGAAAAGAGTAATATCCACAGGGACAGACTAAAGGCAAATGCGAGCAGATTTATTTTATTTTTTTCTATGTTTCATATCTATGTAAGAAAAATGTCATCTACAGTAAAAAGAACCGATGCAAGAATTGTTTCTCATAAATGGACAGCACTATTGGCTATAAACAAAGAATGATGCATTGTCACTCACTAGGCAAAAAAAAGCAAGCTATGGAAAACATACAAAAGACGGACCCACTAAAAATGGAGCTACTGCAGCATTTATTGGTACATAAAAAACATAATGAATTTTTGACCCACTGTATAAATGGCTTTTTTTGCAGAGTCATCTTAAAAAAAATATAAGAAACACGTTGCAGTTTATGAAGACGACATGGCTCCTTTAGGTGTTTCCTAGTCTTCTAAGATCATTCCACAGAAGACCTCAATCCCAGTCTGCTCCACAGTCTCCCCTATACCTATCCAGTGCAGCCTTGCACTGAAACTGTCTCCCTGCCCAAGGACCAGGAACTCACCAGCCTCCACAATGTCTGCTTAAGGGACTCCACATTATTTGTGGCCTTTTCTGTTTCAATGAGTCATCCAGGATGAGTTCTCTGTTGGATCAAGGAGAGCTTTGATGGTGGTACCGGGAGGGTATGAGAGTGCTCAGCTGGAGGTGGGCATCGAGCACTTGGGAGGTGCTCGGGAGGTGCTTGGGAGGTGCTTGGGAGGTGCTTGGGAGGTGGGCATCGAGCACAAGCTTGGAGACATCATGCTTGGGTGCTGGGTAGTTTGGCATGACTGCCTCTCAAAGATTGAGTTTGTGAGGAGGAAGAGAGGAGGAAGACACAACTAGTCTATGGCACCCCTAGCTCCTAACACTTCCATCTCAGCTGGCAGGGACATCAGAGTTGTCTTCAAAGGCATTCATGTGCAACAAGGCACTTCTCCTTGCCTGATGGAGGGGATCACAGTATCAGAAGACAAATTCTCTATGTTTTAGGAACAAAACAAGAAGCCCCCAGCAGCAGAGCACTCTAGGAGTGGTACTTTCTTTGCCACTGTACTTGTGAACTTCGGAAAAACATTTGGGAGCTTTGTTTCTCTGTGGGCTTTTTGTGCATGCACATGTCCCTTCATGTTTTATACTACGCACTAAAGGGCTCGCTTTGCTTTTGGAGCACGTACTTCAAGAGAGTTTGATGATGGATTTCCACCAGAACCTAGAAATAATGTAACTAAATATGTGTGGTTTCCTGATGTTGACAAAAGATTACTTAGATACAGTGTACAGGAATACAGAAAAAGATAAACTGATGCTGATGTTAACTACTGATGGTCTCCATAGACCATGAATAAGAAGACAAGCCGTCACAACTGATACTATTAGGTTGTAACTGTAGCAGAAAAAGGTATAAAAAGGTGTAAAGATCTTAATTCCAGGACACTGCACACATTTACCCTGAGGATGACCATTAGAGGTTAAAAACAGCACAGGGTTAGATTTTCTACTTACACTGAAACATCTCAAATAGAAATCAAAAGACTCATGAGGTGCAACTCTCACAAACGCAGTAGGACCTAACAAATACGTAGGACCTACGTCTCATCTGACCAAGAATGTTTCTGATTCTTCACAGGTTTCATAGCCTGAATCATTGGACTCTACGTACATTCCTCTCTCAGCCTGAATGTAGCGCAAAAAAGGAAGCAACTGCACCAAAACAAATAAAATAATAATTTCCTACAAAACTACAAGGCCCAGTTGAATGTTTTCCAACTTAAGCTGTTTTAACCGCCTACAAAGATTTGGATATCTCTCTGTAGGTGCCAGTCTCTTTTGTTGACCAGAGGGTCCGGAGGGAGTCTACAACCCCAAATTTGCTCTTTTGTTAGATGACAAAAGTCGACAGCAAGCTGTGTCTGTGTCAGACACTCTGTGCCCAAAATGCCTGTTTTAGGTTAGAGAAGATTACAAATACATCTAAGTCACTGATTTTTAGCTTGTTATGCCTCAGCTTTTACATAAAAAAAAAAAAAGAAGTCAATTATAAGATTTTCACTTTAAGTTTATCTCACTAGTAAGTCATGTTTTTTGGATTATGATCAATAGCCAAGAGGTAAAATCAGTTCTCCTGATGCTTTGTAACTACCAAGTATAATGATAAAATTGGCTTGCTTGATATTAGGTCCAATAAATACACAATGAATAATACTTAGCACTATTTTTTTTCTATTTTCTTTTTTTTTTTTTCTTCAAACTTTTCTACAATTGTTAGCATCTAACTATGTATTGGGTGTCCGTGTCCAGGTGTTGACAGGAGTGGCCTCTGTGGGAAGAGGCCATGGGTTGCCCTGTGCCAGACACAGCCAGTTCCATCCCTTTAAGCCTGACAGTTCAGCCAATGTTCCACCCAAGTTTTTACATCAATTCCATATTCCATAACTCATCAGTTATGGATGATCAATTCCATAACTCATCAGTTTGATTATATGTATCCACACCTGATACATCCACACATATATCTGAAGTTTAAGATTTTATTGTAGTCATGGCAGAACCGCTCAACTTCCCCCACAGAGATTAGGGAGTGAATCAAATAGCTCTAAAGTATACATTTACTAGGTCAGCTGAATCTTTTTCCAGTCTCTCCACCAGCCATCTCCACCAAATACAAAAGGAATTTAGACACTCAAATCAGATGTAGGTCCCTACAGAGCAGACAGATGAAGTCAGGTGTCTTCAATTCAAACTAAACCCCAACCAAGCTTACTCCTCCAGCTGTTTAGAGAAGCACTGATACATGTCATGTAACTGTGGATCAGGTGTAGACATTGAAAACACACTTTCAACTACATCCATTCCCATTGTGCCATCTGACCTGAAAAGCCAGTGAGAACTGTGCTTAGTCACCGTGTTCCGTGTGAGGAAATGAGGAGGAAGCCTATAATCCCCAAACAATTGCAGGTATGCAATACACATGCATCAGTCCAGTGGGGAATACAGGAATGTTTGAATTCTGTCAAAAACAGAAGAGACATTAGAGTTGACCATACAAGAACAAGCCATGGCCTAGCAGCAGCACCTCTTTTCCTATGAAAATCTTTACATGATATAATTATAGAATATATTTCTCTGAAGACCAGGAATTCAAATCTTTTTCATCACCTTTATCTAAGGAAATCTTTTATCTTCACAAAGAAAAACATGCAGTTACTCTTCCAAAGTTAAACTGTAAACTCCATTTTGTCCCACTCTCCACTGAACTCTACGCTTTTACTTCTTAATTTCAAAATGTCTTCAAGAGCTTTGCGTGCTGCTGAAGTCAGATTTAGCGAGACGATGATTCACTCTCTTTTCTCCTCTTGAACATAAGTTGTACTTAACAACTCCTGTTCTCTGATTCTGATAGTGCCAGGCCATGACCTGATAGCTCTACTACAAATACGTCCTACCAGGCCTGTGATTACTTTCAGGAATATGGAAAAGACATTTGATTAAAGTGCTTCCAGGTTTTGTCAAAATGGAAATAAAAGCAATTTCATTTTCTGTAACTTCTCTCTCCTTGCATGTAACTTTCCCTTCGTGATCAATATAGTTATTAAAACACAATAGGGAAATAAGCATTTCCTTTCTCAGCTACTTCTGACCATTTGAGATGCCCCAGGTTTTCTGTAACATTTAAACACAGTTGGCAGAGGTGATTCGTGATTCTGGGGGGAACAATGGGCTTTCATAGTAGAAGCCAGAAACACAGCAGGATTCTCTACTCGGCACAAAAGAATACTAAATATTTATTTTTGGGCAAAGAAATCAAACCCTAACTGCCTCGTAGTTAAGTGCTTTTTTGAAAGTACTTGTCTATCAGCATGAAGGCAAGATGTTTACCTCTAGGGCACTATTCATCACAATGCAATATCCAAGAGAAGCAGGATGAACCATCTTCCAGAGGTACGTTGTGCTGGTTTTGACTGGGATAGAGTCAATTTTCTTCACAGTAGCTAGTATGGGGCTATGTTTTGGATTTGGGCTGAAAACAGTACTGATAATACAGAGATGTTTTACTTAGTGCTGAGCAGGGCTTACACAGAGTCCAGGCCTATTCTGCTCCTCACACCACCCCACCAGTGAGTAGCCTGGGGTTACCCAAGAAGCTGGGAGAGGACACAGCTGGTACAGCTGACCCCAACTGACCAAAGGGATAGCCCACACCATATGATGTCATGCTCAGCATATAAAGCTGGGGAAGAAGAAGGAAGGGAGGACTTTTGGAGTGATGGCATTTGTCTTCCCAAGTAACCATTACTTGTGATGGAGCCCTGCTTTCCCGGAGATGGCTGAACACCTGCCTGCCCATAGGAAGTAGTGAATTAATTCCTTATTTTGCTTTGCTTGCATGCACAGCTTTTGCTCTACCTATTAAACTTTCTTTATCTCAACCCGTGAGTTTTCTCACTTTTACTCTTCCAATTCTTTTCCCCATCCCACTTGAAGGGAGTGAGCGAGCAGCTGAGTGGGGCTTAGTTGGCTGGGGTTAAACCAGGAAAGCTTAGCAAAGAAGCTTAGCTTGCCTTGTACCAGCTGCTTAAACGTTAAGTACCAAGTCAGATGAGATGACACTATACTGACCATAGGTCCCTACACCGTTCCTATGAAAAAGATGAGCTGTAAACTGATGCTTATGAGAACCAAGTAAAACATCAAGGCACAGAAATCAGAAGACAGAATCATAGAATCACAGAATGGTTAGAGTTTTGAAAGGGGCCTTAAAGATCATTGAGTTCCAACCCCCTGCCACAGGCAGGGACACCTCCCACCAGACCAGGTTGCTCAAAGCCCCATCCAGCCTGGCCTTGAACACCTCCAGGCATGGGGCAGCCACAGCTTCTCTGGGCAACCTGTCCCAGTGTCTCACCACCCTCACAGTAAAGAACTTCTTTCTAGTATCTAATCTAAATCTCCCCTCTTTCAATTTAAAACCATTACCTCTTGTCCTATCGCTCTGCTCCCTGATAAAGAATCCCATAAATCCTCATACAGGAATTCAACTCTTAATTTCACTGTTGCTTTGAAAAACAATGTGGCATCTTTACTGACACTAATTATCAAAACTTGATGAAATACCCCAGGAATGGTGGCACTGCTTGGACGGTGTCCCTGTGCCAGAAAGGAATCACTCAAAAAGTGAGCAGAAAAGCACTGCTGCCTGCATGTGAAGATTTTCAGAGGAGGTTTCCAGTATGAACACTGCCCAAGCACGACCATTTTGCTGCTTGATGAGATCTGACAAGCTCAGAGCCCAGTGTGATACCGCTTCGGGCTCTACAGCTGGGACTCCAACCAGCATACGTATTTTCCACTCCTGGTTTTCATGGGATCCAGGTTAGGCATACATTTCCTCTGCTAATATTTCTAAATTCCTAGTATTCCCAGCCCATTAAGAGGCAAGTTTTATACCATTTCTCAAAGGTTTGACCTTTGGGCAATGCAATTGATTATATGTGTGGCCACTGGGCACAAGGATGACTCTTAAGTGTGGTTTTCCACTCAGTAACCAAGGATTTCCATTCACTCCTCTGCTAAACGAGGCCATTAAGAGAAATGTAACTCACTAGTTTATGCCGCTGTCAGTGAGGGAAAATTGCTTTTTAATCTCTGACCCCTCAAAACGAAATTGTACCCTGGAAAGAGATTTTGTTAAACAAATGAAATAGAAAACCAAAAGACAGGATGGGTTTTTTTTTCTGTTGTCTCCAAATTGTCCCGGATCAGACTTGTTCAGCTTTCACACACAAATTCCTTGCCTTTGAAATGCTAAATCCAGACCGTTGTGTGTAATGTAATGGATATTCCTAAATTTTGACTTGATGCAGTCCCAGTGCTGGATACCACCAAGGTGAACGATCAGTAAACACCACAGCTGCCCACTCATCTTCTCACCAGCCAAAGCAGCTTCATCAGTGATGCCTCACCACTAAATTTGCCCCCAACACTTGCGTCATATCCTTCCCTTCTCCTCCACTCTTGCCTTTTCTATTTCCTCCTTGAGAGAGGAGTGATTTGTGCTTAAATAAAAAAGTGAGATCAAAATAGACAACTTTTTAATTTAATTTTTTTTCCTTCCAAAAATCCTACTGGCCATGGTTTTCAATAAAAGAAAGAAGGACTAAGCTACCACCTGGCTGAGTCAACTCTCTCTTTTTGATGGTACAAAGGAAGAGATGTTGAGCTGTGAGTACAAATAACCCGAAAGATTTTACCTCCGCATGCAACAGCACCCAATTGCATGACATCCAAAAGCTCTAAACAAACCTTTTCCCAATAAATATTTGATCACACAGATCCATTATTTACAGACAAAAAAGGATAGGTTTAAATAAATGTTATGGCTCAGACCTCATTGAGGTTAAGTTGCTGCATTCACGCAGCTCATTTATCACTTGGACTGCCGCTGCCTTGAACACCATTTCCTGTGGTAAGCAGCTGTTTTGTAAATGGGCTGCATTAAAATACAGTGAAAAACCACACACAAACAGACGTTGCTTCAAAATAAAACACTCTTAACTCTGAAAACTCAGCCTGTCTTCTCACAGGGAGCCGATGGAGCAAGGAAAAATGAAAGCGCAAGTTTTATCCCAACCACTTGCTGCTGCTGCCGAGGGAAGTCGACGGGCAAAATGATTTAATTGCTCAAACCACTGCCCCAGCCAGCCTTCCTTGCTGGCCACAGCACACTGCCAAGACAAAAGGAGCCTGAAAGTAGGGGCAGGGGATGCAGGCAAACATCCCTATGTGGCAGGTTTTGAGGGATGTGGGGCAGGCAAATCAGTGGGATCGTTATAAGGCAAGGGACTGTTTGAAGCAGCAGTGATGCCGACAGCCGTGCATCAACAGGGGAGGACTGAGACTGGAATTGAGAGCGAAAATGAAAAGATATGGCTTAATGGGAGAGGGAAGGGGTGGGAGGAAAACAAGAGTTATGGAGGAGAAATTGCTTTGAAGTTGGAGAAATCAGTTCTGAGCGGGAAGCCCAGTCAGAGGTTTCTGAACCGAGCTGGTTGCAAGTGCCTCGCTGCAGCCTGAGAAACAGAAAGCAGAAAGGGACTGCAAATTGGTTGTTTTTTGAGAGATTCAGGCAATTTGGGGAGGACGTCTTTTACTAACTGAAGATCACGGCACAGAGTCGTAAGGACTCTGGATGGTGGCAAAGTTTCCTCCTGCCGCTGAAGAGGGGGATTAAGGCTCAGTCGTGTAATTACACAGTCACTTCAGTAATGGCTTTTGCTCGGAGTCTTTTCAGAGCTCTGAGTTCCTACTGCAGCTTTAATTCAGCTCCCATCACTCGCACAGGCAGAAACCGCCAGAAGAAAGAACAGCTTCATAATCCCCCGAATAAAACTTCCAAGTGCTAATTACCCAAAGAAGCAGCAAACTCAGCCCCGCTCTCGCTGGTGGCAGACACGGCTAAGAAACAGCCACATGAGAGGAAACAGCCTCAAGTGGAACCAGGGGAGGTTTATACGGGATATTAGGAAAAATTTCTTCACCAAAAGGGCTGTCAAGCATTGGAATAGGCTGCCCAGGGAAGTGGCGAAATTGCCATCCCTGGAGGGATTTAAAGGACATGTAGATGAGGTGCTCAGGGGCATGAGTTAGTGGTGGGTTTGCCAGTGTTAGGTTGATGGTTGGACTCAACAATCTTAAAGGTCTCTTCCAACCTAAATGATTCTATGAAGTCGATTGTATACGCTGCATCTTATAGTTAGCAGTAGATCGTCAATACATCTCGGTCCCAAATCTTACAAACATCTAACTTCTTCTTGTCCTAAGACATTAAGCAGTTACAAAGCTGCATTTGCATCATGATATTCCAGCCGCACCAGTCCACTTTGCAATCCCATCATATTGTGATTCCAACCACCTGTACACTGGAGTTGTAAAACTATTAGCTTTAAAACGATTTACCGGCAGTGTAAGTCAGGATCATAGGGCATACCCATAGGGAAGAGGAGAAGACAATCTTCATTATCACACTATTTATATGTGGCAAGTGCTTTAAGAGCCTTGCGTGCCAGGAAATTTCAAAGACTCTGAGAAGGTACAGTTGGAAACTCAAATTTTCTTTCATTTTTAAAATACCAAGGAGTTACTTGTGCAAAAGTCGAAGCCAGCCCTTTAATGGTGGTCCCCAGGCAATAAGATCTCTCTGCAAATGTCACATATTTATAAGGCTTTTTTTTTTTTTTTTCCTTAAAACTCCAGCTTTCAAAGTGCCCCTCTGTGTATCCCTGAAAGCCAGACCCAGGAATTGCTTCTTTACAGGAAAAAACCTCATTGTTCCTAGACTACACAAGTGGGTCACTGAACTGTTGCTCGCCTTTGCGATGCCAGTGAATCCAAATGAGCTTGACTTCCACAGAGGATATGGGGAAGGAAAGCAACCCGCATTAATCAGAGCAACACAAGCAGCTCTTCCAAAACAAATTAGCTTCAACAGTCAGCACACAGAGTCCTTCAGTCAGGGTGGCCAAGCTGAACTTAGGCCAAACTTCGCATCAAAAAGAGTAACTGGTTTAATATGTATCCACGGAGTCCGCGTTTGTTTCTTTTTCTTCCCCTGAATCCATCTGCAGGAAGCTATGAACAAACTGAGCAAAGTAAAACTGCTCATCTTGTCGCAGACAGCCCCTCTGTGGGACGTTGGTCCCACCTAAGCTTGTCTCAAAGGCAGGTACTGAGACCATCAGGTGTCTCAATCCCCCTCGCTGTCAAGAAAGGGACGGGTGATATGAATGTGATTCATTTTCCTTTGAAATTTTTGCCTGTAATTGCTATCATCTGGAGTTTCTAGACAGAAGAGGGAAAAGGCATCTCCAGAGGCAGTCATCTGACCTATGTTAGACACAGAACCATCATAGAATCATACAACGGTTAGAGTTGGAAGGGACCTTAAAGATCATCTAGTTCCAACCCCCTGCCATGGGCAGGGACACCTCCCATTGGACCAGGTTGCCCAAAGCTCCATCCAGTCTGGCCTTGAACCCCTCCAGGGATGGGGCAGCCACAGCTTCTCTGAGCAACCTGCTCCAAGGTCTCACCACCCTCACAGGAAAGACCTCCTGGTATCAATATCCAACATTAATGTTTTCATCTGCATTTTGTCCCTTCGTGTTTCTACAGATAATGCAGTGGCCCAGCTTAAATGTTACCTGTAGCAAAAAAAAAGTTTAATCACAAACAACGATTTTTGCAACAATAATTTAAAAAGAGGGAGAAAGAAATCTGCTAATAACGTTAAAAAAAAAGTATTTCTTCCAAAGCTCTGGCAGCTCCCACTAAACCTTTTATGTCTCTGGGATGTAATACCATTTTTTCTCATGAATAATTACAACTAATATAATATAAATATAATATATATTATATACAACTAATATAATATAAATATATTATAAATTATAATATATATAATATAATATATACTTCAGCAGTGCTGAAATCAGAACATATACAATGGTTTACAATGGCAAGGAAAAAATTATGGAAAATAAAGTAAGATAAGCATTTTCTACATCATGGATACGCATTATGGGTATTGCTAGTTTTTCTATATTCTCCATAGAGTCTCTGTAATACCTGACCACCAAGACTTCTTGAAATTACTTGGTGAAGGAAGGGAGTGTTACTTTCAGGGGATGAAGTCTACAGACAATAATGCGGCTGCCAATTATGGTACCCAGCATGGACTCAAGGATTTCCTGTGGCATCAAAGATCGAGAGTGTAATGATGAATTAAGAACATCTACTTTCCTGATCTGTCTGATCCTGAATCTTATAACAAATGTGCCCAACGCTTTTGCTGAGAGAAGTTGCTTCATGTCCAGCGGAGACATACAAGGGCTGCCACTTGGCATCTCACCTCTCTATGGTGACCAGCAAAGAGTTACATCTACCCCATTTTGCAGCTTGCATGGACACATCCACTCCAAAGGGAGAAGATGTGCAGGCCTGTAGGGTAAGAGACAGCAGGGAAGAGAGAAAAGGGAAGCAGAAACATTTGCACAGCCACCTACTGCACCTTTCCATGAGCCAAGAGCAGGGGCTGGCTGCAGGCTGCACTGAGACACCCAGCCTCCTTGTCCAATATGAAAGTTGGCCACCACTACCTTACTTACCATATATTTCCCCCGTATGTTCTCCATTACTGCTGTATGATTTTGTGGTTGGTTTGTGGTTATGCTTGGTTTGCTCTCTGTCTTTTCTTTTTTGCCGGTGAGCGAAGAATTTAGATGGGGGCCATGAGAATTCACACAAAGTAATAAAACACTACTGTTAGCACACACATCTCAAGATGCAGGAGCACCTTTCAAAATGTAAAATGCAGACAAAGAGGCTCAGCAGGAAGATATTCACATTTGTTTAAACATTTCTATCATTGCAGGGAACCTAAATGCCTTATTTTGTACTAGTTAAAGAAAAGCTATTTACTGACGCTTTCTTATGTTAATGTACAGGTTGGGACTGGTGCTCCAAGTTGTATTGTTGAAGTGAGTGCACTGCATTATATGCAAACATTATGCTAAATAAACAGTCACTTAATCTTTATTCCTGACAGAAATCCATTCATTAAGGTCTACGGTAGGTCTTAAGCTTGAATGTCTCAGCGATGTTGACATTTCTGATTTCTCAATTTATGTTTGCATTTGTCAATATACTCACAAGAATACTGCATACACGCACATATTCATATACACATATAAACAGGGATAAGTAACAAATGTATGTAAGAAAGTCTGCATTTACAGGACAATCACACCATACTAGAGGTCACAGGTAACAGCCAAATACATTAATAAATTGGCAGTTTAACAAAAGAATGAAAACTATTCAGTAAGATTTAAAAAACCAGCCTGTGCTTTGAATCTCTGAGCAGCACAGGAGAGTGCAGAGAGAAATGAAAGTGTGTAAAACCACGGCAGCTCCCTTGAAAGCAGCTCACCCACAAAGCTGTCTGGCTGATCGCCCTCCCAAATCCATCCTAGAAATTTCTCAAGCAGCCCCAAATCACACACACGACCTGGCAGGGTGACCTATATCCCACCGCGTTATCCATAGGTATCCAACTGCCACCAACATCACTTCCCACAAAAGCCCTTGAGGGCTGCCTGCCCAGGACTCTTCTTGTCACATTATGGGGACAATGTCCTTTTGGATGGAAGATGAGCAGATATCAAGGCACGTAACAGAGAAGGCATCATATTCCATTTGACAACCCCCAGGCAGGAGGCCAACAACTGCAGTCACAAAAACTTCACTCCGTTTTCTGTCCATATCTCAGGGAACCTCACAAAAAAGGTGACAGAGGGCAAGCTGGGGTCATATGCATTTCTCTAGTGATCCTCAACCAGCAGCGTACACGATAGCTACCTGTACTCTACAGGACATCCGCATCACACATCTCCTTTGCTAGCACACCTTTTCTAATTGATATTTGTCTATACTGACTTGTTTCAAGGGCAAGGGAGACTCCAAAGTGTTTTCCCATAAATACCAGTCAGTAGATTTATGCCCTTAGCGGTGGTTGACTCACTAAAACTGGCTATATCTTCATCTTGATCAATATATTTGAGGAATAAAGTACCTCCTAACTGGGCAGGCTATTTCAACAGCTCCTGCTGGCTGAAGAAAGCGGATCCTTTACACTGTGCTGCCTTCATTTTCTGCCTGACTACTCATTGACCTTCTTAGCCAAAATTGTCATTAACTCATTTGCAGCTTTGCGATCGGCGCTACTGTCAAGTATTAAATTTATTCTTGTCTCATTTTAGACTTCATGCAGTAAAAACGCAACAGGCTATCTTCAAGGCAAATGCAGGATTAAATGCAGGGTGACACACATTATCTTGAATATATGTGTGCCTTCAAAACCAAAACGTAGTGAAGACCACACAGTTTCTGCAATATCAAAGTTCCACAAAAGTTGTTCTTATTATCCACAATTGGTAAAATATGTTTGACCAGAAAATAAGCTGTAGATAATTTTAAAATCACATTAATCCTTTTCAGTGGAGTAAAATGCCTGTAGCTCTTATTCCTTTGGTCTGGAGGCTTCCCCCAGACCTTCAGAATTCATTGTGTCTAAGGACCAACAAGGAAGCACTATGTACCTCTGTGGACCTCAGCTACATTTTTGTCAAAACAAGACTCCAGACACATGAAACTCACTTTGGACTTCAACAATCCGACTTATGATTGAGGAACAAAGAAAACCAACAGCTTTTGTTCTGTCAATCCCATGCAAACAATAACAATTTTTTCTTTGTTCGTTTTCCCTCCCCCCTCCCCTTCATCCCTAGAAAGTACTAAGTATAACCATCAAACAGTTCTTTCTGGTCAAACTATTTTCAAAAAGATTAATATTTTTGGTGTGTGTGTGTGCTTATTCTTGCTCCAATGAAGAAAAGAAAAAAAAACACCAACCAAACCCCTACCCTCAAATTGCCTTTAAGAAGTGCTGAACACCATTCCCATAGCCATTATTCACCAACTACATCAAGCCTTTTGACAACTCAGTTGTTTTTGAAAAGCGCTGCTGCCTGATTATAGAGAAACACTCCAATAAGAAGTACATATACACTTAAATGATGCACTTTTTATGACGTCTTTCCAAGAACATCAGTAGCTAATTGTTGAGTTTCCTACTGGTAAATGTCTCTTTGATATGCAGATCTCTTAATGACTACTCTGATGCAAATTGTCGATGCTACAGTAATTTAATCATAGACACAAGAAAATAGTTTAGGTCTTACTTAGAGTATGCTTATCATCTTTCCAGGTAGCACAAATCCAACGTAGGCCATGTGCCATGTGGTTCCCGCTGCCAAGTGTTCTCTTTATTTTAAATATTATTACTGAATGTATCCGTAGGGGTTTTTAGTCCCACTTACTTGGTGCTGACTGGCTTTTGCCAACTGCTCATTGGCTGACTCTACATTAGAAGATGCAGTCTCAATGTTGGCTTCAATACTATCTGCAAATTAAGACAACAGAAGATAATTACAGGGTACAAACCTAAAACAAAGCCTTTATACCAACAGCAATTCAGTAATTCACTCCTGGACATAAAGAGATGAGCAGCTTCTTGTTTGCAAGCTGCAGTTCTACAGGGAAATAGGAACGCCACACGTTTTGATGAACATTTAACCCATCAGTCAGAGGCAGTGACTGACAGCTCTCCATGTGTTCCTAGACAGGATCATAGAATCATAGAAAGGTTTGGGTTGGAAGGGACCTTAAAGATCATCAAGTTCCAACCCCCCTGCCATGGGCAGGGACACCTCCCACCAGACCAGGTTGCTCAAAGCCCCATCCAGCCTGGCCTTGAACACCTCCAGGGATGGGGAAGCCACAACTTCTCTGGCCACGGAGGATGGAGGTCAACACCTCATCCCATTCCCACTGAAACCAGTGGGAAGACTGATAAAGAATTCAAAGGAAATCAACTGAAGGCTGGTAAATTTACGAGACTAGAGTCAAATTATAGAAGGGACATGGCAGATTGTAACTGAAATTATCTCAATATTAAAGCTCAGGGTTAAGATTTATTTGAGTACATGCAGGTTATTGACCATCCCCAGGTGTCCATACTTGAGCAAGTCACCTTGGACACTATCACAGAGAGCAAGTCCGTATTTTGAAATTCATCCCATTCTACAGTAGCTGCCCGATGCTGATCAGATGAATCACAACCTAAACTCCTGGATCACATTTTCAATCTGCAAGAGGGGGGTTCTGTGCAGATGGCAACAGCTTGAGACACATTGCTGGTACCTAAAATTAAGGGAGAAGCATCTCCCCCTAGATTGCGAGGTGTGACGCTGGGGCAAGCTGGAGGAACCATGAGGAATCAAAAAAGAAAGAGTATCAGCTACACGTTGCAGCTGGCAGCTCCCCACTTCCATCAAGGACAAGTATTAACTTTGACTCCAGATCTGTGCTTAGAAAGCAAAACACTTATTCCATAAAATCTTCAAATAAGGGTTTGTGTTTCCAGCAGAAATCTTAGAAATCTTGACCAGCTTGTCCTCTGAGAGTTGTGCAGCCAATAGTTTCTGGCCACAATGAAAAAGTATGTGCAGTTGATCTGTTTCTGTGTGGTTTAGAGCAAATATTACACCATGGAGTATATGAAAATAGTCAGGAGGAATTCAATCATGGGTAGAAATCTGAAAATAAGGTTCCAGGGATTTCTCTAATCCTTAATAAAATTCATGGAAATTCTTCAACTGATGGTATTAGGACTTGGATTAAGACATGCCACAGAAGATTTAAATAATTTCTTCTTTTATTTTTGAAGGAAAGAACATTAATCAGATTGGCCACTTTTGTGACAGACAGAACATTAATCAGATTGGCCACTATTGTGACAGACAGAAGAATGCAGGTTTGCAGACAAACTGCAGAAGATGGTTGTATTCAGGTTTTGCCAATTTTAAGTGGAAAAGTGCTGCGAGTCTGTTAATGTAATACTGCATTTCTGATAACTTAAAAAAATAAAAAACCAAAACCAAATACAATAAAAACCCAACAAAACAAAACAGCAAAGAAACTGCAAACCAACAGAACAATGGAATAAACAAACTTCAGCTTAACACCTGGAAACCTGTTAGAAGTCTTGTGTTACACCTGGGAGAGATGCTTTTTCATTCCTTTTATTTGAGATTATGCATGCTGTAGTACACAAGAAAAAAGCTACATGGCTAGTACTTTTATAGATTGATATACCATAATTTTATTGGCTATATCCAATGCTTCTCAAACCATTTTTATTAAGACTTTAGCACTGTGGACCTTGGTTGGCACCGCTGACCTCTACCCAAATGCTTTCCTTGCATTCAGGACTCAGCAGGAAGAGATCAAAAGGCTTCTGAGGAACTCAACATCTGACTCTGAAGAAATATCAAATTTTCTTCTACAGAGCCTCAGAAGAGCTGCTTACACACACACCAGCATGACAGCCTTGAAGAGTTTACTTCCAGTATTGATTGATCTGAAGGCATTTCTGGGAAAGCGTCAGATTTTTCTTCGCAATACCAGTAGGAAAAAATGATGCTGAATTACCAAAAGTGATGAACAGAAACATGGACGGCACAACAGCACATTGCAGTGAGCAGCATTTTTGCCATGTGAGTAGATTTACCCAGGGTCTACCTCAAAGAGATGTGCCTGAGAAACAAGGTGTTTCTCGTGAGTGAAACACGGTGGACAGATTTCAACCTGTCTCTTGATAATAATGAGGTCTGAGGTGAGTTTACAAGGAAAACCCTACCACAACATCCCCACAAGGGCTATCACCATCAATTGGTATCACACTCCTGTTTAAAATAATAGATGTCCCAGCTCCAGGGCTAGTCCTAATGCCTTTCCAGCCTATTCCTAATGCCTTTCCAGCCAGACATTGAGGCTGACCCACAAATCAGTAATTTGTCGTTCTACATATTTCATAGGAGTAGCAGTAGAGGGACATTTGATATTTTCAGGTTAGAATTGAGAAATAGCTGAAAAATGGTAGATCTATGGGCTGGACTGGCCCCAAAGGACAGGGGAGTGCTTTCTTTCTGTGTTTGCATGTTCAGACAGTGCTGCATAATTAGCAACTACAAGTCCTGGTCTAATTTCCAGCAGTGTGTAAATGAGCCTCTCTGCATATGGAAACAACAGGGCCCAAGGCAGAGGAACCAAAAGGGCTAATATGTCATCAACAGAGACAGGATGCATCAGCCAGAATAACTTGTCACTCACCCAAGGTGACAAACTCTTAGTCGCCTAATTGTTGATTAGTATTTACTTCTCTGGCTAAGCATGACTACGTGATGCGTAGTTAACCAGATGTTTATACATTCTGTGGAAGTCCATATGAACTAGACACTGGGACAATACCAGTTTGCATCAAGCCCTGATCCCTTCAGAGGAACCTAGCTCTTTCTGCTGCCTGCAGGGGGGCCTTGGATAAAATTAAACACTTTGAACGCCCCCTTAGCACTGCGTGGAATGGGCTGATCATATGTTATGCACTGTGTTTTGCAAACATCATCTACGTTTTTCCCAGCACAGGCTTTCACAAGTAGGATGGACGTGTGCTACACGTCCTACGTGAGTTGCTGTGATGTTACAGGAAGAGGCTGGACCCTGGTGGCAATGTTTCTGCTCACTTGTTCTCCTAAGTGGGGAATACCAGCCTTGGAATACGCAGACATCCCATTTAAAAAAAAATAAATTTTGAAGCAACTTGTAATTTTGAGACACAGAGGGAAAGCTAAAATAAACAAAAAACCACCAAAACAGCTCTAAAACTCTATAAAAATGAGACATAAATATGTAACGCAATTTAACCAGATATTTCTGCTGATTAACACAGGGAAGCAAGGGAAGGAAAGAGAGTTGGGGTCAAATCACATGGAAGTAAGTAATAAGTCAATGATGTTAATGCGTCACTGCCAGCTATTTCAGTGCATCTTTGCTGAACACTAGTGGTGGTTCAGAGCTTCACCTTGCTGACTTCCAGCTCCTTGCCAAGGTACCTGGCTTGGGGATGGAAAGGCAAGTTAGAGATATGGTTTAATGATGTTTTTTTGTCAGTGTTAGGTTGATGGTTGGAGTAGATGATCTGAAAGGTCCCTCCCAACCTTGACAATTCCATGATTCTAAGTATTTCCAGAGGGGCAGTAGGATCCTAGACAGGCTGAAAAAAACCTGCTAAGGGGTCTGCCTTTTGCTTTCTCCTTTGGCTTTGGTATGAACAGACAGGATTCCATTCCCAAATAAGTGGGATAACCCAGTCCTGGGTCTGGGATTTTCCAAAGAGCCTTAATCCCGCAACAATTTTCTGTCCTCAGTCTGTAATGACAAATTTACGGTACAGTTTGAAAACAAACAAAAACCTTCAGGCAACGTTATCACCATTTTATTAAACTGAGGGACAGGGGTGCACCAAAGCAGATGGTGGTTGCAAACAAAAGCACCAAGGAATTGGGAAGAGATTTCTAATTTTCCGGCTAAAGCACATTCTTTCCATAGGAGTAGTGAAGGTGGCAGAGCTAACCAGCTTTCAGATGTCATTTGATATGATTTTATGCCACACTTGTCACACAGAGACAGAAGTCACGATGACCCCAAGAGATGTCTTTCAACCCTATCTATCTACCTGTCTTCTGAGATCCAGCCCTGCTAATGACCAACAGGAGTCTTATACATGAAATTACTGCGGTGATAGTGGTTGGAGTGGGGTTTTTGTCCTAACGTATCAAGGAACCACCTGTATGACCCGAATCTTTATAGCAGCAACAATGGACTGGTTTCACAAGGCAGCACTTTCAGTAAAACTGCTTGAAAGACAGGAAAGTGCCTTGTGAATGAGAATTTTAAAATTCTCCCGTTTGGCAGTAACCAAAATGGGCCCCTTTAGGTTTCACAGTACGCTTTTATTTTTAGCACTTTAATAAGCTTAAGCCTCTTTTATCACGATAACTTCTGGCTAAAAATAATCAATACAACATATTGAGAAGCACATACACAAAAAAAGAGTATTTTGGTAATGTATAAAGGTTTATTTCCTAATTAAAAGCCAAATTTTGGGTGAAATTGCTTCCAGCGTACAAAAGAATTTGGCCGTTCTAATTGCCGTGGACTTGTAGAGTTTTGAGTGAGCCTCATTCCACAAAAAAAAGACCCTCAGGGTCTCTAAAGGCACAACTGTGGATGTTAAGGGGATAGAAAACTATGGCACTTCTTCCAAAATGAAGATTAAAATGGCTTAGTGTTGGTCATTTGCAAATTTCAGTGTAAACGTTAAGTTATAAATTCCACACATGAGAGGTTCTATGAAATAATCTTTCCCATATGCTAAACTAAGGCTAAATGGGTCACATTGGCTTATACTGGTGTAAAGAAATACAATTTTCAGCTCCATGAGTCATCGGGAGCCATGGTTATTGCTTCCAACAAAAGGCAGACAGCACCTAGCTTTCTATCTGATTTTAGCAGAACTCTAATTTTTCACACCATGACCCTCAGAGGTAAGGACTGAGGCACTGAACAACCACTCACCTTAATTTTCCAGCCACACCTTCAAAGACTGCATAAACTACCCTAAAATGTCATAACCAGCCCTTCCTGCTGGTTTTCCTCAGCCAACAGCCCAGAGCCCCAGTCTGTATGAATAAAAGTGGCTATAAGGCGATGGCCGAACACCAGCATAAATTTACAACACTTCAGCTCTTGAGTGATTTACGCTGTCCTTGAAATGCATCTTGGAAATGTCAAGTATCTGCTACATATGTATGCACTGAAAAATGGTATCACCCTGCCAGAGGTTTACCACGCCTCCCAGGATACATCTTCCAGGGATTTCAAATTCAAACGCTGTCCTACGTACATCTACTGGAAAATAGGACATCCTACCAGAGAGTAAGGTACCTCATATCATCTGCTCTGTGCTAAATGGCAGAGCGCAGAAATATTAGCACTTTAGCAGATGCAAAGCAATTTAACATTTTCTCTGATAGAGAAAAGTGGTCTCAAATTACTGATATTTACCACAGGAGAAGAGTTAGCATATGAAGAGCTCCCTGAAGGTGCGTGGTGTGGCCTCTGCCCTCATTGCCTGCTGGGCACTTTCAGCTATGTCTATCACAGGTATCCACAGTTCCCATACAATGCTCTCATCTGGCTCTGGGTAATCCAAGGCTCTAGTTTTAATTCCATAAAATTTGCACATGGGAGAATATTATATCACAACAATAGATCGGATTCACTTTTTTGTTTTTTTTTCCATTTCCATCTTTTTCTGATGAAAAAAAGGTATTTCAACCAGACATTTTATGTGCATAAATTTATGGGTGAATTAGATTTTATTTAATTTCCAAAATGATCTCTGAAAGTAATTTAAAAAGCAAAACAGCACTCAGTCTAGCTGTGATTGGGAAATTCCAGCTACTCGTCTGTAGCACACAATTTCTTTTTCCTTGTGATGTAAACTCAACATTTTTTTTTAATTCTATAAGACATAGAAGTTAAAGAAAATATTATTTCAAATTGGAGTATCACGGAATCACAGAATCACAGAATGACATGGGGTTGGAAGGGACCTCTGGAGATCATCTAGTCCAACCCCTGCCAGACCAGGTCCACCCAGAGCAGGTTACACAGGAACGTGTCCAGGTGGGTTTTGAATGTCTCCAGAGACGGAGACTCCACCACCTCTCTGGGCAGCCTGTTCCAGGGCTCTGCCACCCTCAAAGTGAAGAAGTTCCTCCTCATGTTTAGATGGAACTTCTTATGTTCAAGTTTGTGCCCATTTCCTCTTGTCCTGTCACTGGGCACCACTGAAAAAAAGACTAGCCCCATCCTCTTGACACCCACCCTTTAAGTATTTATAGGTGGAAGATATGTTTCTTTAAAATGAAAATGAAAAAAAAAAAAAAAAAAGAAAGAAGAGATGAAAATAATTATATTTGGTTTTCCAAATCCAGGTAATGAATTGACACAGTTTGAATAAATACCTTCATTTCACTTGCATGCAGTATTTTTCAGAAGTCTACTTTTGTCTACAATTAACACAACGCTCACCTCCCATCACACAGCTGATGGCATAAGCTACCGAGTCCTATAGCTCAGTCAACAGATGAAAGAAGTGTCAATCTGAGTCTGTCACAGGAATAAATGAGGATGACGGGGGTGTTGATTCACATAAATAAATATACTTTATTTCTGCTTGCTGTCTTGGAAAGATCATATATTTTACCCAGGAAGTAAAGCCACCGATATTTATAATGTGCTTGACCCCTTTCGCTTTACACGGCTTGTGTGATTTACTTAACGTACTCGGGCCATGGCCTCCCAAACACAGTCCGGCGGTGGCAGAGTAGAACATCTCCCAGCAGAAATAAAGCAACCACCTGGGCAGCTTCTGCCTTTATGACAGTTACTGCTCAGTTGTAGCCTTACTAGAAACCGAGAGCGCAGCAGTTCCAACTTCCCCAAAATGACTTTGGATAAACTGGTGTGAGAAGAATCCTACCGGTGGCATTAAACCTCCTAAGAGGAAGATCCTTGTTTCTTGTACAAAATTAGCTGGCTCATTAACTGCAAGTATTCCAGCCCAATCGCGTTAGGAGTGTCAAACACAGAACAGCAGAGAAATCTTTAGGTGCTAGTAAATTTGCAAGTGTAGAGTCACCCATTATTCTTTTCCCTATAAACCACCACACGCTGTCTTACCAGCACTATCAGTGCTAGAGCTAAATGCAATAAGTCCATGTACAACAAAGGAAGACACAAAAACTCACACTTAGAAGGAGCAGAAACTGGAAAGAAGCACAAAAGCTCATTAATTTTTTTTGTGCTGCCTATTATCTCGAGTAAAATGAATTGGTCAGAGATCATGGTAGCCCACACCAGTCTACAACGATTCGGCTGGAGCAGTGGTCATCAACCAGTGCCTAACAGGAAACTGAGCCCCTTGCAGACTCTGCAGTGCTGTCCAAAGCCAAGGAAAAATGAAAAGTGATAGTGGAGGCCACGACTGCTGGATTCCAGAGAAACCTAAGAGGGGCCTTACATGATAGATGGGGAGGGACTCTTTCCCAGGGAGTGTAGCGATAGGACAAGGGGTAATGGTTTTAAACTGAAAGAGGGGAGATTTAGATTAGATATTAGGAAGAAATTCTTTGCTGTGAGGGTGGTGAGACGCTGGCACAGGTTGTCCAGAGAAGCTGTGGCTGCCCCATCCCTGGAGGTGTTCAAGGCCAGGTTGGATGGGGCTTTGAGCAACCTGGTCTAGTGGGAGGTGTCTCTGCCCATGGTAGGGGGGTTGGAACTGGGTGATCTTTAAGGTCCCTTCCAACCTGAACCAGTCTATGATTCTAAACAAGAAGAGCAAGGCCAGTGGTCTACAAAACACCATGACATTAAAATTGGGGCCTACAAGGCAATTAAGGGTAGAAATACTATGCACTTTCAGCAGCTGGGGTAGTTTACAATAAAGCTTCATTAGACTTAGAAAAAAACCCACCTGATGACAGGGTACATAGGTGGGATGAACATAGAAATCAGAGGCTGCTTTGGAAGTGAATGGCAAGTAGAACAGATTATCATCGATTCAGAAATACCCCAGTGTACCCTTCCTGCATGGGCTGAGCTCTGTAGTGACATGTAACTCCATGTCTCAACAAGTGGCTGAAATCAAGGGAGCCAAGAGAAGATTTCCCAATTCATCAGAAACCAATAAGAACATAAATGTACCCATTCACATAATAGCCTCCTCTGAGATCACTTAGGAAACTTAACCAAATGAGAGACTTTGCAGACCACATTCAACCGAACGTAGATATTAAATCTGCTACATTTAGGTATTCAGGGACCACTCTCACGATGTGTTCATTTTCTGCAGATGTCCCAACTGAGACACATAACTCAGGAGAGTTTAGTTAAGGATCTCGTTGAATGATTTCCCAGCCCCGTTTGCATTAGCGTATCTGACAACAGACTCTTTGGCTGCACCATTCAGGCAGTCAGACTGGAAGAGGACATGAGCGGAAGAATGCTGATGGACCCTCTTGACTCTTGACAGTGTCTATGTGTTAAAGTAGCCTTCAGGTCAGAAAAGAAACAGTGACAAAACAAGCAACAAAGCTGAGTTGATTTCACAGGCAAAAAAAAAAAAAAAAAAACAAAACCAAAAAACTCCAAACCTAAAAAAATCTTCCCACATTCAAATGTTTTTAAAATAAGCAAAATATTTGCATTCATGTAAATATAGTTTACTGTGAATGAGGTTTATTATTATTATCATTAGGGAATAAGTGACAACGTGGTATGTCAGTGAACACCAGCATCACTTGGGGACAGAATATACTGACACCATCAGTTATGGTTCCCCACAGCCTCCTCCGAGAGAAACCGATGGGTTATGGTCCAGACAACTGGTCTGTGTGGTGGGTGGGGAACTGGCCAACAAGCCGCACCCAGAGGGAGATGGTCAACAGCTTCTTCTTAAAGTGGCAACCTGTCACAAGTGGGGTTCTCCAGGGATCGATACTGGGCCCAACAGTGTTTAACATCTTCATAAGGGATCTAGAAGATGGGGTCAAATGTACCCTGATGTAGTTTACTGATGATACCAAACTGAGTGGGGAAGCGGACACTTTGGGAGAGCCAACCTGCAGGAAGACCTGGATAGGCTGGAAGCGAGGGCTTAACAAGAACCTTATGAATTTCAACAAGGAGAAGTGAAAGGACTTGCATCTGGGAAAACATAATCTAGGACTGCAGCAAAGGCTGGGATCTATATGGCTGGGGAGCAGCTCTGTGGAAAAGGACCTGGGGGTCCTGGTGGACAACAAGCTCAATATGAGCAAAAAGTGTGCTTGCTGCGGCAAAGAGAGCCAACAGGATGCTGGGTTGCATCAAGAAGGGCATCACCAGCAGAGATAAAGAAGTCATTATCCTACTCTGCTCAATGCTTGTCAAACCACACCTGGAACACTGTGTTCAGGTTTGGTCCCCGCTATACAAAAATGATGTGAATGGGCTGGAGAGGTTCCGGAGAAGGGCCACCAAGATGATCAAAGGACTGGGAGGCCTGCTCTATGCAGAAAGGCTGAGAAAACTGAGAAGGCTTAGGGGGAGACCTTATTCCCATGTTCTAGTATTTAAAGGGTGGCTACAAAGAAGATGGAGACTCCCTTTTTACAAGGAGTCACATGGAAAAGATAAGGGGTAATGGGTACAAGTTACTCCAGGGGAGATTCTGATCAGACACAAGAGGAAAACTTTTCACAATGAGAGCAACCAGCTATTGGAATAATCTCCCCCAGGGAAGAGGTAGATTCCCCAACATTGGACAATTTTAAGATTCAGCGGGACTTTCTCTTCCAGCAAGTGGGATTTGCTGAGCAAACATAGATTTGTATATATTTGATCTGGACAATGAGATAGAGGACTGGTACATTAGTTGCTGTGTCTTTGCTGGTGTAATCTTAAAATAGGTGGCCGGTATGTGATCCTGGAATTTCTTCCCATTTTAGGGAGTTGAGGAGGTTCCAGATACACTGGCAGAAGGTTGGTTCTAAAACTGTCCAACAGAGGAAGAAACATGACACTTTTAAAAGTGCAAAGTGTTTTCAGAACAACGTGGGTCTTTCCTCGTGGTGTTGAGAAATGTGATGGAGCAGCAAACGGTGATATAAATGGTGAAAGTTGAATTAGAGCAGTTTAGATGAGGGATGTAGATCTTGCGTGTTATTTTGGCATAACTAGTAGGGTTACATACATAGCTAGGATGGAAAAACAGCTCTTCTAAAAGAAAAACAGAACAGCACTTTCTTTTGCTATGGGCAGAAAAAAAGGCAGTAACTATTATTCAGGTCATCTTTATTCTCTGTTAAAAGACAAACAGAAGCCTACAGAGGTGGACAAATATGCACTTGCCTTCATCAGGTACTAATACAAACACTGGCAGTGGTGGTGTTGACACTTTCTTCAGGGGAACTGGGGATTTGAGGACTCCTTCTCCCTAACACTAGTTATAAAATTGATTTCCTGGAACTATGTCTATTTATCCCAGTACAGCCAATGAAAGAACAAGCTTGCACATGTGAAATAGTGATGTTAAGTGTGAAATACTGGGAATGTTTCAAGCTGCTGAGGCACTTGTAGTTCAGTTGAGTGGCCACCTGTGAGCATGAAAAGCAGTGACTGTAGCTCTAGCCATCACTCCCAACATAAGTTACTTCTCATAGTGCTAAGTTCTTAATCCTTGCCTTGGATGCTTTGGCTGAAGAACCCTTCTGCTGCCATGAGAGTCAAGGTTAGCAGTAGAGATGGCCCTCTTCTAGCCATTTTGAGATCTTGCCATTTGTACATCAGATCCCCAAAATAATCATCAATGCACTCCAGAACCTCCTGGATTATTTATGTCCTGCTGTGTTGTCCCTCCAACAGATATTGGGGTGGTTGAAGTCCCCCACGAAGACCAGGGCCTGCCAACGTGAGGCTGTCTGTAGATGTCCTATCTGTCTGTAGATGTCCTATCTGTCTGTAGAGGGCCTCATCCACTTTGCCTGTCCTCTTTTTATTCCTAACTCATAAAATCTCCATCAACACCTCATCCATGCCCAGGCAGGACTCCATGCACTGCAGCTGCTCTCTCACATGAGGGGCAACTCCTTCTCATCATCTTCCTATCCTGTCTTTCCTAAAGAGCCCGTACCCTTCCAATGCAACACTCCAGTCATGGGAATCATCCCACCATGTCTCCATGGTCTCAACAAAATCGTAGCCCTGCACCTTCACACAGATCTCTAACTCTTCATGTTTATTCCCCATACTGTGTGCATTAGTGTACAGGCACTTCAGAGATGCACCCCAGCACGCTGAGTTCCTGGAGAGGGTTTGGGGTATTTTTCCACAATGGTGCCTTCTAGGCACCTTGCTGTCTACACGCAAGTGCTAGAGGTGATCGTGCCCAAGGCCCCCTTGTGGTGTCACACCACTCCATGCCCCTTATTCAGCAGCCCTGTCCATTGCTCCCTCACAGGACTGCTGGTCGCTCTGTCCCTCCATCATCATTCCTAGTTTAAAGCCCTCCTTATGAGGTCAGCCATCCTATTGGCAAAAATAGTTTTGTCCTGCTTGTGAGGTGAATCCCACCTCTCACAAGCAGATGGTGATCAGCAAACAGGGTCATGTGATTACAGAACCCCAAATCATGTTTCCAACACCAACTCCACAGCCAGTTATTGATTTCTTCTATCAGTGTCCTCCTCACACCCTTTCCCCTCACCAGCACTCTATGTGATGAAGCTGCATAGGGATGCTTTCTTCAAGAGCTCCTGTAAGACTGGGTTGAAAAGGCTCTTTTTACTGATTCAAAGGTAATCTAGTCCACTGGCTTGTTTTGGCTTTGAGGGCTTGGAGTCACTGATACTGTAATGCTTAGTTAAACATTCATGTCAAAGAGATGAACATGAGGATGAACACGGGCACAGGGCTTATTTTCAGAAGACAAAAAATATCAGAGATATGCTGCCCTGAGTCTCCATTTCCCATCATCTGTTTCCCCCTTGCATGACTCATAGAGAAATTGCGCTCTACCATCGAAAGTGTTAATGGATGTGTTAATTAAGGAACTGGCCCATACACTAGCAAGACTGCGTTTGGGTTTCTGTAAGAATTATGGGTTACTTATTATGTGCCATGCATAGACCAGGCCAGCTCTTCCCATTAATTCTCCCCAGCTCAGGTGAACCAGAGAGTAGTTTGTTCTACAACCCTGGGAGAACTTTGCTGAGTGGTGCACCTCACATTCCCTGGATATATGTATTTTCCCCTTGTTTTCTAAATAAGCAAACACAGAGCTTTCATTTCATGCATGTAAGAGGAATGCATTAAAAAAAAAATAAAACAAGTGCCAAGAGAACTGTCTCTTATCATCATTACGTTTGAATTTTCACTGTGGGGGTTTCAACTCCCTTTGCCTCCTGATTCTCAATCTCACTTACTGCTGTGTAATACGAATGTCAAAAGAATAACAGTGGGACCTTTCGGCAATCGGTTGGGAAGACACCTTGAGTGGCTGCCAGGCTGAAAAGATGCTCCTAAAGAAATTATTAAAAATCTGCTGCAGAGAAACAGGAAGAAGAAAGGCTGTGTCAGATATAACAGCAACAAAACCCTTATGCTGGCTCAAAGACAAAACGTCCTACTTAGTCTAACTGTTTCTCACAGGCAAGTTAATACTGGGGTCACCCCTGTGCATGGGCAACATCTTAAAATAATAAATATTGCCTTAAGAAAAGGAGTTGCGAGGAACTTGAAGCTAGCTGATGTATGTTGTCATGTCCCTCAAGGCATTAACATCTGATGTGCTTTTTGGAGATGACTCAGGCTCCAAAATTATCCATGTACAAAAATGAGTTCCAAAAAAAAGCATAAATAATAATAATAAAAAATAATAATAAAAAAAGTAATAAACAGTTGGGTTTAGATATCACCTTGATTTTTTTCTGCACCTGTGAACCTGAGTGGTGTTTCTCAGTGGGATGCAGGTATCTCATTTCAGTGTGAAAGGAGATATCTGATGCTAATGGAAACTTGCAAAGGTATGAGCTTGGCAAAGAAATCCAGAGTGATTAATGAACCGCAGAGAAGAGTTCCTTCCTTTATGACCTACATATGGCTGTCTAAGGACTTGATCCAACTCCCAGGAGCTCCAGTGAGAACTCCAGCTGAGTGCTGCAGGTTAGAAATATCTCCACAAATCTTGCTTCTCTGGAGTTTAGGCCCCTCAACATGGCTTTAGGACAGTTAGCTCTCAAACTTGGAAGCAGACGGTTGCTTCCGAAGCACTGCTGAGTGTTATCATACACTAAATGAGAGATACAGGAGAAAAAAGACTGTTCTTAGCTGCATCAGAAAACAGCAGTGACAGAGACATGGGTCAGAGGAAATTTAAAAGGAGCAGTTCTACTGTGTCTTATCCTTCTATTCACAAAAAGTGGTGACTGTCAGTGATGAGCTGTTGTTAAAGATAATAATCGGGGTTACTCTTAACTCTTTTCCCAAGTTTTCTCCCAGCCACTGGCAGCTGGAGAGCAAGAGGAGGTCAACTAACCGGTAGAAGCTCCAGACTATGCATGTGAGCACATCTTGATGTTAGGCTACTGTAAATTTAATCAGACACACGCTGCAATGTAGAAAGAAAATTCCATTTAGGAGAAGCAAGCTGCTTAATTTTCTCCTCCACCATCAATAATCATAATAATAATTGCCACTACTATTTTTTTTTCTAATTACAGCTCCAGGTAGAAAGGAAGAATTGATCTCTTTCCAGTTAATGTTATGTATTCTCCAGCTTCCTTTTTACAGACAAAAGGGAATGGATTAATCTCACTGAGGATTCTATTTTATGCCAAATAGACCAGCTAACTATCCTTAATATAAGAACCCTATTGCACGGGGCAGCTTGTTGGATCAACACACCACTGAATAGAATGCCCAGAACACAGGAAAAATAATCCCAGCACCAACAAACAGCTGCTCATAAAGGGAACGCACAACATCATATTGGAATGGGGCAGGAGGGTAAGAAAGCCCAGTCTTTAACAGTGGTACCTACCTATTGTGTCTCCTTGCTCATGCACCATGGAGGCCAGGTCTTTAATGATCTGGTTCACATCCAACATGTCACTCTGAAAAGGCAGAGAGTCTAACGTTAATGATGAATGGGTAATACCCAAGCATAAAAGACATATTCCACAGTCAAGCTTTGCAACGGAAAAAAAAAACAAAACCAGAAATCTTGTCTGTGAAGAATTAAAATAAAAAGTTATAATGCTCCCATAGTAAATTGAAAATCCCCTTAAACAAAGCCATGGTTTGCTGGATCTAAATTAGCCATTTGATTCCAACTTTCTATGGAAAGAAGTAGAATGATAAGATTACACAGTTGCTTTTCAGAATTGTGGAGGACTAAGAGATGAAAAACCAACAATAAAATGAGCAGCAAACCCTTTTATTTCTAAAAGAGTTATTTCTGATGCAAACCATTCATCCCAGAGTGCAGATTCTTAGATAGGAAAAGGCCATCTTTCGGGATAGCAACCATCTGATAAAATACTATTCACAAACTGACAGAGGTATGATCAAAAACTCACCGAATTTGAAATCTCATTGGTAAGGCAATAAGGAGAGACCTGTCTGATGAATGGATTTATTTATATATTTTCAAGAGTAAAAAAAAAAAAAAAAAAGTAACGAGATTGAGTACTGAAATTTTCTTAGCTAACAACCAGCAAATTCCAGTGAGCTGCAATAGTTCCCCTAGTTCCTTGTCTTTCTTGAACTGGGGAGCCCAGAACAGGGCATAGTACTCCAGATGGGGCCCCACCAGGGCTGACTAGAGGGGGAGGATCACCTCCCTCAACCTGCTGGCCACATTCTTTCTAAGACACCCCAGGAGACCATTGGCCTTCTTGGCCACAAGGACACATTGTTGTCTTATGGGCAACTTATTGTCCACCAGGACTCCCAGGTTCCTCCCTGCAGAGCTGCTTTCCAGTAGATCAACCCCTAACCTGTAGTGGTGCATGGGGTTATTCCTCCCCGGGTGCAGGACCCTACACTTGCCCTTGTTGAACTTCATTAGGTTCCTCTCTGCCCAACTCTCTAACCTGTCCAGGTCTTGCTGGATGGTAGCACATCTTGATGGTGGTGACACAGATTCCTAAGAATCTGCTTCTCCCAAGGCTAATTGCACAGTAATTCATTTATCTGCTTGGGTCCTGTTGCAAGTCTAGTCCATCATGTCAATAGCTCCATTTTCTTCCACCCCACTTTTAAAGACCTCAGCTTCCTTAATGGCAAATTTAGAAAATGATGCAAAAATAATCCACACCCTTCTACTGAAGTTTGTTCTGAGAGCATAAGTGGTGTAACATTTAATCATATAATGCAATAGAATAGCATTAATTTGCAGTGAAACCTAGGAGTCCCATTGTGAATTCTAGAACACACCAAATTGTTGAATAACTGAAGAAGTAGGAGAAACAAACGGTTTACAAGTTGTGACGAATCATAATAAAACAAAAACCAAAAACCCCAAGCAAAGACTGGGTAATGCATCACAAAATGCACTTCATTCATTGACTTGTCAAGTACAATGAGGCTTTAATTATGTATGGCATTATTCATAACTTGTAAATACTGCAGAATATTTTGTAAAAGCAAGGAACTTTAAGTAACTTGAGATTGCACTTGAGCACTGTGGCAGTAAATCATTGCCAGGAAATGAGGAGAAATTAGTTGTCACTTTTTGGGATGGGGGAGTTGCTTGTGTTTTTTTGTAAGAATCTTTAAAAGGAGAAAGCTAAAGTTTAGCAAAATGTTAAGAACTGAGAATTAACTTTAAGGTGTTATTCTGCTCTCATTTAACTGCTTAGTAAAAGATGATTAAGGAAAAATTAAACAAACAAATAATAATACTAAAAAAGCCCAGAATGCTCGTTTGTCTCTCCTGGCTAAATTGCCACTGACATCAGTCTTTGGTTTCTGTTATTTGCAACACAAACAAAGCTCTTCATTTGGTCTGTTTTGTTTTGTTCTCCTTCTTTTACAGCACTTTAAGTGAAAGCAGCTTAAGACTCACAAGCTTATTTTTGCATGTACATTTGGTTAGATAGAGGTTACTGCAATATATTGAATTATACATGTCCCTTCCAAGTATTTCCATTGGAATAAAACAAGCGGGCAAATTGGTCTGAGAAAGATCAGATGCTATACTGACTCCTATAGGGTCCTCCTCAGCTAATTATCTGCAAAGGAGCTGAGCTATGTGCCTGCTGATCCCTGGATATTATAACAAGGAGGGGAGAATGAGAAAGGAAATTCAATGTTGTATACGAAAAGAATATCTGTTTCAGATTTACCATTTATATCCAGGTACTTGGGACGAAACAGCCATCTGCTGCTGCAGAGTATAGATCCTTTTCATAACATTCTAACAGCACTTAAAATTATTGTTCAGCAAATATGCATTCCTTAAAAGCCAGCCACTGAGCTGTTTGGAAGGAAAAAATGCGACTACTGTATTTAAGGAAAAACAAAAAGGGGGGAGTTGTAAAGCACAGAGCACAAAGCAATCTGACCTGAAGCAAGGAATCTGTTGAATAATTTAACCTGGCAATGCGAAGTTTCAAAGTCCCTGATATATGTAAGCAAAACAAAAGAAAAAATAGAAGAAAGAAAAATAGCCAGAAATAAAGACCTTCCATAATGGAATATACCTCGGAGCTATGTTCCTGTTCCTTCTTGCCAGGTTAGCTCCGTCATGAAGTACCTCTGAACTCACCAGGCATCAAAGTTTGTTAGCAAAATCCGATTGCCTTTGGTTTCCCATGTTTGCACATACTATGCGGAATCCACAGCGAAATACAGCTCCTCATAAATCCCTTTGACTCGCCAGAAACCAGGAGTACAAGAGCTTGCTACCGTTCCAAAACCGCTGTCTCCCTGCCAGCTAACGAGGCCGGGCTTTCTTGGGTTTTAATCAACACCGGCCTTTCTTATCTGGCAACAATTCACTCCCTACATTCGGCAGCAAGAGGGAGACATTTAAATTGTTTCATCTAAATCCTCTTTTTTTTTTTTTTTTTTTTCCCAAAGGAGAAATCTATCACACAGATTAATACACAGGATTTGATGTCATCCACGCTGGAACAAAAAGGATTAAGACTAATAATCAGTAAAATCAGAGATGACATAAAGAAATGGCAATAACTGAAGATGACTAAATCAAGAGGAGAAGGGCCAATAAACAAGTCATGCAGATGAGAAAAACAGAGAAATGAAAGAGTTTGGGATCCTAACAATCTGAGGGATTAACTCCCACTAGGGAAAGTTAGTTTGGAAACTTCTTAACAGAAAGTACTGGGTAAAACGGCAGGACTATTTGAGTCTATAACCTAACTTGGTAAGTGAATAATGTCACCACGAAGTACTGAGGTTTTGGAAAAAAAATCTGAAATTCCACCTCTGGCACAGAAACTGTTGGAAACATGCATTTGCAGATAAACTAGAAAGCTACATATCTCATTTTTTTACTTTAACAAGACCACATTTTCAGCATTTTTTAAATTAATCTGGGAGCAAGTTGGGTTGTAAAACCCAGACATTGTCACCAAGATGGGAACAACCTAAGCATAAATCCCAGCAGCCCGCTTCCCCACAGGATGAACACTACTGAGGTATTTGCCAAGACGGCAAATAAGTAAACTTCCTTTCTCTTCCACTGTCATCCTTAGTGGGGGGTGAAGATTTATGCACACTGAAAACTTCTAACATAGCCCTGACCTTAATGATGTTCTAAGGATACTTGTGTATTCCAGCCACGAGAACGGCGTTAAGTAAACCAGAGAGGGGAAACACGCTCTCTTCAGAAGGACACGGAACAAGCATGTGCTGTCAATAATTTCTCTCTCCCATTTAGCCCGACCCCAGCATCCTTTATCAATGTCACCTCAGGTCCTCGAGGGAAGAGTCACACTTATTTCTAAGAGCGTTTGGCTGAGGTTTGTATGAAAAATGGGATCAGAAATATCACTGCTCGGTCCTATTTAGCACATGTGGTTTTGTGTCTACTCACAAACCATCCATTTTTTTTTCGAAGGACTACAAACGAACTTCTAAACCAATTGCTGACACAGCGTTCAGTAGATGCTGAATTTTACAAGTGAGGCCTCATTCTGCCCCATCATCCACTCTGCAATAAGCAGCCAGGAGAGCTATGAAAAAAAAAAAAAAACCCAAACCAAAAGAAAACCCTGAAGGTGATTCTGAAAGATGTAATATAACGTCCATGTGTGTATTTCTGTATGTGGAAGAACTCCAAAACAAAATAAAGCAAAATAAAACCCTAGCTCTTGTTATCTTTGGGGAAAAAAAAAGAAACAACCCACAAAACAAAACAACAAAAAAAACCCCAAAAAACCCCCCCCCAAAAAAAACAAAAAGGGAAAAAGAACCCCTTTGTAGCCTCTGGCATGTTTTACCAAAGAGATGCTGAAATGTTCCTTGTGTATCCTCCCATTTGCAACAGCCTTGGCACAACTCCTACCCTACGGTCCACCATGTGTGAACCAGAGATCCAGAGCACACAGAAAGATAAGCAAAGCATGGTGTTCACAGGATCATGGAATGGTAGGGGTTGGAAGGGACCTTCGGAGATCATCTAGTCCAACCCCCCCACCAAAGCAGGGTCAGCCAGAGCAGGCTGGATAGGAACTCATCCAGGCACGTTTGGAAGATCTCCAGAGAAGGAGACTCCACCACCTCTCTGGGCAGCCTGCTCCAGGTCTCTGGCCCCCTCAAAGTAAGGAAGTTTTCCCTCATGGAAAACTTGAGATGGAATTTCCTGCTTTCTAGCTTGTACCCGTTGCCCCTTGTCCTGTCACCGGGCACCACTGAGAAGAGTCTGGCCCCATCTTCTTGACACCTGCCCCTTAGATATTGCTTAGCATTGATGAGATCCCCTCTCAGTCTTCTCCAGGCTGAACAGACCCAGGTCTCTCAGCCTTTCCTCATCAGAGAGGTCCTCCAGCTGTTTGTCTATCCCCATTCCCTTCTGCAAGATCGGGGAAGGAAGGGAAAGGGAAAAAATATAAAAAGTGAGCAAGCTTCTCTGATGCTAGATGGGCAAAAACTAAAACTTGCTGCAACAGCCTTTGAACAAATATTTTTCTCTTGTCTATGGCTGGGCAGAAAAAAATGACATTCGATAAATCAAACCGATTCAGCCTAAGCAACAACAGACCAGCAGAAAATTGTTTTGAGGGCAGCAGCTATCCAGAACAGCAATTACAGACTGAGTTAGTTCTCCTCTGGGACTGCACACCAGCCAGTGCCGGGACTTTCTCACTCCTTCTTGCTCGCTGGTGTGCATTTCCTCTCTATTTTGCTGCCTCAGTGGTCGGTGTCAGCTCAGGAAGTGCAGCACCGCACTGCATAATTAAAATAGTTGTGCCCAGCTTCAGCCTGCTAATCCACCATCCACCTGGGGACAGAAACACAACAGGAACAGTGTTCCTGTCCACCAAAAGCCAGCTGGAGAGGTGGTGGAAAGTGAGACGCCTCGAGCTCATCAGGCAGAAGTGAGGCCATTGCAGAGGGCACCTCAACAGGGATGAATAAAGAGAGATCCCGGAAACAGCCAGCTAGCAATAGTCATTGTGCCCTAAGTGAGAAATAACCCAATGCCATGTTCAACCTACCATGCCATCCTAGGTGCAAATATTTGAGCAAATTTCTGTGTAATGAAGGGGGGCAAGGCTGGTGGGAGGGAAGACCAAATTGCTCTGCGTATTTGAGGCCCCACCTCGAGTAGCGTGTCCAGTTTTGTGCCCCTTACCACAAAAAAAGACATTGAGGTGCTGGAGAGGGTCCAGAGAAGGGCAACAAGGCTGGTGAGGGGTCTGGAGCACAAGTCTTATGAGGAGAGGCTGAGGGAACTGGGGCTGTTCAGCCTGGAGAGAAGGAGGCTGAGGGGAGACCTTATTGCTCTCTACAACTACCTGAAAGGAGGTTGTAGAGAGGTGGGGGTCAGTCTCTTCTCCCAAGTCACAGGTCTAGACAGGACTAGAGGAAACGGCCACAAGTTGTGCCAGGGGAGGTTCAGGTTGGATATTAGGAAGAATTTTTACACTGAAAGGGTTATCAAGCATTGGAATGGGCTGCCCAGGGAAGTGACTGAGGCACCATCCCTGGAGGTGTTCAAAAGACGGGTTGACATGGTGCTGGGGGACATGGTTTAGTGATGGGGTTTTTTTTGTCAGAGTTAGGTTGATAGTTGGACTAGATGATCTTGAAGGTCCCTTCTAACCTAGACGATTCTATGATTTGAAGAAGAAACAGAAACAACATCTACTGCAGAACTGGCAAGAGTGGAAAAGGTTGTAATGTATTTACTGCAGTTCACTTATCGTAGAATCAGAATGGTTTGGGTTGGAAGGGACCTTAAAGATCATTGAGTTCCAGTCCCCTGCCTTGGGCAGGGACACCTCCCACCAGACCAGGTTGCTCAAAGCCCCATCCAGCCTGGCCTTGAACACCTCCAGGGATGGGGCATCCACAGCTTCTCTGGGCAACCTGGGCCAGTGTCTCACCACCCTCACAGGAAAGAACTTTTTCCTACTATCTAATCTAAATCTCCCCTCTTTCACTTCAGAACCATTACCTGTCCTCCTATTGCTCTCCTCCTTGACCAAGAGTCCCTCCCTATCTCTCCTGCAGGCGCCCTTTAGGTACTGAAAGGGGCTATAAGGTCTCCCTGTAATGTCTCTTGTCCACTACTACGGTCATCTCAAAGATCAGATACACATGTGGCTACCATTTATTTTAATGGATTATTTGACTGAATTGGAGATAAGACGTCCAACTCACCTTCTCTACCACCCCCAGTGTGTTTCTTCCCCACCAGCAGCAATCTGAGCATAAGCAGGTATGATGGGCAGTTCCCTTGGAAAACTCCTCTCCTCTGAGCCATCAAACTGCATTTGAAGACATCTCTTAACAGCCTATATTAATAATAGGTGTCCTTATCACCGATACTACCTAAAACGTGTAAGAGGCATGTGAGGGGGGCTGTGAGATGTGTTAGTATCTTTTAGCCACCTTTTGTGCTACACCCTTTCTCTGAAGCTTCATGACCCTGCATCTGGATAAAATGTCCTGCAAACATGCATTTCTGTCACTGCCTCCTATGTCTTCTATCCCTCAGTGTTTGCTTTTATGGAGATCGAAGACTGCTTAAGGCAGATATTTTCTTTCATGGGAACTTTATCAGTTCCAAGGCAGCGCTGAAGGGCAGAACTGGACTGTAGTCTCAGGGAAATATAATAATACAAATGACAGGAAGAGATTCTTTGCCCTTTTAAACCCCTTCAGATCTGGAAATCGCAGACGTGTTAATGGAGGAGGAGGTCATCAACAGCTCTGTTTTTAAGTAGGCATCCTCACTGTGCAAATGAGGATTTGCACACGACGAAAATGTGTCGTACAATAAAGTATCAAAGATCATGTAAAAAGTTCTTGTTACCAACCACGATTTTGAACTTCAAATTAATTTACATCCAGAATTTCATTTAAATTCAGCAGTTTGTAAAGGTATGTGACTTCATATATATGGACGTATATGTGGGTATTTATACAGGCAAATATACACATGTGTTCTTGGGTACCACAAATACACCCACCTGTATAAATAGTAACATATGACAGTTACGTTATATATACTAATATATAGATACACTAATAATTTTAAGATCTAACTTGCCCCAAGCATACACCAGGTGTTAAATGAGCATTTTAGGCTTAGCAGATTGCAGAGACACAAAAACAGCCTATTTCTGTCTTACAGTAGCACAAAACAGACCTTAAATCTCAGCCTTTTTTTTTTTTCCTGGCTAAACACTCCGGTGCAAGATAAGCATTAACACTGATATGTTCTGATAACAGGCAAGCAAACAAACAAAAAAATAAAATAAAAATTGCTTTCCCTCGCTTAGTTTTGACAAGGAAAAGCTGCATTGCTTCCATTTTGCCCTCAAGTTAATGACGTGATCGTTTGATATCAGGCAGAGTGAGGGCAAGAAAGGTTCTCCTCGGAAAAACGAGAGGCAACAGTTGTATGGGGAATAAAGGAATTATGCAAGAAAGTTAAGGTGCAGAGAAAACAGAGAAATGATTCAGAAATCATCCACGCTGAAGAAGGGTATGTGCATTTCTGTATTCTGCAGTGCATCGCCCCTCCTTCATCCCCACCACTCTCCCTCTTCCCCTGGACACTCATAAAACCCCAGATAGTGAGTTGCCCACAACGAGGAAAAGCTGAAGGGAGATCCACAAACCACGTAAATGAAGAAGGAAGTGATTTCATTACTCTCCCGGGTGCAAGGGAGAACATCATCTCTGCTCTCCAAAAGGGAGCGTGTCACAATCTTATTTCCCTTTACTCAGTGTCTGATGTTACTGCAATTTGTTAACACAGCTGGTGCTGGTCTCTGGGATATTATAATGCATATTTGGAAGCAATAACACCAAAAATGCATTAGGCTGCTCACACCTAATACTTATTCTTTACACTCCTTAGGTTATATATTTATTTTGGCTGTGTTACAGAAGAAAATATCCGCACCCAAACTACAAATCCTACCTTTTTCTCTCCTACAACCAAGTTTCTTGATGCTCTGCCACTAAGGAAAGATCAATACCCTTGTGTTTCCACCAACCCCTCGGGTTGTAGGTGAAAGCCGCTCATGCTAGAAATACTGCTTCTGTTTTCTGCTATGCTAGAAAGGCTTTTCTGGGATTTTTGGCCAACTAACCTGTCCCAGCTTCCTGGAGCTGAATTAAGGAGTCCATTCTGAGGTAAATTCACTTATGTTTATGGGATAATCAGATGGCATAACAATAAATGCATGAAAGACCCAAAAGGAATAAATACAAATAGAGATAATGAAACGCCTGACATTGTGGCCTTCGTAGTCTAGAAATAAAAATGCTCAGTGAAGAAGAAAGGTTCTCCCAATAGAGAATATCCATTAGAAATTAGATCCAGGTTGCAGTTTAAGACGTGTGAAATTTGCTGGCCTGATACCGTGAGAGTGAAAATTAAATACAACATGAAATGTAAAACCAAAAGCCACACCAACCAGAGAAGAAATGTCCACCCATAATTATCCAGGCTTTTGTCTGAGAAAAGGCTTTTATGAGCAACACGTTCTTTCTGCAAAAGCTGGACAATAAACACACCGATCAGATGCAATTGCCAAGGACTGGTTCATTGTGTGGGTACCTGCCCGCCAGGAACTATTAGTCTATATTACACATTTATTTTGTATCAGCTTCCAAACCACTCCAATGAGCCTTGGGGTCTCTTCAGCAACAAACTGCATAAAGTGAGATATATGGATTCTTACAGTAACCCATAAAACCTTTTTATATACATATATATACACAAAAGGAATGCTTGTTGGGGATGCTCAGTTTTCTTTTTATAAAAAAAAAAAAAAAGAAAATAAAGTGCATTTAATATTTACAGCTCCACTTTTTTGTAGATCAGAAGAAGAAGGTGGTCTCCTGAGCACTAAGTCACCAAAGATATGGAAATCCATAAGCAAACTCCAAACTCACTATCTTCCACACTGACTTTTCCTTTAGCATCTCCTGCCTTCTGCCCCAGGCTGCAAGGTATAAACTAATACGAGTATTGAGGGAAGTAGCTGCAATCTATCACCCTGACTGATACCAGCCCCAGGAAAGGTAGTTTATTGCAGGCGGTATGTTATCTTCAAAAATAGAAACTGTGCAAAGATTACGACAAAAACTTCAAGACTTTCTACACTTTGTTTGCAGCACTATTAATTCTTCACTCTGGATTTATTTCCACGAGGGTCATTTAACCAGAAAAATACAATGGAGAAATTAATTTTCTTTTTAGGAGTGTTCTGGGAAACCAAGCAATTAGAACAATCTTAAGCTGTCATGTATTATCAATTGCCACTCAATTATTTTACTTAAATAAAATACCGATTGCAGAGTCTGATCTGCAGCTATCAACTAATTAATTTAGCTGCACTATTTATTCTTGAAAAATAATAAAAAAAAATAATAAAATAACCTAACTTTACCTGAGTCACCACGTATCCTAGGTGTACCCAAGGCTCACATGCTCCCTAATGGTACAAACTGAGCAAAGAAATGATACATTCTCCAGATAAGTTAAAAAAAAAAAAAAAAAAAAAAAAAGGAAAAAGAAATGCCTCTGCCCTATATTCCCCTACGTGTTTCAAAAACAAATGACATTTTCTTTGTAGAGTAGTCCAGATTTTGACGCTGTGGATATGCTGTTGACACTTATCTCGTATATTTTCAGTCAATAATGCAGGGTACTTAAAAGGCACAAATGCTGAGTAAAGGTATCTGAGGGACAATTAATTACACCTACAGCTAAAAGGCTTATAAAAAAAATAAAAAAAAGGTTTGATGGCTCTCACCTCCTGTAAAAATCAGACTTGCTGGAGCAGACTCTCCCAAACAACCCTCATGTGGTTTTAGTCACCATTCTCTGCATGAAAGAGCTTATTTTTTAAAAGTATCCATTATATCCAAAATGATTAATCTCATTGTTCAAGGATTTTTTCTTAATGTTTAATTTATACATATCTGTCCTTAGCTACTACTTGGTAATTTGTTACTACCTTCAACCTTCGTATTTTAAATTATTCTACGCTTTTTTCAATGCTATTACACATCAAGTATTTCTACATAGTCATCATGGCTCAACTAATCACTGCTGCACTTTCTGAGCCTGCAGTTGGTAAATTCCTGTAATCTCTCTTCATAAATTATACTTAATACTTCTTCCTCATTCCTTTCCTTCTGGATCACCTCCAAATTTCTAATAGAAAAAGCAGGCCAAAAAGCTCTCATTTCTCACCCACCTTCCTATCAGGTAAAAGGTGCCAATGTCTAAGGCAGACACTAAAGACCCTGTGACAGTTCGCTTTACTTTCCAACTGTCTGTCTTCACTTTCCAGTTGAAAGTTTCCAATTTCTGGTTAAAACTACACCTTTGCCTCACAATTCCCCCACTGCCGCCCCTCCCCAACCTTGTAGTGCTGCACGGGGTTGTTGGGACCCAAGTGCAGGACCCGGCCCTTGGCCTTGTTGAACCTCAGACCACTGGCCTCAGCCCATGGATCCAACTTGTCCAGATCCCTCTGTAGAGCCTTCCTACCCTCAAGCAGATCAACGCTCCCACCCAACTTGATGGGACTTGGTGCAACTGAGGGTGCACTCCATCCCATCATCCAGATCGTTGATATAGATATGAAACAGAACTGGACCCAGTACTGAGCCCTGGGGAACACCACTTGTGACCGGCCACCAACTGGACTTAACTCCATTCACTTCCACTCTCTGGGCCTGGCCATCCAGACAGTTTTTATCCCAGTGAAGCGCAGGCCCATCCAGGCCTCGAGCAGCCAGTTTCTCCAGGAGAATGCTGTGGGAAACCATATAAAAGGCCTTACTAAACTCAAGGTGAACGAAATCCACAGACTTTCCCTCATCCACTAAACAGGTCACCTTGTCACAGGAGGAGATCACGACAGCCAAGCAGGACCTGCCTTTCATGAACCCACCTTGACTGGGCCCGATCACCTGGTTGTCCTGTACATGACACTCAAGATGATCTGCTCCACAACCTTCCCTGGCACCGAGGTGTAGGCTGACAGGCCTGTAGTTCCCCAGATCCTCCTTCTGGAACAGGCTGCCCAGGGAGGTTGTGGGGTCCCCTTCTCTGCAGATCTTCAAAACCTGCCTGGATGCAGTCCTGAGTAATGTGCTCTAAGCAATCCTGCTTGAGCAGGGGAGTTGGGACTAGGTGATCTCTAGAGGTCCCTTCCAACTCTGACAATTCCATGATTCTGGCCCTTCTTGTAGATCGGTGCCATATTTGCTAACTTCCAGTCAACTGGGACCTCCCTGGTTAGCCAAGACTGCTGAAAAATGATGGAAAGTGGCTTCGTGAGCATCTGTTGTTCCTTTCAGTGCCCAAACCATGACATCAGCACTCCAGTTATGCGAGTCATCCCACCAGGTTTCTGTTATTGCATTTACATCATAGTTTTCCAGCTCCACAATGGCTTCCAGCTCCACCTGTTTGTTGCTCATGCTGTGTGCATTGGAGCTCTTTCTTATGTACGCAGATTGCCAGTACAATATTAGATGGCTTCTGACATCCCAAATCCAGAAATCTTATGTCCCTTGTGGATCAGCACTGTGAATTCCAGTACTATCCAGTAATTAAAATGACAGCTATGAATAACAAGCGGCCCACTCTCTGACCAAAGCAGCTATCATTCAAACAATTAATCATTCATTTTACTTTGTCAGTTTTGCTTATGTGTCATTGGCAGATGGGGGAGATGCTCTCACAGAAAAAAAGTCTAGGTCATTTAAGTCTCTAAAGGAAAGAGCTACTATTTACGGAGCAGAGTTGGTGGATTACATGTTGATGTCTGCTACACCTACCTTTACTGCTCAGAAAATTGCCCTGGGCTCCCTTCAGAGCCTACAGAGGGCCAACAGTGGGCTTGAGGAGCTTAGATGAAGGGTTACATATTTTCAAACTGTCTGGGACTCATAAATACTAAATTGTTGGTTTTTTTTGTTTTTTTTTTAAGAAATTCATGGGCTCAACCTGCAACAGAAGACACGCATGCAAGAAGTTAATGATTTGGGTAGTTGATCCTGTCTGATAGCTGAGAGATGGATTTGATGATGTTTAAAGATCGCTCTTAACTACGCTTGTCTAATATTCAATGCAATCAATACAAACCCTCGAAGTCAGAGAGAGACAGACTATTTCCGACAGCAGCCACAAACTTCCTATCAACTCCAGTCGCTAAACTGATTAAAGCACGCGCCTCTCCCCCAGCTCCTACGCGTTAAGACAAATCCAGCGAATCTCTGCTCTGCTAAACATCCCTGTCCGCGAAAATAAAAGGCAAAACTCAATAAGCTTTAACCAACTTATCAATGGCAACAAAGACATTTTCTGTCATTAAACAGCAACAGATAACAATCAGACAGCAGCATCTTTAGCAGGGAACAATAGCATCTACAGGCAGGGAATCCTTACAGCAGTGTGCCATCTATCAGCTGCGTGCAAAACCAAACCACAACCAACCCCTGTCCCAACGGCTGCATTTAGAAGCCATCAAGCATGTCTGCAGAGACAGAGCAGCTACTCCTGCACTTAGAAAACCACCAGTCACCCAGCAGAGAAGTAAGTTATCCTGCCTTCGGTCCCACCTGCATTGCTCCCCCCCCCCCCAAGGAAATGCTAATTTAGAAGAATTTGGACTAATCTCTCCAGTTTATTAGAAAGTTTGAAGGATTTATATTGTCACACTCGGCTTGTGCTCCCTGAATCCAGATCAGCTTTCAATGGATTGTTTTAAATTTATTTTAATCTGCAAACAAGGCAGGGGAGGGTCTGGAGTTGAATTGGGGATGGCTCAGCTGGTTCCCAGCAACACACTGGTGCCACTGGCTCAAAGAGTAAAGCCCCGGGAAAGCTGGATGGTTCTAGGAGTGCGGGGTGAGAAATTGAAGGTCCTGGGGGGTTGTTTTCAGACTGAAGATACCTTGAAAAGGTGTTAAGACTGTAGCTAATGATTTTTTTTTTTCCATTCAAGGTAAATTGGCAAAATGAATAATTTTCCAGCACAGAGGACTTCAAGCGCTACACCTATCGTACCACGTATTATGACATGTCACAGAGTATGATATAGATACATATATATTTGACTTTTTATTAATACTATGTAATATCAACGCACTAATATCAGGCCTTGGTGAACAACACTGAAGAGCCCCTGCAGCAGTTCAAACACTTCTGAAGGAGAGAGGATACAGAGTCATTGGACTGGGTTTTGGCTGGTGACAACCCATAAGTTTTCACTGCTTGATGATGATTTGGCATAAACTGATGGATTTGAGCTCTGTGTCCAGTCCTTAGCGACCACTGGTCATCTCTCAGCAGAACCAGGGGGGTAACAGTCAAACACAACTGCAGCATTTTCCTAGTTGCTAACAGGAGGAGACAATTTAGAACAAAACCAGAACAAAGCTTTAGTCTCCTTAAGCAAAACCAAAAAAAAACAAACCGTAAATTGCATTTGTTTGTTGTTGCCTGGATAGTTATAGATACTGACAGCAGACTCATTTATCTGATGAAATCTCTTACAAACACCCTTGTCCTGTAAGACCCAACCCGCGCCTTCCTCAAGGCAGTCTGGCTTATCATTACTTTCCACCAGGAGGCTGGCTGAGTCCTTGTCTCTCACCGAACATCAATGCGCTGTCCCACACACTAGAGATGTGCTTCTGCACCTTCCCATACCTGAGCTGACCTCTGAAAACACCCAGGATGTGCTCTGCTCCACTGCTTTCATCCTCCACTCCACCACCTTCCCCACCTGAATCTGGCTGAGCTTTTCTCACTTGCACCCATACCAGGTGTCTCCTGTGACATTGTGATGAGAAGGGGGTGGAGACACCTTGCCCACTGCAGCTCCCCAGGTGCCAGAGGTCATGAAAGCACTCAGAAACTTTTGATTAGCGGGTGGGCATCCTTGATGGCACATACAGTCCTTCAGCTCCTCTCCAGAGCCTAAAGGATCCTTTAAATTTGGGCTGCCTCCACAAACAGCTACTGCCCAGCCACCCCCAGCTCAGCAGAAAGTCAAACTTATATCCCTTCACATATTTTGCCTCTGAAAGACCCCAAGTCATGCCTGTGGAGTGGCCCCTGCCTTTGCAAAGCGTGCGCCATCAGGAGTGAGCTCCCCTTTCTCAGCATCATTACGCACGGCCACATTTCGATTTATTGGACTCTCAAAATGGTTTATTACGGGAGAGTGTTTCTGCCCTGATTCCCACCCTCACATGTGCACTGAACCCTCACATCTCTCTGAAGTCTCTTTGGGTTTAGTTTTGTATCTTTTTCGTTGGTTTTTTTTTTTTTTTTTGGTAACAGAAAATAGATTGCCATAAATTTTGCTCTTTCAAGTGTTTAGTGACAGAATGGAGTTGCCCTCAGTCACATCTGTTTATCCTGGTAAGCACGTTTATAAAGTGATTTCCCATCCTCGTTATTCTGTCAATGGCATTTCACACTGTAGCTACTTTAATGTAGCATTTTATCACTTGTCCTGAGGGCTGCTGACAGCTGCCAATTTCAAGGCTTCATTCCGATCTTAATTTTCTTCTTTTCCTTTTATTTTTTTATTTTTTTTTTTGCCGCCCACCCCCGCCTTTATTTCCAAGGTCTGTGGGGCTGTGGGAAGAAAGGGGAGTTAGATAAGTGCAACGAACTATGACGATTTCCTCTCCCTTTTAACACAGAGACATTATAATCCCATAATGTGAAGTTGCGTTACTGAGGAAAAGTTAAACTTCAGGAAAGTGTAGCTGCATTTCAGTTGGCTATTAGACTTTCCACTTTCTCCTGATAAATTCTCTATTAATGCCACTGGGTTTAAATTTCCCTGCTCCCTTGCTGTGCAGAAATTGGATTGTTCATCTCCCAGGGAAGGCACTTTGCATTCTTGCTTGCTGTGATCCTCCTGCCATCCAGAATTACCTAAATCAAACCAGAATAGGCTACAATCCGGCTCAAACTACAGGAGAACAGGGCTTTTACCCGAGGTATTACACATGCATGTTAGCCCCTCTTGAGACACTTCCCTTCTTGCCACAACACTTACATTTCATAGAATCACAGAATCATAGAACGGTTTGGGTTCGAAGGGACCTTAAAGATCACCCAGTTCCAGCCCCCCTGCCCTGGGCAGGGACACCTCTCACTAGACCAGGTTGCTCAGAGCCCCTTCCAGCCTGGTCTTGGAACACCTCCAGGGATGGGGCATCTACAGCTTCTCTGGGCAACTTGAGCCAGTGCCTCACCACTCTCACAGTAAAGAATAAGAACTTCTTCCTAGAAATTTTCATCCAAGAAAAACACCACCAACATGAGGGAAGAACTGAATAACTGGTTTTCATTAAAAGAATGGGAAGACAAACCTGGTCCTGTGGAAGCTGATAGCCACGTTTCAATTAATTTCAGAAAGCTTCTTCCCACACTACTTCTCTTCCCCAAAATAGAACTGTCCAGACACAAGCTTGTTTTCCCGTGGCCACAAAGAGATTATTCATTGCTAGAACAGTAATTTTTTACAGTCTCCCAAGCAGCCAGCAAAAGCTACAGCACAAAAGAAGCCACAGGGTTAAATCCTTCACTGGGGCCAAATATTTTTTGTTGTTGTCTCAGACCGAGCTTTGCTTGTGCCTTAATGGTAACTTCTGGTTTGCTCAAAGAGACTTGTAAGAAGCAAGACAGCATCACCACCGAGAGCCTTCATAAGACTGAGAAGATTATAAAAACTCTGTCCTTTGGGGAGGTGGGACCAGAGGACGCATCCAGGGTTGATGTCCATGTGCTGCACACTATGATGTTGAAAGTCTGCACATTGAACTATGCAGTAGACATTACTTACATAGACTGGCTTGGAGACACTGTCCCACAATGGTTCTGCCAAAGCCGGGTGTGAGGCAAGACCACTTTTGTATACGCTTCTCTCCTTGACGCTCCTCTTGGAAATTATATACAGGTCTCTCCTGTACATCTCCCAGCTTTTGGATTTACATACATTCTTCAGACGTGCAAGTGGACAGATTGATCTTTTATTTGCAGAAGTGAACTCTGCAAATCCTTGAGGTTGCAAGTCGTTTAGACACCAAAGCCACAGTAGGAAAATATGTTTTGTCAACTCTAGAAATCTGAGCCTGATTCAAGACGCCATCGCAAGGTCATATCAAAGTATGTGTTGTGTCATTCTCCAACAAAGAACAAGATCTGAATTTCATCCTGAGGGGGGCCAGCCATTCTGTTACTCACATTTTCACTTAGCTCTCCTAAAATGTAAAAATAAATTTCTCTTTCTAATCTGGAATCAACATTATATTCAATTATTGGGTTTTTTTTCAATAGAATTGATTTTTTTTTTTCCCTATTTTACTGCTGGAACATACTGTCACGCTGGTGGAAGGGAAACTTGCCAGAATATTACTTAGATAACCCTGGCATGCTGAAACAGAAAGCTTTTCATTTGTTCAATTAAAAGTAAGCATCAAAATCAGGGCATTGTGTTTCTTTAATTTCATTATCACAGACTGACAGCTTGTAAATGCCTTTACTCATGTAAAGGTCATCAGTCTATGATTATCAAGACAATACTACGCCTCTTCTCTCTAACTACAAAAGACCCATCATGACCAAGATGATGGGGTAAATCAAACAATGCTGTTATTTGGCAGGGGGGCTGGACCAGATGATCTCTGAATGTCCCTTCCAAGCCCTACCATTCTGTGATCCTGTGATTCTGTGATTAAAATACTATGCCACACTCTTAAGAGTAAGAAGAAAATGAATTGGTCTCTGAAAACCAAATACCTAAAGATGCAAGATCAAACTACAAAAGCTTCAGGTGACCAAAGCTTCTTAACTTACACCCAAAGTGAGAAGGTGATCTAAGAGATGGGGATGAGAGAAGCAGGGATGCAGAACTGCCATTCAAAGAAAAAGCAAAAAACCCCACGAAAAATAGTGTTCTCTCGAAACAGCCTGGGTCAAGAAGAAAACCATAGGTATCAGTAATTATGGATGTATATCTGAATTTGAAACAGCATTTATAGTAAATGAAGAGAAACAGGCTGATCACAGGTCAGCTCACGGTAGAACAGATGCCTAAAATCAAAGTGGATGAACTATATCCTAAAAGTGTCTCCTCATCGATTATTTTGAGACCTTAAAGTCAGCCAGGGACTTCCACATCCTGGAAGCCTACGGCTCGGGAAGAGCTGCTCCGGGTGACAAGAAGTCCTAATGACCTGCAGTCACCAACAGTCGACTCTCTAACAAGAACATCTAATCTCTATTTAAGAACAACCCCTGTTACCGATTACAAATAACCAAGCTTTACAAGAAGTCTTAGCTGTTAGAATGATGAATAGAGTATTAGAGCCTTACACATCATGGTAAAATGGCTAAAACAGAACAAAACAACAGAACACATGCAAGGGCTGTGATAGCCTGGTCCTTGTAAGGAAAATCACAGCTCAGTTGTCCCTTGCAATTCTTTAAACGAGTCAATATCTCAGTGGAAATGAAAAAGAAACTGTAAAACAGTTGTTTTAATTCTTTTTCAGATTGTAAAGGTCTGAGATGTTGTCACTCCTGAGGTGACTACAGAAGGTGACTACCATGGATTGAGGTACAAAACAATGTGAAGTGCCAAAGCAGGTCAGGAGAAAGAAGAAGGAAAAGAAAAAAAGAACAACCTAAACCTAAAAGTAGGTCAGTATTCATCATGACAAAAGGTTAAGAGTCAGCTGCCTCCAGGCATTTTGCTGGATGACATGTTGCTAAATACCTTTATTGGTGCTCCAGGAAGGGGAATCAGTGATGAAGGGGGGAAAAAATGAAATCTTCAAAAACAAGACCAAAAAATCCCAATCTGTCATCGCAATGATTCTGCAAATTCCATGTTAACATGAAAGCTCTGTTCAGGTGCAGAAGACTTTAACCTTTGGTCAGACCCCTTGGGGCAGAAATCTGATATAGACTTTTCAACAAGCCCAGGACCACATGAATAGCCTCATCTGAAGGGTATGTAGGTGGAGGAGGCATAGCTATCCAAGCACACATGACACTACATGGGCTACAGGTCGAGTCACTGACTACCCAGAGCGCTCTGCCAAAACCTTCAGGCAAGCCTTGAGATTGGAGGATGGAAAAACCTGCCAAGAAAAATTAAACATGGAGCTGAGTCAGTAACTGGCTGTCTAGTGAGAATCAGGATGTCTCCAGACCCTGGGGAGGACCTGGCTAATAATAACCAGGTCTTGAAATATCTTAAGAGCTGGCCAGGTCCAATAAGACTGAATTTGGGCAGCTCAGCATGGACCCTGTAGGACAGGCCAGCTGGATGGGAAGGTCAGATTGTGCCCAGAGTGCAACGCCCAGTGTGTAGGACAGTGAGGGGAAAGTTGTCTAGAAAAGATGGAATAATGAGTAACATAGACCTGGTACACGAAAGACGTAGAAGTCAACGACTGGGGATGATGTGTAGGGCAGAAATGGACTGTACTTCTGCAGTTGGGCTTGCCAAGGCTGGAAAGGGCTGTTACAAACATGGGAGAGACCTAAGCACTCTCACAAATATGACAGTGAATGATGTTCAACACTGATGAATGCAAGTGTAAGAGTGGAAAATTGAAATGGCTCGTGCAGCTCATGCGACTACGTTTGGCACAGGAGCTCAGCAGACAGACTCGAGCCGCCCGAGGAAAACCGCTGCTTAATGCATTGATGCCTTCAAAAATAGCAAACAAGATATTAGGAAGCACATCGAAGCGGGCAATAAATAACACAAGGTTGCCAGTCTGGCACCACTTACCAGCTCCAGCCTCACGGAGAAGGAAAGGACTAATTTATCTCTGTGCTAATGCAACATGGTCAGTGAGTGCCAGTGCCTTTGCTGTAGACAGGAACAACGTGGCAGAGGCAGGTGGCACCTCGGTGGCACTCCTGCCCCTGGATCTCAGAGGTGATTCTGCTCTTCTACTCTGCCCTGGCGAGACCCCACCTGGAGTACTGCGTCCAACTCTGGAGTCGTCAACATAAGAAGGACATGGACCTGTTGGAGCGGGTGCACAGGAGGCCACAAAGATGGTCCAGGGGCTAGAGCACCTCTGCTGTGAGGACAGGCTGAGAGAGTTGAGTTGTTCAGCCTGGAGAAGAGAAGGCTCTGGGGAGACCTTATAGCAGCCTTCCAGTACCTAAAGCAGGCTTAGAGGAGAAATGGGGAGGGACTCTTGATCAGGGTGTAAAGGGATGGAACGAGGGGTAAGGGTTTTAAACTGAAAGAGGGGAGATTTACATTAGATATCAGGAAGAAATTATTTCCTGTGAGGGTAGTGAGACACTGGCACAGGTTGCCCAGAGAAACTGTGGCTGCACCTTCCCTGAAGTGTTCAAGGCCAGGCTGGATGGGGCTTTGAGCAACCTGGTCTGGTGGGAGGTGTCCCTGCCCAGGGCAGGGGGGGTTGGAACTTGATGATCTTTAAGGTCCTTTCCAACTCTAACCATTCTATGATTCTAAGACAGGGTCCTGCCTCACTTGGTTTGAAGGTCACCAAGCATCAGAGAGCCCGCAGTACAAAGCCATCTGCTCAGCCACCCCCTCGGCTCAACCTGCCGTGACGTGGTGCCGTCCCGACGCCCACGGAGAAAACCCACTTGTGAAACAAAGCGCTGGTTTCTCACAGCTCTTCTATTGTGGCAGTCTTTTTGATGGCACACAACAATAGATGCTCTAACACCACAGGCATCGGGAGAAAAACATTAGCAAGAGGTATTAACATAATAGTGTTTAACCCAAACCTCACCACGCACACACAGAGTGCTGCAAAATTAATTAATACCGCTGTTTCAGGGGGAACGGAGGGATAAAGAAGAGAAAAGAAAACTCAGACAAAGCTACACCTGCAGCCAAGAGCGTTCGCCATGGTATAATAACCACATGCATCTCACGGGGATGCACTGGTGCCTTCGGGACATCAGAACTGTAAAAATGCATCATAAGGTACCGTCCCTAATTGGGAGGTGATTGATGCTACCATGATATTGGAGACATCCGTCTTGTCCCTCAGCCTGGCCCTGACCTCCTCTGCATCGCACAGCTTCCAACCCCCAAATCCTTCCTGGGCTGCCCTCTGCCCGCAGCAAGGACCGTGGTCCCATGAGGTCTTCCCAGGACACAGCAGGAAGGAGCCAGAAAGGTGTTCCATCTGAGGGCTTTTCTCTCCCAGCAAAGGGCCAGGATAAAGTACCAGTGTCACAGTCACAGGACTGGGACAACAGGGAAGGACCGCTACCCCCTGATACAGGGTGATAACACCGTTCCTTGCGGGAGGGACAAGGAGAGAAACATGTTGGAAGACACTCTACCGTGGCAGGATCTGTTTGAGTGAGGTTGTAAAATACCCTCTACTTCTGCAAAAAACACCCAGGGGAGAGGAAAGCTGTGCATGAAAGAAATGCTGTTCACGCTTTTCTTTGGAGGTGTCTGAAAGTCATTCCAAATGAGACACCAGCTCTTTGAAATCAGCATTGTAGCCAGTTGATCTATACCAATTTCCAATAGCTGGGCATCTATCCTCTAAGCAAATTAACTCACTCACTAAATTCCTAAAGTGTGTTTGAGGGAAGAATACCTATATTTAAAACCCACTGATTTATTTCCTTGGGTCTCTTTCCTACGAGGTGACATCTCAGAAGAAGTAATAACCTTTCTACTGTGGGCCAAATAAAAGGAAGGAAGTCCCTCTAAACCTTAATAGGTGAGTTGTAAAAAGTTGTGACATTCAGCAGCACCCGAAAGACTCAAGACTGAAAGACACGGAGTCTTTAATCCTTAGACAGGGAGATGAGTGACTGGTAGAGAAATGCACAGCCAGTTCCCTGTTTGCATTTAAAGCTCTTTATTCCCTGGCTCAGCAATTCCGCCGTGGCATTTATTTTTAATGCTTTATTTTTGCAATTTGACTTTCTAATGGCAACACCTGAAGTCACCTTCCTTAACCCTTCGCAGTGATATAAATGAGAAAGAACAACAGAGGAAACAACTGAAGGAACATGGCTTATCCCTGTCAGATCTCAGTAGGAGATAACTCCCTCTTAAGCCATCAGCACCAACGTGCAAAGGTGCAGAATCTCCTTTTATTTCCTCCAGATACACCCAGGGTGGGAGGACCTAATCCCCAAAGTCCCTCCATCACAACCCTGAGATTCATATTTAATAAGCATGAGCTGAAATCGGAGAGGCAGAGAAGTCATGGGGGTTGCTTTTAATTTTTTTCTCCCCTTTTTGTCATTCATCTGCAGTTAGCAAGGAACAAAGAGGAAGGAGAGAAATGCCTCCCACAAGAACTGAAATGCTCCAGAGAGTTAATCTTTAGGGCTATTTTAAACGGTAAAGCCAAATATAGGGACAATGTTAACGGAGTGACTTTTGGGTCCTGGCTGCTGGCAGCACCTGCTAATCAAATTCAGCTGAAGAGCTGAGATTTGCATGGCAGTATGTTTATAGGGACTGTGGAAATGAGACTAAATGTGACATTCTGCTGAATCACTGCAGATCTAGACATCCTTCACTTTGCCTCCTTGCTGGCCTCCCATCCTCCCTTCGATATAGCTCCCCACTGCTCTCACCCCATGCAAAAATTACCTAGAATAAAGAGGCACTTCTGCTCCCATGTGAGTTTTGTCGAGAAAGACCCAAATCCCTGAAAAACCACAGGGATGGATACTCTCCAGGAGCTGTTGTTGTGTGTGTTTTGGGCCATGGGGAGAGCATATGGATTATTTTGTGCAAGCCCCTTCTGCTGCAATGGTCGGGTACAGCCATTTTCTTGGCTGAGATCGAGCCACCAAATTAATTTCATGCCTGACAAACTGAAGCTTTACCAAGGCACTTTGGTTCACCAGGAACCTGCTCAGCATTGAGGACAGAGAAGCCGAATAGATTCATAATTCCTCAAAACCTCTGAATTTAGGGCCAATCCCTAAAACCAGCCTGGCAAAGAGACAGTAACTGCTGTCGCTGTCACTGAGGAAATGGCCTCAAGTTGCGCCAGGGCAGGTTCAGATTGGATATTAGGGAAAATTTTCACACTGAAAACGTTATTAGGCATTGGAATGGGCTGCTCAGGGAAGTGGTGGACACATCATCCCTGGAGGTTTTCAAAAGACAGGTTGACATAGTGCTTAGTGACACGGTTTAGTGATGTTTTTTTTTAATCAGAGTTAGGTTGAGGGATGGACTAGATGATCTTAAAGGTCCCTTCCAATCTAGACAATTCTATGATTCTATGATTCTTTCCTCAAAAACTTGTCCTGCACATTAAGATGAGTTTTTTCTTACATGAGAAAACAGCAGTCTTCTTCCTAGAGAGAGTGCAACCAGCACTGGAGAGTGCTCCCAGCACTGTATGAGATTTAACGTTGTTCCTCCTTATCATTGAAGATATCTGGGCTCGATCATTTCCAGGGGAGAAAAGTGGCCGCCGAGAAGCTCGACAGGAGCAAAACGTCTCTGTACGTACACGTGCTTTCAACACAGACCCCTTTTGTGAGCGCAGCCAGCAGCCAAACCATCATTCATAAAATCAGCACATGCTAATTGAAGCCTCCAGGGCTGTACCTGCATTCCCCATGGGCATCTGTCTGTCAACCCCACCGCGCTCAGGAGATTACTCATCTTTTAAAAGCTTAACAGCACATGGTCTGACACAGCCGACACTCCCGTAAGCTTTCCCCCAGGTGTGTTTCATGTGTACAAGCATTGGAGCAGATCTTTTCCTCCCTGCCTTCCCTCCTATGGCCTCATCCTCATATCTCAAGATTTTTCAGGGGGCAAGAAGTTATCTCTCTCTTTGACAGCCCAATCTGCTATGCGCCCTCGGAGAGACGGGTTGCTATTTAGCTCCTCGTGATAAAGTCATGATATCATGGGCGAAACTTCAGAGCACAACAAGCTCCACCTGTTGGGCAGATCTGCCTTTGGTTACAAATGATGATTAGCATTTTCCTTGAGCTCCATCCGAGCTGGAGAGATGACAGCGTGTTTTGTGAGCAGGAGCACGTTCCATCTGCCTAGCAATTCAAATAAGGGGGGAAAAATTAAAAGCTAAATACGCCAGATCTTGTATTTGGATCTCTCATCACAGCGCGTTCTGAAGGGAATTCAGTGTGGAAGTACAGAACAAGCAGCGTTTTAATCCTGGCACCGATACTGACTTTTTCCCGGGTCTTACACAAGGCATTTACATTTCTATGGAGCTCCACTGGCAGGGAAACAATTCACAATGTCTCAGTTTCCCCAGCTGTGAAATGGGGACAGGAGCACGGTAGGAAATCCGCAGCAGCTTTCATCCCTGGTGTGACACATGGGCAGGAACCGACAGGGAAAGACAGGACTCGGGGGCTTTTCCTCCAAAAATCACCAGCACCGAAGGCAGAGTTAAAGGCAAGCGGATGTTTATGGCTGTGGCAGCACTACCTGCTACAGCTACACAGAAAGAAGGAAGACTCAGACATTCACGAGAATGCTTATAATGACACAGAAAAGTCCTTTCAGTGCCTGACAGCTTGGTAGAAGGTGTTGAGAGTAATATTGTAAAAAAACGGCTGGTTGTGTTTTGATCTTTGACCCAAAATCCTTCCATCTCCTCTCCTTCAACAGCGATCCTTCACCCTTAAATGAGATGATAATTCAACTCTGTTCTTTACATCAGCAAGAGGCCACATTTTCAAAAAAAAGATGGGTTTTCTGATTCTTACATGAGCAAATGGATGTTTTTAAGCATTAGTTTCCAGTTCCCTTCGTAAATAAAACAAACTTTCACTACTCGCTTCACCCCACCGCATCAACATTCGACTCGCTGTTGGAGAAGGCAGGTCTGAACCCTGCTGAAAACATGACCCTGGCTGTAAGTGCTTTAACTCTCTGCATCAAAATAGTGCCCTCCTTCGCTCATAATGAACTTCCAGCATGTGTTGAAAATACAGAGGGGAGGACACTGCATCAAGCCGGGTGCTTGTACGGTTACTACATCTCCAGGAAGGGAAGGGATATTTAAAAGCTCTTGTGTTTTGGTGTTTGAGGTTTAGCATTTCAGGCTAATCCATGTGCTTCTACAAGTTTTATGAGACTAGCAACACCCTACTGAGCACTAGAAATGTTTTTGTGGGGCCTTGACTTACGCAGGCTTCTCAGCTAACTTTTATGCTATCCATTCTTTGCTTCGTTTCTCTACTTGATTAATGGATTAATAAACACAGTAGGAAAGCAATGATCCCAAAATACTCTATTGGGATCTATTCTTCACAAAGGAATACTTCTCAGGAAAAAAAGTCCTCAAAGATGTGCTCAAAAAGGATGCATCTACTTGGGCTAATTCAGCAAGGCTCCGGGGAGACCTTACAGCCCCTTCCAGTCCCTAAAGGGGGCCTATAGGAGAGATAAGGAGGGACTCTTTATCAGGGAGTGGAGTGATAGGACGAGGGGTAACGGTTTTAAATTGGAAGAGGGGAGATTTAGATTAGATATCAGGAAGAAATTCTTTATTGTGAGGGTGGTGAGGCACTGGAACAGGTTGCCCAGAGAAACTGTGGATGCCCCATTCCTGGAAGTGTTCAAGGCCAGGCTGGATGGGGCTTTGAGCAACCTGGTCTGGTGGGAGGTGTCCCTGCTCATGGCAGGGGGGTTGGAACTCGATGACCTTTAAGGTCCCTTCCAACTCGAACCATTCTGTGATTCGATAAGTTCAATAGTGGCAGCACCATATTAGCGCTCTGTTGAATCTTGATTAATGAATTTCGTCCCTTAGTAAGGGTTCACGGTGCTGACGGTGACTTCTGGTGAGCTTGGTGTATGGGAGTGTGATTTTGTGTCAGGTCAGAGTACAGATAGAGCCAGTTCATGCTGGTCTGTGAAGGACTCTTAAGAGATGTTTGCAGGACTGGTCCCCTGGGGGGAGAAGGCTGCAAAAGAGGCACAGAGTCCGTTACAGCTAAGAGCTGGCAAAAGGGGCAAAAATGTAAAGAATATACATAACACTTTCGGAAAGAAGGACAATGTGGCAGTGTTTCAGTGTCCTTGGAAAGTACACAGAGATCCACAATCAACAGACATCAGTTTAGAAGAAAACAACTTCTGGTCTTGCATTCAGGACACCGCCAGAACCTAATCTAACCCTATTCACCCCTGGTCCCTATTTCCCTCCTTTGACTATAAACAGACCCTAAGCAACAGTTTATGCAGAAATTCCTGCACTTAAGATATCTGCATCCGGTCAGGCGAATTCCACCACGGGGCACCCACCATTTTCTCTCCACAGCCACATTTTCAGATGTTTCTTTAATGATCTATATAACAGACAATTCTGCATGACCAGCAAAAGGCAGCTCCAACACCTACTCAGGTCAACATTATTATCCACACTAATAGCAAACACCTCAGCGCTGACTCAGGACCAGCCAGAGCACATGGACACATTGTCCACTTGATGTCCACAGAGTAACCCCACTGATGGGACACAGACCCACTGGGCACTGGGTCACCTCAGAGGTCTACCCTTCCAGGGAGGTGCAGACACAGGCATGGACGATGTCCCACACACCAGCCTTTGCTGACTCCTACCCATCCACCTGATGGAGAAAAGGCTTCTGACATCCTAATATCCTAACTGTTCTCCCAAATAAATGACAAATGTGGCGTGGAAGGGGAAGAAAAGCATTAACCCCTGCCTGTGGTGGCAATAAATGGAAGAGGAGAAGGAATGAGAATGACTTGGGACCTCATACAGGCCAGGAAATGGAGATGCCTTGGCTTTAGATTGAAGCAAGATTAGCACATGAACTTTTGGTAGCCCTCAGTGGTGCAGTCAGAGGAGATGGAGAGATAATGGGATCACAGGATCACAGGATAATTAAGGCTTTAAGGGGCCACAGAGGAGTCCTAGTCCAGACTCTTACTCACAGCAGGACCAACTATAAGGTCAGACGAGGTTGCTCAGGGGGTCTAGCTAAAAATTTGCATTGAAAAAAAACTACACTAAAACATTTACATTAAAATTTACATTTCCTTTATAACATCTAGGTGAGTCCTAACAGTCTTTCTGCCTCAAGTGTGCTGTCTGGTGGCCTCAATATAAAGGGGAACAGGAGACTTCAATGCAGGGAAGGAAACGACAACCAGAGGAGATACAGTGGATAGACAGACAGATGGTGAACAGGGTGGTGAGAAAATACAGTTTTGTAATACCTTCTTTTACAAAGGAACAATTAAAAGTATTAAAGAATACCTGGAAATGATGAGCCTGCATAGTGCAGAGGGCATAAACTGTCTTTTGCATCAGCCTCTAAAATTTGACATCCATTGTTAACACTGTTAACACTGTGATTTTCAGTCTAATTTCTGCAAGGACATGTGAGAATATTACTGTCAAGGCTAATTTATAAAGAATCAGGGACGTTTTGTTGAATAGGAGGGAACATGAACCAGTCTTGCTGAGAAATGTGGATTTCAATCACCTTCTCAGTCATTTCTCCCCTTATTATCTCCATAGGGTCTTTTCTCTACACTTGGTTCACCCTCCTGTCTCCTGAGCTGTTCAGGGAGGGCTGACCTCTCTAAATAGCGAGGTCTCGATGGGATGCTCCTGAGCTTTGCCACGTGAGCTTTTACCGGTTCATGACATGAGACCAACCTGGTGTTATTCTCTCCATCTGGATTGGGGAAAATTTTGTTTTCCCTACCAAAAAGAAACAAAAAAAGAGAGCACGGCACTCAATCCAGGAAGGCAAGAAGTCAAATCTGCATTAATAGCTCTTGAGAGCCCTGTTAAGGGATCTTGGCTGGTTGATGGGCTATTGATCTTCATTGTTATTAATTAGCACCAGAGAACCGGAGAGTGAACTGCTCTAACCTAAGTAATAGGTGAGAGTGGTAATTCCCCTCTGGGGCAGCAAATCGCATCCACAAAAATAGCTGTATCGACGACGCATACGATGTTTGTACTCTCTGTGCTAAAAGAAACAGGAGCAAGATATTACCTTGATTGAGACAGTGATCGTCTGGCAACAAAAAAACAGGCAAAAGTGCAGTAAATGGAGGAGGAAAGTAACACATCCTTTTAACAAAGGAAATACTAACACTTAAGCAAGAGGACTTGCAGAAGCTAAACAATATTTCATCACAAGCACTAGAGATGTCTCTCCAGCTCTCTACCTTATCAATGTACATTGACAGTCAATATACAAGTCTTTAACTCAGCTCAATTTCTGTGGAGATATATATATATATGCAGATGTGTCTGCCTAAAATTCTGATTATTAGCAAATAAAGCGCGTCAGCACTATTTCCCCCTTCTGCAGAGGAAATACATCACTTTTAGTAGGTGCTAAAGTCCATCCCTATTCAGCAAAGCTCTTAAGACATACGTAAGTGATTTGCTGAATCGAGGCTTTCATCACTTGCTCCTTCATGCAAATTCCCTGAAAGGAAGAGTGCATGAAGAAAAGGGTTTAGGGCAAGACTCTCTGACACTCACAGTCTTTGGATAAGGCACTGGGAATCCAAGTCAAAAAAGGAAAATTATCTCTAGCACGCAGCAAAAACCTCTTCAATTTAGTTAAAAGCACTTCACTACACACAGTATCATCGTAAGGTTATACCTGAGACATAAGAAATGTCTAGGGCTAAAAATAAATGTTATGTATTCCTGAATCCTCCCTATCTTGCAGAGTGAGATCCTAGGTCAAACACGTATCCTCAATGAAATACTGATTCCAAAAATAGACAAGCTCTAATAATTTCTGTGAGGAGAGGAAGAAATACAGTTTTGGACAGCCAGTAAGAAAAAGTTTGGGCTTTTGCAAGTAATCCTAGCAAAAATGATGTGAGAGCGGAAAGGAGATGAGGAGCGAATGTTCACAATGTATTGCCCGGTGGTATTTCACCTCTTGCCTCTGGGTCTGGATGTATGGGGTTTATGGGCCAGATGGACGTATAGCAATGTACTTATAACAGCAGCATTCAGTAAACAGTGGCCACGGAAAGAGAAGAAAATGCAGCAAGGACTTTCTGTGGGTGCTTGTGGCTTTTGGATGTTTGCTCTTTGAGCTTGCAACTACCATCTATAACCCTTCTCCAGGTTGTTACCGAGTTGTCTATACTCCATGGACTGCACCAGGGAAAGGATCCTGACTCCTCAGCCATTTGGTACGGACTGGTTGAATTCCATACTCTTTGAGGCCAGCAGAATGGACTAACTATGCTCACACCGCAGGGAACTTCACTTGGATATCAGGAAAAATTTCTTCACCGAAAGGGTTGTCAAGCATTGGAACAGACTTCCCAGGGAAGAGGTTGAGTCACCATCCCTGGAGATATTTAGAAGACTCTTAGGGACATGGTTTAGTGGTGGACTTGGCAGTGTTAGGTTAATGGTTGGACTCAATGATCTTAAGGGTCTTTTCCAACCTAAGGAATCCATGATTCTATTCTATGATTCTAAAACTGCCTTTCTCATAGAAGCCAAAACATTTGAATGGACACAGCTTAAGCAGACTGGAAGTTAACTAGCACTTGTTAAATGAGCACGTGTGAGAAAGAATCATCTGGAGTGAAAAAGGCAGCGAGAACAAATGACACTGAAAACACCGAAACAGCACTAGCTCATTCAGGGCAGAGCCTCTGAAACTCCAATTAATAAAAGTTCTCAGTCCTGACCGGCACGACACTGGCAGTTTGAAGGCAACATGCTAAGGATATGGAGATTGCCTATGAAGGGTTTTGATTTGAAGGCAAGTAACTGAGGTTTGGAGCAAATGCATAAGTTGTGGAAGCCACAAGGGGACCGAGAGGGGAGACGTGGGCAAATCAATATGCAATGAAAACGGTCACTGCATGAGTCTGCTGGGATAGACTGCTTTTGTTCTCAATACTTGCTAAGGCTTCTCCACATTTTCAAAGAGGCCAGCTGTTATTTTCACATATCCCTTATTTTGCCCTCAGGCTTGCACAGTTCCCCACAAAATTTAGCCTTAATTCACCTTACTCCTCCTCTTCCCTAAACGTCAGTCAAGACGAAAGGAAATTCTTGTGATCAAATCATCAGATCAATAGGGCTGCAGCTGTACAAGGACGTGGAAGATACCTGTTCTCAGGCACTTCACTGCATCCACACCACTAACTGCCCTTGCCCTCTGAACCGGGTGGCTGCATCAACACTGCTTATGAAGAACATGTTAATACTCAAACTGTGTCAATATTTGGGCAAGCACTGGCTAATCTGGGTCAAAAGTGGGCCAGGATACGCTCTAACAATTTAGAAGTGTAGTGAGTCAGTTCTAGTGTCCTTGGTACTGTTTAATTTACTAGCATATAAATTATCTAGATATCTTTCCATCAGCACTTGGAACCTCTGAATCGGATCCATGGGGCTTTTTACACATTTCTTCTGTTCCGCTTTGGTACAGCACCAAGATCCCGCGTACGGTCTGCTGCTGTAGGGGAAAGGAACTAACAAATGGGAAATAATTGAAAATAGAGCACTGAAGTGACTGAAAAGCAAGGGAGACCAACTTGTGAAGAGGAGGATAACTGTTAGCATTTGAGGAGTTTAAAAGCCAAAGGGGAAGAAGAATTATTTGCAGGGTCCAGTAGAGCTTCACTAGGTGTGAGGAGCTGAGAATGAGAAAGGGATCTTTAGCAAGAACAGAGGGAAGCATTTCATCAACACTGAAGGCTGCTGGACCGTGAAATAGTCTCCCGAAATAAATGGTGGCAGTCCTAAAGCTGGGGTCATTTTAAATTAGACCGGCCAAAATACTTGAGCGGATTCTTGAGGGAACAACTCAATACCCAGTCCCAGGGATGACCATGTCAACCTCGCAGGCAGCTCTGCCGCTCACGATAATTAGGCTCCACCAGGCTGCCATGAAAAGAGGTGCTGCTCGACGCCCAGGCGGCCCCAGATCTTCCACGTACGGTGCTCGCCGTGATACCGAGTTATTTATACATTACTCCGAGTTGAAAAGTCTCTGTGAAGAGGCAGGCAGAGCCCTCGTAAGTCAAACCCCCAGACTACTGAAGCTGATGAAAGAGATAAAATAGCTTGCATTAAACCTTCTAAACTGCTAGCATCCGTGAGAGATTTTACTGAAAACACCCCTCAGCAAGAAATGATACATCGTAATGAGTGAACATGGAACACGTTTGAACTAACAAACACACTCTGACAGACTCCGTGGGGCTTTTTTTGTTTGTTTGTTTGTTTTATTTTCATTGTATTTCATTTTCTGTCTGCTTACAAACGCTTGACTGACAGGCGTGGAAGCTGGCATCTATCACTTCTCTTCAAAACAGATAAGGAAGGAACATCAACATTTCTCAACACCGACCCGGAGGGAACAACTTTTCCTAAAAAGAAAAACATTTCCCTCATACCTGTTGCCATAGCCTTTCCAACTCTCCTTCTCTTTCGCCAAGTGAAGCATTGACTAAAACAAAGCTCTGTTTTTTTTGTTTTGCTGTCTTCAGGATATCCTCAACCGACGATGAGAAACTGGACCAAGGTCTTCTCGCCATAGACTCGCCCCGAGTTAGCAAAGCATCACCAGACAGCATCAGCTCTCATGCTCTGATGACCACATACTACTGGAGAAAACTGTCCACCTTCTCACATTGGCCAAGTTAACGTCTGGGTTCTGCGTTTAAATACAAAAAGAAATCCAAACCTGCGGCAGCAGGGGAGGATCCTTCTTGTTATTCATTGTGTCTTCTGTCCGAAATGAGGAAGGAACTTGTTAAACAACTTATTCTCCCACTTCCCTCTGAGATGCAGGATGACACTTTTGGCCTCGTTGTTAGGTAAGTGACTTAAGGCCAGTGTGATCGGTGCCCAGGACACAGAAGGAGTTGATGGCAGAGTTAACACTTGAACTAATTTCCCCAAATGCTTTCCTAGCACCCTTCCACTGGGGGGCTCTCCATGGCTGCACAGGTATCTACAAGCGATGGTCTCCAGTTTGCAATGTTCGTTGTATTCCTCTGGTCTGAATTTCTGACTTCCTGGCTCTTAAGTAAGTTGGTAACTGCAATTATCTGCGTAAATCTGGGTATCTGCTGGTTTTCAGGGCTGAGAGATGATATGGTTAGTCCTGATTAAGCCAGGTTTGGTGGCTAACAACATGGGTGGCTGCCCACCTCCGTGAACTGAGCTCTTTTTGCTGCTGCTTCTCCTGTGGAAGTGGGGAGAAAAAGGGGTGTAGGGAGGTCAGCATAGATGAAGTGACCCTTGCTATTTCAGGGACAACTGTCCCCAACACCAGGAGCAAGCCCTGCTATCCAAATCTTCCCTTTCCCTTACTTCTGTCTTGGCTGTTCCCCACTCTTCACGGTAGAAGAATTCTCACTGCTGTGTTAGCATCCTGGGAGTGGGATGGGAGACTATGATAAGAAGGGAATGAGGGTTGTGGAGGAGATGGGATGACCTGGTGGTGACTCCAAGGAAATGGTGGTGAGGTCTGGGAAGGGTTCGTCTCATCTTCCTTTCTCATCACCTCTGGAGAAGCTGTCTGCATGGAGAAGATCACTGGGGACTTTCTGAATCAGTATGTCATTTAGCATCTTTTTTTATAGGTCCTTCCAGTCACCAGATTAAATTCTGAAGTCCCCCATTCAAAGGTTATCCATTTGCTCTCCAAGTTTTATCTCCTAGTGTTTTTCACATGACCACAGGTGCCAATGAAAGGCACGGGACGCTAAATTATATATATTTGCTATGACAGAGCTTGTGCCAGCACTGAGCACTGACAATGCACATTACAGTTCAGCTCATGTATTTCTGATGGCACATTTTACAGTGCTATATATAAAGTTGTTATGGCATCTATTATTCACTGCCAATACAGTTCAAGTTAAAATAGGTTTTATGTAACAGTTCAAAGCAATATTTTAAGAAATAACACTTGTGTCAAGGCTGCGGTGTCCTACCAGATTTTGACATTTCCAAGCAATAAAGATCTTTATCCAAAATGTAAGGTTTTGGCGAGACATCATCTCCCTTGCAGACTTCTCTATTTTTAATCTGCAAGCAATAGCAAAGGACGCGCATTTAAATAAAATGAACAGCCAGCTGAACTTTTGACATGGCTGTTATCTTTCTAGGTGGAAACTGTGAACGCTGAAAAGTGCCTCAAGGGACACTCATGACAGAGAACAATGTCCCATTAACCTGAACCTCTGAAGAGATTCTGGAGATGTGGAAAACACACAAGTGGGGAAGAGTCATTGGAACATTAAGAAGATGTCTATTATAAGCACAATTTTATATCTGTTTTTCAGGACACAAGAGGGGAAGAGAATTTATTTCCTCATTTCTTTAGCAATGAAAAAGGGCTTATATCTGTTCTTTCCAAAAGGCCAAATTCAATGTCTCTCTCTCAAAAAAAAGGTCCATTAATGGTACCAGCACCATGAGCACCTCTAAACTTGTGTGCTAATCAGTGTGGCCCAGAAGATATGATGTTCTAGCAGTGCTCTGTGACCTCTTCTGTACTGCTTAAGGTATACATGTTTCTGGTACTAGTAACGAGGAAAAGTAAAAATCCCAGAAAGACCAATCTACTTGCATAAGAGATGTTTTGCACGGCTTTGTTCTTCATTCTGGTCCCCAAAGAGTAAGAGAGAACAAGTGCTATACATCAATTTGGCAATAAATTTAGTTTATTAGCTGTGCTTGACAGTCAGGAATAATGTTTCCTTTTAACCTTCTTACTGGTTTTGAAAACATATTGGAAAAAAGTTGTAAGGGTGACTATGAGCTCAGTAAGTCCCTTCTCTGTACGCCCACAACTTCTAATGAAATCAGGGAAGTTTTAATCTGCAAGACGAGTCCTTTCACAAGAAATAAGTTCATGTGGGCCAGCAAACAGAAAAACAAAACTCGGTGAAAATGATTTAGAACCACCATCTGCTTATTCAAACACAGCTGGGGAGAGGTACGACGCAGTCCAAAAATCCATTTCATTTTCATTATATTTCTTTCAAAATAGATGTTAAATAAAATACTATTGGCCCAAAATGCTTTCTTCCTGAGGAGAAATGTTTAAGCTACATTTGAAATAACGCTTGAGGAATGCATTACAGGATGAACATGGATCTTGGATAGCAAAGCAAAATGGATGTACTTATGACGGTGGCCAGCAGGTCGAGGGAGGTGATTCTGCCCCTCTACTCTGCTCTGGTGAGACCCCACCTGCAGTGCTGTGTCCAGCTCTGGGGGCCCCAACATAAGAAGGACATGGACCTGTTGGAGCGGGTCCAGAGGAGGCCACAAAGATGATCAGAAGGCTGGAGCCCCTCTGCTGTGAGGACAGGCTGAGAGAGTTGGGGTTGTTCAGCCTGGAGAAGAGAAGGCTCCGGGGAGACCTTATAGCAGCCTTTCAGCAGTTACAGGGGGCTTATACGGAAGATGGGGACAGACTTTTTAATAGTTCCTCTAGTGATAGGACAAGGGGTAATGGCTCTAAACTAAAAGAGGGTAGATTCAGACTAGATATTAGGAAGAAATTTTTTACAACGAGGGTGGTGAGACACTGGCCCAGGTTGCCCAAAAAGGTGGTAGGTGCCCCATCCCTGGAGGTGTTCAAAGGTTGGATGGGGCTCTGAGCAACCTGATCTAGTTGAAGATGTCCCTGCTCATTGCAGGGGAGGTTGGACTAGATGACGTCTAAAGGTCCCTTCCAACCCAAACTATTCTATGATTCTATGATTGATTCCATGATTCTATGTTGGAGATGGGGAAAAAACACAGGTAAAAAGAAACTACACACATTCTTAGGAAGCAGAAGGCTGAACAACATTAACTGCATAAGATGAATAAATTATTCAGAGGTAAATTCATATGAGGCAGAAAGGTACACAGGATCTACCAAATCAATAGATATGCAACCTGTAAAATACATGAGTTTTGCATTAATTTAGAAGTTATGCAGGGCTCAGACTGGATTCCCTTAACTCACCCTGAGAACCCCACGTGGTCCAGTATGGCCCCATATAGAGATGTCAGCTTGTGGCATAGAAATTGAATTTAACCAGCAAAATAAGGATCTCTCTAAGCAGACATGACCATACCTCTTGTTTTCAAAGTCATCAGAGTGGTTCCAAAGAATGTTTATCAATATGGTGATAGGCACTTTATATATATAATTATAAATATATATATTTATATTTTTTTATATATATATATTTAGCTTGAGGCTGGCTTGGGGGTTTGTTATTTGCCACTGCCTAATGAGCAAACACTTAAATTTTGTTTTTTTTTCCAGGGAGGATGAGGGGCAATATAAAGACAGGAAGAAAAAGGTAGTGACTATATTTCAAACAAAAGGATCACAGCAATATCCTTTGTGTCCACAACACCATTCCAGAAATACCTTTGCATCCACCTTCCTTGAACATCAAAGGGTAGGAACACCCCAAAACACGCAACAAATTTTCTTGCAACAAAGCTCCCTAGAGTTTGACCCGGTGGATGCAAAGAGATTCCTCAAGTACAAAAGGCCAATTTGGGCCCAAGGATGCTCAGTGTGAGAATATCCTTTAACAATTTCATCTCTACTAAAACACACGAGTCCGCAAAGCTCAATCATCTCCATTCAGCAAACCATAACAGAAATTAGACAGACACTAACCTTGACCCACTCCTATAAAACTCTCGAAATTTCTTACTTACAGTGTGGAATCATCTGTAGCTATCGCTGTTTGCAAACAGAGGTCAATGCCTCAAAGCACCAGCCCACGAGCAGGAACGTTTGTCCCCTTTTTGCACTGTTAACTCAATCACAATTCCTGCTATACCGCAACCAAAATCTATTCTGATAAAATTAGCTCAATCCAATTAAGCGACAAAGTATAGTCCTTAATTAAATGTTCTGATTATTCTGAAGCCCTCTTTTTTTTTTTTTTTTTTTTTTTTGGTTCATCTTGAGTTTAGGCCTGTAAAAGCATACAAATTAGAAAGATTTAAAATGCTCTGGGTTTACTCATTTATTGCTTAAATTTGAGTAGCAAGAGTTTCCCAAAAGCATAAAAAGGGAAGTATAGAAAGAAAAATGTGGGATGTTTAACTTACTCAGACCTCTTGTTCCTTTTCTTTTTTGTATTTTATTTATAACATTTATAAAAAAAAAGGAGTAAAAATAGTATGACTTCCTTTTATTCCATTAAGAACATGCAAATTCTTTGATAAAGGAAAAATATTGAATTATTCGAAAAAGTTAACAAGTTATTTCCTTTTGTCCACCTATTATTCTCTCTAATGGTAAAGCTGAATATTTTCTGCCTGTGACAAATTCCATTTTCAAGTCTCCATGCACAAAAAAAGTTGTTTTGCTGCAGGAAGAAGCTCAATTAAACTACCTCACTATGAACTTGGTTATGGAAGACACACTGAGAAAGAACCCTACGAAACATTAACCCTTGAATGTTAATTAATCCTTGTCGTTTTCATTACAGATCATGTGGATTCCTAATTCTCCATGGCACTGATTTCCATTTTCAGGAATGTCTGATAGTCTCTCCCATGTTGAGCAATGCACAACACAAAGGATCTGCATTTCCAGCTGGGAAGCCCATGAAGGGAGGTTACTGACCTCGATCTGCTGAATGGCCTCTTCCCGCTGACGGATGGCCTCCAGATCCTCTTCTGTGATTTCTGAGAGCAAGGCTTGATCCTGGCTCTGGCTCTGCCACGTGCCATCTCCCCCGTTAAAGATCTTCTCATCATCAGGTAGGTCCGAGAAGGGGGTCCTAGGGCTCTGCTGAGATGGGAGAATGGAAAGAAAGCAAAGGAAGTGTAAATATTGTTCAGTTTTACACAGCCTTCTTACGGGAAAATAAAATAGTAGTATAATACATCACATAAACAGTGGCGAAAAGGTGAAGAGGAGTAAGTCACATGAGCGGAAACATCAAGTCTTGAAGGAAGTGTTAAGACCTGAAGCCAGACCTCCTGAGGTACATTTGAGCCCCAGCAACCAGCTTCAATTTTCCAACAGCTCTGACACAACAAACCATTTACCTGCATCCAAAAATCACGTTTACCTTGTTGATTTTCCTGCAAATTCTTCAGGAATCAGATATTTTCTCAGGCATACACAAAGCCTGTGTGTTCGCCTTGAAGACTTTATGATCCAACTTGCACCATTCAGCATAGCAAAGGATGCTATCTTGTCTATTTATGAGATACAGCTAAAAAAAGGGAAATACAGCTAAATACAGCTTAAAAAAAGGGAAAATCATATAGTACTGTGACTGCATAGTCATCAGTTTGAGCCTCTCGTGGTTTCATGGTGTTCACTCTATAGAGTTGTCTTGATTTTCTGGGTAGCTAGATGTTCACACGACCTTTGGGAGCTTTTGTTTTTTTCAGATCTGGATTGAAAGAGCCCAGTCATGATCCAGCTCCATCTACACTGCAGGCAGGGGCAGAGGTTTAACAAGGTCTTCTCCTCCTCCCAGTCTTTAGCTTCTGTGCCTATAGAGATGTTAGGTTCAGTCTAGACTGGGCTCAGAGAATGAACCGACACAAGGTTGGTATGGAGAATCAGGACACTGAGCTCAATTCCTAAACTAATAGACACTGCTGAAGACTCCGATCCGACAACTGCACGAGTCTTTCCCTTCAAACAATGCACACGGTCCTTTAAACTGGGCTTGATCTGAGCTTTGACTCCTCATCAAAAGTTACAACAAAAAAGCAACCCAACTGCTTCCGATGCTCTGAAGTTAAGAGAAAAAAATGTCGGTTGCTACAGCATGTTCTTGACCTGAATGTTCCCAAAGTCCCTGAGAGCTACAGGAGAAAACAAAGCACAAGAATTCAGGAGGATGTTCAGTTCTCTCGATCTGGATTTATCTGAGGCACAAACACCAAGGAATTCCAACAGGTTGTGCCTGAGAAATAAAGACCTCTGCTTTCTTGCTGTGGCTAAGTTTTTAAAGATGTTAAACGCCCTGAATTCCCACAGAGGAAACAGGCAGCAAGGCTATCGGGTGGTTTGTTGGAAAGGCACGGGAGGGCTGGAGAACCAGAAGAACTGGGAGAACTCGAGTGGAAGTTGCAGAGGAAACAACGCCAAATCACCACAGCAGGAATGGGAAGCTGAACCAAGCACGCAGGAAGGGGGCAGGGGAACAAGAAAAAATAATCACTTATAACGTGTTTTATTTCTTGCTTCTTTGCTTAGAGATTTCCCTTGGAGGAACTGAGAAGGAGACACAGAGAAAATGGGTGATACTGAACTCTTGCAATCACATTTAGACACTCTGGCTGGCTATATTTTGATGAATATAAGATATCTCGAAATTCCTATTTAACTCTTTAACTCTTCTTTAACCCTTTAAAAAAGTGTATAATTTCTGCATTCAGAAACTAAAGAATTTTTGCAGTGGCCTAAACCTAGGCATTGCCTTACAAAATTAATTATTATTATCACCAGCATCTAGTGGCAGACAAAGAAAATTGTACAACGTGATAAAGTGGGGCGATGGAAGAAGTAGAATCATTCAGAAAAACAGGCAGCAAATAGTCAACTACTTTTCAAAAATATAAACAGAAGATTAAAATCTTTGACATTAATGTTTCACCTTCCGTTTCCCTGGGATCTGTTATCTACAGAGAAAGGGTGTGTTACAGGAAGGAAATAATCATTTAAAATTAGGTTAAAAATTCATTTACAGTTTAAAAGACACATTTTAATAGGATTAAGATACTCTGGGGGTGTTTTATTCACTAATTATTACGTGCCTTGGACGCTAACTTATCTGGTAGAGTATTTCACTGCCAAAAGAATATATTAATGGACTCAAGAAAAAAAAAGAAACACCCTCGGGGTATTCTAATGCCTCATTTATAGTGACAGAGGTGTCCTCTCATCTCCACCAGTGGGCTAATTAGGACATGCAGAGGCAGTTACCCTGCACAAAACCAAGGAGGGTGGAAGAACCCAAGTGCCTGCCTTCTAAAGATGCAGGAAAATAGTGATTTAATGACATTTTTGTACTCTGGTCACAGCAAGGAATCTGTTTAGCAATATTGTTTAGTGATGGTTTTTGTCAGTGTTAGGTTGACGGTTGGACTGGATGATCTGAAAGGTCCCTTCCAACCTAGACAATTGTATAATTCTATGACCTAAACGAACAGGAATGGACACTTAAAGCCATGCTTTCCTGTGCAGACATGAACTTCAGTGGAAGAAAACAGACTGACAAGTTATCAGAAGTTTCCTGTCCCGTTCTCACGTGGTAGCACCGGACGGACAGCAGAGCCAGCAACACAGCAACCAACTCTTCTAATTATATTAATCCATGTAACACCACAGTCGTATCACAAATATGCTTGATCTTGCCCGGTGCCGACTTGATTAGTCATCCCCACTTGTAGGTCCTGGTATCTGTAAATAACACGTCCATGTCTCCCCCCCCCCCTCCCCAATATAATCCAGACAGTGCAATGCAAGTGATGCTGCTCAGTCATCTCGTACAAAAGCCGGCTATTCATGTGTTTAAATAGATAATGGTCCAGACACAGATGTTTTTCCTCTAGACAAAGTAGTGGCTTAAGTTAATTTCAGAGCTGCTGAAGGCAATTATGCGAGTTTGTATCCTTAACATCTTGCGAGAAAATCCGACCACGGCTGCTGAATGAGGGAGTAAATCAGGAAACAACGGGATGCAAGGGGGAGGGGGGGGGCGAAATTTCCTTTCAGATATAAAACCAGCTCCATCTTAAATTTAAATACACTCACCACAACCTGCTGGCGGGGTATGTACGGTGGCTGGCTGTGCTAACGAATTAAAAGTGATTTTGTGTTTGTCGCTAGTACAGCGCCCTTCACTTCTGTGATGAAGTGAACAAATCCTGGGTTCGAAAGTGTGAAGAAATCTAATGACTTTTCATACTCCCCGATTGAAAACCGCGTAGAGTTTGGTGGGTTTTGTTCCCTTTTGAGCTGTGCTCATTGCTTTGTCTGCTAAAATATTTTACTTACAGGAGGAAAAGATACGATGGAGGGCACTCACGGAGCCTCCACAGATGAAGTTCCTTTTGACGATGCACTGCAAGGGGCCATAACTCCCCTGTACAGGCATTTCCACATTAAATTTGATTTAGTGCCAAATTTTATACCCTGTGATTCTCTGTGTAATTTTCTCTTGGATTTCCTTTCATAAATTGTTAATTGGATGTGTTTGAAGTTGTTCTTTTGTTGAAATTTGCCCGTGGCAGATTTTTTTTTTTGTCAAGATGTATCTATAAACCAAACTCTGCCTGTGAAAAAAATGATAGGAGAGAAAAAGTTGAGTATATCTGATACGCTCAGTAGTTCTTTTAAAACCAAATTCTTAGGACTGAGGGTCATACTATGCTGTTATTCATCGTATCTGAAAAATTATGCCCAGGCACAGCATTTTTCCTGTTGGATAAAATCTTTTCTGTAGGATAAAATCGTTGCTGCTTACAACTGCATTTTTTATCAGATTTATTCTACCAATGGGGAGATGCTACATGTAGCTGCTGATAGAATAAAGGGGAAAAAAAAAAAATTAAAAAAAAACGTTTTATCTGGATGGTGACAACTTCTGCCAGTGTCTGTACTTTACCAGCAGTAAAATCTTTGCATCGGATGCTGCATGCCTGAGACATCCCCCCCCAAAGATGACCCCCTCCTAGCCCTGTGCCTGCCTGACTCCTCATTTGGATATTAGAAGGGACAGAAGAGGAGCGTTCAAATAATTTCTTCTCCTTGTACACAGCAATATCGCAAGTTCTACAACCCGTGTCACATAAAATCACCAAGCAAGGGACTGAAATGACCTCTCTTCTAGTTCCCATATGGTCTTTACTCCACCCAAAAGGAGAAATTTAACAGGAACCCCACCGCATATAACATCAACCAGCCTTCACAGTTCATCTTCAGAGAGTTAGGGGCTCTCCTGTAGCAGTAAGATGTGTGCTGGAACTGTCTCATCTTTTACATCCCTAACTTTAACGATGCCATTTCTGATTGCTCATTACAGGATTGCTCCCTGGTCAGAAATTAAGGACACGAATTGTTGACTGGAGATGGATGAGAAATGGCTCTTACTGCCAGCGATATGTTTAGTGATTTCAAAGGAAAATTTCTTTTCCACACCTCATCAAAACCTGAAGATATAGAGAAAAATTACACAACAGAGAGAAAGAGGGAGACACACACAGACAGTTCCTCCAGCTCAGGTCAGCCACAAGTCGGATAATTAAGGTGCCCAATGCCATCTGCAATAGGATGGACCTCACAGTCTCTCCAAAAAAAAGAACTGTAAAAGTTGATTTAAATAAGTAAGATTTATCGGAGCTGGATTTACAGACTGTGTCCACCAAATAAATGACACACTGCAGGAACAGGAGGATGAAGGGCTGAGGAAGACATTCACACACTTCTACCTTCAACTTCTTCATGAAGACAATTGAAAAGGTGACTTAATTGACCTCAGTGCCTGACATTAGGCAAGTTGATCCCATTTCTACACTTTCTCCATCCACACCAACTTCAGGTGTTGTGTCCTGAAGAGGATGGTTTCATTTCTGACTGTGTGTGAAAACATGGGAGGAAGATACTAAGAGTGTATCTTGGGATGGATGTGACAGAGCTGTTGCTACCGTCAAAGTGGGGAAGGTGGGTCTCCTAACTGCACTGAAAATCTAATTCTGGAGAATAAGAAGGAACACAAGTTCCTTCTTTTCTGGCTAATTCTCCACTCACAGGCACATCTCAAGCTGTCCTCATCACCACTGGGCTGTAAGACACTCGAGACTGTCTTTGATATGCACAGCACAACTCACAAATTCCTTGTTACCTCCAAGTTTATATGAGCACAGGTAAAAGCAGTCTCACTCGCATAAGCTAACTTTGTACTACATACTGCAGGTTGTTCCAAGAAAATCTCCTGCAACCATGAAAATAGTGTATTTTAGAGGCCTTGCATGACTCAGGTAGTAAACCAAGGAAGGTTTCCTATGTCTTCTCCAACCTCCAGAAGCCTTCTGTACCTCTAGCAGGGATACGGTCAGCTCAGGCAGTGATCAACACACCTTCCACACCTCCTGCAAACTCTCACATCTCCTTGGGTAACATTTTGGCTCCGGCTTTCACACGAAATGCAAATGCAGAGATGTTTATCTCTTGCTTTATAGTAAGTATAGACATATAAACAGCCAAGGCTACACTTTATGAGGATATCCTATTCTCACCAGCATCCAGGCTCTGAGATTCGCGTTTTATTGCATGTAGAATAATGAGGCCAGAGTGCCTGCATTAAAGACCAATAAAATACTTTACATGGAGGGCCACTGTGCAGAATACTGCTGTAGTTACGCTGCCTGCCTGTGCCTGACTCGTTTTTAAGAGCACGTTGGCACCGCAAGATGTTCGGGACAAAAATGGCACAGAACAGCCCGTTTGGCCTCCTGAATCTAGAATGCACGGCCGGGTTAAGAAGACAGATAAATCAGATTAGATGATCTTTCTCAAACCAGCCTTCCAAAACAACGAACTTTGCAGACTCAATGAGATTTAGAGCTGTATCTCGCCAAGGAAAAGCCCAAAGCAATTACAGGTAGAAAGGCCTCGGGCAGGCACAGAACAAGCAACCTGGGACTTCTAAATCTTTTAGAGGAGTGAAATAGTGATATTACAACTTTGCATTATCGTTCACACAGAGGATCGAAGCAGTGATGGGTAATGTGAGCTCTGTTATCTCACCAGAGGAGCTTCCCACAACAACGGGGGAAGAAATGCAATCACAAATTAACCATTGCTTGCTCTTCCTTTTCACTCAAAACACGGGCACGTTTAAAACTACCGTAACAAGGACAACTTTTAAGTGGGATATTTTCAATCCTCCCTTCATGCATCACTAACATGGGCAGAAACAGGAATGCATTCAGCATTTTCTTGAAGTTATGTAAATTTGATTACTCTGCACCAATGTAGCATGAGAAAAAACAGCATAGGGAAATTAGCATAAAGGGAAGGGTTGAAGTGCATTTTTATTTAAATTAACTAGAATCTCTCATGTGTTTCTGTCTTCACTCTTGATCAAGTTGTTTACTTTTGAATGATGTGAACCTGAAATTGAGCAAGAAAATCACCACTTCTACCAGCTTGCTGCTATGGAATCTGCAAGAAATTACTAGTTTTAGGGAAAATGTAATAGCAGAAACTATTTTGCCAGTTCTCTTTTCAGCGTTTATAAATTTAATCGTTCAAGTCTCAGCAGTCATGAAGACCACGAAAATCCATTTAGTTTCCCAGAACTAGAAGAGACTTAGTAAAAGAGTACCTAGTTCATACCTCCTACTGCTTTCTTCTTCTTTATTTTTCCTTCAAGACTTTATTACTTCACCAAATTCATTCCGAGAAGTCCTGACCTCATCACCTAGGGCTGCTTTAGTTCGGAGTCGATCTTACTGTAGTCAGGGTGAGAGAATTAAATGACATGTCTGTGGTAGATGAAGAAAAAGAAAATAAGCCAGGAGCCTGAGGTTTAGCTCTCTGATAACCAATGTGCTTTTCAGAAGCACTGCATATTTTCACCCCACGGTGAAGACCAAATTTAAGAGGAATGTCCTTCCTGCCAGGCTTAGATGGTGCAGCTGACACTGATATTTTGCCCATGGAGAGCACCAGTAAACTTCAGTCGACTGTGAGGGCTAAATTTTGTCATGTATTTTTACCCTGCATAAATCATAGAATCATATAGAATCATACAGAATCATATAGAATCAATGGTTGAAAGGGACCTTGAAGATCATCCAGTTCCACCCCCCTGCCATGGGCAGGGACACCTCCCACCAGACCAGGTTGCTCAAAGCCCCATCCAACCTGGCCTTGAACACCTCCAGGGATGGGGCAGCCACAGCTTCTCTGTGTGAACTCTTACAGATGCCCCATAAGAAGCAGTTTGCCCTGTTCCTATTTCCAGTCCTTCTCCTTTATTTTCTCTCGATTTGGCAACTCTACCTACCATGCAAACAGATGGTCCCATGGTGATGTGATCGAAACTAAACAGCAACAGTGAAGAGAGGCATAAATTTCCCCTCTCTGTAATGTAGCGTCCTTTTCTTTTCAAACCCATTTCATTGAATGACTTCAGTCTGATCACACACGTCTAAACCCATCCTTCCCAAAGCCAACTGCCGGTGCTATTGTTACCTTCGGGTGGCATCTCCACACACGCAAAGTGGATAAGTGCTCCTTTAAGATTGTCACAAAGGAGAGCATTCGCCGGTATTTTTACAGCATCGCAACGCATTCCTAAAGCTGTTCCTGTCCTTTCCTAGCTGTCTGAATTACATTCTCATCATTCTCCACCTCTGCACAGCCCTGCTGTTGGCACCGTGTTTTGGCTGGCGCTGCTGGCTGAGAGCTGCACTGTACATCGTCCCTGGATCCTGATGCTGGGCAGAAAACTCCCCTGCTCCCTCCCCGAACATCTGAAGCACCCAGCATTTGTGTAAATGGACCAGGCTCGCCAGAGCTCCCAGACACATCGAGGCTGTCTAGAAAGGCCCCGTGTTGTCTCTGACGCACAGCTGGTGAGCAGGTTCCTGGTAGAAAGGCAAACAAGAAGGAGAATGAGTCATTGGCTCACTCCTTAACACCCGTCTAGTGAAAAAAAAAAAAAAAAAAAAAGAGCGAGAAGTTTTTTTCCTAGGTTCCCATGGAGGCAAGAGCTGAATTCAGCTTGATTTCCTGCAGCAGAGACAACCCCGAGCATGGGCATAGTGCCACTCTGTAGTGTGGAGCAATGGAAAAGTAGGGAGTTGCTGGAAATAAAAAGTACGTTTTCTTCCTTTCAAGAAATTGACTGCTTTTGTACTACAAGGGAAGTATGAAAATGGGTAGATTTACTAAAATCTAGCAGCTGCTATGCAGAATGGAGCGTTTGGATTTACACATTAGTGGCAGAACCGAAGTATATTTTTATGCCATGCACTTTGGAGGAGAGTCACTACTGTTAATTCTCGTCTTCCCAGTTTTTCTGGAGTGCTCAGCTACGCTTTTTCAGAAACACGGCTGACTCCCACCAAACCTCTTTGGCAGCCATCTTTTAATCTCTTTTCATTCCTGGCCTTTGGCAGGGTTTCAGCGGGCTGCTCAGTGTCCAAGCAAATGTTCTCAGCCTGGTGCTGAGGAACACTCTCATGTAGTGACAGCTCTACAAAACATCTGCCCATTTCACAGTCCCTGCACTGTCTGCGTTCACAACACTTCAGCTCATGCCCAAAATAAGGACAAATAAGGACAAAAACCCAAATAAGGACAAACAAATCTTTTCACCACCAACCTGGAGGAGCATCGCTGGGACCTGTAAGGGTAGGTGGTCAGTTGAGGAGGATGGGGATGGAGAGACAAGACAAAGGTCCTGCCTCTTTGTGAGATTGTGTCGTGGTTTGGGCTGGGCCGGCCACTAAAATGAATGACCAGAGAGGAATCTTGAAGATTTTCCTGTCTTTTTTCTAGGCTCCCTTTTTAGATTATCTAACAAAGAATAAACCCAGGTAAGCAATACTGGCATGCAGTTTTTGTGAAAGCCCCTTATCCCACATCAGTTATACATGCAGGTGACCTTAAAAACCAGTAGATGGATATTTCTCCACTTGTTTTGCCAGAGATGGGCTTGGAAGTAATCATGAACCCCATCCTGTTGGGAGAGCCGTGAGGACAATCCCAACACAGCTTGAGTAGGTTGTGTTTTCAGCCAGCTCAGCTGGATCCGGAAGAGCACATCTGTCTATGCTTATTATAGAGGTTCTGCTGTTCCTCTTGGGTCAAGAAAATAACCAAGGCAAGGAAAGCACAGTCTTTATGGGCTTTTCCTCAAACTTAGAAAAAAAAAAAAAAAGGTCTTTAGCAAAACCAAGCAGGTTTTTTTTTTGCAATTTTACTTGCTGTTTTTTTTGTGCTGCAATCAAGAATGGCTTAGGGAGCAAGTTCCTTGGTGTCTTTTAAGTGACATATTTGCTCCAGCTAACAAGGTGTGTGCTGGAAGTGTATAACCTAACAAATAGAAATTCCTTTTATTGTCTCCCCCATGCTTCCTATCAAAGTTTGTTGTTTGGGTTTTGTTTGCTTTCCCTCCAAACATGATATGTTCCTGGGACACAATCATCCAATGGCACCGCTGGGAGGAAAGGAAGATACTTGGAAATTAACTTTTGATTCTAATAGCTGTATTCTGAAATGTGTAATTATGGCACAGCAGAGCCAATTTAGACAGGGACTTTTGCAATCAAAAGGTCTGTGGCATTTGTTCTAAAGAAATACATTCCGTGAAACAAAGATCACATTTTCAAATAAACAGGTGAAATGGTGCCTATCCCTCTAAGAGCGTTTCCTCTGAAGTCCAGAAGCATCAATGTGGACTTTTCTCCATTGCTCCTACCTGTCCTAGACACATCCATACAGGAAGGAATGAGTCTGGTTCTTTCTCCTGACCAGTGATAGTCCCCATCTAAAATAGTCTAATCTCCCCACCTGTAAATAACCTTAAAAAAAAAAAAAAGTTCAACTGAAGGGAGTTAAATGCTCGCCCTGATTTTTGTGTGCTGTGACATCAAGGAGCGATGTGGATCTGAGGACACTGATTTACTGGAAATATTTAACAACCAGCCAACTCAAGAAAAATGAAGACTGACAACTTGAATTTCAAGTCAAATGAAGGCAGGAAATTTATGGGTTTAAAGAAAAACACAAGAACAGCAGCAAGAAAATGATAGTTTTCCTCAAAATAGCGGTCTAGTTGTTACAGATCTAGATAATGTCTCAAGAAAGACAAATTAAAGATATCAGGTAAATTTAGTCACAGATGCATATACTTGTGCCCAAAATGCCTGCAAAGTGAAATGATGAAAATGGGAAGCATCAACATTGCTGAAAGGAACAAAACCTCATTTCTGAATTAGTTTGTCCAAGGAGAATTAAATAGGATGAATTCAGCGGTTTGGTAATTTATCCTGTACGAGTTCTTTATAGGGGGAGATGAAGTGAATTTAACCTTCCAAAGAGTGACAAGAAATAGGAAGTGCCGGCGAAGGAAAGCCACGCAGACCAGCTTTATTGTCCTCGTGTGCTCCGCGCTGTCTCGGTGATATACGCTCACGGAGATGCTAACCTTTCTCCAGCTCCAGCGTTCGGTCCCACACCGCACGATTAGCACACAGGCTTGATGAAGGCTTTCAGGAGGATTGAAAAGCTGCCTAAAATGTTTGCAAAATAAAACATTCAGGGAGAGGATTAAGAAAAAAAAAAAATGCTGAAAGGTTTTCAGCTCAGCACCTCCAGAATGTGACATGTAACAAAATTGTCCAAAATCTGTGCTTTTTTCTATTAACATCAGGGTAATGTCTTAAATGCGTCAGTGGCAGAAGAGGCCCCAGATAAATATTCAGATAATTTCTTCCACACGTTTTTATTGGACCATTATTATTATTTATTTTACTTGTTTTAACTGTGCCATTGGCTTTCCAAACTGATGGGGCATTAACCATCCGCACAACTGTTCTTTATTCGCTTTTAGCACTTAACCTACATGTTTCTTTCCTAACATCAGGCCATTCTGACTTCTATCACTTAACTCGGTGAATAATTCACCTGATCTTCATTTATATTTTCACCTTGAAAGTATTTATAGAGTGTAATCATGTCTCTATTGATACTTTCTTTTAGACTACTTAATTTAGCTCCCTCATTTTCTCATCTGATGTTTATAGACTATACCTCGTTATTTTACTTGCCCTGTTTGTATTCTTTTTTATTCTCTCTGTATATGCCAATACCCTTCCCAAGCCATTAACTCCAAGGCTTCATTGCCTGTGCCATAAAAATACAGTTCTGTTGGAAACTTTCACCCAGACACAGGAGGAATTTTGTCACATGTTAAAGTCTAGTCTGAAAACTGCTGTATGGGGCTTTGGTTGCTTGGTTGATTTGTTGCCCCTTGGTTATTTTCCTCACTATTCTACCTGGTCTCAAAGGGCTCCAATCTGGATACTTTCCATTCCTACAGTAATAAAGGAGGAACGAACAGATTCTGCAAGGCTAGGACATACTCGCTGAATTAAAACCATTTTTCACTCCCCAAAATAGACCTCTGGCTCCAAAACCACATTGGAGTGGGATCCTCTCAACAGAAAGACAACAGCTTTCTGCTGTTTCTTTGAAGACGAGATTACACCTCAAGCTTCGTAATGCCTTATGAAATAACTACTTATTACTCAAAAAGCTCTCGTTTTTTTTTAGCTTACCCTGATTTGAAAATCAGGACCTATGGCCTCAGCAATGAGCTGCTCCAAGTCCTACAGCCCACATGTGCACGTGGTGGTGCACAGGATTCTCTAGTATACAACATATTGTTCCTCGGTTCTCCTTTGTTTGTCTGGAGATGAGCTTTTTACTACATAACCTAAGATTTCATACTACTCAAGGAGCTCCTCACTGACGTGGGTGGGTGCAGGCACTGTCCCCTCTCTGTGTCAAAGGAGCCGTGAATGGATGGGGGAGAAAGGGACCACAGCGATCCACAGGAAGGGTGTCTTCAGTGAATTTATTTCCTTCTGCTGCCTCTCTGCTCAAAACAGTAACTCAACTCAAAATAGTTATGCTCTTTCTTAATTTATTTTTTTGTCTTTTCTCCATGGACTTTCTAAGGAGCTACATACACTGCTGACAGAGCGAAGGAGATACCTGCTGTTGACAGACTTACCCAAAGTTAGATGCCAGTTTATCCCATCAGATACCAAGTGTCCCATTCAGTGCGGTGTGAGAAAGAGGGATAAATCAGGCAGATGCTCGTTCAGGACTGGAGGTATAGACACGTCGCTGGGATCCCTTTTAACACTAACTTGAGATGTTTGCATGGTAGATATCTGTGTTTGAGCTCATCAGCCAAACTGAACTGCCAGAAATCCACCTTGCCCAACTTTACATAACCGTACTGGAAGGACTGACCTCCAAGCTCCTTATTAAGACTCCCATTGTATTCAGTGGAGACGTGGTCAATAAAGTCAATGGAGATAAGAGCCCTATTCTCCAGATTAAAAAGATTGACAGCTACTTAACATGCGATTGTGTCGTAGACTATAAAGGCAGCCTTGAATGTCAGGCTCAGAAGTAGAGACTTACACTTCACATGCCCGGGTGCGGCCAAGGGAGACTATGGAAAAAAAGAACAAACAAAACAAAACAAGAGAAGAACCAACACCCAAACCCCCATAGACAATATATAATATTATTTTTTTTTTCCCCAAAGAACAATTCTTCCTACTTAGTTCAGACGAGTACACTAAGAAGTGTCTATTTCTCTGCATTGACTGTTAAAGAGTCTTCTTGCCTTCAGAGTGGAAATATTAACAGAGATTCCTTCAACACGGATGGTTTGAGACCCCACAAGATTTATCCAGTACTGGGTGAGGACAGTGAGGCAAGACAGATCTGGGGTGGTGCCCTAGAACCTGTCTGGATTCCCTCTTCTTGGAGAAATCCTGTGTTCCCCCCCATGGCACATTTAAGAGTTGAAAACATGCTTGGAATTATCTGGTCAGCATAACCAAGAAGTGACAAAACCACCACCGTTTTACCAATATGGGGTTTGTTTATTCACGTTTCACACAGAACGACCTTCTATCCCGCACAGAAGGCTGAACCACATGAAATGCTGAATTTCTTTCGACAAGTTTCTGCCAGCTGCTGAGATCTGGAGGCAACCAGCATCTCCCTCGCAGACCAGGTCCTTAATAGACTTAATAATACCATGAGGATATGAAGTGATCTAAGCTGTATATTCACACTGTATGAGATCACACTGCATCAAAACTTTGATAGATGCCTCTGCTATTTGCTCATCCTTAAGGAGCAATGACCCGAACATTAGCATGTCTAGTAAATTGTTCTAATGTGTGGTGAAAGGGGACTAATGGATACAGTAATTGATTGTTTGATGGATAGCTGGGGAGCCCTTTGATTATGAGTTTTTGCTACGGTCCAAGACATTTTCATTCTCCAGTTAACCCAGAGCTGATTGCTCGCATGAATTATCTCCTTCTCTGCCTGCAAATATCATTCTCTTAATAAATATTTCATTAGAAACAAACCAGTGGTGGGGAGAGAGGAGAAAGCAGATGCTCAATGCTGTGTCTTTTGAAGACATTATAGAGTCAACAGAGAAGACACAGAGATTATCTATGAAAAGTGCTCAGGTCAGACAAGAGGTCTCCAGGATTTAGGGTTCAGAACAATGCAGGAAGCAAGAAGAAGCCTGAAGGTCAATTTAAACCCATCAAGGGAGGCTCAACATGGCCCAAGAATGTAGGATGTACTACAGTGGGGAAGCCGCGGTGTTAAAATTGGCTTCCTCACAAATTCCACCTTTCTCTTTTCCCAAGTTCTGAGCTGAGCTTTCATGTTACAACAAGGAGGTGCCCTGACCAAGAAAAAGAATATCAGCAAGAAAACAGTTATAATTCCTGGGCTTTAGTTGCTGAGGGTTGCATTTTGATCCTAGTGAAGCTTATAGCAAAATTCTCATGGGTATCAATGAGGTCTTTTTTGATCCTTTATCTTCCCATGATGACTGCTCAAAAGTTATTTACCACCTTTATTTAGCTTTATGATATTTAACTATTTGTTCAAAATGCCTGTACTGAACCTGCTTGTTTCATTTCAGCTGGTGGAGGTGTTCAGGGCCAGGCTGGATGGTGCTTTCAGCAACCTGGTCTGGTGGGAGGTGTCCCTGCCTATGGCATGGGGGGTGGAACTTGATGATCTTTAAGGTCCCTTCCAACTCTAACCATTCTATGATTCTTTCTAGCATGAGATGCAATTGTACTTTTGAGCTATAAAGGTTGCTACTCTCCTCTCCAAATAGACTACCCTGTTCTCCTAAAGGACAGCGTAGAAACCAGGCAGAGGCAGAATCAATGGAAAACAGACTCTGTTTTGCCATTCAAACCCCCAAAGCCAAATCAACCCTGTTTCATATCCCTTCAAATTTTCAAACATGAAGAGAGCGGCATTTGCAGAGAACACTTTGGGCCTCCAGAGGCTCCACTGAGGAGAGGAACTTCACAAACTAAGCTTGAGTCAGAAGTAGTTTGCTACAACACGGAAAGGAGTCACTGCACAAGCCTATCCCAATTAGTATCAGCGCCACACGCTTAATATGCTGAAAACTGCTGCAGTTTAAAAACCCCTCTTTTATTGAAAAATTGTAGGTGAGCAAAATACATAATGTTCCCTATTACTCTCCACCCTGTGCGTCTCCCCTGGGCACTGAGACACTCTTATCTTGTTTTCCTAGCTGTTCCTCGGGCAGATTTATATTGTGAGTCTCACAATAGGTATCATTATGTCAATAAGCACAATTTAAACATTAATAATATGGTTATGGGCAGAAATGCAACCGATCATATCACATGCTATAAAAGGGGTGCACATGCCAAGGAAATGGCTTCAACGCTCTTCGCTCTCAATTCTCTGCCAAAACTTCTACAGAGGGGAATGGCATGAGCAAAAGATGGGGGATAAGGAGGGACAGTGACAGAGAAAGAGGGACAACTAACCAAAAAGAGAGCAGGGACTGGCCAGAGTGAATGAAGAACACAGAAGATGCTCATTAAGGGGAAGAGTAGGAAAAAATAAAAATAAAATAGGAAAGAAAGCATGAAAATAAACTGAAAGAAAGCCAAAAGCAGATCCAGGGATGCTTCCAAAATGCACAGATCTCCCCCTCAGGTAAGACAGGATCTGAGATAGGACCATCTGCAGATCTTCCTCACAGGGAAAGAAACCCCCAACAGTGCTGACATATTTCAGAAGGAAGGATGGGAGAAGGAAGGCAGGGATTCTCTCCAAAACTAATGTAGCCATTAGGGAAGCCTATACATTACTGGTGTTGCTCCTTGTTTACCATACGCAAGCCAACTATTGGGGAGTGAAGTCCACTGTGGTTGAGCAGCAAATCCTATTTATTGACAGAACTTTCTGTCTTCTCCTGCAGAAGTACTTACCACTAATTTCTGAGGATAAACCAACACCCTGCCCACCTTCTGTTCTGGAAAGGAAACCTTCTTCCCACAGGGGACTTAGAGTAATAAGGATTTAAAAAAAAAAAAAAGCCCGGTAAAAGAAAAGTATTGGAAAAAACTCTCTTTCCAGGTAAATACTAAACCCTACTGATTTGAGATTAGTCCGAGTGAGGAAATAGTTGGCACAATTAATGTTGGACATATATTTTCACATCAAATCATGGAACCTGAGTCCCTAATATCACTGCATATGTTATCATGATCTTTAAGCTGCACACTAACTTTCTCCAAGGAAAGTGCTCCACGAATCACTGACCCTGCTTGCTGAGGGAGGCGACACTTTCCATCAGTCAAGGAGCATCGATCTGGCTCAGCATTTTAAAGACCCTGATGGGTTTACTTTACCTTTGTGCTGGAGTCTTTCTATTTGCTTCCACTGCCCACCCTTTTACCCCCGCTGCTGCTTTGCTCAAACACAGCTGTGCTAATATGCCCAAGCCACATATCTAATCCACACCATTTTCATCTATTTTCAGGTCTCATTTGGCAAACGGAAAGGGATGAGACCAGTCTGATCGTAACCAAGAGACAAGCCCTTGAGGTATATCCTGGGACAGTCTCCAGGGATGTTGACACGTGCTTTGGTTTTGTAGAAAACTACATTTGGCTGAGTTTTACAAAAGGCTCTGATCTCTGGGTACCAACCAAAGTCCCAGGAATTTTTCCAAGAGGAGTCATGCAACTTCTGTTGTCCTGGAAAAGTGTCATCATCGCTAACTCCATCCTGCTAAGTGAAACACAGCTTGTAGTGATGGTGGTGATATTCTTCTCCTCCAGTCTCACCCTGTCGTGCAGTGGCCCGGTCTGGCACTTGTCAAAAACCGCTGACTTTCTCAGAAAGAAATGTGAGCCCTTCCACCCCAACTTACTCTAAATGTGCCTGGTAGGTCTCATGAGTAATGTACCTACACAAAGAGATCTGAGAAAATGTACGGATTGTGCAGGAACGTAAATTTTGACTGAGCAAGTGATGAATAAAATGCAGAGCAACATCCTCAGATTTTGGGCAAAGAATATATAATCATTCAGTGGTGTTTGCGAAACATGTCAGGCTCTGTCAGGAAGAAGGTTATAAATAAATGTGAGGTAGATACTTTAATAATGCTATTTCATATACACGCAATAATGAACTTTAATTATTTCTTTGGGTTTCTTTCTTCTTTTACTGTAGCAGATGAGTCAAGCCCAGATGTGTAATGAAATTGATACTGGCATCACAGCATTTTCTTTAGAGGTGGCTGAAAGAGCTCTATGGATCACCTGCCAAACCACTTCTCCTGGGGGGGTCTCCTTCACGTATCTCACCCAGAATCTAATTCCCCCCACATACGGTGTGAGTGAATCACAGTGCAAGGCATTTTCCTAATGGAAGAGATTTTGCAGGTAAGTGGTCTTCTCACATTGCTTGTCCTGCACTGAAGCCAAAATCATCTTTATCTTATTTAGTGGAACAAGCTGCCAGGAGGAACCAGTTGCCACGGTATGTAAAGAAGTTAATGTATAACTTCGCATTCGGAAACTATGAAAGCTAATTTAGAGCTTATCGGTAACCTTATCACTAAATATTTGCACCGGGGAACAAGGAGATTGATTTGTTTCCTGCTGCGATGCTGGGAATTAACAGAGGATATCAAAAGGAAAGCTCAGAGATGTTAAATGCAATAATGATGGATAAATATGAAAAAATTCACTCATTCCTTGCCTCTTTTGTAGAAACTCAGGGAAATAGAAAGCAGCGGGCACATCACTCCTTTTGCAAAATGCCTTCCTGTCAATGTCTACAATCAGTACATGACTTTCGCAAAGAAGAATTCGTATGAGATGAGTCTCACTGAAATACTTTCATTCTCCCTTCCATCTCTCCTGCTCTGTTAAGCAAGGCCAATGACAACACAACCCTACCGTGGACTCCACCACAGCAAAGCACCAGACTAGATCAGACTGAAAACTGGCAAACTCCCTGATGCTTCCCACCAGATGTGACGTAAAGGTAAAATTTCTCCTCCTTAGGAACCTGAAAAATTATACATGTATACACACAAATGCATTAATAATGGAATTATTACATGGAATCACAGAATGGTTCAGCTTGGAAGGGACCTTAAAGATCATCGAGTTCCAACTCCCTGCCATGGGCAGGGACACCTCCCACTAGAGCAGGTTGCTCAAAGCCTCATCCAGCCTGGCCTTGAACACCTCCAGGGATCCACTTCCTTCATCCTTCCACATCCACAGGCTTCCACAGCTTCTCTGGGCAACCTGTTCCAGGGTCTCACCACCCTCAAAGTAAAGAATTTCTTCGTAATATCTAATCTAAATCTCCTCTCTTTCAGTTTAAAACCATTCCCCCTTGTCCTACTGCTCCATTCCCTGACAAAGAATCCCTCCCCATTTCTCCTGTAGGCTCCCCCTTTAGGGACTGGAAGGGGCTCTAAGGTCTCCCTGGAGCCTTCTCTTCTCCAGGCTGAATAGCCCCAGCTCTCTCAGCCTGTCTTCACAGCAGAGGGGCTCCAGCCCTTGGAGCATCTCCATGGACTTGCTCCAACAGGCCCATGTCTTTATGTGGGGGCTCCAGAGAGAACATGTAGCAGGTGGTTACTTATTGCATTTTCCCACCATCTAGTAAGCAGGGACTCTGCCTTCAACAGAAGAATAAAACATCCTATTCCACTCCAGTTCTGTACAGATTTTATCCTCGTCTTAACGACATTGACAACAAGCATCAATGCTTCATCAAACCTTCTCCACCGCGGTTCTCATCTGAGGGCTGTAAAACAAAGCTCCTGTATCCAACTGAGTCCGATGCCAGCAGATGGCACTCCGAAGTGTGCAGCATCCACAGCTTCCCTCACCCCATCCCCAGCAACTGCTGGAAAAGGCTTTTTTTCCATGCCCAGCTCTTCAGCAGTGCTTTTAATTATGCTTGAATAAAGGGGTCAACGAAGTAGCTCACACAGTAGGGCCATCAAACGTCCCAGTCCTCAGCTTCCAGAAGAGGTCAGTATGTCCTGCTGTACACAAAACCACATTCCCACTCCCTTTCCTTAAATCACCAAACCAATTAGAAACTGCTGGGCACAGAGAGGGAGAAAACACCTTCCTCACTCACCAGAAATCATTTGTGCTTGCAAGGAAATGTTTCCATTACTTATTTATGTTTGCTGGGTTGTTTTGTTTTTTAGAGCAATCATCTGTGTTTCTCAGCATGCCACGACTAAGGTCTTCATGAAAACGTACTCCCATACAGGAAAAAAAAAGGAAAGGGAAAGGGGAAGAGGAAGGGGGGGAAAGGGAAGGGCAAGGGGAAGGGGAAATTTAAGGAAATTATTTGCTGCACAGGCGCCTTCTCCAATTGAGAAATTTGAGAGTTATAAGGGAGAACCACTGTCCATGTCTAGATGAATATACATTTATTTTTTTATCACCCAGACTATTGCTATCGGCTTAAAAATAACTGTTTGAAACACCATGTGCAGCGCGTGCCTTATCTTACAGATCCTGGTGTACTTCATAAAGAAACTATATATAAATTACCTTTCTGATATATGTCCAGCTTTATGATATAACTCCAGAGGTATTTGAGCATCCTGGGTTATCATTGAAAGTGAAGATGAAACTCCGTAACAAACTAAAACATGAGTGGAAGTTTAATTTGGCAAAATAACACAAACCTGGATTACAGTTTTGAGCTGGGCACTAGAACTAAGGGACAGAACAAAGAATCCAAATTATAAGCCTGGTCCTGTTTTTCCTTGTGTTTGCAGTAAATCAGGAATATTTCTGATCAGTTGAAAGAGTCTGAGATAGCAATTCTGTCTTAATACACCAGGTTGATTTGGGGGCTGGTATATGCTAGAGCATTCCATGGCATTTCACAGATGACATACAGTATAGGGGAGGTAACAGCACTGTCGTCTACATAGGAGTGAAAGGGGTTAAATATCTTTGAATTATATGGTGGATATAACATTAGTTATCGAGACCCTGAAAACAAATCAGATAGATCCCTAGAAAGGTCACTAAATATTAGTTTTGTCTTTGTCCTGGTGAAGCAAGGGTTAACCTATTTCCAAATATATTTTTTTCATGGGAAAATACAGTTGCCGTTCGCATTTAATCATGTGATAAATGCAGCCATCAAAGTGGGTTTAGAAGAATACAATTTCCTTCCTCTCAATAATCCATCTCCACAGGGGGGGTTTTAAATGTATTAAATAACACTGCAGTCACTTTGGAGCAAGGTGACGCACCGGGTAAGGTTTCACATTTGTTTCCCCAGTTACTGCGTGATCTTTGCCAGGGCAAAAGTCAATTTAGATTCTTGCAAATACGGCTTCTGCGAAGCGGGGCTGAAGGAAGGGAGGTGGATGAGGTCGTACGATCATCCCCATCCCACCTGCAGGAACCACTTCTACTTGCAGTGGGCAAAACCACCCTCTTACTACATCATCAGACTCCTTCACAGGGGAAAAAAAGAAAAAAAAGGAATATATAGGGGAGAAAAGCCACTGTTGTAGAGTGAATAAAATTCAAGTTTGCAGACTGATGCAGAGGTTCATTTTTTATAATTTTACCACTGCCATTGTGGCCACATATAGAATCATTGAATTGTCTAGGTTGGAAGGGACCTTTCAGATCATCGAGTCCAACCATCAGCCTAACGTTGACAAAACCATCACTAAACCATCCTACAGACCCAGCCTACGTCTCATCAGCTCCGGGAGCTTGGCCTGCATCCGCCCTCCTCTTATGCTGCTGTCAGCACACATCTGACAGTGCTGCCAAAGGCCACCCTCACTGCCCAGCAGAGCTGTGTGTAAGGACAAAGCTCTCCCACCAAGGTGAGTATCCATCCAACTGGACACACCTGTCACTATATTTTTTTGTACATCTATTTCTTTTTAGATTTACATTTAGATTTATATAGATGTAGATGTAAATGTAGATGTAGGTGTAGACATGCCACAAAGATGATCAGAGGGCTGGAGCGCATCTCCTATGAAGACAGGCTGAGAGAGTTGGGGTTGTTCAGCCTGGAGAAGAGAAGGTTCCTGGGAGAACTTAGAAGCCCCTTCCAGTACCTGAAGGGGCTACAGGAGAGATGAGGAGGGACTCTGATCAGAGTGGAGCTATAGGACGAGGGGAAATGGTTTTAAACTGGAAGAGGGGAGATTTAGACTAGATATCAGGAAGAAATTCTTTCCTGTGAGGGTGGTGAGACACTGGAACAGGTTGCCCAGAGAAGCTGTAGATGCCCCATCCCTGGAGGTGTTCAAGACCAGGCTGGATGGGGCTCTGAGCAACCTGGTCTAGTGGGAGGTGTCCCTGCCCATGGCAGGGGGGGTGGAATATGTGATCTTTAAGGTCCCTTCCAAGCCAAGCCATTCTATGATTCTATGATTCTATGTATACTTATAGCTCTGGATATATACATCCATGTCATCAGTGCTGACCGGGACCATGCAGCAACGTGCCGCCCACACTCACTGTGCAAAAACTATTTGAAACATCGTCTGCAGCACGTGCCTTATCTCACGCATCCTGGTGTACTTTATAAAGAAACTAAATATAAGTTACCTCTTTGATATATGTGACAAAACAGGAGGCAGCGCTCCTGGAGACCACTGCCAGATCTAATGCAAGGGGTGAGAAAGGCTTTCCCCATCTCTACAGGCACAGCGATGCCCTCCATGAATGACCCCCATTTGGCATAAAGACATGAATATTTGCAATATCCTTTAAATTTAGCGGCTGTGAGGAGAAAGGAGCCCTGCAACTACGCAGGCAGTGTGTATCACAAGCAATGGGGGGAAATATTTGCAGAGCTGTGGAAGAATAATAATGTGGGTACCAGTTATGTTATCTATCCGAGCCTCTGGGCATAATATGGATTTGCTCTCCACGAAAAGAGCTCTCTCCTAACAAGGCAGGGTTTTCTTCCCATGACCTCAAACCCCTCCACGCAACCCCAACATCACCATTTCCCACGCACAGCCCTCCCGGCAGGGGGGTCCTTGCCGGTGTCAGGGTGAGGCAAAGCAGCCCCAGGATTTGGGAACATAAAAGGAAGCGCTGGTGAAGAGGCTGGCTCATTCCAGACAAAACAGCCCTTGGGTTTGCAAGACAGCTCTGGGGATGACTCAGAGCTGGGGTAGAGGAGAGCGGCATCCGCACGGCACGGGAAGCCGTGGAGCTGCTGTGGAGGAGGCTTCCTACAAAAAGAACCCTTCCCCTGCCTTCATCCTCTGCCCACGTAAAAACCTCTGTCCTTTCTCACTCGACCAAAAGGCAAAAAGAAAAACAAAGAAAAATCCACAAAGAAACAAACAAACATACAAAAAAATCCCACAACCAACCAACCAGAAAACCCAGCTGATGGATACAAAATCCTTTGCTCGGGTGCCGATACAGGCAGCTGCAGTTTCGAGCTACATCAGCAGAGATGGGCAAGCAAAGCAGGCTTAGCTCATCACGGGGGCTTGATAGGGGATTGCTAAGGAAAATACACGATGCTGAGGTTGTTTGGGCAATTTAGGAAATGGCAGGTTCCCCCCAGACCTGATTATACAGATTTGTTCTTTATATAGACTTGGTCTTTTCTTATTTTCCTCCTTTTGTACAATGAGGGGCTACATCTTCTTGGAAGCTCACATTCTGGGCTGCATAGGGAAGAGTGTGGCTAGTAGGTTGAGGGAAGTCATTCTCCCCCTCTACTCTGCACTGGTGAGGCCACAACTGGAGTATTGCATCCAGTTCTGGGCTCCCCAATTCAAGAGGGATAGGGAACTACTGGAAAGAGTCCAGCGAAGGGCAACAAAGATGATTAAGGGATTGGAGCATCTCCCTTATGAAGAAAGGCTGAGAGAGCTGGGACTCTTTAGCCTGGAGAAGAGAAGGCTGAGGGGAGACCTTATTAATGCCTATAAGTATCTCAAGGGTGGGTTGAAGGAGGAGGGAGCCAGACTCTTTTCAGTGGTTCCCAGTGACAGGACAAGGGGCAACGGGCACAAGTTGGAACATAGGAGGTTCCACTCGAATATGAGAAAGAATTTCTTCACGGTGAGGGTGACAGAGCCCTGGAACAGGCTGCCCAGGGAGATTGTGGAGTCCCCTTCTTTGGAGATTTTCAAGACCCGCCTGGATGCAGTCCTGAGTAGCATTCTCTAAGCAATCCTGCTTCAGCAGGGGAGTTGGACTAGATGATTTATATGGTCCCTTCCAACTCTAAAAAAAAATTCAGTGAAAAATTCAGTGAAATCACTAGTCTCTGCAAATCACCTCCTTTACAGACATGGTAGGATTTGGGGGGGGTGTCTTACATGTTTTTCCATGCAATACTGATGTCCTAAGCACTCCCGTTGCCCCTCAAAAACCTGTGCAGAGCCACAAGCAGCCCGAGGAAATATGGCATTTTAAATACAGTATAAATATATATAGAATATATAGAATAAATACAGAATAAAGGGCTGCGGTGCAGGCTTTATTGCCCTTAAGGATGCAGGATTCTTCATTTTAACTCTTACAGTTGCAAAGTGCTGCATCCCTGATATATCAGAGTTTAATGGTTAGTTAGTGAAGTACCGCGTCTATAAAACTCACTGGCATTTATTTTGCAAGATCATGGGCAGGTTGAGAAGAAAAGCAGACCCACTGGAAGCAGTGCAAGGGCAGTACTTTGGGCCACTCGGAATAGATTCCACCTCCCTTGGGAATACAGAGGGCAAATAAAGAAAATCAGGTATGAACCTGGTTCCATCCACTCATTAAACCCCTGTATCAGTATCTATTTCCCTGCCCTCAAACAGGCAGGAAAAAAAAAATAAAAAAAAAAAAAAAAAAAGATCTTAAGAAAATTGCTTTAATGACCGCTTTAAAAAAAAAAACCCACAAAACAAATAAAAGCTCACACTTCAATAAAGGCAAGAAAAAATAGCCTTGTGATTGAAACGCTCCATATCGACAGCCCTAGGAACCGAGGAGTGGGTTGATTAGAATATGGCTTTTAACGGATGCATGGCCATTTAAAACAAAGTTGCCATTATTGAAATAACACTTTTTTCAGAAGTAGCTGCCTACCAAGTGACCTTGCAAAGACGCAGCAATTACTACCACACATGCAAGATATATTATCGCCAAAGCTGGGGTTTGATTTCCTGAGATAGACCAGCCAGACTGGAACATTAGGACCTGGGATGAGTTCTAAGATAAGACATTAGAGTCAATAAGATAAATGCATAAATAAAAAGCTCAATTTATCAGGGCAAAAGCTGTTGTTTTGATTGTGAGAAATTCAATTTTGCATTTAAGAGAAATACGCACCACAACCCCTCCCAAATGTTGAAGCCAGTTTCAAACTGAGCTTTGGACTTCCAGCACAGAGAGCACCTACTGCCTCAAAAACTCATCGTTAATTATTGTTCCAAATGGCCTGTTGGCAATTGCTTAGTCTGCGAGATCCTCAGGGTGGCACAATCTAATAGCTGTGCTTATACAGCATCTACCATGATGATAAGGACCCTGTAAAAATAGAAGCCCAAGTAACTAGAGTCATTAGACACACACATACACATATGCAGTTTATGCAGATATTATTGCCAAGAAATTACTCTCCCATAAAGACAAGGATTGGATCTCGCTGCCCCAAAATGAGAATTTTACTCTAATCATATAAAAAGAACAACTTCATAAACACAGGAAGAAAGACCGAAATGATGCTTCCTGTGAGAAGGAAGTCCATTTAAAGCACGAGTAAATTGATGTAGTCAGGAGAAAGAAGCTTGTATATGCAAATAGAGGTTTATTACCCATTTTTGTGCTCCTAAGAAACATAATTTACTGACCTTTGAGAGGAGGGTCAAGTAGGCTTACGGAATAAGAAACAAAGGCATCTCTTTTGGCAACTGCCATGTTCCAGAGCTGTAATTATCCTTCCCTCTCCCCGTGAGCAGCAGGAAATGAAGAGGGGTGCCATTACACTATGTCAATTACTGTAATTTTAATTTCTAAAAAATGCCAGGAAAGTTTCCTCTAAAAAAAAAAAAAGAAACAAAAAAACCCACAAAACAAACTGCTTAGATTTTTTGGTGTGGTTTCAGTTTAAAACTCTTTCCTCAGCTAAAACGGAGCTGTGCTTCCCTTTCTCCCAATCCTTTTGGTGAAAGACCCACAAAGTCTACATGGTGAGGAAGCCCACCTTTCCTCCTCATTAGCTGAGAAGACAGATGGCTAAGGTGGTCAGTGAAGACCCAGGAAAGATGGAGGTCGCCTGAAGACCTGTCACAGTTGCATTAAGGACGCAGAATCTGGGATATCCCTGCTGGACACTGCCAGGGATGGATCCTCAGGAGTCTTCAGCTTCTCAGCCTGGTCTGCTGTTGGGTTTAATATCACTCGAACTTATTCAATCATGGGCACAATAATATATTATTCTTTCTATGGGAAGTAGATGCACAATAATTAAAAAGAATTAAAAAGAAGGATTCCTTTCATCTGCTGTGCTCAGAGGGATTATTAGCTATTTCGTGGCTTTTCTGCAGGCTATCATTTATTATTTTAATATTACGGATAATCTGTTCTGTGATATTAGAACACATCTTATTATACCCAGCTGTTGCATCGTGGGATGGACTCAGCCCGAGAAGACAGGTCTACTTAGCTCTCCAGCCTCTCCTACCGCTGACCACACTGTCCCAGGCTCTGCATCCCTGCTACGGGGGACACCTGAAACAGCCCCTCTCCTACAGTGGACTTTCCACCTGGAAGGAGGAACAGTTGCTTTGCACCAAGGTGTGTCTGTGCAGGGGGAGAAGGTGGGATTTGAGGCATGTCTGCCCCGTGTGTAAGCAGGAACCAGAGGTGCCCGTATCACCAAATACATTCCTGTCTCTGCTGATGCTGCAACAGCATTTCTTGTAAGGGGAAAGCTGCTCTCCAGGATTCCCCTGAGCACTCCCTTAATGAGACTTCTGAGGTCACATTTTGGCCACTGGCTGAATACTTAAAATTGCTTTCACAGATCCAAAGGAATGGGCTTTTTTTTTTTTTTTTAAATAGTTGCCACAACTCACCTTCAACAAAGATCATTCAGCGAAGTAAAAATTTGTGTCTTTCAATATATGTGGTAACACACCTATAGATCTACATCGATTTGCCTACACACAAATACATTCCCACAAACACATACTTGATTAAGAATTTATATAACTTCAGGCTTCAAGGAATTTTGGATCAATGCCTTTAGCTTGCTTTTATAAATAAACTCAATTAAACAGTACTTACAGCAAACCACGATGGGCAGGAGAATAATTTTCCCGAAGCTTCACTTTCCAATTTTTACCTGTTACGTGGGTCTGGGGAATCAATTACTTCCTAAAGGCAACTTATTAGAGTTTGTGTTACCGAACGTCTTGCCTTTCCCACCCACCAATGGAAGAGAAGAACTATAGGGACACGCGTCTAGAAAAACTAGCATTCTTCAAACCTCTTATAATGTGCTGTAATAAATTAAAGCATAAATATAATAAAACAAAGCCCTGCAGGCCAGCAGCGTTTGAATCAAGACTGGATCTGCACCAAGTCAAGAAGTTCACCATGCAGTCTCACAAGACCCATAAATCAGGTCCCCTGAACATAACATACTATTTTGCATTACTGTACAGGGCGTTAACTTTAATGCCTTGATATATGCACATCGCGGTCGGGTTACGGTTGCTGTGGGAACTATAATTTTCCATGTTCTGACCAATCTGCAGCTGGAAAAATAAGTGAAAACCAATCACACCACTGCATTCCCTTCAGCAGGTTACATACATTTAATTTCTCCCTTTTTACATTCGAAGGAGGACGAAAAGAAGACACGTGTGAAGCCGAAAATACAGAGGAAAGCTGAAACAGATGTGAATTAACTTTCTTCCTTTTCAGGCAGTTTGCACGAAACCTTATGTGTCCCCAGCCCAGGCAAGCATCGCTGCATGAAAAGCATGTGCTCTTGGGTGTGATCAAGCCTGTTTCTGAGTCAGAAGCATCTCACCAAAGACATATTACAGCCCCCGTCTCTTTCATAAAGCGCCGAAGCCAACCACCAGCGTTCGCCGGCAAGTGACAGCGACAAGGAGCAACGATCTGCAGCTGATCCAGTCTAACACAATTTCTGCTGATGCTGCCTGACTCACACCAAATTGTTACAGCTACAGCATCCTAACGCGTGGATTCTTACCTGTTTAAAGGCAAAGGGGTTTGTCTCTGTCCTGTTCCTCCCCCAGCCTCCCTTTATGTCCAACCCCAATACCTGCCTCCAAGATTTGAGTACCTTTCACAGAATCAATCATAGAATGGTTTGGGTTGGAAGGGACCTAAAAATTCATTGAGTTCCAACCCCCCTGCCATGGGCAGGGACACCTCCCACTAGACCAGGTTGCTCAAATCCCCATCCAGCCTGGCCTTGAACATCTCCAGGGAAGGGGCATCCACAACTTCTTCAGGCAACCTGTTCCAGGGTCTCACCATCTTCACAGGAAAGAATTTCTTCCTTATCTCTAATCTAAATCCCCCCTCTTTCAGTTTAAAACCGTTCCCCCTCGTCCTATCACTCCACTCAAAGATTCCCTCCCCATCTCTCCTGTAGCTCTCTATAGGTACTGGAAGGTTGCAGTAAGGTCTCCCTGGAGCCTTCTCTTCCCCAGGCTGAACAACCCCAACTCTCTCAGCCTGTCCTCACAGCAGAGGGGCTCCAGCCCTCGGATCATATTTGTGGCCTCCTCCAGACCCGTTCCAACAATTTTATCTGATATTTTGCTTTTTTCCCCTATTGAATACAACTCTTCTCCCTTCCAGAGAATGTTACTTTTGGAGCCATCAACCATTTTCATTATACCAAAAAAGTTGACTGCATCCAGGCTTCCTCCAGGTGCAGGGATGCACAACAGCTGTGCAATAATTAGCCCTCTTTACCCTATTAGCACTGGTTAATGACCAGCAGTGTCCAACATCATATGGAACAGCCATGGCCATGCAACCATGTGGTTGTCCATGCAAAACCAGAGCTGTTCCCACCTCTGCAATCCACTCCACTGATGGTAATCTAAGAAAGTTGGTTAAAAGCACAAGAAGTGATGTAATATAGATGGCATGAAAACAAATTACAGCTAATTTGCAGAAAAGAAACACCCTTATCTCTGAGCTCAATCATCAAAACCAATAAATGTTTGATGTCTGGTGGATTTGACCACCATTCAAGAATATGCAATTCGTGACCATGCACAATACCCATGTCCAATACAGATCACCAGTTCCTGGACAAAAATAAGCTATAACATATCTACAAACGCATAACTGAAAAGCAACATCTGTGGACAATCACTCCAAAGGTGGCAGTGGGAACTCTCAACCAGGGTAAAGGAATACATTAGGCGGTTGGCACACAAAGGTCTTAGTTTCATTGGCACTGCCACCTAAAACCAACTAAGTGACAATAAGGTCTGGTTGAGAACTGTTATTGCCAGAAACCCTTCTAATATCAAAGCTCTGGTGCATTGACTTACCCTAATTGTAGGGTCTTTGGTGGCATCATTCCACCCTTCATTACCAAGAAGCATTAATGATACAAAGAACAACTATTTTTCATATACACATTAAAGAGGATATAGAAAACCGTGTGGCACAACAAGGTAGGGAATGAAGTTTCATTACGAAAGTAGAAAATCTGCTAATTGCCCCTTAAAAGATGAGAGTAGCAAGAATATCAGGAATAATAACTGAAATTAGGCACTGAATTCTGCTTCCTGTTGGTGTGATGTCCGTTGCAAATACCTAAAAGCTTTTTAGTGTGTAGGATGTGAAAGGCCAACCTAATCTCTGCCGGACTGATACTACAGCTCACTGATCTCCTGGCATCAAACCTCTCATTGAAATCTGTGGAGATTTACTATACACACATGTGCATCTCACATATATAGTATTTTGCATTACTATTTGTGAAAGACTACACAGATATGCATATATATACATATATATATACATGCACACGTATTTTTTCACTCTTAATCATGTTACATATGCACACAGGCACACATACATTTAATTATACTTTATATATACACCCACATGCATGTACATATGAAAATAAATATATGCACAAAACTATAATGTATATACTCTGATCGCAAATAGTATTTATTCACTGATAAAGTTCTTAATAGGGATAAAACCAGAAAAAAAGGGCTCTATCTGCGTACGTCTATAATAGTTGACCACAGTGTAACGTAACCAAGGAAGGCAGAATCCATGATCCCTCTTAAAACTGAGGACAGAGATTTGATAAAAAGCCCCTCTTACTTCCTTCTACAAAATTGCACTTGGGAGTGTGATTTCACTGAGCCTAAAAGCCCAGCTCTTAGGGAAGGGGGTACAGGGCTGTTCTTTGACATGTTTCAGAGCCGACAAAACTCCAATCAAGAATGGAAAAACAGCTCCATGAGAACAGAAAAGCAGAGCCTAATTAAATTGGTCTTAAATATGTTGTTTTGTTGTTTTGGTTTTTTTTTCCCCTGGGTCCTGTGTCTTCCCCCTCCAAAGATGTCACACATCTCTGTTTGAAAACCACCTCACTGGCTTCAATGTAGGGAGTGGGGGAGCACCATGCTCTTCAGCATCATTAGTAAAGGTAGAAAACAGACTTTTTTAACCAATGCACTTACTGTTAAACACAGAGACACATGAACTTACCTGTTTGGTACTTCTCTGCCCGGTAGGAAGCAAAGCTTTGGATTTCTCTGCTATTTTCTGCAAAAAAAGGGGAAAGAAATGTAAAATGGCTGAGAAAACAGAGTCCAAATATTTAGGGAAGGAATCCTACGAAGCCGTTTTTTCTGCATTTTAAAGAAAAGGACATAGAAAAAAGTCTTAGCATTTAGAAAAAGGGAGTAGAAACTCATTGAAAAGTTTGGTCTTGCTGGAATTAAAAGTCTTCAAAGCTTTCAGAACGACAAGGTTATCAAAACTGAAACAGGCATTTAAGAAATGACAGATAGGACGTGGATAAGTAGCAATTTACCACTCAGATTGGTTTCCTGACGCAACCGGGCATTCACAAACGGCAGCGGCTAATTTTGGCACTTCTGAATTGACGACAGGTTTTTTTTTTTAAAAAAAAAAAAAAAAACCAACACCCTACATGTACCGTTCAGATGGATTGTACTCATGAACATTAAGAAAAAAAAAAAAAAAGGCATAAAAAAGGTGTGTGTATATGGGGGTGGAGCTCTTCACCTGAATCCTTCCAACTTCTCATTTAATGGGATAAAGTAATTTTATTTAAAAGCCTCACACTTAGGGTTTTTGAACAGGACGGAGAAATAATTAAAAATACGAGATAGCGCCAGAGATAATGCAATGCTATTACATAATACACATGCTGCTGAAGTGCAATTTTATGTACTTTTATTTATTTATTTATTTATTTTTAAACCACGGGCAGCCAGTGCTGCGAAATCAATCAGCGCAGAGCGTTTCTAATAGATACATTCTTAAGTGCATGTTGCCAGCCAAATTTCATTACACTCATATAATTAACTATATATTCCTCCTATGGGTTGCAGACATGGGTCAAACTCGCTCAAGGAATGTAAGTAAGCAACCAGGGTTTGTCCAGGTTGTATTTGCATAGGACTTAATTAATGCAGATATATATTCAGACGTGCTACCGCAGTTTCGGGATGGTAAATTTATATCATTACTACAGTGTTTAAAAGCAAAGCAAATCTGCTCATCAGCTGAGACTCCCCAGGGTAAAGTGGGAGAGCAGGAAGCAAATTAAAGAGCTGGAGCTCAGGTTTTGTTTGTTTTATTAAACAGCTTGATCTTGGTGACGGGGCCAAACCACAGGATGTGTTCGGGAAGCCATACAGCGCGGCAGAGCCATAAGGTGGGTTATCATTTAAATTAGCAACGTTGCCCACGTATTTTCTGTAAGTAGGGAAGGTGGAAGGGGCACTCTGCAATCACTCCTTCTCCTCTGAAAGTGGAGACACACTGAACTAATGTCATGGCTAGGGCAGGGGCACCACTGAAGGTCCACCAGATACACAGCTGTCCTATGAGGACAGGCTGAGAGAGTTGGGGTTGTTCAGCCTGGAGAAGAGAAGGCTCCGGGGAGACCTTAGAGCCCCTTCCAGTACCTCAAGGGGGGCTATAGGAGAGATGGAGAGGGACATTTGATCAGGGAGTGGAACCACAGGATGAGGGGGAACGGTTTTAAACTGAAAGAGGGGAGATTTAGATTAGACATTAGACATAAATGTCCATTAGACATTTGGAAGTTCCCAAACTCACAGTGGAAGCAAGAGAGACCCTCACCTTCTGCACAGCTCCGTACCTCTGGATGGCATCAGACAGCTGGTTCTTCAGCCTGTCCAGCTGAAGTCGCTCTTGCTGTTTTGGAAAAAACAGAGACCTGGTTAGGAGATCTAAGGACATAAATCAAGTAGTAGACTCTGTCTGTGTCCATGAGAAACAGCCCTGATGGGAGACACCAGGTAAACAAATCGGGCACAAACAGTATTCTGAAAATTCGCTGCCTGGATGCTACGAGGTTTTATTTTAGGAAGGGAGCACAAGATGCTTTGATCTTTCAGGCCAAAGCAATTAAAAACATGTCACCTTGGATATTCAAGACAGCACTGAAGTCATGACTATTGTGTAGTCCTCTGAGCTGGACACCTCCTGTGGCAGGGATATGTGGCGGGACATTCTGCTGTCCTGCTTACTGCATGAAGGGGGTCTCACATCAATACTAGTTTTTAAAAACAATGAAACACAAGCAAATAAATAATCTACTGTCATCAAAAGAACAGAATGGTTGTAGCATGACATCCTCCTGCTTCAACTTACTAAAATCCAGCCTCAGTTTATCTGCTGGAGACGATAACCCAAGGGATCCTCCTATAAAAAGTCCTTTATATGGATGATACCCCACGACGGAGTTCATCTCCTCACTTGATGGAAATGGGGACGTTCAAGGATGTCCATCAGCTGCAATAACATTCCTTTTGCCTGATTGTCAGAAACCAACTGATCTGCATTTTTTCCAAAATATGTACCCAAACGTCACCGCCTCTCTGTCTGGAGCTTGCCCCAGCAAGATACTGATCTATGTTTTAAACCAAAGCCTTCTCAGAAGGAAGACCCCAGTCTAGCTTAGATATAACTATCCAACATGCTGCAAAATCACTGCTCTCAGGTGAAGTGACCAAACCCCAACAGCGAAGTGTGTCAGGCTAATCCCTGGAACTAATTCTCCTGGAACTAATTCTCCTCCCTGGATCTCAAACTTCAGGTGTGCAGGAGCTCACGTGTCCAGGCTTTCCAGAGGGGAAGGAGTTGCGAGGAAGTGTGGCCTCACCTTAAAAATCAAAGAAACAAAGAAAACCCAATCCACACTAAAGCTACTAAGTGGAACTGTTCATTTTACAGAAAATTCAGCTGTTTCAGGCAAGTGCTCAAGAATACAAAAGTAAATTTTAGAAAGGATGGGATAAACATCTTTAATTTGTAATGGTTTTATTTTCATTTGGACAAGAATATCCCAGTCTTAGAGTTCTTCATCCAAAGATTTAAAACCATTTTCAGAAAAGGGCAAGTATCATTATTCCCATTCTACAGATAAAGCTCTATAAACCTTATGTTTTTTACACATGCAAAACAAGATAAGATTGCCACTCTGGAGAGCTGATCTAATGGTCCAGCACTCATCCTCCAAAACCCTGAAATTCCAGATAGGCCTCTCTATTTACAGAATCACAGAATCACATGGGGTTGGAAGGGACCTCTGGAGATCATCTAGTCCAACACCCCTGCCAAAGCAGGTCCACCCAGAACAGGTTGCACAGGAACGTGTCCAGGCGGGTTTGGAATGTCTCCAGAGAAGGAGACTCCACCACCTCTCTGGGCAGCCTGTTCCAGGGCTCTGCCACCCTCACAGGAAAGAAGTTCCTCCTCATCTTTAGGTGGAACTTCTGACATTCAAGTTTGTGCCCATTTCCTCTTGTCCTGTCACTGGGCATCACTGAAAAAAGACTGGCCCCATCCTCTTGACACCCTCCCTTTAAGTATTTATAAGCATTGATCAGATCCCCCCTCAGCCTTCTCTTCTCCAGACTAAAAAGACCCAAGTCCCTCAGCCTCTCCTCGTAAGGGAGATGCTCCAGTCCTTAAGTCCCTTGAGGTTAGTTTGAAAGAAAGCCCTAAAATAGCCATGTGCTATTTTACATCCGTCCCCTGCCTCGTATCACACTGATCCACTTACATCAGTATCTTTGCTCCTGAATTGCTATCCATTTGCTCAGTTGGGCATCCTGACTCCAGTAGCTCCAGCAGCACCTGGAGACTCAAGGGAAGTCAGAGAAACTCCCCCAGTGCACCTTGTTGGTGGTGCATTAGGTGGAAAATAAGGAAGAAGGAAAAAAAAAAAGTATTTTCTTTTGTCCGTGTGCGCATGCAGAGAAATATACAGAATAATGGATCGGAAAGGACGGACTATAAGGCTCTAAATTAATGGAAGGCTTTTCACGCTGCGAGAAATTTTATGGAAGGAAGGTTTGCAATGCTACCCAGATTCCCAAGAGGGACTTACCAACCAGCAGCCAATCCCCACCAGAACTATTTGTTCTATATATGGGAGGAGGGCTACAGGCTTTATATCAAAATTTGTAGGTTTAATTATTTAAACTGCACACTGTTAGAAAAGAAGAGTTAAAAACAAAAATAAAATCTGTTTTAAATAAATAAAATCTGTAATCTGTTAAATTAATTGACCAGGGAGCAGAAAAAGTTATTATGTGATGCCAATAGAGAACAGCAAGTTTATCCCTCATATTACCATAATTGTGTGTCTATTTCCTTCAGCCCTTAAATATTCTCCCTTTAACTCTGCAATTTTTCTCCCCATGACAGTAAGAATTATTCTGCTGAGAGGCCCCAATGGACACTACAGGGGCTTCAAGGGCAAATAATGACATTCTTGTGTACCACTATAATTGGATTTAATGTGACCTTGCCTGATTTCCCTCTGGACCCAATTTATGTCATAAAAGGGAGCCAGGACATCAACACAAAACAGCCCAGAACCCCATATCTCCAAGAAAGCATCTTCTGCTGTTTCATCAAGCTTTGATGTAATTATCCTCATAGTATGGAAGAAAAAGGGGAAAAAAATATGTCCTTGTAGTCCACCACTGATCAAAGCAACATGTTAACAAAGATCAAAGTATTAAGGTCAATGCCTGCATAAGGTCGATGTGTACGGATGGAGAAAAGTCATTCCAGGCTTCCTTCCCCATCCTCCGGAGTAGATCATCAACCATTCATTTTTCAGGTAGGGTGAATTGCACATGGTCCTCCACCGGTTACAAAGGCCGTCTGGAGTGATTCAGCTCTTAAATCCTTATCTCTGAAGCTCGTTCACCAAGTGACATAAATCCAGGCTGTAAAAACCACTCAGGCAGAGATGAGTTGTGTGTTTAGAGCATTATTTTTTTTTTTCCTAGATAGAAGGACGGTGTGAACAGAGTTGAAGTAACACAGGACTTTGGAGAATGAGTGAGGGTAAAACACCAATTCAGGTAAGTTCCTGACCCAGAAACTATATGGACGCTGGAAGCAAGAATGTAACAGAAAGCTGCTAGGCAGAATCAGGTAGGAAAGAATTGTCCTTATTCTCATTTCAGCTGATGAATCCCCTGTTGTGTAGGTGAAACTTCTCCATTGTCACACCAGCTGGAGTTTGCCCCCCACAGTAAGTTTCTGTACTTCCCCAAGATGCATGCCACTAGCCAAAGTCAGCAGGAACATTTAGGGTGTAAAGGTCTTTGTGGAAAGGTCGGAAACTTTCTGGTGGTCCAGTCGTTCCACTGGGGACCACGGGATGGGGATCATTCATCCCCCTCAGACAGCGATGTTCATATGAGTTGAACCTACACACCCACTGCACAACCGAGTCTTTAACCAGTGCCAAACCCATGTGGAGCTAGGTGATGCTTGTAGTGCTTTCACCCAAACCAAGTGAGACCCTGAGAAAGGTGTGAGCCACAGTCAAGTCTTTTTTGCTGAGTTCTTGATTTCCAGTTCCACAAGATCTAGTTTGGGGAGAAGAACTGGTTTCTGCATCTGTTCTCTCATTGGCAATTTATAAATGCAAGCTATGCTTATTGTGTAACAGGAAAAGAAATAACGCGACATGAAGCTCAACAGCTTCAAAGCACCCACTATCACTTCTTCTTTCATTATTCCCCCCCTCCGTAAGCCCCCAGTGCTCTCCCCCAACAGCACCTCGAATGACACGTACCCTGGATGAGCCTCTGACAACCTCAGACAGCTGCTTGATGGCTTTGGTGCTAGTCGTGATGGTTTTATTAGTCTCCTGCTGGGTTGCATGCCTGCAGAAGAGGAGAGATGATGTAAATTGCAATTGAAATTAATTGCATAATGACACACTTAAAGAACTTTTTCAAGCTGCAAAGCAATTGAGACAACACAGAGCATGGAGACACAGTAGTACTATGCAAGTAGAAGGCCTTGACCAGCAACGGCATCCAGGAGGCTGTAGGAAATACAAGGAGCTGCCCAAAATGTTCCTCATATCATCAACACAAAGACAACACTGTGGAGCTGCAAAGTTAATAGGGGAAGGTGAAAATAGTGGGTGAGCAGGTATCGAGGGCATCCCAGATGGTTAGCATTGCAACTAAAATAGTCAAAAGAAGGTTTGTAGAGCAAAAAGAGATGAAACTGGGGAGATACCTGACGGCTTGCCCAGGAAAATTTTGTATTCAGGAGAGAAATTTGAAGGGACAGAAACTGAGCAGGACAAATTTACTTGCCGTGATCATTCACCTGCTAATGACACAGTAACTCCGGGAAAGCGCCGTGAACGCGAAGGTGCAGAGCTGCTTTATGAGCCCTGAAACAGGCAGGCAGGGACTCAGACCAGTCCCCTCTCCAGTCATGGTTGTCCCTCTCCTCTACACCCCACATTCCAGTACCATTATTTCTTATAAGCACTGGTTGCTGACCTGGCTGTTCGGGACACACCGAGTAGGGGAAGAGACGTAAACACCGCCCAAAGGTATTTATTAGCTCAATCCAGTACTTCTCAAGCTTTATAAGGTCAAGGGGGTATTTTCAGCCTCAAAGCTTCCCCAGGGAGCACTTCACATCTTTTTAGTCAGAAAGCGGTGGTTTTCCACAATGCTTCAGTCAAAAACTCTAGAAATACTCAAAAAAGACCTGGAAAAAAATCATCTTTTCTTCTCCCTTAGAGGACACATTTGAACCGTGGTTGTATTGAAAAGGTTCATTTGTCAGCGTTCTTTTTCCAGGGTGGGTGGAACGTGGACTGAATGGAAGTCCTTTGATTAAAAAATCAAAAAGATGGCTATTTATGGCCTCTCTGTCATGAAGACCTATGGCTTGTCCTGGCTCTTCAGCTCCTTCCTTCTCTCTGTTAGCACCGATGGAGGCCAACTCTTTCAAGACTTATGTCAACTCTTTCTTTATACCCCTTCATTCAAGGAAGAAGGCCAGCCCCTAAACACTCTTTACCAAACGTGACCTTAACTACAAATAAATTGAGGCCTCTCAACAAGCACTCCACTGACTCTTATTCCCATCTGGTCAGGGTAGGTGGGCACAGGCACCAAGAACTTGCGATATTCACCACCATAGCAAAGTTTTGCAGTCTTTATCCACTTCAGCGAGATCTCTGTGCAGACAGCACAGGTGGGAAAGCTGTCTAGGATAAAAGTACACTTAATTTTATGCACTGCACCCACCAGGTATACGAGTGAAAGCTGAGCATACCATGAAGATAACATCTCTTGGCTGCAGAAAGGTAATTCAGACGTGCATTAAGGGTTGAACAAGCGCGCAGAAGGTATGGACTCCTTTGGCACCACACGGGAAAGAGAAAGAATCTCACATGAAGACAAGACAGGATCTGATAACCAGTTATTCTGAGTTAAATTAAGACACCATTTCTATATCCGTTCATCAAAGTGCACTTCATTTATTTATGATCCCAGGACCCACTGCACCAGCTGACTAATTACATCACTTGTAATTTGAGGTGGAAGAGGTCATCTCTACTACAGAAAGGTACTCCACGCTGTCATCGCAAGAGAGGGAGCTGGGAATTCAATTCTGTCACATCGCCTACATTGAGGAGTACACGGTTAGCCCCATCCCCAGTCTTTTAATCAAGAAAGTCTTGCTCCAAGTGCATGAATTTCGTAAGCAGCAGTTTCAAGACCAAGACTTCCACAACTAATTCCTCTTAATGCAATGCAAGATGCTGGAGTTGACGTCCAGTCATTTTGCAGCCCTCATTTAATTATCTGCCCACAGAACGAGTCAGGGATTTACATACCAGCAATTCCCCATCCCCGGAGTAAAATGGCTTGTTAGGCTCATGCATCTGATCCTTCCCAATCTCTGAAGTTAAATAAAGTCTCCTTCATTTGCATACTAATGTAAATTTTATGTTAGGTATCTTATGTAATAAATCCACGCCGCGCACAAACTTTGCACTGGACTGCTGCTAAATAACTGGCAGCAGGAGTACAAAAAATCAAAAAGTCCTGCCTTCCACCTCTTAATTCAAAATGCACTTTAATCAACAGGCTGGTGCTTGATTTGGGCACTTCCCACTACGTTGTCAGCACAATTAACTTCTTATTCTTCAGCCTCAGAGATACGCTCAGGAATCAGACGGTGATTATATTTAATTTACATTAAATGCTATTAAGATCTTCATTAAAAAAGAGGCCTTGAAACTCCACTCCCTGCAGCATTTTTTTTTAATATGTAATGGTAACAAGATATGTCACTATTATTATTATTGTTAGCTTCCTTTATGTTCCTCTCCCCATGGAAGTGTGGAGGTTAATTAAAGGGGTGTCTCCGATGAATAAAATTTGCTCCTGAAAAAGTCCTCCCCACAAGAGCAAGTCAAATACTCAGTCTATGGCCATAGCGAGTACCTAAAATACAAAGGTTGTAAAAGGCTTATCTGTCTCGAGCGCTACTCTGAAAAATCAGCACTGCGGGAGTGGAAACAAAAAGGCCAGCTCTTCGGGAGAATACCACCTCTTGCCGAGCGTTTCTGTATGCGCAAAGATTGCAAGGACAACGCACTAAATAAAACAAGAGATGCCACGATGCTGCCTCAGAGCCTCCTCTGGCTGCTGTTTTCTTTACCGGAGAAGAACGGTCCGCCAACTCCACAATCCCCAGCACGCAGCTGCTTATGGTTTGTTCTTCCAACGATCATCTCTCTAATTTATTTATCCAGTTTGAAAATGAGCACGGCAAAGAGGCGGCTGCTCCCCTTCTCCGCGGGGACAGAACGAAGGAGCTTAACTCCTGTTTGCGCCGGTTCTTGGAGACTCCCGATGAATGACCGAGTCAACAAAAAGTAATCAGACCCCAAATGCAACAGCCAAGACTGACACGGGAAAGACTTCTCCCTGCCTCGCCGTCCCTGCTGCCACCCAATAGTCCCCGAGAGCTTTGGTTTCTCGTTCCAGCAGGAGAAAGGCATTTCAATTTTATAATACAGGATATGGATTCTTTTACTTTCATCTGATCCCAAACATAAAAGCAATAATACGTTTTTCAGGTACAGATCATGGAATCATAGAATTGTCTAGGTCGGAAGGGACCTTTAAGATCATCTAGTCCAACCATCAACATAACTGATAAAAAACAAAACAAAACAAAAGAAAACCATACAAAAGAACCCCCCACATCACTAAACCTTGTCCCCCAGCACCATGTCAACCCGTCTTTTGAACACCTCTAGGGATGGTGCCTCAACCACTTCCCTGGGCAGCCCATTCCAATGCTTAATAACCCTTTCAGCGTAAAAATTTTTTCCTAATATCCAACCTGAACCTTCCCTGGCGCAACTTGAGGCCATTTCCTCTTGTCCTATCAGGGATATCTCTACTCTACTGGCTTATATTTCATTAGATTCTGTATCTCCTTTGGCACAGTACAAGTGCATGGCAATGGAGTAGCTTTATCCATTTAAGGAGCTGGGTGGTCAAGTAGGTTTGGCTACAGTTAAGCCAGGTAGCATGGAGTAACGTAACCCATCTACTTGTCTTCTGCACAGCAGCTGTAATGCTTACCCCTCTCTGCAGTTTTCTTGTGCAAAAAGAGGTAAAAATTATAGTATGTGGAATAGAGCACTGAGCTGCACAATCTGTGGCTTAAGCAGAAATAGGTTGAGTGTCCGCCTGGACATGTTCCTATGCAACCTGCTCTGGGTGGACCTGCTTTGGCAGGGGGGTTGGACTAGATGATCTCCAGAGGTCCCTTCCAACCCCATATGATTCTGTGATTCTGTGGTTTACGGATATTCCATTGTTGTTGGAGACATAAATATGTAAGGATGCATCAAGCATGCATAAGAAAATTGCTCACACCGTAAGACTTCAGCCAACCTCTTCCCTGTCTTAGACCTGGGTTTCATGAAGGACTGATGTCTGTGGGAGCTGATGATAGGCCCCAGCAAACTCTTAAATACATGGATATAAAACTTTATGCATTGGCCATAGGCACAGCCACAGAGTAGGAAGGGGCACTTAGTTCCTGAAGCTCCCATTCCCCTTTCTCCACCTAATCAAGGTGCTTAACCTTAGAGCAAAACCAATGGCGGTCCTTCATGGTCTGTGGAGAGGGGCACCTCCAAAGGCATTGCAGATAAGTCCACCTTTCAGCAGTAACCCACCACTTTTGGGTGTCTCCTACACAGCTAGGATGATCCTAGAAGCAGGGACACCTCCCACTAGATCAGGTTGCTCAAAGCCCCATCCAGCCTGGCCTTGAACACCTCCAGGGATGGGGCATCCACAGCTTCTCTGGGCAACCTGTTCCAGTGTCTCACCACCCTCACAGCAAAGAATTTCTTCCTAATATCTCGTATAAATCTATTTGTTCTGGCTGCAAACTAACAGTCACAACTCTTTCTATCTTCTCCTTTAGGACCTGATTGTGAACGTTGAAAAATCATTTACAACAGAGCAAAATAAGAGCTCTAATTCTGGTCTGTCAGCAAACCCCTTTGCATAGGTGTAAATCATCCAGCAGAGTAAAAGTTGGGAGAAAAACAGAGTGCTACTTCCAAGTTTCAAGCCATACAATATTCTATAATAAAAGCATCATAGATTTCCAATTTGCCTGTCACTTGGAAGTATTAGGAGATGTGGTGCTATTTTTCTTTAGGGAGCTTAGGGGATGGTCTGTGGCCGTGTGGGAAGAGAAGGGGAGGTATTTCAAGCCCACCTGGTGCTGTGCCATCTCCAGAGATGAACACGGCTATAGGTCAGCAGCTATTTTGCTCAGCGGTTCTGGATGAAACCGTATAAATTGTAGTCAGGCAGCAGTCCTCACAAATTTCATCCCAAAAATGCAGCCGGGGCAATACAGAACAATGCAAACCCTAGCAAATTTTTCCACCTTCCTTTTGCATTTCTTCTTAAAAAAATTAATAATAAAAAATGAAGAAGCGGTTATTACTAAAACACGGAGAGTATTTGCTTGCCTGCAGAATTTGCCCAGTCTTTGCAAGCAGCTAGTTACTCACTGACCTGTTACCAGAAACTCAGGTGTGTGTTTTTCAACTGAATTATCTGCAGGACAGTATATAGGACCCCCCCTTAACCCCGCATCCCCTACAGATGAGCTCAGCATCGTGTGAGACTCCATCTGTCAGTCATTAATTGGCAGCTCAGGGAGCACTCAAACCAGGACCCCCCCGGAAGCAGCTTAACAACATCACAGCCATTAGTCACCTCCGGAGTTATTTTTCCTCCTCCCACCCATACTACTCCCAAGTAAGTTTTAATTTTACAAGTTTCACTTTATTTTCTAATAAAAGAGCCCCTTGGATCCTTTGTAAACGCCCTGCTAGCGCTGAGCTATATTACACCTCCCTCTCTCTCATTATCCAGTAAGCCTCTTAGCTTATCAGAGAGAGAAATTAATTTAATTCGCCATAATTTCATTTTGATGAACCCTGGTGCTTACTGATCATGATAGTCATTTTTTTTTTTTTTCCCTCCAGGTGCTGATAAACTGCTTACTTTGTTATAATGGCTCTTGCAACTTGGGTTGTACAGAAGCAACTCATCATTGAGAGCCGGAGAGGGACTCTTTGTCAGGAAATGTAGTGACAGGACAAGGGGTAATGGTTTTAAATTGGAAGAGGGGAGATTTAGATTAGATACTAGGAGGAAATTCTTTCCTGTGAGGGTGGTGAGACACTGGAACAGGTTGCCCAGAGAAGCTGTGGCTGCCCCATCCCTGGAAGTGTTTAAGGCCAGGCTGGATGGGGCTTTGAGCAACCTGGTCTAGTGGGAGGTGTCCCTGCCCATGGCAGGGGGGTTGGAACTCGATGATCTTTAAGGTCCCTTCCAACTCTAACCATTCTATGATTCTATGATCCTGCACCGCATTCCTGCAAAAAAGCCGCCAGGTCCCTCCCTTTCCAGCCCGAGGACCTCAGCTGCCCTCCGTGAGCTCTCAACATTCACCAGCCTTTCCAGTACTGCCCCCATAATCCTTTTAGCGCCCTAAGATAAACGGCATCAAACCGTGACTATTCCGATTGCTTCGCCTGGGCTTTTTAATTCTGTCATGCCTTTCATATTTCTGCATTAACGAATGGACCACAGCTTAACATCTGTCACGGAAAGGTTAATGGGACGTATCCCTGCCGCAGTTCTCAGCAGCACAGCCAAAGCTGCCGGTAACAGCACCAGAAACAACTAAGTGACATACAAAATCATAGAATCATCGAATCACAGAATGGGTTAGGTTGAAAAGGACCTTAAAGATCATCCAGTTCCAACCCCCCTGCCATGGGCAGGGACACCTCCCACTAGACCAGGTTGCTCAAAGCCCCATCCAGCCTGGCCTTGAACATCTCCAGGGATGGGGCATCCACAACTTCTGTAGGCAACCTGTTCCAGTGTCTCACCACCCTCACAGTAAAGAATTTCTTCCTGACATCTAATCTAAATCTTCCCTCTTTCAGTTTAAAACCGTTCCCCCTCGTCCTATCACTCCACTCCGATACAGAGTCCTTCCCCATCCCTCCTGCAGTCCCTTTAGATACTGGAAGGGGCTCCAAGGTCTCCCTGGAAACTTCTCTCCTCCAGGCTGAGCAACCCCAACTCTCTCAGCCTGTCCTCACAGCAGAGGGGATCCCACTGATCATCTTTGCAGCCTCCTCTGGACCCGCTCCAACAGGTCCATGTCCTTCTTATGTTGCTGGCCCCAGAGCCGGACACAGTACTCCAGCTGGGGTCTCACCAGAGCAGAGCAGAGAATCCCCCCCCTCGCCCTGCTGGCCACCCTGCTGGGGATGCAGCTCAGGATACAGTTGGTTTTCCGGGTTGCCAGCGCACACTGCCAGTTCATGTTGAGCTTCTCACCCCCCCCCAACACCCCCAAGTCCTTCTCAGGGCTGCTCTCAATCCATTCTCCAATCTACATATAGTTATTACCATGCCTTTCCTCCAGTAATTCACTGCAGCGCTTTGCTGAAGCTGGGATCAGAGCCGTCTTTCCAGGTTTTTCAGAAGCATTATGCCCCCCAAGGCTCAGCGATGCTGCATTTAGGACTCTGTGGCAGGAGCGAATGCAGCCAGTCAAATCACAGGGAGAGAGAGGGAGAACTACGCACTGAGTCCTGCATGTAGTCCAAGAATACAGAAAAAATTTTATATACCATAAAAATAGTGTTAAAAACTGTCCACTTTCCCTGAAATCTGCAGAGACGTGGATGTCGTCTTGCGTTTTTAACTTCTTAAATCTTTTTGGAAACACTATGTGGATTCCAATATATGCAAACTTCCTCTTATAACTTGCCAGTTGCAGAGCACAGGCTGGGAGCTATAGACACAAAATGCAATGAACAAGATACTGAAGCCCAAGGACGTCACGCAGATAAAAAAGGCGACTGAGATACCTGCTTAAATACATTTCCTCGCGATTTATTCTCCTGTAGAAATTACCTCCTGCATTTCAGACTAGAATCACAAACAAAAGAAGCCCGTGTCTCCCTATGTAGGAATTTCCCAGCCATAAAACCCCTCTATGGCAAGAGCTTACTGAGCGTGGGGCTGAGCCAGGGACAGGCTCGGGCTCTGCATGTCACCGCACGAGATGGCAGCCCTAGCTATTGCTTTTTAATGTTCATCCCAGTGGCTACATCCCTGTGTAGGTCCCTATAGGACCCCTAGTGGTCCTATCCAGTTTTAGGGTCACAGGTGGTGCTAAGAGCATGCAAGAACGTGTCCTACACGCACACGTGTATGTAGGAAAGACAGGGACAAATGGACAGGAGATAAATGGCACTGCAGATTAATTTAGCCTATTATCCTTCCCACACTTGTTCTCTTGGTTTTAGCATTTACCGTGGGTTAATACTCGCTATGGCACTGTGAGAAGTAAAGACAAAGGGCACTTTACTGATGTGAATGAGTGATCGATTGCTTTAGTTCTCCTTGAGAAACGATGCTGAAACTGTCATTAATAAAAGAGCCAGCACTTTGTACCTCAGAGTATGAAAAGTTTCGATGAACAGAGATGTAGAGCTTTTGAGGCTTTATTCTGATTTTAAAAGTTGTTTTTGCTGTTTCATGTATTTTCTTGCCACCAAATTTTTCGGTGGCGAGAACATCCAGAGCAAACGTGTGCAAAAAGGGAATAAATCACACAAATTTCTGAGACGTAGGCATTTTCACCCCAGAAAATACATGTTTCATTTAAAAAAAAAAAAAAAAAGCCAACTTTGCTTAAAACCAGGCAATTTTAATTGAAAAATGAATCCATTTCACTCAAACGACTGCGAGGTGTTTCGTTATTTTGTGAAGTGAGCAAGAAATCAACGGCAAACAAAGAGCTTGAGACACCTTTCAGCTTGCTGTTATTATTTGTGCATTTCTAGTTAGGGGTATTACAGCAAGAGCGCTCCTATGTGTATACTTAAATGAAGTGATGTGCCTAAATCCAGTTCCTCAATCAGGATTTAAGCGAGAAAGAAAAGGCATTAGCAGTGATTGCACCACTGAAATTGTCAACGTGTGGCAAACAGGGTGTCCTATAAACTTATGAAAAATGTCCAGCCTTTGACTAGCACGAAACCTAAAATAAAGGCAGCGACCAAGCAATTCTTCTGTAGTCTAAAGTGCAAAACCGGGTGGTTTATCATCTCCAAGAAGCTCAGCTTTAAGGAAAAACAGAGAAACATCCAGGAAGCATCGCAGCGGTGCACAAACACGAAGGTTCCGTGTTCGAGCATGGCAGGAATCGAGTGCTATGGGTTTCAGAAGGTCAGCAAAGGAGATACACCTAATGAAGTTACACTGACCCCCCTCCTCCAGCCCAGATAGACAAATGAAGGAAATGTAACCATAAATATGAGCCAGCAGTGTGCCCAGGTGGCCAAGAGGGCCAACCACATCCTGGCCTGTATCAGGAATGGTGCGGCCAGAAGGACTGGGGAAGTGATTATCCCCCTGTACTCGGCAATGATGAGGCACCACCTCAAATACTGCATCCAGTTTTGGGCCCCTCACTAGAGGAGGGACATTGAGGTGCTGGAGTGTGTCCAGAGAAGGGCAACGAAGCTGGTGAGGGGTCTGGAGAGCAAGTCTCGTGAGGAGCAGCTGAGGGAGCTGGGGGTGTTCAGCCTGGAGAAAAGGAGGCTGAGGGGAGACCTTCTCGCTCTCTACAACTACCTGAAAGGAGGGTGTAGAGAGATGGGGGTCGGTCTCTTCTCCCAAGTAACAAGCGATAGGACAAGAAGAAATGGCTCAAGTTGTGCGAGGGGAGGTTTAGATCAGGTACTAGGAAAAAAAATTCTTCACTGAAAGGTTTATCAAGCATTGGAACAGGCTGCCCAGGGAAGTGGCGGAGTCACCATCCCTGGAGGTATTTAAAAGACGGGTAGACGTGATGCTGAGGGACATCGTTAGGTGCAATTTGGCAGTGTTAGGTTAATGGTTGGACTCAATGATCTTAAAGATCTTTTCCAACCTAAATGATTCTGTTCTACGATTCATAAAACTCAGAGAACAGCTTGGAGGAATGTTTGATACATGCTGATTTCCTTAGCACGCAATGTGAAGATACTATTTCAAAAGAACAGCCATGAAAGCCAGTGAGACATCAGGTTTGTTAGACTTCCACCTTTTAGGCACTGACTAAAGCCTCCATAAACCTTCATATTGAAGTTCATAAATGTTGCACTGTAAATATCAATTAGTTAAGCTGTCTGGACAATCAATACAAATAGATTAGCATTTACAGCAGTTGTTGAAGACGGATGCAAAATCCACTAATGAGGAATCATCACGCAAAGGAACTGAGCATTGAGCAAACTCCTGATCCATTTAATTTGTTTCAGCACCATCACTGGCAGAGGCGGTGGCAGAGCTTTGGGCTTCCAAGACAGATGTGTACAGATCCCACAACCTGGGCTTCTCTTGACAGAGGAGGTTTTGATTGGACATTAGGAAAAAATTTTCCACTGAAAGCGTTATTAAGCATTGGAACAGGCTGCCCAGGGAAGTGATGGAGTCACCATCCCAGGCAGTATTTAAAAGATGAGTAGACATAGTGCTTAGAGATTTGTTTAGTTATGTTTTTTGTCAGTGCTAGGCTGATGGTTGGACTAGATGATCTGAAAGGTCCCTTCCAACCTAGACAATTTGATGATTCTATGATTCTATGATTTTACCTGGCTGTTTCACATACCATGGGGTGGGAACCTCTGCTCTAACTAATGCCATTTCTGCTGATACTGGGTATGTTTTACCTTTGTGACCGGCTCGATTAACTCCCTGGCAAGAGCAAACCCAGAAGTTCCGCACAACTCAGTCTTCTTTTCTCTCTCTCCTCCTCCTCTTCCTCTCCTAGAAGGGATTTTGGAGTTCAGTGGTACGCAGACAAGGGAGCCAGCTGGAGGAAAGAGCCGTTTTAAAGTACAAAGTGAAGCATAAAAGTTGAGGTTGGTAACAGTGCTGGCGCCTTCTGAACACACTCCCTTGAGGCACTTGTGCCAAGACCTATTTTTTTTTTCATATTTTTTTTTAAGCAAGAGAGAGGAGGAAAGAAAAAAGTGAGAATAATATATGGCAGAAAACAGCTTTAAAATATGTTTGCTTGAGAGCAGGATTTTTTGTTGCGGCTTTATTTGTTTTCATATTACACTTGGTTCTCAAAAAGCACGGAGATGACTAAAAGGAATTGTGCTGGGAAGAGAAATGGATCTCAGCAGCCTACTTACCACCTATTGCTCCATCCCATATACTTCATATGCCTCTTTAAATCTGACATCTTTGCAACTTTCTGAACATAAGGGCAAGCTGTGAAGTGCAAGGGAAATTAATCTATTTATCCTGCGCAGAGTTTAATAGACTCAAAATACAGAGTTCTTGATCTCTAAATACTTTGCTTCCTATCTCCTTCATTGTCCTTTCCATTCAACTTATGTTTCACTCCAGCTTACATCGCCTTTCCTGCAACACTTTAATTCAGCAGGCAGAAAGATGTCTCGTCTCTTTTTCGGAATTATTAAGTTTCAAGAAATAGAGACACAAGGAATGCTACTGGTGAGGCTTCTCCGTTCATCAGCCCCACATTTCATCAGTTTAAAGATCCTTCAGGCTCTCAGGTGACAATAATGCGTAATTCCTAATGTACCACAAGTCGCTCTTCCCCCCCACCCTCCAGCTGACACCAGATCATAAAGCAGCCCAGCAGTTAGATTACAAAAACACAAGGCCCTTTATTGGTCAATAAAACACCCGCAAGAGCGGCCATGTGAATGAAGACCCCGTTTTGTGGGGTGATAAATTTTGCACTAGCACCCAAAAGGCAGCGCTATTACAGGAACGGTGCAAATCACCATCCGTGGTCCATGACAAAACGTCTTCTGCTGCGGCCAGAAGGACAAGCGCTTCCAGAGGGAGAGCAACCATTAAAATGCACTGCCGGTGGTCCAAAAAATTAAACCTCAAAGAGGTACTTGGGGCATAAACATAGAATAGAAGGATAAACAAACCAAAATAAAAGACCTGAGGAAGTTTGTGATAAATCCACAGGCTCTGAGGTGTGTTTCATGTAAGGCAAGACTATCTTTTTCTGCCGGCAGAAGGCAACGGAGCAAGCACATCACGAACTCCGACACGACAAGTCTCTGCTTACAGGGGGGGACAGTGGAAATATCCAATTCTTCCGATCCATTCCAACGTGGAAACTCTAAGTCCCGTTTATCAGAAACCTTCTGCTGCTGATAGCAAATTTGCTCTCTGGGTGGAAAATGGATTCAGCTTAAGACCCGCTGTTAAGAGTCCAGTGCAGGTACTTGAAAGAAGAAAATTACCTGATGAAAGATCAATAATATTTCTCCTCTCCCCGAACTGAGGCTTCTGTGCAGAATAAAATAGTGCAGGGCCTGATTCCCTCTCACCTCGCTTCAACTCAAGCTATTGTCAATGTAACTGAGCTAGGAAATCATCTATTTACGATCGCGTTGTGAAAAATCACATTGCATTTGTGCAGGTAGGGAGGCAAAAAGAAAAGGAAACAGAGGAAGTCACACTCAGTGCACCGTAAAAGCAGACAAATCAGCCCAAACAGGCTTCCTCACAGTCTTGGTGCTTAAAAAACAGACTTTCAGGCAAAATGGTATGTACGTTGGGTTTATGCCGTAGCTGCCGAGAGGTTGTGCACATGGATCCAGGTGACAACGTAGTTAAACGAATACAGCAGCAGCACCCATTAAAGGCCCCATGCACCACAGGAGAGGGGTTACTGAAGCACGTGACTGACCTCTCCTTTGAAAATCAAAGGATTTCACATCAAAACAGGGTCAGGCTGAGATGCAAGAAGCGAAGAGGAGAGATCCTAAATATAATCTTTTTTTTTTCCCCTTTCTTTCCCAAATGGATAGAAGAGTTGGTTCAGCTGAAAACTGACTTCTGGAGCACAATGAAAATCTGCAGAACTTCGGGGGCGTGAGATCTGGTGAGGGGTGAGATCTGGTGAGGGGAGAGAGATCTGGTGAGGGGAGAGAGATCTGGTGAGGGGAGAGAGACTTGGTGAGGGGAGAGATCTGGTGAGGGGAGAGAGATCTGGTGAGGGCAACGAAGCTGGTGAGGGGTCTGGAGAGTAAGTCTTATGAGGAAAGACTGAGGGAGCTGGGGTTGTTCAGCCTGGAGAAAAGGAGGCTGAGGGGAGACCTTCTCACTCTCTACAACTACCTGAAAGGAGGGCGTAGAGAAGCGGGGGCTGGTCTCCCAAGTCACAGGCGATAGGACAAGAGGAAACGGCCTCAAGTTGCACCAGGGAAGGTTCAGGTTGGATATTAGGAAAAATTTTTACACTGAAAGGGTTATTAAGCATTGGAATGGGCTGCCCAGGGAAGTGGTTGAAGCACCATCCCTGGAGGTTTTCAAAAGACACCCATCTTTTGAAATAGTGCTTAGAGACATAGTTTAGTAATGTGTTTTGGTTTTTTTTTTTGTTTGTTTGTTTGTTTTTGTATGGTTTTCTTTTGTTTTTTTTTATCAGTTAGGTTGATGGTTGGACTAGATGATCTTAAAGGTCCCTTCCAACCTAGACAATTCCATGATTCCATGATACCATCTTGGGTAAATGATGACGGCTTGACTCATAAGGAGCAGAACTAGATTTTTTTCCCTCCTACTTGTTTGCCAGGTAACTCAAATCTATCAGGTGCTGTGCTCTGTGGTAGCAGCAGGAGGCACATGCCAACTCCAAACTCCTTGCCTGTTTTTGAGCGATCCGAATTTAATAATCCCATAGTTGTCTAAATAAAGCCAAAAAAATTAGAAGGTGAGGATAATCCATTAGATTAGGAAGCAGACTCTCTCATGCTGAAAAGAAACGTCTCCTGTCCTTGTACCTTTAATCCTGGACTGGCTATCAGACGGTACTGTCACATTCATTAAGTCCCTTGGCTTTTGGGGGACCAAGCACCTCTGATATACTGGCTCCCAGGTAATTTTAATGTTATCTCAAATAGGACTCATTACCATCCAGTGTTAATTCTTTCACTGACATCCAATCAGCCAGATATCCCGAATCAGTTCTTTGGTCTATTTTCAGGACTCTGTCCAACTGTCCAATACACAAATGCTAGATGAGATCCAGATTCATAACTACTAATATATATGACAACCAAGCCAGCCATCTAATCACCTATCATCCAGGACTGCATCATGCTGTAGGTACCCTGTGGCTCCATATTTACCTAAAGGTCTGTAGGAACTTACTGTCTCTTCCTTTAGAAATACTTGCTTTCAGATGAAAGATCGACAATATTTCTGTTCCTATAGAAACACTTGCTCAATGGAGACAGGCAGATCTCCTGCTCTTAAAGCTCTCTTGCTATCCAGGCTGGTGGTTCCTACACACAGAACCCACAAAACAAGTTCGGTTGCTGCTAGCCCACAAGTTGTACCATATCTTCCAGCTGGAGCATTCGCCTGGATCTCTTCCCCCATCACAAAGTTATTGAGAAGATATGAAGATACACCGGTTGAAGGCATGAAGTCAGCATGGGCAATAGAAGACATTAATGAAGTCCGCTGTTTTCCTTAACTGAGGTCTATTTCACACAACGAGGCCCCCAGAAGCCTGCTCAGAGTTGGCCTTGCTCTTGTTAGCAGGGGCTTGGACCAGAGAACATCCAGAAGACCATTTCAATGAACACTTATCTTGCAACTTCATGAGCTCTGCTTAGTTTAGTGCATTGAGGCTTTTCCCAGAAGTTATCACCCTTTTCCCAAACACTTCAGTCCAAGGGGAATTTCCAGTCTCTGAGGGCTGTTTCCGGTCAGTCAACACAGTTAATCAAGATTTTTGGAAAGTCCTGAAGCAATCATGCAATTTAAAAATAAAAATAATAATAAAAAAATCCCCACTGTTTCCCAATTATCTACTTTCCCGTATTAATGACAAAGAAGAAAAATAAATTAAGTGATGGCTACGTGGAACAGCTAAGAGAACTGATGATATTTTTAGCTGCGCTTGCCAAGCAGAAGTATTCTGCCCATACATTCCATCCCATTAGTCTAACATTAGCTGGATATTTTGTGGTTGTAGGCTCCTCTAAGCAACTGCATGATTCCATGGGCTGATGTTTTGTTAGATCAGATGCCTTGCCAGGCCTGGGGCTTTATGCCTACCTCACAGTCCTGCACTAAAGGTAGCCCATGGTGGTCCTGAACACAGCTGCAGCCATCCGCAACCCAGCGTGTTACTGGGACTTTGCTGCCACAGGCAATCTCCATTTCAGTTCAGCAAGATTTAGGCAAATTTTACACCCTTGGTGAGACATAATTTTCTGCCGCAGAGGTGCCTCATAATCTGTGCTTCTACTTGTCACCCAGATGGGTCCTTATCACCTGCTTCCCATCCATCTGCAGTCACGGTGCAGCGTGATGCCGTATCTCCTCTTCCTCTTCTCCCCAGCAACGAGGACACTTTTTCTTTGGTGGCTGTTGAAGAGAGCACTTGGCCAACAGCTCAAAGGAGCCTCACACAACCAGTATCATCTCACTCACAGTATGACGGCTGGATGTGCCTCTCTGACACAACATCTCCTCTGTCGCACAGGCGGGATCTCATTTTTAGTTCTAAAACACATTCCCTACCACTCAGACTTCAAGAAAGGGACACTTTTGTGCAGTGACAGAAAATCAACCTGTCTGGATGTGTAGCAGGGAATCTGACGGGGAAGGAGATTTCAATCTCAACTTCTCCACCAGTCATTATGTCATTTTAGGGACTTTTTTCTTAATGGAGAGAAAAACATTGCAGAAATATTCCTTTTCCTCTCTGTCTCCTTTCCCCAGATAGCTTCCTTTTTAACACTCAGTGATGGCGTTGTAGCTTTCTAAATGTAAAGTGGTTGAAAAAAAGCAAGTGAAATTACTTGAAAAGAAAAAGATCAATTAATCTACCTCCTCTCTCTCTCATAGACCAAAACAAAACCAATCTTTAAAACAGACAATCCAGTAATTTATCAACTCCCCTTTTAATATCAAAGGAAGCATGTCTGCAGCTCCCTTGGCTCACAATTCGAGCTCCATTACCTGGCACCGCAATCCCAGACTTGCCCAAATTTTCATCTGTTCACCTACACCTACTATTCCTCACCATTAGGCTTTAGTCCAAGCTGTAAGAGCTGCCACCTCTATGTAGTTGGGAATTAGCCATCAGGAAACAGTCACACAGTGCTAAGGGAAGTCCATAATTTTATTATTAAATCAGACTGAGATATCACATTAAGTTTCCTGTGTCTTGTTGAGAGTCCTCATAGCCTTTTAAGTCAAACCAACTCTTTTGTAACTCCTTTAATGTTCCCCAACCAGCCCGGTACTGTCCAGGACAGCAAATTAGAGAGTATTAAAAGTTTAATAGAGTTTAGGCATCACTCTCTGTTAAGGAGAGCCCAACAGCTCAGTAACAGCTGTCACGGCCTCTTGAGAAAATCTATTTGCAGATGGGATGTTTAGGGGAAAATTCAAGGTATTTCAGTTTATTCTTAAAAACCCAGAGCTTCTTAGTGTCCCTCTGAAACCACACAGATGTTAAGTAATAATCATAAAAAAAGTAATGAAACTGTGGGTTCAGGAGAAAGCACTGACCATAATAAAACCTCTTTCAGAGACGTTGGCTTTGTCCATGTTCCCTATTCAGCAAAATCAATTTCTTGTGTTAAAGAAAATAACTATTCCTTACCTGCAGGTCAAGATTAAATTTAACACTGTGATATACTAGCTGATATAAGTATTCTTTCAGATGCTGATTGGAGGGAAAAAAAAAAAAAAGATTTTTAAAAAGCATGAGGAAATAACCTTAGAAAGGAGAAGGTTTTGTATCATACATTTCCTGTTGGTCTCCTCTCTCTACAAAGATCAAAAAACTCAGGTCACCAAAACCTGCTGCCTTCCAGCCACACATCCAACTGTTTTGCATCAGATGCTCCTTTCTACACTTTTTTTTGGTTTTCTATTTCATAATTGCCTCCAAGGACAAGATTTCCTCCACACTGATATCACTGGCCAGGTGCACACTGCTCCCACAGAGAGCAATTTGTATTCCCTTTTAAAATACTATTTTTTAAAATGCATTAATGAGCCAGGTTGCTTCTGAATTATCGTTTTGGCTTCTTCCCTGCCTCAGTTCCCCATTCTCTTATACACAAAACTAATTTCTGCTTCTTTTCTCTTATTTTGTGCACCTTGTCTATTGGGACTGGAGGTTCTTGGGAGCATCCAGTAGAGCAAAATGATGCTCTCATTTGGGTTCCCACTGCAACACAAATACCAGCAAACAATATCGAAATCTCATTTCAGGACCAAGATGTAATTGGGTCTGAACTTACCTCCGGTCTTACACTGACGTAATTCCATTAGCTTTAATGGAATTACTCTTGATTTGCACTGGTGTCTTGAATTGAGCTTCTGCTTTTCAGGATTTATATATTTTGTTTTCCTACCATTAAAACAAGAAGCCAGCCAAAGTCATTTCCAAGTCATTTTTTTCCCCAATAAATTCAAGCATTTTAGTTTGTCTGTGTGACCTCCACTTGCTCTTGTACATCAGCCATCTAATTATTCACGGCTCCTGCAGGATGCTGCATTCCATTATCTTCTATTTATAATCCAAGATGTGTGAGAACAAAACGGGACAGGGTTCTCCAGTATATGCCTTTCTGGCCTTGTTACCATTTTTCTTACTTGTTTTCAGGTGCTCTCTGTGTACAGCCTCTCCTTTAACCTCCTGAAATTTGTGTTCTCTCTTTTAATTATAGCTTCCCACGACCCACCTTGTGGCTATTAAAAGGAAGATTCAAAGAGGTACCACAGAAAATTTGTGGCTTATCAGAAACATAAAGAGCCATTTTACATCATCCAGTTTAGTTCGGTCCAGGTGGGAAAATGTAACCGATGATCTGGTGGGTCATCAGAAAGCAAGAGGTAGGAGATGAGCTTCCAGTTCAGTCCAGTAGTGCAAACCATTATCTAAGCCACACTCTGTAAATAATACTAAATTATTTACTTCCTGGCAACATAGTGGTGGATTAATTTTGTAAAATAAAAAGTAAGAGGAAGGATAAAATAAAGGACTAAACATGCCTGGATACAGTCACCAAATGGGAATAATCCAAACAAGTATGTCATGAAGTGTCTGTTTCTCTTGGTTGACTAAAGAGTGTTTATGCGTGACCAGCTCAGTGAAAACACCTCTCCTGAAAGGTGTGAATCCCTCCCGGTGGGAGGGGAGACCTGCTCACCTCCAGCATCTGCCCGTCTTTGCAGGGTTGGAGTATCCCCTTCTGTTCTGGGAACATTTCCTTGGGAAAAGCAGTTCAAAAGCCTTTCAGATACCTGCTCAACCTCTCCTTCATTTCACAAGTGGAATCAAATGCGGCACACCAAAGCCTTGGGGGGGGTAGTTTCCCTGGTTAAGCACACTCAAGACTATTTTTTTAATTGCGTTTTTTTCTTCTAATTTTTCTGGTGTTGACTTCTTGTCATCTCTTCTTAACACTCCTCTCCTGCTAAATTTAAGAGCTCTTTAGATGCCATTACTTTTCCCCCTTGAAGACGCTTATACTCTGTAATCAAGTCACTTCTCAGTCTCATTCCTGATAAACTAAACAGAGTGTGCTACAAGGCTCACTGAGAAACATGTTTGGTTTTTTTTTTTCCTAGATATCAATTATTTCTTGTGTTTCCTTTGGTTCCTTTCTTTTGGGTTTTGCCACAATCCTTTAAAATTGCAAACACTGAAAATATTCCACCGTGTTCCGGTGCACAACTCCTTAGTTATACAGAGACACACACACAAAAAAAAATCACCTTCCTGCTCCAAACTCACCAAACTCACTATTTAAATGTTCACACACTTACGAATGCCATCCCTGGGAATACCTGCCGAGTTCCTTGACCCACTTTAGGTCACTGCTTTGCAACACATATCCCTGCTTTATGAGCAGGGATCATATTGCTGTCTCTGAGCAATATCCTTGTGTTTGGCTGCACAGAAATATGCTCCTAGAAAGGGCTCAGCCTAACACCGTCTACAGCTCCTCCAGCCCCTGATCTTTGTGCCAGCTCTGAATTTTAGTAGAAATATTTTCACAGGCACATAGCGCTGACTAGTGAAATCACTTATTAGGATCAGGCCTGATAGCGAACACAGGGAAAACCCATTAGAAACGCTGGGTTTTGATTCCTGTTAACTTTGCAGAGAGCTGCCAAAGTCCTTAACCCACCTTTCAAACTCAGTAGACCGTGGAGGAAAACTTCTCTTCGGTGAATGTGTACTGGCGGAGAAGAGGCAGAGAGATTCGGGAAATAGAGACGATGTCTTTAGGTGACGAGACCATTGATGATCAGAGGGCTGGAGCACCTCCCCTATGAAGACAGGCTGAGAGTTGGGGTTGTTCAGCCTGGAGAAGGGAAGGCTCCAGGGAGACCTTAGAGCCCCTTCCAGACCCTAAAGGGGTCCTACGGGAGAGATGGGGAGGGAATCTTTTTCAGAGAGTAGAGTAATAGGACAAGGGGTAATGGTTTTAAACTAAAAGAGGGGAGATTTAGATTAGATGTCAGGAAGAAATTCTTTACTGTGAGGGTGGTGAGACACTGGAACAGGTTGCCTACAGAAGTTGTGGATGCCCCATCCCTGGAGATGTTCAAGGCCAGGCTGGATGGGGCTTTGAGCAACCTGGTCTAGTGGGAGGTGTCCCTGCCCAGGGCAGGGGGGTTGGAACTGGATGATCTTTAAGGTCCCTTCCAACCTGAACCATTCTAGGATTCTACGATTTAGCTCTTCATCAGAGTGAGACTTGGGCATTTACCATTTTCCCTTGAGTCCTCTCCTCCATGGGAAGGGAAGCAGGCTCTATAAGCCACAGGAGACATAGAATATAGCAGCCAGATCCCAACCTGGACAACTAGGCAATGTATGGTGGCTATGACTCCTGTGTGGCCTATATACAACCAGATGGACCCTTGATAAGACCCTCACCCAGCCTCACAGTTCTCCCTATCAATGAAGTTCAGCTGGGCTTCCCAGCGGGACTTAAGGAGGGAAAGATGTGATGTTTGGAGAGGAAGAGAAATGCACAGGAAACTCTTTTGCTGGCAGGCTTCAGCACACACGGGCAGTCACGTACCTACCAGTACCGAAAGAAATAGTCCGTGCAAACCTTTCCTAGCTCTCTCTGAAAGAGAAAACTCTCAATTCACGTTGATTTAAAAAAGACAACAACAACAAGAAAACAAACAACAACTTTCTAAATTTCGGCCCTGAACAATATTACTTACAAATTACTAAATTATAATTTTACTTACAAACAAGTACCATGAACATAATTCTCCTTGAGTGCAAGAGGATTCAGGGAAGGGCAACAAAGCTCTTGAGGGGTCTGGAAAGCAAGTCTTATGAGAAGCAGCTGAGGGAGCTGGGGTTGTTCAGCCTGGAGAAAAGGAGGCTGAGGGAAGACCTTCTCCCTCTCTACAACTACCTGAAAGGAGGGTGTAGAGAGGTGGGGGCCGGTCTCTTCTCCAAAGTAACAGGAGACAGGACAAGAGGAAATGGCCTCAAGCTGTGCCGGGGAGGTTTAGATTGGCTATGAGGAAAAATTTCTTCACCGAAAGGGTTGTCGAACATTGGGACAGGCTGCCCATGGAAGTGGTTGAGTCACCATCCCTGGAGGTGTTTAAAAGATGGGTAGATGTGGTGTTGAGGGACATGGTTTAGTGGTAACTTGGCAGTGCTGGGTTAATGGTTGGACTTAATGATCTTAAAAGTATCTTCCAACCTAAATGATCCTATAATTCTATGATTCTATGATTCTAGGAATACACCAGGACACTACACTTGCTGTACAAGCCATACGGGACTGCTGATGTATGTTCACACAGAGCTTGCACCACAAGGGCCAAATACCCTCGCAGCCCCTAAATGACTCTTCCCAGGTGTGTGAGTGGCTGAACGTCCTCCACGAGCGCTCAGCTTCACAGAAATCATCTCCTGCCTCCAACAGTGTCAGGGATCTGACACCTGCAGCAGGCAGAGAGGAACATATGGCACTTCGTCCCCTCCACGCAGGAGTGTCATTCCTGGTACTAATGAGATAAGTGGAAGTGTCTGCTGTTGGCAACAACAGGACATCAGAAAACAACACAACTCATTGTTAAAAACACACTGTTAAAAAGCGCTATTGTTATGGACCACCAGCCCAGCCCACAGATACAGCTTAATTAAAGGAATTTAAGAGTCTTAATTAACATCACTCAAAACCTCAGGTATTAAAATCCATTTGCAGAACCACAAGGGGTGAAAATTCTTTATTTATTCCATCTTCCTTGCTAAATGTTTCTGAGCTCAGCTTCCTCTTAGCTGAGAGCATCCATCCTTGCCAACTTTGCTATGCTTCTCCACCAGCCTCAGCCTAAATTGGAGTGACCCGACAAAAAACCCACCACTTTTTGATGTGCATGTTTCCCTGGATTTTGCAGGGACAGGGAGAGGTTTTCCTCCTTCCGGTTTTCCTCCTTCCGCCTACTGAATAGAAATTGTTTTAAGAGCTGGTATGCCGCTGATGCAATCCTGTTACTTTAGAAAGAACATGCACAAAGACCTGTTCCTCAAGTGCAATAAAATGAGAAGGAGAAAAAAAACAAACCCAAAACCGCTAAATCAGCCATCGGTGTCTTTTCAAACTGCCTCTCTGGCAAGCTCTGTGCCCCAAAGCCTCCTGTCCATCTGAGCGCTGCCACGGCCACCCCTCCAGCCACTTCTTTTCTATTCTGCGGGGTGAGAGCTTTTATCGTCTCCAGAATAGAGCTTAACTGTTCCTTCTGGTTAGCCTGGAGAAAAGGCAGCCTGAGCACCCGTCAGCTTTGGGAAAGGGAGGTTATCACCAGCGGGAGCCAGCCAGCAGATTTCTAAATACTTTGGAAAATAACGACTATCACCCCCGAAACCTTTGCTGGCTCTTTGTTGCTGCAATTATTACCTAATGCTGGGGTAAAGTGTGATTCCACTTCTTATTGACTTCACATTTCTGCGTTGTCTTTTTTCTTTCTTTTTTTTTTTTAATGTTCTCCCTTATGCAAGACCTTCAGTATTTATTTTGACAGCTTACATTATTCAGCAAGCAATTAAACTTTCAAATGTATTGTGTTCTCATCGCTTAAAATAGCTTTGGCAACATCAGTAGGGTTTCTCAATCCCCCACGGAATGAAGATAAAGAACATCTCTCCTCGACTTTTTTTTTTTTTTCTTGCAGGTTGCTTTTTTTTAGCAAATACAGTATTTTAGAGAGTCTTCATGTTTTGACGTCCTTACGCAAACCAAGCAAATACTACCCGTGGAATTTCCCAAAGAGTTAAAATGGCAGCAGGTAAACAGAATATGAAATAGGATAATGGAAGGAAACAGGAGGAGCCTAATGAACAAACTAGACTGGCCAACTCCACAAGTTCATCTTGTTTCTGGCCCCATCTGTCCCATGCATACTCCTGTGGAAGGTCACCGGTGGTGGCAGAGAGAAAAGTATTTCCAGGATTCAGTTAAAAGACAGAATTAAACTAATTGTGTTCATGCTAAAAAGCCATGTGATGATACCACCACAGCTGCTTGGAAGTGAATGATGAACAGAGCCCTGAACCTCTTCTGAATTGTCCCCATCAACTCCAAAACCTTTGTTTGAAGAAGTCCTTTCAAGAGGACAAGGAAACATAAGCTACCAAAACCAAATGCTTGCAGTTCCTCCACGTTTCCAAATACAACTCCAATGCTGTTTGCTGCCTTTTACCGCCTCCCTAAACCTCCAAGTTTTGCCAGCTGCAAAATGAGATCTCGTGTCGTCTACGCTTCCTTTTATGCTGGCAATGACCACCCACACAAGTGCCACCTCTGCTCGCTGCTGGGGCCGGGTGTGCAGACTCACGCTAGCGCTAATGCCACGGACCTGCTCATCCCCAGAGAGAGCCTTTAGCCGGCAATTTGCTGTTCAATTCGAGGACCACGGTAAGGTTACTAATTTAAGGAGAGCTAGGACAGCTTTTAGACATTCCCGCTAGCTTTTAAATGAGATGGAAAGCATCAGGACAAGTCCTACACCAGAAGGTTTGGGTTTGTTTTCAGCTCCGAGGGGACGGGAGGGGAAGTGAAGAGGGAAGGGAAGGGAAGGGAAGGGAAGGGAAGGGAAGGGAAGGGAAGGGAAGGGAAGGGGAGGGGAGGGGAGGGGAGGGGAGGGGAGGGGAGGGGAGGGGAGGGGAGGGGAGGGGAGGGGAGGGGAGGGGAGGGGAGGGGAGGGGAGGGGAGGGGAGGGGAGGGGAGGGGAGGGGAGGGGAGGGAAGGGAAGGGAAGGGAAGGGAAGGGAAGGGAAGGGAAGGGAAGGGAAGGGAAGGGAAGGGAAGGGAAGGGAAGGGAAGGGAAGGGAAGGGAAGGGAAGGGAAGGGAAGGGAAGGGAAGGGAAGGGAAGGGAAGGGAAGGGAAGGGAAGGGAAGGGAAGGGAAGGGAAGGGAAGGGAAGGGAAGGGAAGGGAAGGGAAGGGAAGGGAAGGGAAGGGAAGGGAAGGGAAGGGAAGGGAAGGGAAGGGAAGGGAAGGGAAGGGAAGGGAAGGGAAGGGGCAGTGGAAAGTGCTGCATGAGATTCACATGATGACGTCCTACGGTTACTATTATTTCTTCTACTGTTTAATATCCCAGTGACGTTAGACTGAGGGACTCGTACCTGGGAGTGAGCTGTAACTGGTTATTATACTTGTCACCACTCCCTGTAAACACACCTTAGCTGTCGCTGCTCAATAGAGAAAGGCTTAGCTGTTATTTTTTCCCCCTGCCATTTAACATGAGACAATCTCCTTTCCTCCCTCGGGTAATCTATGCACCCCTGTAATTTATTGTCCTACTGCTCCTCGAGGCTTCAACCACCCAGTCCCAGGGAAGAGAGGCACGCAATGCTTCAGCTGACAGTGTTAAAACTTCCCTTAGATTCTCCATCCTATAAGTTACGTTTCTTACGAAGGATGTAATTGCAGAGCACTTTGCAAGCAGAGGTTTCCCAAAAGGATCTTCTGCAGCCCCAGCAGCACCGCAATACGCTCCCACCCAGGAAACACAAAAGCCCCAACCACTTGCAGAAAAAGGAGATTTTTCTCCTAGAATACCCTGGACAATCTCCCTCCTTTTCCAAGGTAAAAAGTAGTAATTTGCTGTAGTTGTAATGGTCTGAGAACACGTGTAAGGCAACATTTTGAGCCAGAGGTAATATTTTTTATCAAAACGAACAGTAGAGCTGGAAGAAGCTTCAGGCCTACAAGACAGGTCTTGTACATCTGAAGAAAACTCATCTATTTTTCCAACTCTAACACTTGGTCTAATAAAAGATGCTAACTCTACCTACAAGCCCAATGAAAGCAACACAAGCTCTTTAATACCCAGTCTGAGCTAGACCAGTTCCTGCTGAACAGCACAGTACCTGCCTTTACAGGCAAAGCCTAAGCTTGGTCTGCTACCACCGTTCTTCTCCTCCTCATTTTATACCCCCACATGCTCAGCACAAGGATAATATAAGAAAAAGAACATAAAAAGAAAAGCCGCTTCTAATTTGAGGCTCTGCAGGGGAAGCTCTTTTGCAAAACTGGCAGGTCCCCCTCACTGCCTTCTCCCTTCTTCAACTTGAGCAGGAGGTGGGAAGGTGAGAAGCATGGACTTCAACAACACTCAGCCATTCATGAAGGGGAGAGAAGGGGCACACCATGCTGAAGACCTCAAATTTGGTCTCTGAAAGGCAGCTGAGGTCTTAAAACCTTGGCGTTTCAGATGAGCCACAAAATTTATGGCCTCCTGTCCACACATGACATCTCACAACCTTCGAGGAAGTGGGAGATGGTGAGAGATGGGGAGTGAGGGAGCATGGAACCATCTCGTTGCTCAGGCAGGCATGGTTGGTTGCCATATCCCATTGATTTTTCTTTCTGTATCCACCATTCTGAACACATTAAATCCTCAGAGGCTGGATCCTCATCACCCCCTCTCAAATCAAACAAGCGTTACTCCATGAAGAGCTGAAGTTAGCCTACAGGGCTTGCTTCAGGAGCAACTCAACATCTGCATGGCTGGAGCTGGCTTTTATCAACCTGTGGTTTCAGTAAAAGAAATTTCTTCATAGAAAAAGCCACAATGACTAATTGGGTTGCAGGCGTCCCTCTTCCCTCCTCTTCAGACATCAGCGCCATCCTATTTGTCTTGTGTGAATACACACCAGAGCTCTCAGTCCGGCATCGCATCAGCTCACACTTGGCTTTCAAGTAGCCCCTGGAGAGGAAGAGCCTTCTCCTCCCATATCCCTCAAAGATTGGATTATGGAGGTCAGTCATCACAAACCCATTCGCATCCCGAAGTGATTGATCGCCACCCAGACTGTCCTCAGACCAGTAATGAGCTGCAACCATTAGTCTAATGTGCGTGACAGAGAAAGTCTAATTAACAAATTATATTTTTATATGAAATTTAAGATTCAGTGTGTGCAGATGATTATACAGAGTTTGAATACCACCCTGCCTGTCAGAGAAAGACAAATTGTTTTAACTCCCATTAGTTTTACAACTTCCTAATAGTTCAGTTCAGTGCCAGGGCAATCAAAAGTCCCAGGGGAGGACACTGAAAGATCCTTTGGAGTAAATCAAGGAACATGGTAGGAACTGGAAGAAGCATCAGAAAATGAAGGGAACTCCCAGAAGGAAAAAAAAAAACAGCTCAAACCCTCTCCAAACAAGCATTAGCAGATACCACACCATGCCTTGAATCGACCCCAATGCTCCATCTCCTCAGCACACCCGCACTCCCAGAGAGCATTTTCTAGTTGTAGGACTCAATACTCCACAAACAAGGGTGTGAGCATCCCCGGGAAACACTGTCCATCATGATCCCACACACAATGGTGGAAAGGCCATTTTTAACAGAAAAAGATGTGGCATTTTTTTCCAGCAGCTTAAGGGGATGGGAAAGCCAGTCTCCAAGCCATGAGCATCAGCTGGTGGTGACAGCTGGGACACGCCTGATTAATATAAATCTTTGGTCAGGAATGTTTTTTATTAAGGTGGTCTCATCAAATTCCATGTGACAGAGCTTCTCTGCAACACAGTTGTCCATGTGTATGGGCAACAGAAATGAGACCTCACAGGAAAATATCAGCATTTGATACTTTCTCTTCGAATCATGAAATAATTTATGTTGGATGGGACTGCTGGTGGTCATTTGGTCAAGCTCTCAGCTTGATGCAAGGCCAGTTTCAAAGACACATAAGGTTCTTGAGGGCTTTGCAACCATCCCTGTGCATTATGCACAAAAGGAGATGGGGCTGGCTGCTAAACCGCAAGCAACTATTGGACATCCTGGTGCAACTCATTTGTGAAGACCTGGCTCTCATGCAGAAAAACCAGCACACAGCATCCATGTCCTGCCCTCTCTTCTCCCTCTCCACTTCCTTCCCCCCTCCGCCTTCACACCACCTAGATATATAGTTTAAATCACCTAAATACAAACAGAACACAGATAATTCAAGCTCAAGCTGGGCTTTGTAACCACCAGTATACACCAAGGTTTATATATCACTTTTCCTTCATCACTAAACAAGACAGAGGTCATATCTAGATCCAGCGGATATAGAGAGAAGACAGAACAGGCAAGATGAGGGGAATCCCAGTATGGAAAAGCCAAAGAGCTGAAATTTTCTATTTCCATTTGATATATTTATTTTCAGTGGGAATAATTTGAAATTTAACAGGTATGAAAAAATAGTGAGCATTGCCTTCACCCCAAATAAAAAAAAAACAACCACATTTCCATACTTAATTAAACAACTCCAGTCCTCAATGTTTTTTCTCTAGGGCACAACCTTCATTTTGTTCGGGGATACAGACATATTTACAGCACTTGAGGAAGAATTTTTGACTATAAAAGAAACTATAGAAGACTTTTTGGTTGCTCGTGCCACGTATTGAATAGCAAGTACCGTTTATTTCTTGCCCTCAGATTTAACGAATAACCCTGGGAAAAGGGGCTACATTCCCAATGCGTCAACAGGATTTCACTTTCAAAGAACTATAATGCCCGGTTCTCGCAAGACATTTCTAATTAGGGACACACTGGTCACTCAGAGTCATTCATCCCCTACTTGAAAAACAGTTCCCAAATCTGAAAGGACTAGGCATAACACTGTGTCATTTATTATACTGACCTTAACTCTTAACAACCTCTCAAAATTAGCCTCAGTCCTGTTTTCTGGGACAATCTTGGTTATTGTAATTCGCCTACTAGCTATGAAACAAACAGGTCACATAGTTTTATTAGTCACACCAACATTTATTGCTTCTGCTTGGGCGGTGTGACTAGAAAGGTAGTCAGTAAATATGACTTTGCCATTATTTAGTAAAAAAGCCACAGGCTTTGGCCTGACCTGACAGTGCAGGGTCTCAAGGACTTGTCTGAGCTTGTCTTGACCTGAGCTTATTTTAGCTGCAATAACACTTGCATGGACAATTGCAACCATCCGAGTTTGTGCTAGTTTAGTGTCAGTTTAGAGTAATGACATATAGCTATTCTGTTTGTGACTCTAGAGTAAGACGAGGTGCGGAGGAGCGCAAGCATGAGATGGTACCAGACCTTCTAGTCTGTAAACACAACTCATCACTGTGCATCAACGATCATGACAGCAGCACTGCCTTGTGAACCAGATAAAACCAACTTCAGAGAGACAATAGAGAAGAGAAAACCTTAATAACTGGGAACAAACAAGAGAAAAGTACCCGTAATCACAATTATAACTGTATTATTAATTAACCTTTGTGTAGCAATTGAGTAACTTGGACAATCAGACTGTGAAAACAAGAACTGGACTAACAACAAAACCACAGCTCCATACAGATGGAATGCTCCTTTTCGACCCCAACAAGGTCTGAGGGAGTAGCAAAATGCACAATGCCATGGTGCTGCAAGGTGAGGGTCACTGGAAGATGCTGGGGACACATTTCCATGGAAATCAATGGGCTTGATGTATCCCACTACGTCCTTCAGTCCCCAGACCACTGCTATAGCATTGACCTGAGAGACACAGCCCTGCTTTGAAAGTGAAATACTGATTCTGACAGCGATTGAAATACCTCCCGGCAATCTTTCCTCATTCTTACTACCATTACAACTGCTCCTGGCACAGCTGCTATCCCAATGAGGTAAACATTGTAGGAGTTTTACGCACCTTATTTTGATATTCAAAGGACTGCTGACTAAAACCATAATAAATACCCAGAGCTTGGACATCACCGCAGTGAAGGCAGGATAGAGATAAATTTAGGTATGTGCCAACACCAAGTGCTCAGACTGTGATGAACTATTTTAGGCTTGGAACTTCAGCCGCAATATTTCACCCAGAAACACTGGCTTTAGCCAAGGACTCAAGTCCAAGACCAAATATAAACCCAGCTACTTCACCAGGCTGAAGGGCAGACCCGATCCATTGATACACAACATTCACTGCCCTGTTATCATATAATTTATGTTAATTTAAGTGCTCTTTGGTTGTTTTCTTTGGTTTTCATTTTAAATATACATTTACCCAACAAAATATTTCTCAATAACAGAGTTTTTTTATCTGAGGAACAGCAGAGAGCCACGATGGGGCAGGGACACCCCAGAGGGACTGCAGCCATGCGCGGATTTTTGCTGTGCACATTTTCCAACTACTCAGGTTATTTATCAAAGCAAACAAACGAAAAATGTCCCAAAATAAACAAGTAAATAGAATCATAGAATGGTTAGAGTTGGAAGGGACCTTAAAAATCATTGAGTTCCAACCCCCCTGCCATGGGCAGGGACACCTCCCGCTAGACCAGGTTGCTCAAAGCCCCATCCAGCCTGGCCTTAAACACTTCCAGGGATGGGGCAGCCACAGCTTCTCTGGGCAACCTGTTCCAGTGTCTCACCACCCTCACAGGAAAGAATTTCCTCCTAGTATCTAATCTAAATCTCCCCTCTTCCAATTTAAAACCATTACCCCTTGTCCTGTCACTACATATCCTGACAAAGAGTCCCTCTCCGGCTCTCCTGTAGGCTCCCTTCAGATATTGGAAGGCTGCTATGAGGTCTCCCCAGAGCCTTCTCTTCTCCAGGCTGAACAACCCCAGCTCTCTCAGCCTGTCTTCATAGGGGAGGTGCTCCAGCCCTCTGATCATCTTCATGGCTCTCCGCTGGACCCGTTCCAGCAGGTCCATGTCCTTCCTGTGCTGAGGACTCCAAAGCTGGACACAGTATTCCAGGTGGGGTCTCACGAGCGCAGAGTAGAGGGGTAGAATCACCTCCTGTGACCTGCTGACCACACTTCTCTTGATGCAGCCCAGGATGCGGTTGGCTTTCCGGGCTGCCAGTGCACATTGCCGGCTCATGTTGAGCTTCTCAGAAGGCCTTTTGTAGCGTGTTTAAATCAGGCATCCCCTAATTACTACCTTAAGGAACGCTGCACACCCACCACGCACATCGCTGCTGGAGTGTAGAGCAACGTGCACCGACCTCCCTCCTGAAGCACCTCTGCCCATGCAAAATCTGGCAGAATGGGGCAAAAAAGAGGCTTCTTAGCTAATTTATGTTAGTACTACTGAACGCATGGCAACGCTTTCTGGTCAGAAGGCAAAGAGCTCAAATCTGGTGGTTGGGGATGAGCAGAGGGAAGGACAGTGGGAATGGAATGGAATGGAATGGAATGGAATGGAATGGAATGGAATGGAATGTTTTCAGTTGGAAGGGATCCCCAGTGATCATCTAGTCCAACTACCCGACCGATTCGGGGCTGACCAAAAGTTAAAGCATGTTATTAAGGATATTGTCCAAATGCCTCCTAAACACAGACAGGTTTAGGGCTTTGACCACCTCTCCAGGAAGCCTGTTCCAGTGTTTGACCACCCTCTGGGTAAATAAATGCTTCCTAATGTCCAGTCTGAACCTCCTCTGGTGCAGCTTTGAACCATTCCCACGCACCCTGTCACTGGATCTCAGGGAGAAGAGCTCAGCATCTCCCTCTCCACATCCCCTCCTCAGGAAGCTGTAGAGAGCCACGAGGTCATCCTTCAGCCTCCTTTTCTCCAAACTAGACAAACTCAGAGTCCTCAGCCGCTCTTCACAGGACATACCAGCTCTTTCACCAGCTTTGTTGCCCTCCTCTGGATGCATTCAAGACCTTCATGGGCTTCTTAAACTGTGGGGCTCAAAACTGCACGCAGTACTCAAGGTGAAGCCACACCAACGCTAAATACAGCAGGATAATAACTTTCTTTGACCAGTTCTGCTGTGTTAGATGCTCCCAAGGACGTGGCTTGCTCTCTCTGCTGCCAGGGCACATGGCTGACTCCTGTGGAGCCTGCTGTCAACATGCCCTCCTTTACCCATGAATTCCTGCTTTCCCGTTATAAAGGTGCCTGGAGAGTGAATGGCAAAAATAATGTGGACTATTGTACCTACAATCTTGTACCTGTGTCTTTAAAAAGGGAGGTTTTAACATCATCCAAAAGCTTAAAGCCTGAATCAGTGGTGGTGTCACGTGTGCTTTGTTAGGGGCACGGGGGGTGGCCAGAGCTCCTCTGTCTCCCCGAAAACTCAAGCAGGAAGGTGGTAACACGCCTAATTAGTCATTTTGCACTGCAGCATTTTTTCAGACATTGTTACAAATTGTTTAAAAGGAAATAATTTGGGGATACACACAGAGATGCACTAAAGCATCAGGTTAAAGAGATTTCAGAGAGGATTTGCTTTACTACCTTCAAGTACCATAGAGGTACAGAAGGCTGGTTTTTTTCTCCCCGGAATAAAATGGGGATTGGGATGGCCTTGAGGCCAGTCGACAAGCTTTGTAGGTAAACAGAAAGGATTGTGTGGTTTTTGTTTGTTTGTCCTTGTTCTCGCCGATCTAGGTTTCAAAAGTGAGAGTTAAATGTTCTACGATAGGCACAGCTCCGACTCTGCAGCCGTGTGTTAACAGCACAAAACTGAAGAAGGGAAAATGATTAAAAAGGGATTAAAAATAATCTGCTCGTTGTTGTTTCCTACATTGAGTAATCACAGCTGTGACAAGTAAATTGGATTAAAAATTACTCCAGTCCTCAAAAAAAAACCCCAGCAAACAAACCCACAAAAATGCCCTAACCCACAACCGAAGAAAAATACAACTCATTACAAATAGTGTACAACGTTCCCAAGCTCTCTGACATTTATATACTGAACAGCACCCCTTTAAATACATAACCACCTTACTAATCTATACAAAACAATATATACCGCATACAAACCCCAGGTGAGCAGACATCTACCTATATGCCTATGCTTAGCTCAGAACTTAAAGCTTTAGTTAAGCGATCCATTTATAAAACGAGTCATCAGTGGTAACAGGGAACTAACATACTTATGAAATCGGCATTTAATTAAGAAAGCTGTAAGACATGACTATATTAAATCTTTGGGTCAGAAAACCACCAGAAAGGGTGCGCAAGAAAATAAAGTAAATTCACAACTGTAATAACTAACGATGCGCAGGATACAAATGATGAGGCAGGTAGATCAGAGCGCAGACGTGCTACTGCTTCCACCAAGGTGGAAAGTGTTGGGCTATAAAAGCCATGAAGTATATTTGCATAAGGCAAGAAAGTTCATGGAGAAAGGGAGCAATTTTCGTTAAGCCAATTGATGAGGGAGGGAAGAAGGGCATGAAAAAAGCAAACACGAATGCTTATGGGTACATATGAAAGGATGGAGTCAGCTTTCCTTATTTTTATTCAACTTTATTATGTACAGCACTTTTTCGAAGTCAGTCCTGTTCTTCATTTCACCCAGGAATTATTCAGAGTTTGTGTTTTCTAGGCATCTTTGCAATTTTACAATCGTCTTACACTGTGCCAAGGGTAGTTTAAAATGTAATATGAGGTTCTTTACTTACGTTATTTATTTTTCCTGGTTTCTCTGAACACTGTTTTGTTCTTGCTTAGGCAAACTTTGATTTCAGCTAGAAACTCTATTCCTCCATGAAAACAGGAGGCGATGGGGAAAACAGTGAGCCATTCACACACTCGTCATAAATCTCTCCTCTCTCACAATAAACAGTCCATCATGTTCCAGCTCCCCCTCACGCTGATGATTTTCCCACTCTACAAATGCCAGATTTAATGCCTCCTTCAGCTCCTACTCCCCTCTTTCTGCTTCCATTCGCACCATCATTTATGAATAAAATGCTGCCTGTATCATCATTTATTAAGCTACCACATTTTCTTGATAGGTCCAACAGTTCATACTAATGGTAATAAGACACTGTCTGTACAGAGAAACCTCAGAGAGGAACATCACATCAGAAACTGCGGAGCTTCTCCTGGGAGACTCAAGTGGAGTCTCCTTTCTAGGGCGATATTCACATATAAAACACCACGAAGCTGGCAAACCTGCCTGCTTATACTCCTCCTCTTCCCGTTTTCTTTCTGCAGGGGGTGGGGAGAGAGTTGCTATACCCTAATGTTATTTGGGTATATTCTGGCTCCCGTTGAGCTCCATCTGACTCCATAAGTGCTCCTACTCAGGTGTTAATCAACATGCAAAAGCAGCGGCTTTGGCCACAACCCAGCAAGGACAACTTCTGGTGAACAATTCAGAGCCTCCTGCATTAAAGAATCAGAGAATCACACAAAGGCAGGGGTTGGAAGGGACCTCTGGAGATCATCTAGTCCAACCCCCTGACAAAGCAGGGTCACCGAGAGCAGGCTGGACAGGAACGCATCCAGGCAGGTTTGGAATAGCTCCAGAGAAACACAACAGAATAACCAGCTCTTTGGGCCATGTCTTCATTCTCATTGCCTGTTTCTTTAACCCTAATCAGCACTGAATAATTTCTTAATGCTTGAGAAAAAGTTAGGGCTGAGCCAACAAAGTCTTATGTCTTAAACTTGACCATTCTAAGAGCTACAAAGATGATGAGGGGCCTGGAGCATCTCTCTTACGAGGAGAGGCCGAGGGACTTGGGTCTTTTTAGTCTGGAGAAGAGAAGGCTGAGGGGGGGATCTGATGAACACCCGTAAATACTTAAAGGGAGGGTGTCAGGAGGATGGGGCCAGTCTTTTTTCAGTGGTGCCCAGTAACAGGACAAGAGGAAATGGGCACAAACTTGAACATAAGAAATTCCACCTAAACATGAGGAGGAACTTCTTCACTTTGAGGGTGGTAGAGCCCTGGAACAGGCTGCCCAGAGAGGTGCTAGAGTCTTATCTCTGGAGATTTTCAAAACCCGCCTGGAAACGTTCCTGGGTGACCCTGGTCTGGCAGGGGGGTTGGACTAGATGATCTCCCCATATCATTCTGTGATTCTGTGACTCTGTGATTCCGCTGCCTAAAATCTAGGGAAAAGATCAATCTGAACACTGACAAAATTCCCTGTGAGCAGCAAACCTCCAAAGAAGAGAAGTACACTCACCACTCCGCGCAATTACACAGCAATAAATTAACTTTGCTCGGGGGTACTTGTCATTCGCCTCGAGTCCCGCAGAATATCAAGGGAGGAGAAGAGAGGCAGGCAGGGCACCGGCTCGCACTTCTCAGCAACGCTCCCCATCTGCGCAGGAATAATCTCCTTTTTGCTGAGCAGGCACAGCAGCTCATGCATAAACCAGGTCTCCCCAGCGCTCTCTGTCTCGCAGCCCCCACCAAACGCAGGGAGGGAAGCAGGTGCCTACAGACAGGTTTACGTATGTTATTTGGATGGGGAGACTGGCAAAACCTGCTCGGACCAGTCTAGAGAAAACGTACTCTCTCTGAGAAGGAAATCTGGGCAACTGCAACAAGAGATGCTCTGGCTTTCTGAGAGCTGCACAATCACTCTCATCTAGCAGCTGGATTCAGGAGTATCTTCACAAGCAAATATATGGGTTTTGCTTTTAGCAGGGTATAAGCATCACTGACAAGCACGAGCATCTCTTCTCTCCTCTCTATCCATCATCTCGCCAGCTGACAAGTGTGAGAAGAGCACTGTACATATGCATTTCATGTCTAAACAACAAAGGAAAAAAATAGGCTCAGCGGTCGTAAATGAGAGAAGATCCCAATACTAAAATATTCCATATTTAATGAATTCTACACATTTGAAAGGCAAGAGGAGGTGTATAACCCTACGACTGTATATCCTGGCTATCCACATACATAAAATGATCTCTGCTCCAGTTATTATATATGTTACCTGTATGTTGCAGGGCAAAGCAGGAGGAAAACTTCCCAGTGGCAGCAGAAACTATCGCAGCAGAATCAGTCATTGCACACCATTGGCCACAAACTGTGTTCCTCAAGCCACAGCTGTTCAATGGAAATTTAGATGAATGAAAACCCCAAATACAAATTATTTTCTTTTCATTTCATCTCCTTCGATGCCACAGTTCGCGTGTCTTTCTGGCCACTCCTCACCACAACACACAAGACATTTGGAAACACAACACGAAGTTATTACTATCAATAACTAATAAAGCGATTTAAACTGGTGAGGCCCCACCTCGAGTACTGTGTCCAGTTTTGGGTTCCCTACCACAAAAAAGACATCGAGGTGCTGGAGCGGGTCCAGAGAAGAGCAACAAGGCTGGTGAGGGGTCTGGAGAACAAGTCTTATGAGGAGAGGCTGAGGGAACTGGGGTTGTTCAGCCTGGAGAAAAGGAGGCTGAGGGGAGACCCTATCGCTCTCTACAGCTCCCTGAAAGGAGGGTGTAGAGAGGTGGGGGTCAGTCTCTTCTCCCAAGTCACAGGCGACAGGACTAGAGGAAACGGCCTCAAGTTGCGCCAGGGGAGGTTCAGGCTGGATATTAGGAAAAATTTTTTCACTGAAAGGGTTATCAGACATTGGAATGGGCTGCCCAGGGAGGTGGTTGAGGCACCATCCCTGGAAGTATTCAAAAGACAGGTTGACGTGGTGCTGGGAGACATGGTTTAGTGATGGTGTTGCATTTTGTTGTTTTGTGGGTGTTTATTTTTGTCAGCTCGGTTGATGGTTGGACAAGATGATCTTGAAGGTCCCTTCCAACCTAGAAGATTCTGTGATTTACATATATATCTAAGGGTGTCTACATAGTGTACACAGACCCACATATATATACTTTCATACACAATTTATCTACAGTTAGGTATTTGGCAAAAAAATTGATAAATACTAAAAAAATACTTGGTTATACTGCTTGAGCAGAAAGAAACCGAGCCCCAGCGGCTTCATAAAAATTAGGATGAAATAGAGCTGACATTTCCTTGGCTGTGACTAATAAGCACTGAGCAGCAGACATGACGCGTACTTGGAGCACTTCTCTCTAAGGCTATGGCCGCAGCTATATGGGTGGGACTGGGATTAGCGGGTGGCAATATTATACCCCATCTCCCAGATTCTCCTGGTTCAGTGTACAAGTGAGCTTAGATTTGAGGAGAAATGTGATCTAAAACCCCATAGCTGTCTATAGAGAGGAAGCCACCACGGGAAGAGCTGTGTTATAGAAAATAGGTGAATTTGGCCATGGGTTTTGCTTTGAGTCAGTTGTCAAAGCCAAGATGAGATCCTGGAATTAAGCTGCCTCACGTGCCATCCCCCCAGCAAAACAGACTGGATACATCAAAACACATGGAAAATATTGCCCTACATCTCTTGGCTTCTCCCTTCTCCTGCAGCAATAAGCCATGTGACATTTCCTACAGGACAGGACAGGGAAAGGCCACAGTCCTTCACCTCCACCCAAATCATCCATCTTTTGTTTTGCCAGAGGTAGAATGGGCAGAAGCATCCTGACCCTTCTCAGAGGCCATGCGTCTGTTGTGGGAACTGTGTCGGGTGACACATGCCCAGTCTGATGCCCAAAAGGATTTCCAGTGCCATAACCCCAACCACTCATCCCATGAGCATCATCAGCAGAGACCATCTTCTCATCAATCCTGTCGTCAATCCATTTGTCAAATTCCACTGTTTAAACAAAGCCAGGCAGCTCAGGAGGCACACGCACAGCCGGCAGCTTTTCGGAAAGCACCTTCCAAGTTTTCTTTTTTGTTTTATTTTTTATCAGTTCGTTATAAACCCATTTTTCCTCCCTCATCTTCCTCCCACTATGTAGAAAACCACTATGGCGAGTAAAATGCCAGCGGCAGCAAGTGCTCTTGCCGTAAAAACAGATGCTTTTTTAATTGTCCATCTCTCAGGCATAATTGAATGAAGACACACATAAAATTGACTGCAGCACATGTGTCAAGGGAGGGAGCTTTCCTCGGCTGATGCGAGAGGAAAAAAAAATCTCCGTCTACCAGCCTGATGAAATGCAGTAATTTAGCTAGATCCACTCAAATTCACTTTTCAGTGCCACAATTAGCACGGTCTGGTCCTGTAATGTAGTAACCTTTACCCTGTGAGCCAACTTACTGGTTTTATGGCTCGTTAGCAGCATGGTCACTCTGGCATAGCCAAGAAAAAGAAGAGACATATACGGATGCTGTGCTCCACGGTAAGGGAGCACCTCGGTAAAATGCACGGGCATCTGCTCACCTACTTAAAACTAACATTTCTGGTCCTATTCCAATCATATCTGCACAGGAGAAAAAGGTTATTCCTTTTTCTGGTCATTTCTTCATTGCTGGAAACCTTTTCTCTTGTCATCCCAGTCAGCTCTAGATTTAACCAGGACGCAAAGACCCTGCACTCCCAGCTCTGTGTGAAATCACATTCAATAAAGAAGATTAACACCCAGAATACTGGTTAAAAAGGATAAGAAAAAGAAAAAGAATAAAAAAGAAAAAAATTGTGGCTTCTTTTTAATTAAACTTGGTTTGCTATTTGACTGAACCTTTCATACAAGACTGCTTCCCAACTTTGTGATTAATTCACTGTAAAACCTTAAAAATTCACAAAGCTTATTTTGCCCATCTTCAAAATGGAGAAATAAAACCAGGACCTAAATTTTCAGCACTTCTACTGAGGCTTTTAAAAGGCCTGTTGCTATAGAACTGTGAAATCTTTTTACAAATGAGTCTGAAATATTATCAGCATTCCAAGAAGTAATTACAAAAGAAAAAAATATGAAATCACTATTTTTTTCCCAGTGTCCTTTACAACCTTTAAACCTAGATTTGTAATTGAAGTGCAAACTGACCTTTATAAACTGTTCAGCATCGCTAAAATACATTATTCTACAGGGCTTGGGGGAATTTGCCATGCTCAGCAATTCAATAATCTCACTTTCTTTCATTTATGTTCTTCAGACAATGTGACATAGCTGGATTTTCCCTCTACTCCAGACGCAAATCAAGCCGGAGAGGCTGAGGAGCTTTATCAACACTATAATCTAAATCTCCTGTCAACTTGAAGATGTAACCTGCTTTTTGGCAAATAACTCAGCTGTTTTGCCCACCTTCTCAAACATTTCAGCAGCTACTACTAACCTATATTCAATCCCATTTGAAATCTGCTGGCTCAGATGGTTAAATGGCCCATGTACAGAAATGATACATCATCACCAGTTCAGCCACCTGAGATGGTTTTGTCTCTAAGCTTGCCATATAATTACAGAATCATAGAATTGTTTAGGTTGGAAAAGACCTTTAAGGTCATCAAGTCCAACCATTAACCCAGTACTGCCAAGTTATCACTAAACCATGTCCCTCAGCACCACACCTACCAGTCTTCTAAATACCTCCAGGGATGGTGACTCCACCACTTCCCTGGGCAGCCTCTTCCAATGTTTGATAATCCTTTATGTGAAGAAATCTTTCCTAATATCCAACCTAGACCTCTCCTGGTACAACTTGAGGCCATTTACTCTTGTCCTATCGCTTGTTACTTGGGAAAAGAGATCAACCCCCACCTCTCTACACCCTCCTTTCAGGTAGTTGTAGAGAGCGAGAAGGTCAACCCTCAGCCTCCTTTTCTCCAGGCTGAACAACCCTTCAGCTCCCTCAGCTGCTCCTCATAAGACTTGTGCTCCAGACCCCCCACCACCTCCTTTGCCCTTCTCCGGGCATGCTCCAGCACCTCAATGTCTTTCCTTGTAGTGAGGGGCCCAAAACTGAACACAGTATTTGAGGTGCAGAATTTGCAATGCAAAGCTGTGTGTCTGCTCCTTCCTTCCATCAGGGACAGGTTCACCTGAATAAGTGACACTGATTTACGTCTCCCCATCCCGCAGGCAGCACTGCTTGTGTCGATCAACCTTATGGCAACCTGCACCCCTTTCCTTTTATATCTTTGTTTAATCATCCCAATCTCTGAAATCCTGCATAAAGCCATGCTCAAAAAGGCACCTAGAAGTAGCAAGCTTACTACCATGGATCAGCTCCATATTATTTTTGGCCATACCCAGGATTTTTCAGTTTGCACCTCTTGGGAGCCAGCACCAGAAAAAAAAGCTGCTGCTCTTTCTTCTCCTGCTATGTTTGCATTTCTCTTCCACCCCAGGTTTTGCCTCCAAGAAGCAAGACTGGACTCCAGCCACAATCACCTCCTCTCAAGGCAACAGATTTCTCCAGTTTTCACCCAAAAGGGAGGATATTATAATTTCAACACCATCCAAAAGGGTGTTAGACAAGACTTTGGCGCACACGGTTACCGTTTCCTGCAGCTTAAGAGAAAGGGAAGGAGAAATTCAGTTGAAACAAAACTCTCATTCAACGCTGTAGCCTTTGGATGCTTTAACAAGTTTCTTTCTTTGTCTGCACCTTTCGTAACGTGGTTATTGCCATGGGACCAAGCGCACAGCTCGCATGGTACTCAAGCACTCAAACTTTATCGGACTGTTTACTGTTGCAAAGTGCAGGGGTCGCATGTACAGTCCTAACCTTCTGGAGTTATCTACTGTATTAATATTAATAAAATAACTTTTAAAGGAGGACGAAAATTCCTCCTCGTCTAGCTTAACCCCTAAGGATGTGCACTGGGGAACTAAGACTAGGGTTTTTTTCCTCATTACCTTAAATCTAGAAAGAAAAGTCCCATTCTGTGACACTGCAATCTAGGAAAGAGGCATGATATAACTTGTTCATTATTCTGCAAGACCGGATGCATGAAGATCACAGGATGCGAACAGGCAAGCTCTCCATGTACAAAATTGCATCTGTGTTTTGTGAACACTGGGAGAGAGAATATAAGGAGACAGTAATATAAAACGTCCTGGTAAACTCACATAATCCCCTTGAGGTTTGACTTTCTTCAAAATAAAACTCACGTTTGTCGAACACTTGACCTTCAGCTTGGTTACTCAAGGAGAGGTCGTGGACCCATGGCTGATCACAAGCGTTTTCTGGAATAAATCTGCTAAGCCACGGACTAAATTCCAAAAGCTGAGACATTACTAACAACCAATAAATCCTATATTAAAATTATCATTTCTTTAAAGAAGCCATGGCTTCTCTTTTCTTTGTTGTTTTTATCTGGCATTATTCACTTCTCTTCCTCCACAACATTTTCCCAAAGCGTATCCTCATGTGACTTATCTAGTTCCACTTCAAACAAGGCAGAGAAAGGGGTTTGAACCTTTGAGATTTCAGAGAAGGACAACGAAGCCAGTGAGGGGTCTGGAGAACAAGTCTTATGAGGAGCGGCTGAGGGAGCTGGGGTTGTTCAGCCTTTAGAAAAGGAGGCTGAGGGGAGACCTTCTTGATCTCTACCACTGCCTGAAAGGAGGGTGTAGAGAGCTGGGGTCAGTCTCTTTCCCCAAGTAACAAGTGATGGGACAAGAGGAAACGGCCTCAAGTTGCACCAGGAGAGGTTTAGACTGGATATTAGGAAAAAAATCTTCACAGAAAGGATTATCAAACATTGGAAGAGGCTGCCCAGGGAAGTGGTGGAGTCACCATCCCGGGAGGGATGACATGTAGATGTAGTGCTAAGGGACATGGTTTAGTGGTAACTTGGCAGTGCTGGGTTAACAGTTGGACTTGATGATCTTGAGGGTCTCTTCCAATCAAAAAGATTCTACGATGCTATTATTTCCTTCTGATCTCCAATTGTTTCTCTCTGGAAGCGTTACTTCCCAAAAGCCATCTCCTTACTCAGTTAAAACATCTGATGCCCACACAAATTGCCTAAAGATCTGATTAACCCTTGGTGGTGCCTCCAGCGATGTGAAGATGAGTGTCTCTGCACAGAACGTTTATTATGGCCCTCACAGACCATGGGGTGAAAGGACTCATCCATTAGAGCACTGCAGTGAAAAAACATTAGCAACATTAGCAAGCCAGGGTGACTTCTCCACCAAGCAACAGCTCAGTAGATCCTCATAGTCCTCTCTGAGACTGGACTCTACTTTTTTTTCTTTCCTTTTTTTTTTCCCCCTCCAACCCAGCATCCAGAGGATGCTAATTGCATCCACAGATTGCCTGCAGAAACATAACTGAACAGATCAGCCAAAGACACAGATCATAACAAACCTCATTGCCGTTGACGGGGCCGCTGCTCCTGGCTCTACGGCCAGCATAAGACTCGGGGAATAAATGAGACCTTAGACAAAGCCAAGAGAAGTATTCCAATAAACAGTAGCGTGTTTGGATTAGCGTGTCAGACCCCTGAAGGACTCCAGGGCAGAATGGATGCTCAGCCCTGACAACCGCGCACTCCACGCCTGCATACATGAATTATTAAACAAACTTCATCCCACAGGTCCCTCCAGTCAATCAATATCAACTGCATCGCTGAATGTGTAACTTCAGGCACAAAAACGTACCGTAAACACGCAGCCGTCCTGTCCCCCCTGCTCCAGGAATTGGGTTTTTTTGGTCTCAGAGAGTTTACAAAACTTGTGCTTCTCCATCCAGAGGCAAGTCGCTCCAATCAGCATCTCAAGTTGTAAAATAATCTTCCTGCCCATGGATATTTCAGCCCAAATAAAAAAAAAAAATAAAAATAAATATTTGCCCTCTGCAGGCTATGCTAACAGAATGTGAACTCCTCTTTCACTCTCTCTAACTCTGCAGGAGGAAAGAGGCAAAATAGTTGAAGTTGTTTTGGCTTTTCTGGGGGGGAGGTAGGATGACTGTTGCTGTGTTGACTCAAAATGCTAATCTTTAATCTATTCAAATATCACATTTCATTTCCAATACATGGGAATGGCAAAAGTAGTAAAACCATAATTGAAAAGCTAATATTTTGGCTAATAATAGAAGGGGAGATCTGCATATTTTCCATTGATTAAGCTCAGAAAGGCTTCTGAAAAATTAGTAAAAGTATTGCTGTTATCATGGTGGTCCATGAGCTGGAAAGGGAGGGAGCCGTTTATTCTAGTTATTTATTCCTCCTGCTGTCACCCACGAAACAAATAAGTGTGAGTTCAGCATTTCCCAGATAGACATCTTAGAATAAATTTATTAAAAGACTAAGCATGACAGTATTTTTGCACATGGCAATATCCAGCTACCCTTCTGCTAGCGTAAAATTTTCTTGCTAGAAATAGAGCGCTTGCTGGAGGATGCAGTTGCCTTCCAAAATGGGAGTGTCCACTTGTCACCTGAGGCACCAAATTAAAATGGGTGCATGGGGTGGGGAGAAGGCTTACGGTTACAAAGTCCAGTCGCTGGCAGATGACAACAGTCACAGCTCTCTTTACACAGACCTGTGCTCTGAATGGCATAAAGACCGTGGGATGTTATTGCAGACCCTATTTCACAGAATGATATGGTGTTGGAAGGGACCTCTGGAGATCATCTAGTCCAACCCCCCGCCAAAGCCGGGTCACCCAGAGCAGGCTGGACAGGAACGCATCCAGGTGGGTTTTGAAGATCTCCAGGGAAGGAGACTCCACACCGTCTCTGGGCAGCCTGTTCCAGGGCTCTGCCACCCTCAAAGGAAAGAAGTTCCTCCTCATGTTGAGATGGAATTTCCCATGTTCCAGCTTGTGACCATTGCCCCTTGTCCTGTCACCAGGCACCATTGAGAAGAGCCTGACCCCATCCTCTTGCCACCCACCCTTTAGCTATTGCTCAGCATTGATGAGATCCCCTCTCAGTCTTCTCTTCTCCAGGCTGAACAGCCCCAGGTCTCTCAGCCTTTCCTCATCAGAGAGATGCTCCAGTCTGTTGATCATCTTTATAGCCTCCACTGGACTCTTTCCAGTAGTTCCCTGTCCTTCTTGAACCAGAAGGCCCAGAACTGGATGTAGTATTTCCTTGGAACGAGCATGGAAACGCCTGCGTTCATGCTGTGTTAACCAACTTCTCTTCTTTCTCGCCTGGAGGTGTTACAGCCATGGTGTTTAATAAGCGGGACATAAAGCTCATGGGCAAATGTGCAGACTGGAGATGGGAAGGCTGGGGCTCCCATACATCCCAGTTTTCACCTGCAGAGACACCAGCAATGAGCGGGCTCCCATGGTCTTTCCTTGACTCACCATCTCACTGAGGAGAGATCAGAAATTGCGAGCTCACACATTAAAGCATGAAAAAAATGACATAAGAAGCAGCAGCAGTAAGAGACCTTCAAGAGGAGATAGTTGGTTATCCCCCAGTTGCCATCTTTTCTTGTCCCCGTGTTTGCATCTCCTGGAGTATCCTTCATTTGTCACAAATAACTAAATCATTCCTCCATCACTTCATGGCCTAAAATTCACAGCCTATTTCCAAAGGCTGATAACTTGACGTGGGAAGATGCTATTTTTTTTGGCCAAGGTTTCTGGCCATCTCAGACCTCTGGCAAGGGCAATTTGGGAGTAAAACACTGAAAAGAAAAACTTCTCTGACAGATTGATTTGTAGTGACCATTAGAAACTGTTCAGGCATGCGAAGGGATCCTCCAAGGACCTCTCTAAGCAGGGAAGGTGGTCAAAAGCAGATGAATTTATCATCATTGGAGAGTTCTGCAGTTCATCACCAGCTTTTGTAATTTATCAGAGAGATGTCACATATCTGGAGCTCTGGGATTCTTAAGGGTGAGATCTGTCACATAAATACAGTTATTAATGCGGCAAGTGTATTATACGGTTAAATGCAAATATTGCAATCTGGCAACCCATTTTCACTGCCAAACCTGGAAGGTTTTTCATGTCAGAAATAGATGCCAGCAGCGATAAATGGAGGGTAGATAAAGTTAATCCGACCGCTTTGAGTTGAACAGGGAAGGTATTACTTTGAAGGGTTTAACATATTAATGGAATCAAAACGACATTTCAAAATATTTATGGAAATCTCTTTTTTTTTCCCCCAAAGCTTATACAAGCAGTATAACAAAACCATATAAAATATTATTAAATCCTACCCTTAATTAAACATGCTGACACTTAAAAGCTTCTGTCTGGTTTACTTTAAAAAAAATATCTCCTTTCAGTAAATTACAACTTTAAAACATCTTTCTGCTCTAAATGAATCTGCATTCCAGAGGAATTTAAACCTTTTTAACAGAAGCTTTTTTAAAAAAATAGTTTTTTGAAACTATACCTCCAACTTATCAAACATCAGGGTAAGACAGGAAAGGAAAAAGGAAACAATATGCATAAATGATAAAATGAACTGAGATAAAAGCCTTTATTGTTTTATGTCAGTTCAGAAAAGCTGAGGGGCGTGGATTCATCCGCCTCCCCAGGAGGTTGGTGAGGCTCCTAGCCATGAGGACAACCGTTCAGCATTCCTGGAGCACCTGCAGAGGAAGCTCGGCATGTCTGAAGGTCATTTCAGTCCAGCTAAAGTACGAATGGCCCCATAACTCGCAAAAAATCCAAGGGTTGGTTATGCTTCTTACTTTAATACCAGTATAGATGGGAAGAAACTGAGTTGTCTCGATCACTCAGCCTGAAGGTAAACCACCAGTGACAATTCTCCCCTTTGATTCAGGGGGACACCTAGTGTCACTTGAGATGTCCTAGGGTCCCACCAGACTTTGAGCTGTCATTACAGAAGTGACTTAACACCAAGTCCTGCGCCAAAACTGCCAGGCCCACATGTGCATCTCAGACACATTGGGGCATCTCGGTAGCTGTAAGAGTCATCTATCTTACCAGGATGAGCTGAAGCTTGACAGATCCCACAGATGGAGCTCACGTAGACACCTACCTTTAGGTGTCTTATCCATAACGAAGGTGATATGAACAACCAGTGTCAAGCATGCACCATGGCTGGGTCCAATCCGTTGTAGACTTAATGACTATATCCTGAAGGCCAAAGTATTTCAAAAGTGCTTCCAGAAATCCAGCAAACCACCTCGGACTGAGCCTGAGCAAACTGAAGTGCTCGTTGCCATTCTTCAGTTGACTTTCGCTGTTCAGAGAGGCTTCAAGCTTGGACAGGGATGTTGTTCCTCCCGAGAGCACCCCGAATAAGGTACTCTGCATATGTTGCATTGGTGGTGCTTCGCCATAGGTATGACTTCATTTCAGGGTTTGATGGCAAAATAAACTGAGGAAGGGATTTTACTCACCCCAAAAAAAATTCTCTGGTGACGTGGCACATCACCTGGGAAAAGGTGAGGAAGATGGAGCTCCCAGCCAAGAATATGGCAAACCATCTATGCATTTTGGCACAATTTGCATGCCCAAGGAAAACGAGTGCCCTGTGAGGTTTGGCCAACAGGCAGGTATGAGCAGCAACACAAAAACTGCACTTTTGGCCCCTTCCAGGACCGTTGCCTTTGTCTCACCCCGAAACAGCTCAGATCTCAAACTGAGCTTTCCATTTGGAAAATCCTTTGAAACTTCTTTGCAGTCCTGCAACATCATCAGTTCTGCTGCATAGCCCTAATAAAATCATTAAAGTATTAGACATCAAAAAGCGTCAGCGTTTTGCAGACAGTGTTCACTTCATACATGTATATATCTCGTATATATATTTTCACTAATACTGCTCAGATGTGACACTCAGGCTGTGGCCACGGGAATTCTCTGCTGTGGACCATCTTAAATAGGATTCAAAGACAGGAGGATCCTTCTGGGTTCTCTGGTAATGATCTTCTAGACATCTGGTCTAGTGGAAGATGTTCCTGCCCATGGCAGGGGGGTTGGAACTAGATGTGCTTTAAGGTCCCTTCCAGCCCAAACCATCATATGATTCTAGAATTTTTCCAAGGGAATGGAGGGGTGTTATAATAAAGAGCACTGACTATTGTCATATCACTTCTATCAGAAAAGGAGATTTATTTTCACACACTGTACAGATGTAGAGCTGAGCCCTCTCTCAGCTGCAGAAAAAAAACTCCCTACATATTTCTATAATGTGCACATTTTTGTAAAAAATAATGTCGATGGGAGAAGGGAGGTGGAAGCCAAAATTCGAGCTTTTCCTCAAATCAGGAGAAATCAAAACGTTTCACAGTACAGACACACTCAAAAATCTCATCAGTGCTAAAAGCCCCAAAAATATCCTTTTCATAACTCCTCCCTAAAAAGGCAAATTCTCCTGCTAGTGACTGGTAAAGGATCCAAAAATGCCACAGAATGAAGACTCCTGGGCTACATCCCAGACACACTTTAAAAATGGTAGTAAGACATGACTGTGACTCAATGCAATGTTGTCCTTGACCTTGGACCTCCAATGAGCTATGGCCAAATGTCCAGTGAGGAGATACACTCCTCAATGAGGTGAGCAATGGAGGAAGCCTCGTTTGGAGAGCATGGATCGCTGCTATGGTCAACCAGCCTCCACAGAAAGGGCATCAAGGACCCTTCATGCCTCTAAATGCTCAGTCTCATGACTTAAAGGAAGTTGTCAAATGCTACTTGCAACCTGACCAACCACCTTTCTTTTCTTGAGGTCACAGTAAGACTGGGTCAGGTTGTAAAAAAATGAAAAATGGAAAACTTTTTATTTTTCCTAAAAAAAACCCCCACTGGCTTTACCTTTTTTCTTATTAAACTTTGTTCTCAGGAAAAAGAAAAATAAATCTGGTGGTACACAGGGAACCTTTATCCTCATGGTACCATTAAAAGGGAATGCCTCTGGAGCCAAGACCATGTGTTCAGCTGGGCAAAGGCATCCTTCACCCTTGATGTGTTGGGTCAGTAATCAACAAACATGGGCAAGACTGATACTGGGAGAGCATATCCTACTTCACAGAGCGTTTCCCAGGATACAGGAATGCTTTCATTTCCAGCCCCTTTTTTCAGGATGTTGGGAGACAAACTAGACATACTTACTCACAAGAATAGAGTCTGTTTTTCACTGTGTTTCTTAGAGGCAGTGATTTATCTGGGCATTTAAGTTTATTTGCCTAAATTAAAAGCTAGTCACCTTCAGTGACTAAAGTCGGAGAAACCCCTCATCCCAAATCCTCTGGCTAAAGAGACAGATAAATTCCTTGGGAGTTTGGATTATTAAACCAAAGGTCAGGAAAAAAACCACACAACAGTCAATTTTTCTTGCAACATATTGGTACTTAACAAGCTGTTTGTAGCCAAGCATCACTGGAGAAAGCTGTAAGTGTTGCCTACTGATCCCAGCTCCATCCACCTTTTTTCCTTTTGATCCCATTCCCTTCCCAATTAATCCAGGGTCGGTTGCATTCAGCAAACTCCACCTAGAGCTTATTACGGGTGTTTATGTTTCACTTCTCAGGACTTTCAGCTCCAAGCTCATAGCACATGAGTATCTGTGCTGGCTCTGGGAAGATCATTGACCAAGATCCTACACTGTTGGGTCTCATATATACCCTACTCACACATCCACAGCCAAGTCTGTCTCCCTGACTAAAACTGGCACTCCATTTGGGATGAACTCTCCCAAATTCACTTGCCACAGGTAGAGTCCTTATTCTGAATGCCTCCACTATCAAAGGGAGAGAAACCATTTCAGTAGGGAGTGGGAGTAGCCCAATTTGTTAGAAGCCTGCCCTCATCCGAAGCCCTTGTAAGTCCTGGGCATAAGAGGCAGAAAATCTGCATGAATTTGAAAAGCAGTCAGGCACTTGGTTTTTTTTTTCTGTTTTAGGAGGACCCCACAGGTAGAAAAGCAAACGCTTTTGCAGTATATGGACTATGGTAGCTAAATGTCCTATGTGGCAGGGCCACCATTCACCATGAACCCCTGTTCCCAAATATTCTGCCTCCCCTCGCCTGCCTAACATCCTCATTTTAGGCAGAGTGATAGTATGACAGTAGAGAGTGCGGCAATTTTACTATTTAGATACTATTTTCATAGTTACTATCTTTTTTTTTCTAATAGCCAAGGCTATAAACCTACCAAATGTTCACTCGTTGCTCCCCAACCACCTTCCAAGTTAGAGGATGCTCAAGGAGAAACATGCATCAACCTTTGAAGGGAAGGGATCAAGTGACAAAGGAGGAAGATGAAGCCCTGATTTGCAGCCGGGGGAAGCAGAAAGCACTGCCTCAAAGGTCTCACCTGAAGAGCTGACCCTCTGCTTGCTCCCGAACACAGAGATATATGCGGCACTGCCAGCTCTCGTGATTCATGGCATCAGCTTTTTGCTGGTGCAGCTCTCGTGAGAGACGGGCAGAGACGCTTACAGAGCGCCCAAGGCTGTTTGCACGCATCTGGCGATGAAATCGGGGGCAATGCGAAGGACGCACCAGTGTTAGGACAGGACGAAAGGATGGGAGGATTGAGGAGAAGACAGTTCTTGGTCCTCTTCTGCTCGGCACCCTGCAACTGTTCGGTCCAGAGATGCAATGAGGGAAATGGGAGAAATCAGGGGAGACCTTCTGCTAGAACGTGGGGAGAGGGGATGAACCAGGAGGGTGGAAGGAGACAGCCAGAGGAATTCTGACAGGGGCAGGGAAGCACGGTTAAAACAAAAATAAGCTGCATTTAGCTATGTGGACAATTAATGATAATTCCGAGATCAAAAATAATTATTGCAATTAGTGCATTATGGATCTATTTACGTAACGGCTCAGGAAAGAAGAAAATTATCTAGGCATGTTTTTGAAGTGCTCTGAGGAGTAAAGGAATTGATTCTTAAATGTAAAAAGAGACGACTAGTTCAGGAGCGCACACACAATAGCTGCTCTGCAGGATAGAAAGGCTTTCCTGGGTTAAGGATCTCCCGCAGCAACTGGGGTGGTTTATGCCACAAATAATTTTGTACATGTAAACATCTTTCCTGATTACATCGATCTCCACAGCCTGACTTTTTACTCTTACATCCTCTCCAACCTCCTAAATTTAGTTCCAAATCTTTTCGCTATTATTACTATTACTATTTTTAATCCCCAAGTTTGCAAAACAGAGTGCATGTGAATTAGGGCAGATCTGATGCCCTGATGAAAGCAACGGATTGGAGAGAGGAGGAGAGAGACTGCAAACCAGTCTGAGAGTTTGCATCGCATTGGGAAGGTCGCTCGAGTCCATCAGGCAAATTACAGCGCATAAAGCCAATATAAAGGAATAGAAAAGAGAAATAGAAACCAAATTCTCCCCTTTGTTCGCAGCCAAATCTCAGCAGGAGCTGCAGTCCCAGGCACAAAAATCAGAGCCACATCCCAAGCGCTTCATCTTTGCCTGCAAGCTGCATTGAGGGAAGCAGCTTTAATAAATTGCGCTACATTTGGAAAAGCCATTTTAATTCTCTAATTAGCATGCATACAATGAAAACTAACTGCGCGTGTTTGTGTATACACATATCTAGAAGGGAAAGCTTAATGAACTGTAGCTACTGCAAGTGCAACTGAAGTTTCATTTTCTCACTGTTGTGCCACGTGACACAGATTTCAATACCACAACACACTTTTCCACCTATAAAATATCTTTTTGCTCCTTCTCTTTTTTTTCCCCCCTCTTAGATTCATAGTCTTTGGCAAAAGGGGATGGGTGGAGGGAGGTGGAAGGGGAGGGAAAAAGCTACAGAAGCACCGTACTCTAACTTCACATTAAGAAGATAAAAAACCCCAACCCCAAAACAAAAAAAAACCCGCAACAAAAAACAACAACACACACACAACCACAGAAAACCCTCTTTTCACTGTGGGCCATCATTTTCTGTTATCTTCCTACCATTCTCTGCCACCTGAAATCAGCACCAGCAAAGCTCTATACGATCAATACACGTCCTACCATCATTAATCACCGACAGAAAGGAACAAAATGAAGTGAGCCTGACCAAAAAAAAAAAAAAAAAGCATCCAGCTATAAAAAACAGGACAGAAGAAAGGGTGAGGATAGATCAGGGAAAAAAAAAAAAAAAAAAAAAGAAAAGGCTGGGACAAAGAGAGATCCGCAGCAATTCAAAACCAACTCACAGTCCATCCTGCAGCTCTTGAGTATCGTTTGATGTCCCCAGAGATCGAAGGCTTCTTTCCAGAGAGGTCACTGTCAACAGCAGAGTAAGACAAGATAAAGCAGCAGTACACTTTTTCAGAGGATAAAAACACATTGGATTTTCATTTGTTTGTCTTTTAATTTAATTTTAAACAATACGATGAATTAGTGTTTGGACAAGTAACTCATGAGACAAAGGGGACAACATCTAGCAACAGCCATCACCCCGAAAAGGATAAACTGGGTCCCTTGGATGCATAAATGATGAGCCCGTGTATCATGGGCCATGACACGATGGGGTATGACTCCTTGTGACAGCAAGAAAACCTCCATTCCATAAAGCTTGCACAGATCTCTGACTCCTCTAGCCCCAAACTTTCTAACTCTTAATCTTACAGCAACCACATGAAATTCCCAGGGCTGGAGGCAGTTGTGTTTTCTGCCAGGAGATTGGACCAGCTCTTTTGGGAGTGGAAAACCACTGCTTATCCTCCTCTGGAGATCCATGCCTTCAGGCCCCACAGAACCACGCATGGAGCATCTCCAGCTGAAAAAAGAGGCAAGAAATTGCATAATAACTATTAATTGCTCTGAATAGCCATTAAGAGGCAGAACATTGTTGTCCATTCTGATATCTTCTATCTCATGGGTCAAGATTTTAATATTCAAAATCTTTTCTATGTTTCATCCCAATAAAATGGGGTGCTTCGTTGTGATCATCTCCTGTGCCTAAGCTAGGGAGTTTCTTGGGCTTTTCCATCAGGAGAGGAAAATACTCTAAGATCAGCTTGAAATGGGAAATATGGCTTGTTTTGCAATGCACAGTGAATTCAAACTCAAGAAATATATATCTGTGTATAAAAAAGTGGCAGAAATCTAGGAGTACTATTACCTTTTTACACCCTTGAAAGTTCACTGTCTCAAATTCCACTACCTTTGGACTTCACATATCAAGTATAAAAAGTACTTCAAGATCTTCCACAATAGAAGATGCTAAATAAGTGATATTCTTAATATTTACATGTGGGATTTTCTCAGGACGCTTCCAGCTGTAAAAACTCTTAACTCACTATCAGTCACACTTCAGTATTTAAAGAAGGAAAAAAAAATAGATTAAAACTTGGCTTAATTATTTCCATAGAAATTTAAGAAATCCTCTTTTTTAACGACTCCGCAGACTTAGACTTGGCTTGTAACTTTGAACAAGTCACTAATATTTTTCCACTGGTGGACAAAATCCCTTCTCTCTTTTGGCCTTCCCTGGGTTGACACCAAAAGTTTTCAAACAGCATAAAAAGTAACTGATGTGCCTGGACAACACGAGTATTAAAAAAACCTTGAATATCGCCATATATTTTCACCCCACTTGTTAGATCTCAATAACAGATTTTAGTGTAGAATTTGGTGATTCAGAAAGATAAAGCCTCAAGGAATTGTCTATAACTGAGCTAATAATTATTATCCTTTGCTGGACACACAATGTTTTAAAGAATCAATTGAGAGTTTTCACTAATAACCACTTGCTTCTCTGGGAGAACAGCATCGATCCTGCAGAGATCCCACTGATATTATAATTCCCTCTCGTCCCTCCTCCTCAATCCTAACAAATCGATCTCCTGCGCAATCTTTACACTGTCTGTTTCAGAGACAAATTTTGCATCATCTAAAAACACATCTGGGCCCATCAACCCTTTGGGACACAGCAGAGCATGGTCCTTAGAGAATGGACAAGAAGTCAAGGTAGAGAAAGCCTTTCGGTGCTCACTGAATTTCTAAGAAGGTGTTAATGTCATATGGGCAACTCCAGAAGGGAACTGGTAGGCTAAAAACTCCAGAAAACAGTAGCTACGGCATAGATTCATAGAATGGTTAGAGTTTGGAAGGGACCTTAAGGTCATTGAGTTCCAACTCCCCTGCCATGAGCAGAGACACCTCCCACTAGACCAGGTTGCTCAAAGCCCCATCCAGCCTGGCCTTGAACACTTCCAGGGATGGGGCAGCCACAGCTTCTCTGGACAACCTGTTCCAGCATCTCTCTAACCTGAGCTACAAAATCAGGACAATTCAAAGTGAAAATTGCTCTCTTGGCATCTACCTAACAAAGGAAGAGGAGCTCGATGGAAGACAGACCCGATACGCAGGCGGTTCCCGGCAAAAACAGCACAGACCTTTGCTGCTGCCTGCTTTGGAGAAGAACAGAGTAGGAAGCAGTTTTGCTGCTCCACAAAACTGTTCAAGACTTCACACACACACGCCATTTCACACCAAGGCGGATCCAAGAGCTTTCACATTTGTTAAATATTTTGGAAAAACACACATACACGCAGAAGAATCTGAGAAAGGAACGCAAAACGCTTGTCAGTCAGGTGAGAAAGTGACTCAGGTTTAAGCCCCTATCCTAAAATTTTAACTAATATTTTAATTCAAGAAAAATATTTACACACTTACATAAAGGTCAGTTAACCCAAAAGGACATGAGACATACTCTGGAACAGCCAAAATTTGGCATTTGATATGGCTGTTGCCCAGGAAATAGCAGAACCGAGACTCAAACTTGAGTCTCCTGGATGTCGGGGCGGGGGGACTGAGCTATTTTGGGATGGATCTAACGTGATTTGGCCAAGAACTGCTCTATCAAAATCCGTGTAGCTCCTGTGCTGGAAAATCCCTCTCAATTTACCAGTTCTGACCATGCGAGCGGTAACTCTACCAGAGAAGGAACACGTCAAGCTGTGCTGAAGAGATACTGTGAAGCCAGTGTTAAAACAGACATCTTACTTTAAAAGCCTTGTACACTTAATTTTTAAAAGATATACGCTTAGTCCTCCAGGATGAGGCACATTCAGAGGAGACCACTGCTCTTGGAGCTGCACTGATTTACATAAACAGAGAGTTTGGCACCAGTTGTCCATGCCCTTGCAATCCTTAAAATCAACAGGGGATAAGAAACCATTCTGAGATGGCAACGGAGACTTTATCACACCTGAGGGATGCTGAGAAATCCTTTTCTCAGCCTCTCAGATCAAGGTAATGGGACTGCACATGGGCACCAGCCTGTCACGGGGAGTCATTCATGAGCAAGTAACAGTAGAATGAGAGAGGGAAGAGACCCATTAGAGCACTCAGATTCTCCATCTGGCCAGAACAGTTCTGATTCCTCCAGTATATCCTCCACTGATCAGCCCTCTGGATGTGATGCACCAAACCAACCCCTTTTACAAGTGTTACTTATTTTACTTATTTATAAGGCATTTACTGAAAGGCAGCGAAAAGCCATACTTGGAAAGAAATGCAAAACCTTCATAAAAATAAGTAGGGAAAAAAGCCATCAATAAGACAAATTCAGCCACTACATGAGCTTATTTTTGTGTTGGTTTTGGGTTTTTTTGTTGGTTTGCTTTTTTTTTTTTCCCCAAAGGAAAAAAAACAACTAAAAAAACACAACCCCATAAAACTCATGTATGTCAAATCACTATTGGACAAACTTCCCTATGCTCAACAGGGACAGCCCCCAAAGAATTCAAGAGAAAGAAAGCAGATGCAAAGAACAAGACAAAGCTCCCTCTAGCCCTGGAAACTTCCATGAGAGGTGGGATTAAAAAAACAAGTTCTGTAAGGTCACGACCTGGCAGGAGAGTGATCCGGTAGCACATAAACAGAACCAACCATCCTGGTTAAGATTTTTAGTCAATACGTAAGGAAGATTTCCATTTTCAGAGCAGAAAAAGGGAACAAGAGGCATTTATACGTGAGATTAGGCAAGATTAGCTCAGAGCTGCAAAGATCTCCCTTAGTCAGGAGGCAAGTCCTTAACTGCCCAAGAGGAATTTAAATCACCCCAAAAGCTCAGACTTCTGCAAAAAAGGTAAGGAGAGAAAAGAGGGACAAAGTATGCAACATTTATTACTTTTTTAGTGTTACTCAATTAAAATCAACAAGGCTTTAAAATCCCAGCACGAAGTTGACTTCTTGTTTCATTAAAAATAGTCATTCTCCAAAGACAGAAAAAATATAGCCAAGACTGCCCACAACCTGGCATTTTGGAAATTCAAAATACAGAGGCATAGCATGGGGAGCTCACGACACCTTTAGCATCCCAAGGGAGAGAAGAGCATTTCAAGTGCATGGTTTGGTTTCCAAATGCAACGGGGGACCTGGAAAGCCCCAAAGAGACTGGGGTAAGGCATGAAAAGAAGGAAAAGGGGAGCTGCGATTGGATTTATGCAATCCTGAAGGATGTTCAACACACCACGCTTAGCGCAACAGGAGTAGAAACCATCATCTGGTGAGCATCTGCAATTCCACTTGCATGGTGGTACACAAACAACAGCAATGGCTTTTGTTCCATGCTCCGAGATGGACCTTGCTGGGTTTCCTGAGGAGACCATATGGTACAGCTGTACAGGGCAGAAGGGATCACGGGCATCCTTTCCCATTTTCTAACCCTACAAAGTTCTTTACCTAACGTGGATGAGCTCTGCAAAGCCTTAGCAGGCCACTGACGTGCGGAAGCAAACCCTACAACTCGAATAGAGTTATAAAGCAGGTATGTTTATTGCGGCACCGGGTGCAAGGGGGATTTCTCCTCCTAACTTGCACACTGGCTCGTAAAACAAGCATCTATTTATGATAAAAAGCATACACATTCATTAATGTGGGCTGGGTTATTATAATTAATTCTAAGAAAAGGCATTACTATTCTAATTATTTCTAGGAACTCATTATCATAAGTCTCCTCCCCTTGCCGCATGCGTACTGTTGCCCCGTGGTCGTGGGCCGGGGTCTTCTGGAGGAAGGCTCATAGTCTTCTTCACCGTGTACTTTTACCTTTGGCTTAGAACGCTGGGCTGGCTGGACCCCAAACCGCGAAACTGGTCCCGACCAGATGGACACTTTACCCAGACAATTGGATTCCTCCTTAGCGTGCAGGCTGTTCCTGCTGTCTTATGCACAAGGCCAGTTCCTTATCTTGGAATGCTGGGCTCCTGGGCTCCGAGCTCTGTTCTTTGCCAAGCTGTACTAAATCTACACTAACGACCTTTAACCATTCATTCTCCGAATCACCACTCAACATCCATCTCCTGAAAAGCTATATCCGCTTTTGGGGAAAAAAGCTATGAAGAAGCCACACACAAACTGAATGAAAATGACTCTAACGGACAAAAAAATAACATGGGTGGTGAACGGAGCAACAACATCTGAGTATCTGATGGGCATTTCTTCAACCTAGAAGCACTTTAAAAAGCATTATAAATTCATAGATTCATAGATTTTAAAGGCCAGAGAGAGCAATTCTGATTATCCAATCTGATTTCCTACCATAAAATTTTGCCCCATCACCCCTACATCAAGAGCGTAGACTGTAGCTGGCCGAAAGTATATCTTGTAAAAAGACATTCGAATCTTGATTTAAAGGTTGGAAGCACCGCCAAATCCATCACGTCCCCTCAATAAGCAGTTCTAATGGCTAGTTATCCTCATACAGAAAGATTGAATTTGTCTAGCTTTGACTCCTATCTCCTGATCTCGTTATGTGTGAGAATGTTAGATTAATGAGCCCCGTGCCATCTATTTGATGTCTTTCTTCCCAGAGAGGTACTTACACACCACGATCAAGTCCTCTTAGATGTCTGGAAGAGAAGTTCGGATAGCATGCATTTTAAAGGCTGATTTGCAGACTTCAAACAGTTCTCATAGCTATTCTCTGTACACTCTCCGATTTTGCAAAACAGTTTTAAGTACAGGCACTGTCATTACCTGCTTCACAGGGCACTCAACACAGGCCTCTCTTAACCGAAAACACACCATCACGTGCTCTACATCATCTCAAGAGGAGAAACAACGACCATCAGAAATTGCTCAAAACCTGACTGAATGGACTAATGTAAATCTAACAAAGAATAAAAATAGAAACCGGATCGTGGCATTTCAAAAAAGATGCCCCATTCCTCATAAGGGTTTCTCAGGATAAACTCCGCTACAGCAGGAGTTGTGATTACGGCACAGAGACATCTACATCCCTCCAGCCCAACCCAACCAAACTGTCGACTGGACAAGGGGTAATGGTTTTAAATTGGAAGAGGGGAGATTTAGATTAGATTAGATTAGATTAGATTAGATTAGATTAGATTAGGAAGAATTTCTTTACTGTGAGGGTGGTGAGACACTGGAACAGGTTGCCTGAAGAAGTTGTGGATGTCCCATCCCTGGAGGTGTTCAAGGCCAGGCTGGATGGGGCTTTGAGCAACCTGCTCTAGTGGAGGTGTCCCTGCCCGTGGCAGGGGGGTTGGAACTAGCTGATTTTTAAGGTCTCTTCCAACTCTAACCATTCTACGTCTCTATGATTCTATGATGAGTCAGTGCATGTCTCCAGAGGAGGGAAGGCCTCAGTGTCCCTCGGGTCTGGGGAGACACAAGCAGGAGCAACATCCCCGCTCAGTCTATGGAGTGAAGAATAACAGAAGAGTTTCGGTGTTGGTGTTTTTATAAGGGAGATAGATGTTTTGCAAGCTCATATGGCAGGCTCTGAACGCAGCAGTGCTGCAACACATTAGAAAACGAGTCTGGCTTGTTCCACCTTTCTGCGCTCAAACTCCCTATTGTAACAGATGACACAATTAAAAATAGAAAAGGATGTGGTCTCAGCAAGGATTGGAGTATATCTGTGCCTGTTTAATGGAACATATGGTGGAATATTTTTACATCTTATAAAGAACTGTGTATTGGACATGTGCTGGTGCTCATGAGATGCAGCAGCAGAAAAGCTGCATTAATATTTGCTCCCTGACAACAGGAGCTGCCACGCACCGTGTCCACGCACACAAGCCATCAGCAGGACAGCACACAATCGACCAGGAAACCTTTCATTATACGCACCATTGGAGTTAATTCGGAAGACGTTGGCTGAAGTCTCCTGAAAAAGCTCCTGTAGCTCGCTGGGATCAATCTGGGTGGCTGTGGAGACAAAAAGGAAGAAGATATATTAATACCGGGGACCACCGATCACCTCCCAGCTGATCCTGTGAAGGGGGCTGCAGGTTCCTCCCCGCTGCAGGAATTTAGCCCAAGTAGGTGGTCCGATGTAGCCTTACACAGTGTCTGATCATGTAATTTGTACTGGGATTTGTCTAAACCTACTCCAGCGCCGTCAGGACAGTAAAGACGCTGCTGCGACACGGCGGATACAGCCCACGTGGACTAAGGCAGCATTTGTAGGAATTATTAGCAATTGGAATACAAATTATTTCAGCTCTTTTATTGAGTGGGAGTATCAGAGCCACGAACGAACAAGAAACCGCAAGCGCAACTGCACGGTGAACCGTCATTTTGCAGAGCAGGAGGGTACAAGAGCAGGTCCTGCCTTCAGAAAAGGGGAAGAAGCAGTGAGCAGAGAGCAACCGCTCCATGGGCTCAGAACTTTTGGGGCAGGAAGGAGATGGGAGTCCGGATGGGTCCTCCACACACTCACTTTCCAGCCCCCAGGAGAGGTTCCCCTTCTTCCTATTTGACCCTCCAATGTCAATTTTGACATTGACCCTCCAAGGGTCAATGAGTGAATGCCACGAATTGCTATTGCTGCTGCCCACACTTCTCTCAGTTTCATTCCCAAGGTCCCACTTTGTCCAAGGTCCCCAAATCTGCCCTGCAAGGAGAATGCTGAAATGAGGGAAAATGGGAGAACACTGAAATGGAGCTTTGGGTTTTGGTGGTGGTTGGCTGGGGTTTTTTTTGTTAGCTGTTTAAACCCCCTGAAACTATCCCGAGCTCCTCCACAGCTTCATCACGCCCAGAGAAGGTTGGACTGAGCTGTATCACAGGGAAAGGATACATCACTTAAGCTTTAGACAGGCATTTGGGTTTTGATTGGCAACAGTCACCAGAGAAACACTCATTTATGCCCGTATCTTTGGCACCAGCTCTACGGCATCACCTTTACAGCAGATTTTCCCATGGTTTAGCCCTATTCTGCCTCCCACCTGGGTCAGCTTTTGCAGGTTTCCCAAAAGCTGCTCTACCTGAAACTTCAACTGAGTCCAAAAGCACCGCAGGGCTCATCCACCCGGCACAATACAGCACATTCAAACAGCCACTGCTATTAGAAAGCTGCTCCTCTCAGCTGAAGCATTTTAGAAACTCAAACAGGAGCTACGATTCATGTTTTCAAGCCAACAGACTGGAACTACGACACATTCTGCATCCCCTAACCAGATTGCCCTAGGCTGTTAAAACACCACGCTCCCAACCTGCATTTGGAAGAGCAGAAAGTCATCGACGGAACAAGGTGAAAACCATGAATATTGAATAAAAGGAGAAGCCCGCCCGATGCACTGTTCAGGTTGGTCCTGGGGATGCATCCCCCGGTCCCCAAGGACAAGCTCCACACCCAAAGAGCACAATCAGGGGATTTTCCTGTCTCTCACGCATCTCACCCGCAGCAGCACTCACGTGAGACCCTTCAGCCCTCTACCAGCCCGTAAATAAAGTCCTCGATCAGTCTGTCAGGTTGATACAAATCCGGGGCATTAAATGGTGTTTAATCCAACTGCACAGGGGCTCTTTGTTAGAGATTTTCCCACCCTTCTCATCCTGCGGTTCCTCCTAAATCAGCTGTCCCAGACACTCCTTTGTTTTATATATGAGGCTATATAACACAAGAAATTAGCTTGGGCTTACCTGCCCCCCAGGAATTTAATTTGTTCGTAACAAGATCCAGCTTTCATTTAATCTCTGACAAAAGAGCAGCGCAGGATGAGATTTTTTAGATCTTTACAGACTGTGCTGAGCCCAGTTTTGGGACATATTTCTTGGATTTCCAGAGTGCTGACACGCTCTGGGTTAATAATACAGGAGGATGGGTAGCCAGGACATAGCTTCAGCTTGGCTAAATTTCTAATTCCATATGCCCAGAGGACTGGTCCGCATGTTTTGTGAAAAACTGAATTTGCCTCAACAGATTTTTAGCCTGGCCCAGCGATGCTGAGTCCATATGCACTTGTGTACTTTGCTGAATGAAGCCCTAGATGGACCACGATGCGATCGAACCAGGGCTGGAAGTTCCTTCAACAAGGAACAGTATTTAATTAACCCCCCCAAATAATACGGACTGCAAACTTCAACGTGTTCCCACCTGGGGACACTCCTGAAGATTGACAGCATCCAGCAGGTACCCCTGGGGAGTCACTTAAAACGCCAAAACCACCCCAAAAGCAAAGATGAAATATGCCAAATGTTGCAAAAAGCAGGAGAAGAACCAATTTCACTGCACGAACTGTGTACATCTGCACTTCAGAGTCCCTGCAACACCATGGAAAAAGAAACACTGAGCAACACTCTGTACCCCGAGTTGGTCCATAAAGCTAAAAACTACCCAGAAATTCAGGTGCTAATTTGGGAGGGTGAGATTTATCCAACCTCCCTTGGGTGGCCATGGGGAGACCAATTTGCTCACCCTACACCGCATTTCTCTCATGGAAAAGAGGAAAAACACAGCAGGGCAATGTGTGAGGATCACACTCCAAAGACATGGAAATACTTAACTTTTTAAACCTCACCATATTTATTTTAGCCAAATGCAAGAGGGCTGTGAGATGATGAACTTCCCCTCTCAGGCTTAAAATCTCAGTCCATAAATATCTACCAGAGAGCAACATCTCACCTCCACTCCTCAAACAAGAGCAAATTAAATGGAAAAACAAAAACAAAAAACAAAAACAAAAAACAAAAACAAAAAACCAAAGGTAGATACGACCTTTGGCCAGAATTTAAAAAAAAAAAAAATAAATATTTTGAAAATGCAACGATTGGAGAATTGCTTATTTAAGAAAACTGCATTGAATGTGGTTTGCAGTTTCCTACCACTGGAAATTTTATTTCATGTTACAACACGCTGCCAGTTCTGGTTTTATTTTGGTTTCCTTTCAGAAAAAAAAAAAAAAAAGACAATAGTAAGAAGGAGGTTGTTTCAACTGCTCCAGTTTCAAGCCTCCACACATCACGTGGAGATGTAACTATTCATGGAGGATTCAGCAGCTCAAGCAGACAAGTGAAACAATTTGAAAACAGCAGCAGAAAGCAAAGCAAAAACGCATCCGTCCTGCCAAGCTAAGTGAAGACGTTGCAAGGCTGGGAAAGAAAGCGAATGTGAAGTACATCTGTGTCTAATAAAAATTTAAACATCTTTGACTACATAAAGCGAGTGCTGAAATATTACGATTCCCCAAGAAGGACTAGAAGGCTGCCAATATCCAGTAAATTCTTTGCACGCCCCAACGCTAATAGAGTTCAAGGCCACAACTGGGAAAAGGTGACTTTGACTTAGACTGGGGGTCCTTGATGTTTCCAAAAACATTTTTACAGTTTTCATTTACTTTCCCCATTTTGCTTTCCCCTTGGCAGGAGACAGGACAACCCATCTTCTTCTGCTATCAACTCAACCTTCACCCAGTAAAGAGTGATGACCTGTTTATTTATTGAAATTGCTAAAATGTTAACAGCTGACACTGGCATTTCTGCTATTTTCCTACTGTTTCTTAATTCTTCTGATGGGGAGGGACTCTATCAGGGAGTGAAGTGATAGGACGAGGGGTAATGGTTTTAAACTGAAAGACAGGAGATTTTGATTAGATATTAGGAAGAAATTCTTTCCTGTGAGGGTGGTGAGACACTTGCCCAGGTTGCCCAGAGAAGCTGTGGATGCCCCATCCCTGGAGGTGTTCAAGGCCAGGCTGGATGGGGCTTTGAGACACCTGGTCTAGTGGAAGGTGTCCCTGCCCATGGCAGGGGGGCTGGAACTCAATGATCTTTAAGGTCCCTTCCAACCCAAACTATTCCATGATTCTATAAAAGCTACAGGTGGGTGCAGCAAATGGAAAGAGGGAGCTTTTAAATAAATGCTCCACCAAAGCAAAGTGTCTTTACATGCGCTTTGGCCAACTGCAATGGGAGACTTCAGCTGCCAATGTGACATTAAGGAAATGTGCAGCTTGACATGGAGCTGCTGCCTCATAATCCTCCTCATTGCACTCCTGGAAATGCACCTATCAGCTTTTTCTTTTTGTTGTTGTTTCTGTGCTTATTTTTTCACCAAAAAATCCCTTTGCTTCACAAGAAAAATAGTTGCACCCCCATCACGCGATAACTGCCTGTGCGCAGTGTGAGACATTCCTTCTCTGATGATGCTCACAGTGCACTGAGGAGGGACAGAGAAGGAGGGGACATTATCTCAGCCAAACAACCCCTTCCACTGGACTTTGCTGCCCTCTCCCTGCTGTTAACCCTTCCCATCTTTTCATCCCAGCAAACTGCCTGGTAATAAACCTTGAAGGGAATAAGTCCACTAGTAAATAAAACAGAGTGAGGGAACAAACCATATTTTACTGTTAGCTGGCTGCCCAGCTCCGTATTGCCAAGACAAACTCAGGAGCTGTTCCAGGGATAATTTATTCCAGAAATTGCTTCCTCTGGGCAAATATCAGTGAGACAGCACCAGGATTATATCCAGACTTGCAATACCATCACACACCTATCTGCTACGCGGAGGTGGTACCCTGACCTCCGTGCCACCCCTAGAACTTTGGACCAACACCAAGTTGAAAAAAAAAAAAAAAGAAACTGAATTATAGAATCATAGAATCATTTGGGTTGGAGAAGACCTTTACCTAAGATCAGCAAGTCCAACCATTAACCTAACACTGACAAAACCACCACTAAACCATGTCCCTCAGCACTACATCTCCACATCTTCTAAATACCTCCAGGGATGTGGTACTCCACCACTTCCCTGGGCAGCCTGTTTCAATGCTTGGCAACCCTTTCTGTGAAGAAAGTTTTCCTAATATCCATCCTCAACCTCCCCTGGCGCATCTTGAGGCCGTTTCCTCTTGTCCTATCACCTGTTACCTGGGAGAAGAGACCTATCACCTGTTACTTGGGAGAAGAGACCAACACTCACCCTGTTATAATCTCCTTTCAGGTAGCTGTAGAGAACGGTTGAGCACCTTAAAAATCCACACAAGCCTCACCCATGATTTTTGCAACCGTTTTTCCAGTGGAGACTCAGAGTGCTTTGCTTCCCAGGTTTCAGTGCAGTTATAACCCCTAACTCATCACACCTCTGCCTACAGGAGACAGTCGGGATGAGGACTGGCCAGGGGAGGGATCCGGTGTCAATGCCTGGAGCAAAATATAATCTTGGGAGCTCGTGGTCTGCTTCCCCCCCATCCTGCTCAGGAGGGAGAAAACTCTGCCAGCTCATGTGGGCATCCCTGGGGCTCTCAGGCGCTGTGACAATCAGCTCCAACCATCACCCACAGCAGTTGTGGCAGGGGAAGGAGGAATCCGAGCAATCTGGCAAGCGGAAACGTCTTTCGGTTCCTCTTCAAGACAAGGCAAACGCGAAGCCTGAGCCGGCTCATGGGGTCTTGTCTATAGTGATCCGGATGTAATTAATGTCCAAAGGGAATAGCCGGAGGTCCAGGACAACACACATGGTAAAGGTACCTACAGGGACATCCTTTCGCTTAATGTTAATGAAAACTGCCTGTGTTCTCCACGTTAATCTTCCTTGCCTATTAATTATTTTACACTAATTTGAAGCTCTTAATGGCTTTTCTGCAGCCAGGTGAAGTCAATTGCCTCCCTGAACTCAATTTTGTAGCAAACCCAAAATAACTCAAAAGTTGTAGGAAAGAAGAGGCAATAATTAGAGTTAACTCCAATAAAAAGGGAAAAGAGGCAGAAGAGGACAAGCATTCAATCTTTCTACTCACAGCACTTCTCACGGCTGTAGTAAAGCAGCTCAGCATCTCAGAATTGTAATGCATTTATCCCCAATGCATCACCAAGAGCTACATCTGTGCTCTGTTAAAACAGTTACAGATTTCTTGCCTCTGCATCTTTTGAAAATTTTAACTGACGTTATAAAATCATCCTTTGCTGAAAAAAAAAAAAAAAGAAAAAACCACACCAAAAAAAAAACCCATCCAGCAGAAAGTTATTTGGTACCCAAACTCCTCTTTTATACCCTGAAACTCCTGAAGGGAGTAAATTGGATGTAGGGAGCAACATGCTCACCATGATTTCAAACCATCCGCCCTAAATCCTCAGTCTACCAATGAGGATTAAGCAAAATGATCATCACCTGTACTCAAGCCCTTGAGTACAAAATCTTACTCCCATCAAAACCTTACTCCCATCTTACTTCCCCAGCAGAAAAAATATAGAGAAAATGAGAAAAAAACAAAACCAAAAACAAAACCACATCTAGTTTAATAGAACAGGGCTTTTCTTTGAAAGACCTACCACAGCTATAGCAAGTTGACCAGAGGAGGTAGAGATTTTATAATTTCTAATCCCAGTTAAGTGCAGGGCCCAAATTCAACACATGCACCAAGAGGAAAAGCAGGAAGGGAGAATCACCTCAGGATCCCACCCAGGCGTGCATTTCTTTCTTGGGCTCTCTGAAGCAGAGTTTCAATACATTAACGTTTTAAAGCCCTGAGATTTGTGCTTTAGTTAACTTGTCCCCAGAGAAGCAACTGCAGCGTGCGGTGTCCCCAGCACAAGCATTCCTGGTAGAGCTGCTAAGTTTTAACTGGAGCTCAGCACAGCTCTTCCTTGGAAGATCCTAGGAAAAACAATGAAGCTATAAATATATACAATACGTATCTCTGAAAGAAATAATAAATACAGAGCCTACACCAAGGAAAGTGAAAGAAGCCGAGGAAAAAGGCCATTCGGACAAAAGCTTCCCATGTAGAATCACAGAATGGTTTGGGTTGGAAGGGACCTTAAAGACAATCGAGTTCCAACCCCCCTGCCATGGGCAGGGACACCTCCCACTAGACCAGGTTGCTCAAAGCCCCATCCAGCCTGGCCTTGAACACCTCCAGGGGTGCTTTGCCATATTCCCATCCTCCCCACCTTCCCACACAGGAAACCTCCCCCTGCAACTCCAAACGCAGCACCAAGTCTTCAGCCACAAAAATGCAAATCTGTGTACACCCAAGAAGCAGCTCACAGAGAAAAGGAAACAATAGTTTCACAGTGCAATCAGGATTCAATCAGACTTGCTTTGCATTATTTCTAATGCTAATTTCTAATGTTAAGATTTTTTTTTAGTCTCTTTTGTTTCCATCTTTAGCATATATGCTAATAAGAAACTGCTGAAGAAGAAAGTGATGAGACACTCTAGGTGCACATCTAGTGCTGGTATCTTCTCAGCCCTGCAGCTCACCCTGCGTGTCCAGGAGAGCATCACTGCAGACAGTCCCGTATAGGGAGCCTGGCCAAGGAGATTCGCAGCCATGTTGGCAAAGGATTGTTCAGCTTTGATGAACCACCTCGGATCCATGTCCCAGAAAGTACATCTCCACCATTCTCAAAGCACTAGTCAACAAAAATAGCCTCCCAAACCTACCCACACAGTGTTAAGGCAAGCAAGAGACATATCCAAGTAGTCCACCAGGAGAAGGTCTCTCTAGAGCCAACCCTGAGATGCGCACATTCCTTCTCACCCCACCAGGCGCTGACTCCTGGCCAACTGGGGAGGTGTCCTCCTTGGTGAGCACCACATCGTTCCATGAGACCAGATGTGAGGAATAACAGCCCTGCCCAAATTTGCTCCAGCTCTGAAGGTAGACTTCACAACTGAAAGGCAAAACTATGACCGGAAGCCTGGAGAAACACCACATACAATCTTGACAAGGAGCAGGGAAATCCCAGGCAGCAGCAGAAGTAGAGTTAGAGAAAGTTGCTGGCACAAAGTGTCACCCAGAAGATGGGACACACCACGCAGTAAGAGGGGTGAGACGAAGCACAGATGCTGAGCAGAGGCTGCTTCTAGCTCATGATGGGGGGCAATACACAACAAAACTCAGTAAAAAAGTCCTAACCAACCAACAAACTTTATTATATTACTACCCTAACAGTTTATTTTAATTTATTATTAACAAATTCCTTGCTTTTGCAAGGACACTAGAAATATATCAGACTTTTTCCAGCAGTTTGTGGTTTTCAGTCTTTTCCTTTCAATCTTGTTAAAGATGCTAGAAAGCGAACGGTGGTTTGCAGTATCAAACCTGATGTTCTCTACATCTGCATTAAACCATGTTGCCAGAAAATCTGTTCTCATCCTATGTCCATTTTTAGGCAGAAGTGAAAAAAAAAAAAAAAAACCACAACCAACTAAAAAAAAAAAACAACCTCACAATGCCTTCGAATTTCTACAACAAGAAAACCAGCAGCTCTTGTTGGGGTTCTAATTGACAAGCGGCTGAATATGAGCCAGCAGTGTGCCCAGGTGGCCAAGAAACCCCACGGCATCTTGGCTTGTATTAGAAATAGCATGACCAGCAGAAGTAGGGAGGTGATTGTGCCCCTGTACTCAGCACTGGTGAGGCCACACCTCGAGTATCATGTCCAGTTTTGGGCATCTCAATACAAGAGAGATATCGAGGTGCTGGATCAAGTGCAGAGGAGGGCAATGAAGCTGGTGAAGGACCTGGAGAATAAATCTCATGAAGAGCGATTGAGGGAGCTGGGACTGTTTAGTATGAGGAAGAGGAGGCTGAGGGGAGACCTCATCACTCTCTACAACTACTTGAAAGGACACTGTAGAGAGGTTGGTGCTGGTCTCTTCACACAGGTAAAGGTAACTAATGACAGAATGAGAGGGAATGGCTTCAAGCTCCAACAGGGTAGGTTTAGACTGAACATTAGGAAAGAATTTTTCACAGAAAGAGTGGTCAGGCATTGGAATAGGCTGCCCAGGGAGGTGGTTGAGTCACCATCCCTGGATGTGTTTAAGAGCCGTTTAGATGTGGTGTTGGGGGATATGATATAGGGGAGAACTTTGTAGTGTAGGGTAGATGGTTGGACTCGATGATCCCAAGGGTCTCTTCCAACCTGGACAATTCTATGATTCTATGATTTAGTAGACAGAAACGTCAAAGACTCACAAGACCGTTACTAGAATAAAAAGACCATCTCTTCACGGCGGCGACACGATGGCTAAGAGTGATGTGAAGGCTAGGAGAGCTTGGCAGCCCATGAGAAATGAGTTGGTGGGATCCTCAGTCCCGTTTCACCTCCTCAAATGCCTACAAAATTAACAAAGTAATTCAGATAGTGAGAGAGAATCTCGTCACAGACATCCCCGCTTGCAGAGATGCTCTTGTCCAGACCGGAGAATTAGGGAGAAAGTTGATTTTCCGTGATGGTTAACTGTAAAACAGACTTAAAATTTTAAGCAAAATTTTATGAGGAACAAGTACAGAGTGGAACTGTGCAATGGATTAAAGAGCTGCTAATTCTGGCAAAGTGGGGAATTTTGGCTTTGGTTGGGCAGTTTTACAATTAAATTTTTTCTCCATTTTTACGCAAAGGGGAGGCAAACTTTAAAAGGTTTTGCATAATTTTGACGTATTACCAAGGCGCAGTTAAGTAGCTTTTAAATAAAACAAAGCACTTTTTGATTCAGTTTTCTTTGCTGGCAGTGGATTAGGAGAGAGTTAAAAAGACAATTCATTTTTGATTGAAATAAATCAATGTACTGGAAAATAGCAATTCATTTGTGAAATTTCCCTATCAAATCCCATTGCTTCCTGCTTTCCCAGATGGAAAGTCTAATCGTGTTCCCTTCTTCATGCTCTAAAGCAGTAGCAGAAGCAAGAGTTAAGGCAATGCCTGCCTGTATTTTTAAAAGGATACCCAAGTCATTTTAAAAAAAAAAAAAAGACAATTTAAAAGGTTTGACAGTTTTGTTGTATTTGGCGATTTTAATGATGTGACATGAGTATATAAATAAAATCATAAAATGTAAACAGGGTTTTATAATCCATACGTACAAAACCCCGTACGCCATTCAGGGAGGAAGATGAAATACCATCTGCCATCTCCCCAGGAAGTCTCCTAGGTTTGTTTCTGTGGGACATTGCACGCAGATCTGGTCTTCCACAGCTTCTGCGACCTGCAAGGGGTCAGCAGAGGTTGTAGCAATGGCCATAAAGTGTCCTGTTTCCTGTTACACAGCTCCTGCTGCAGATATTCACTAGAAATGAAAGACTGGTACAAATGGCACAGGCTCAGCCCTCTCTCCCTGGGATTCACATGGACCAGATTTTGAGTTCTCTGACCCTCTGCAAGTTACTGGCAAACCCTTGTGTCATTCATCACTAGTAAGATGGTCAATGTGGGCAAACACTACAGTATTAGTCTTTTATTTTTCAAATACAGAGGCACGCACACCCCCTCAGCAACAGTCCTTCCTCATCTACTGAGAGAGAAGTAGAAGAGATCATCATCTTACTGCTATTTGTTGATTAGAAAAAAAAAATACTTTGCTTGGTTCAAAGAGAATTTCAGGCATAGTCTCATGGACCTGTTAGTGTACAAGGCAACCTCTAATTCATGCACAACAACACAGCCCATAACCGTACTAAAAAATTAAATATAAATAAAAGAGAAGGTCATCAGAAGTTTATGTAAAGCTACAGAAGAAGTGTAGTTACTCCCTGTGTAAGGTGATTTGTACAATGAACTTTATACCCACAGTTACACCAAAAAAAAATAAGATTGCATGGGTGTTAAGTTTTATTAGAGGTTATTATATCACCCTTTGCACCCTCGTAAAAGCAAGAATATCCCTTACTTATGGGTAAAACAGCAGCAGTGGGGCTCAGTCCCAATGTGCAGGAGGACGGATCCATCCTCAGGCCCATCTGTGCATTCGGTTGTGAGACAAAACCCAGCCTTCTGCTGTTTAATTCAGCAGAACTTTGCTCTCTTTCTCATTCTTCAGCATGACTCATTAAATATCTGCAGACCAGATTCTGCTCTTCATCTTAATCGAAAGGACTATTATGTACTTGAACGCAGACTTTCTCCCCTTATTCCAAAATAAAACCGAGACATGGCTTGAAGTGTTTGCCTAAAAAAAAAAAAAAAAAAAAAAAAGAAAAAATCCACGGCCCTGCGATACTGATGAGTATGAGAAAGTGGAAGTGACAGGAAACTGATGAAGAAAACACTGAATTAAATTTTTCAGACAACTGGTTTATTAGCTAAAGCATTCTACTTCAGGTCAACCGATACAAATGCCAAACTCAGTAAGTTGGCTTCAGTTGAAAGTTTTGCTTCTTCCTCCCTTTACTGTAGTGGAAGCAGCCCATGGCAAGCTTCCAGAGGGAAATGTTTTGACGCTGGGGACCAAAATATGGTTTATTCTCAAGATTTTCCCACTTTTAAGCACCCAGAGAAAAAGAAAACTAGAAAAAAAAGGTTGGGTGGGTTTTTTTCCCCAAATATTTCAATCAGTGCAACTCTTCTTTCTTTTTTTCCATTTTCAGATAAATTCCAAACATATTTATCAGCCATAAGGAAGAAGAGCTTTAAAAGTAAATAAAAATCAATTATTCATATCACCCCACTGAGTACCGGTACCACTGCTCATGCAGAAAGAAACGTACACACAAGACAGAAGTGGTGAACAACAAAATACATCTGAAAGGTTTTGGTTCCAAGGGCAAAAATCCTGGAGCTGCACAACCTCCACAGGAGCAAATCCTTTAGTCCTTTGGAAAGCTCAAGGAACGCCAAAGTGGACACTCATTTTAGGGCTGTAAGAGTCATTCTGTTAGTAAACCCAAGGAACATCACTTTGAATTCTTCCATGCCCCTCTTCCTCTTGTAGACTCTCTTCAAATGTCCTTGCAAAGTGCTGTGATCATTTTCTGACCCTCCTTCCATGGTACGTTGCTGCAGCTGAGGTCAAAGAAACCTCTTCCCACACATTCTCACCACCAAACACTATAAAAAGGGTTAACACCCTGATTTTTTTCACAATAAACCCGTTGCCTTCTGTGTACACCCGTTATTAATGGGAAATCTGAACACGTTAGCAGTGTGTTGCCAGCAAGGGCTCTCTGGATTTTCATCGACGTCAGGACTACAATAATAAAACATAACGTTCTAGCAGAAGAAACAGGACTGCTGACAGATTCCTGCTCCTCCACATTCCCTCGTGCTGCTGTTGCATCGATGAGTATTAAATACTTGGGCACCAGCAGCCAGAGCCTGTGTCTAGTGCGGCTGGGGGTCTATCCATCCACAAGCCGATAGCAGCCACCCAATGAGGATCAATCTTGGGTGCCTGTCTGGGGATCCTGGACTGACTCCTCCTTCCATTCATCTCCTTTTGCCTCCTCCTCTTTTCCTTCACTCCCTCGGCCTCATGGTGAATGCTTTTCCCACCCACAGCTTGTAAAGTCAGCAGCAGCTACCACCACACAGACATCACGATGCAGCTTGGGGACACAGAGACGTGCCACATGCCTTCCTGGGCAAAATCCCCCCCCCTTGTCACTCCTCTGGAAGAGTAGGTTGAAACTGAAGGGCCCTCAGAACTCCCTCCATCCCTGTTGCCAGGATGGTACATCCCCAGCACCCATGTTCGGCTGCAGTAAGCTTCAGCCCATCCTGCCACATGCCACCTGGACATGGTCTTGAGCAACTTGGCCCGGTGTCACGGTTTGGGCCGAGTTGGCCAATGGCAAGACAACAGATGCTTTCCCCCACCTCTCGCTCCAAGGAGAGGAGGAAGAGAGGTAAAGAGATTTTTGAGTTTAGAAAAAACTAAGCTACTCTGATCAAAAATTAATAATAAAATAGGAAAGAAATTAATGAAATAGATACAATATATATAAATATACAATTAAAGCCGTACCAAGCTCACAGGGAGGTGTCAACCAGCAGGCACTGGGAAAGTTCCAGACCGGACTCAGTGAGGAATCGGATTCCGGAACACTCTGACCGGGATCAAAGGTAGACAAACTGACAGGATCCTCCTTAGATATCAGCCACCAAAGAAAGACAGTCACCAAAGCTGATGCATTGATGAGGAGCACACCTGAGCCCTCCTACCCCTCAGGTTTTATACTGAGCGTGGCAGATGGGATGGAATACCCTATTGGTCAGTTTGGGTCACCTGACCTCTCTGCTCCTCCCCACAGGTGCAACTCCTCCATGGGGTAGACAACCCGGGCAGCTGACCCTGGTTGCCACCTGTCATGGTTTCGGCCTAATTTACCAAAACCAGACTGACAGATGGCCCTTCCCTCCCCCCCTCTTCCCCCCGCAAAAGAGGAGAGAGGAGGAGAAAGAGATAAGGAGATTCAGAAGTTTAGAATGAACTAACCTACTTTAATGAAGAATTAATATTAAAATAAAAATAAAGACAAAAATAATGAAATAGATACAATATATACAAAACCGTATCAAGCTCCCAGGATGACAGTCACGTCACCGGCAGGCACTGGGGAAGTCCCAGACTGGACTCAGCGACGGATGGGAGCTGGATTCCAGCTCTGGAGTCAGGAACACACGGATCGGGATCAAAGGCAGATGAACAGACAGAGTCCTCTCTGGACGTCGGCCATCGCAGGAAGGGGGCTGACCCTTTGATCCCTCAGCTTTTACACTGAACACGGGGCAGATGGGATGGAATACCCCAGTTGGTCAGGTTTGGGTCACCTCTCCTGTCCACTCCTCCCCACAGGTGGCTCCCCTCTACACTTTTTCCATTTCTGACCCTCTAAGGGGGCAAATAACGAAATTGGCTGCCCTTGGTTGTTACAGCAATAAGTATAAGCAAGGGCCTCCCTGCACACCATTCCTTGGCACAGAGCACAAACATTGGTCTTATCACCCTGAGAACGAGCAGTTTTCTCCACAATATGCCGTTAATTTCAGAGAGTTAGAGGAGGCCTAGCTAGGATGTAAAGTTACAGAACAGAAAATTGGTTCAGTTTTACTTCAAACCAGGACACCACCGCAACAAGGATAAGAAAGAGGCTCTGTCACTGAATAGAAAGCGTGCTTTTGCTCCACCCCAAACCAGGACGCCCTGCTTGAGCAAGGAGGTTGGGTCAGATGACCTCCAGAAGTCCCTTCCCACCTCAACCAATCTATTGCTCCTCAACAAGCACTTCATCTTCTCAGCGATGAAGACCCAAGGATCAGAAGTGCTACGGTTTTCTTTCATCATCATGTCCTGACTTCCTTCCTCCCACCCCGCTGGACTGTGCAGAGGGGACAGGTACTTCACAGCAGAAACTCTGCAGGCCCTGGGCTATGTTGCTGCTCAGACGGGTAAAATGGTGCTGCTCAGGGGCAACCAGCAATCCTTAAGCAGTGAAAAGTTGCCTCCCAAAGACTCTTCATCATCTCTTCATCATCTTGCAGCTCCTAGATGTTACACTTGCACCAGCCCCACTGGGTGGCCACAAGGTAGATCATGTAGACTAGGTGGGGGACATGTATCCACTGGGAAAGGAGATGCTTTGCAGAGTGCCTTCTCTGCTGGTGGTCAGCATTGGATGAATGAAGTCCAGGAGAGCATGGAGAAGATCACACGGGGCGTGCAAAAAACCCAGTAGCTAATTCTCCCTTAAAACAGAAAATATCTCCTCTTGGATACAGAAAAAAAAAAAAAATCTTGAAGATCACAAAGGCTTGTCTAGAAGGTAGAGATCAGCCTAAGCACCCATTCAGTTCCAGTGAGTTCACAGTCTGGTTGGAAAGTTCATCTTCTGGTAACTTCCCCCAAAACAGAGTTTGACAGTCTTAATCAGTCACACTCCTGTCCCACTCTCTGCACTGTGCTAATTCCCCACTTGAGATGGTTTAACATCCCCCAGAGATCGGTGGAGGAGGTCAATCAGCACTTCTCTTCCAGTTCATTGTAATGAGCAGGCCAATCCCAGAGTTAACATCAGTTAGTTTAAGCGAATTGATTTTATCCGAAATTCCTGCTGCTGCCTTCACGCATGCGCACACATCGTTGCAGCTTCTATAATTAGAGCACACCAAAAGAGAGGCAATTTGTAAGGAGAACGACATCCCTTAAATGCATCTTTCTCAGAAAAGTGTTGCGTACATGTCTGGGGGGAAAAGCTTGCATATTCAGGAGGAAAGCCTCTGTGATGATGCCACTAGGCATTAATGAGAAACCCAATTGGTTTTGTCTAACAGTGCCAAATAGTATAAAGAGAAGAAAAAACTCATACGCACGCACAGGTGCACACATGCACCCACACCTTGCCCACCTGTGCTTTAACAAAGACAATATACTTACAAAATAACCAAAATATTAGCCAATATGCTAAGTACAGTCTCTTTAGGCGCTGTGGATCTGTTTACAGTGCAAAGGGACGAGGGGTGGTAACAACTTGGGGTCTTAGTTCTAGTTTTACTGTGTCCAGCTTTGGAGTCCTCAGCACAAGAAGGACAGGGACCTGTTGGAGCAGGTCCAGAGGAGGCCACGAAGACGATCTGAGCATCTCTGCTATGAGGACAGGCTGAGATAGTTGCAGTTGTTCAGCCTGGAGAAGAGAAGGCTCCGGGGAGACCTTATAGCCCCTTCCAGTACCTAAAGGGGGCTACAGGGGCAGGGAGTCTTTATCAGGGAATGTAGCGATAGGTCAAGGGTTAACGGTTTTAAACTGAAAGATTTAGATTAGATATTAGGAAGAAATTCTTTGCTGTGAGGTTCAAGAGAAGCTGTGGATGCCCCATCCCTGGAGGTGTTCAAGGCCAGGTTGGATGGGGCTTTGAGCAACCTGGTCTAGTGGGAGGTGTCCCTGCTCATGGCAGGGGGGTTGGAACTCGATGATCTTTAAGGTTCCTTCCAACCCAAAGCATTCTGTGATGCCCCTGGTTGAAAACAGGATGGAGTATTTCCCACTCATCCTGCAGGCAAATGGCGATGACCTCCTGATGCAAGGAGCTGAATATACATCAAATAATAGTGTAGTAATTTCTTAGCATATAAGTGATCCAAAAAGACTGACAAAATAATTTCATGATCCCCTCTAGCTTTGAAATCCATGACTGCGAGAGCTGAAAGACATGCCAGAAAAAAATATAATGCTGCTTCCTGCTAATGCCAAGACTAGACATATTTTCACCCAAGATCATGGCTAAATAACACAATCGCAAAACTTCCAGCAAACTTTTGCGCCTAAAAACTGGCTGAGTAGGTGGAAAAGAACACTTTTAAAAGGAGCATCTTCCAGCAGGAATGCATCATTAAAACCTCGTTCTTCTACATGTGCTGGGAATACGTCTGGGGACTTCTGTGCCATTGTCTTAAAACATATTAAAAAAGCAAAAAAATAAAAATTGAGCTTCACAGACAAGGCAAGTTAAAATTCTTGTGCCTCCACTAAAAAGTTGGAGACTAATATTTCTCAAACGGTTTTTGGTTTGTTTTAAAAACGAAATCTATCCATGCACTGGCATCTGAATACCTTGCCCTCCTAAGCTTTTTTAAGCTCGTTAATTCAATCGGAGCTCTATCGCAGTCGCTCCGTCCTCACAAAGGAATTGGCTGCTTAATGCTCAAGCTCAATGGTCATAAGGAAGACTCATCTGACAGCTATAGGGCAGTATTTTGCACACAATAATTATAGCACGGATATTTAGTGTTGCACCATAAGCCACGGCATGAGGAAAGGCACAATCCTGTTTCTGTTTGAATGCTGAGCTCCTGTCATGCCATTGCTAGTGATACTTTGCACAATGATGATGAAATTCTCCCAAAGATTTGTGCACTCCCCCACCACACGCCGACGAGAGGAATCACCAAAAATCCCTCTTCCCACAGCAAAGAGGTTCATAGAGTCAGTGAACACCAGTAGGCCATAGCATCACGCTAGCAGAGGACCAGATTACCCTGGTTCTCTTCAAACCAAACCCTTAGGACGTGGCATCTGCACTGAAGATGATCCAGAAGACCCCAGGGGATGCTCCTGTGCTGGCACTCGATTACGAACCACAGCATCGATTTTTACAGCTATGAAAAAACTCCTTTTCTCTTGCACTGACGCTAAAGCCCAAGGACGTGGACAGGGGTGGTGGGATGCGGAGAGCGGACTATTACCGAAAGAGCCAGCACCTCTATTTTAGACAGTGAAAAACAGCGGCTACAGCAAAAATCACCTGCAGTCGAAATGATTATACGCTGTTAAGGCACTGCCTGGAAAACAGCTTATGAAAAAAAAAAAAAGCAATACCCAAGAAGAAATATGTTTGCTGCATGCATGAAGGAGCCACAGTCCTACCTTCCTCGGGTGCATTTTGGTATTGCTAGAAAAGAGCTCCCAGCAGTTGGTGAGCTCCAAGCCAGACAATGAGCTAGAGGAGCTCTCCAAGCCCTGGCTGGCATCTGAACCCAGGTCAGATGTTACCTGTGTCAAGGCTGGGCAACCTAATGTACAGCGATGAGGTTCAGCCCAGGCTCCACCACACAAACATCTGTATCAAATGCTAGGTTTTTTAGAGAAAACCTATAAGGATCCCCAAAAAAGCTTGCAAAGATTTTCTCTCCCTTGCTTAGCCATCTTCCCATTGCACCTCCTCTTAGCTCATCTCTTGGAGGACAACTTTCTTGAAGAAACCAGCCCACCTGGAATAGGGGATGGAAGACACAACTGAGCTGCGGAGAGCAGCGCCACACATGGAGTCGGGATGTCCACACCATGGACGTGGGTCTGGAAGTCCTCCAAGCGAATGTGCCTTCAGCTTGGCATGGGCAGCCTTCCCCTTACTGCGTGGGGTCAGGAGCTGCCCCCCATCCCTCCACCCAGCCAGAGCTGGCAGCGCCGCACTGAGCAGCATTCAATTAGGACCGTAGCCTGCGAGCCGAAAGGGAGCTGAAACACAGGAGGAGGAAGAAGCCAGCTCAAATAAATGGATAATTGCCATTTAATTCCCGCGTATTAGATTTGGCAATACTTGCATTACGGTTAAGTCAATAAGGCAACTTTGACTGGAGCTTGATTTGACGACGGGACAGACCGATCAATCTGTCTGAGATGCCGGCTCCCAGCCCTGCTGGGGAGACCTCGGGGTGGGGGCAGAGGAAAGGCCACCGCCCGTCTGCCACATGCTGAGGGAAACGGTCCTTTATGTGCCAAAAGGAGTATTAAGTAAAGATGTCATTCATGCTTTTCCTAGATTAGGCAGCCTTGTTCATGGACAAACGAAGCCCCTTATTCCTACATCTCAATTACGCTGTACAGCAGCCACCGGCCACCTCGCTGGAAAGAAGATGCCGTGCCAAGCACGTCTGCCCGTCACGTCCCTATGAACCCAACTTCGGAGGAAAGCCCATGTAGGAGATTTGCTTTCAGGCAATCAGCTCAAGCGAGTGAGCTAATTAAACCTGCAGCAGACAGATGAAAGCTTCCCCGTGATGACTGTCTCACAGCTTGGTCACTCCAACCTGGCCGTGCATCGACAGGTGGAGCTGCGCTGGAAAGGCCACCAGTGCAACCTGCCACCGACAGCGGGATACAGCAAAGGGCAGGGAAGGAACAACCACTGCAGATGTTTGTAGTCCAAATCATTACTAATAAACATATTTCCTGGCATCTGACGTCAACAGATATAAAATAATTCATCAGGTTTACAGGTGCAGCTCCCTTTCCTTCAGACTTGTGACGTTGTTGCTTTTTTATCATAGAATCATAGAATGGTTAGAGTTGGAAGGGACCTTAAAGATCACCCAGTTCCAACCCCCCTGCCATGGGCAGGGACACCTCCCACCAGACCAGGTTGCTCAAAGCCCCATCCAGCCTGGCCTTAAACACTTCCAGGGATGGGGCAGCCACAGCTTCTCTGGGCAACCTGTTCCAGTGCCTCACCACCCTCACAGGAAAGAATTTCCTCCTAATATCTAATCTAAATTTCCCCTCTTCCAATTTAAAACCATTACCCCTTGTCCTGTCACTACATTTCCTGACAAAGAGTCCCTCTCCGGCTCTCCTGTAGGCTCCCTGTAGATATTGGAAGGCTGCTATGAGGTCTCCCCGGAGCCTTCTCTTCTCCAGGCTGAACAACCCCAGCTCTCTCAGCCTGTCTTCATAGGGGAGGTGCTATCATAGAGTCATAGAATGGTTTAGGTTGGAAGGGACCTTAAAAATCACCTAGTTCCAACCCCCCTGCCGTGGGCAGGCACACCTCCCACTAGAGCAGGTTGCTCAAAGCCCCATCCAGCCTGGCCTTGAACACCTCCAGGGATGGGGCATCCACAACTTCCCTGGGCAACCTGTTCCAGTGTCTCACCACCCTCACAGCAAAGAATTTATTCCTAATATCTAATCTAAATCTCCCCTCTTTCAGATTAAAACTGTTAACCCTTGACCTATCACTACACTCCCTGAGAAAGAGTTCCTACCCTGTGGCCCCCTTTAAGTACTGGAAGGGGCTATAAGGTCTCCCTGGAGCCTTCTCTTCTCCTGGCTGAACAACCCCAACTCTCTCAACCTTTCTTCATAGCAGAGGTGCTCCAGCCCTCTGATCATCTTCGTGGCCTCCCCTGGACCCTCTCCAACAGGTCCATGTCCTTCTTATGTTGAGTGTTACAGAGCTAGACACAGTACTCCAGGTGGGGTCTCACCAGAGCGGAGCAGAGGTGCAGAATCACCTCCCTCAACCTGCTGGCCACGCTTCCTTGGATGCAGCCCAGGATATGGTTTTTGGCATCTACAGTCTCCCCTGGGATGGGCAAATTCTCCCTCTACTGCAACACAGAGCAACATAAGAGTAGATGGAAATGAGGTAAAACCTCAGGAGTTTGGGTTCAGCAGAACACCTACCAAGACCGCAGTGCAAGCAAGAGAGAGATGTGCATTATTTTGTATTACACTGCACTGTATTAAATAGAATTAGGCATCATACACAGTTGCTCTAGTGACTTGCAAACATCTCCCCTATCCAAATGCCCCAGGAAACTATGAAAAGCAGAACAGGGAACCATGACAAATTGTTTTCGGCGAGAATACAACCAGGCATTGTAGAGTCTCCCAGGCTCTATATTCTGATAAACCTGGAATTGCCTCCAGATATTGCCATTAGTTTCAGCGGATTTAAAATACACAGGGCACAGGCTCTTGCATTTAACAGCAGGATGCATCATAACAGCATTTATCCATATAGACTGAAACTTCGCCACTATGAAGTAAGGACCTGTTCATCCCCCACTGCTTTAAAAAGAAAATAAAAATCAACAAAAAAACAAAGAACCCCCCCAACAACAACCCAACACTTCATTTTAAAAATCTCAAAGCAAGGCAGTAAATTAAAGGAAATACCTAAATTCCTCCTCTCTTCATTTGCTCATGTTAGAATATTAGTGATAATTCTTCATTTTACTGTAGTTATATGCATGTCATGTGGCTATGTATACACCCAGATACACGTAAAACGTGTTTTATAGCATATTACTTTTTCATTGCAAATATTTTCCTGAGATGACCCAGAATGAGAGCACATTAAAAGCATCTCCTATTAAATCTTTGCTAAAAACCTCCAAATTTCTCATGAAAATCCAAAGTGTGCTGTTAATGAAATTGTCGAGTTTTTAATGTACGTGTCATTTTGATGAATGTAGAACATAATTTCCATAATGTCTTACATGTTTCACGCACTTCTAGGTATTATACCGTCTTCTTGATATCCCAGGAAAACAGATTATTAGCACAAGTAGGAAGGAAAACAGAATCATGGAGCCACGTGTGGTTACAGAGAATTTGTTTCAAGGTAAGAATCACTGCGGAAAGCTTCCCAAGCGGTTGCTCAGTTCTCCAGCCCCTGGATTAATACTTTCCAATCCTTGCAATAATTTAATTAAAGTGATCAGCAGATGAGAAGTAATACTGCAGCGCTGAATCTAATTAAACTTCGAGTCTATCCTCTGGAAATCAAGAAAAATATATATTTCTTCAAGAAAAGACATTTATTTTATTCTGACAGAGGAAAGGATAAAAGAAAAAAAAAAAACAATCAGCTTTGTTGATAACATCTCTCTCTTCTCTCTCTCCCCCTGCCTTCCAAATGACAATGCTTTCCCTGGCTAAATAATAAAATAATAAGCATCCTGCAAAGCTAATTTTCCTTTTCTGAGCTGTCTGAGCCACTTTGTCCCTTCCCACCCAAGCCATTGTACGGCAAAACAATAGCGCCTTTGTGAAAACGACAACAAAAAGCAAATGGAGGGGAGGTCTCTACCGTGTTGGAACACGTCAAGAAAAGAAATAAAAATTTAGACCTTCTTACCTCTACTTGGCAATCGTACATCTTACAAAAGGCTCCTCCTCCACCCCTGTCCCATGAAAGTGTTAACTCTCTACGCTTGATTGGAGTTTTGAGCAAAATGAAAGCAGGGATGCTGAGAGGACGGGTAATTTACACCAAGCAGGCAGCAACAAAATGATATATGGAGAATATTCCCTCTTTCTGCTGCCCAAATCTCTGCTGCCGTAACCAAGACCATGGGCCATGTTGTCCAGCACCTCCTCGCTCTAAAGGCACACACACACATCTGTGCTCGCAGCCAAGAGCATCGTCTCTCCACTTGGCTTTCTTGAAAAATCACGCTAAGAAGTTTCCTTAAAGTCAGCACAGCACTGAACACTGCTAACTAGCACAAACCCACAAAATACTAAATATTTAACTAAATATGTCCGATTTCTGAACTAGGCTTGCTCAATTAACATTTTACTGCCGCAACCTCCAGGGCAATATTGTCTTGCTCCTTAGCGAGAACAGGATGGTTTTACTCTGCCTTTTCTCATGGTCAAAGAGCAAGGGGATAGGAAGTAAAAGAGAAAGAGCTGTATAAAAGAGTTTGTTTGTCTGACTCAGACCTTCCCTAGCAGCACCTTTTCCTCCTGATGCTACATCCCCTTGTAGACAGTGTTGTGCCCAAGCTACTGCATCAAGTGGGCATGGGTTGTGCATCCACACCAGTAAAGGTCTCAACGCAACTGGTTGAGGATGGGTGGCCAGAAACTGACTCAACGGAGCTACAAAATGGCAACAGGCACATTGGGGATGGTCAAAGGTCTACAGCAGTGGTGAACAGCAGATGCCTAGAAAACATATGAAGGTAGAAAGCACATATTCTACTGCACAAGCACCTTCCCAGCTACCGACCATTTGTATCTCAGGGACTTGCTTAGCAAAAAGCGCTTTTGGTGGCTTACACCACCATGCCTTTAGTCTCCCTTCAAACTCACATACACTTTCCACTTTCAGCACCTGTAGAAAGACACACCAATGGTTTCAATGACATACTTGAAGCTGATTGAGGCTCTCCTCCTTCTGTTTGTTCTGAACATGACACCTGCTACCTTCACATGGTATGTGGAGACCAAACATGGCCACAAAGTGGGCTCAATATAAGAATAAAGATGAAGTTGCTACCCCAAAAACTGTGCAGAGAACCCCTTTGTCAGTGAAATATCATTGCCACAAGCCCTGTAGCTCAGAAGCCTTCTTAGCAACACTTCAGGGGAGAAAAAAGGGAATGAAGGAAATAATGAAAGAAAAAGGTTTTCAACATGAAAGGCTCTTTGTAGTTTTTGTGCGATTTCTACTACTTCTACCATACTGCTACTGCTGTGCACACACTTGTCAGGTGAGCCATACAATGACCTGAAGGGAGATGATTCAACGTCTTTGTGAGCCAACAGGTCAACAGCACAAATCCCAACTGAGCAACCTACTCAATGAATCATGAAATGGGAAGAAAGAGGCTCTCCAGGTCAGCTAGCCCCTTCCCAAGGAGGGAGGCAGCACAGAAATGCCCCTCCACATACCTACTTTAATTGCCTACTCTTATTTTAATGCAATTCATGCAGGAAAGCTTGACCTTCATTTCTAAAAAGGCTATTTCAGTGTAACACACCCCAGCAGTGATTTATTTTCACTGCAGAACGGAGAATGACACTGATCTCTCCATAGAAGTCTTTGTTTGCTTGAGGGCCTTTCTTATTAATCGGCCTTAACATTTTTATTGTGGTGCTACCCAAAAAAACCCACAGATTGTGCCTAATGCTAATCTGTGCTAAATGCTGCAATTGACTTTATACTCCTTCCAAGCTATTGCCTGCAGGTCTGCCATGGCCCTCTTGGTAGTTCAGATGCATCTACTCTGGAAGATTTCACAGGCACCTCCTTCTTTCCCAGTCAAGACCTGAAAACAGACACCTCCTTATCTACAAACTGGTAAATCCCCTTCTGGATGTCTTACAAAGAAAGAAGGAAAATGTATCAGTCTATAGACCTACAAGCCAAAATCTCCCATATTTTATTCCTGTCTGAGAGCACCACAGGAAAATTGATTCACTTCTCTGCGAGTTGGTTACTGCATCCATAAAACAGTGATGATAAATACTGGACTATTGCTCTGGGGTGTCATGAAGGTTAAATTAACTAATGCTTGTAGAGTGGCTGAGATGTTTGGATGAGAGGCACTAACCATGGGAAAATTATTATTATTTATTCTTACAGGGGCAGATCACAGCTTCATTAACCCTATTGGAAGACATACGCTCTACAGTAGGTGTAGGCAAAACCAACTCCTGTGATGCCCAGATCCCTTAACGTGCTCGGCACAGAGTCTGAAACACTTATTGAAACAGAAACCAGGCAGAAAAACACCCGCTGCCCTCAGTTAGGATCACCCTGCAGAAGAAGCATGCTCTAAAGCAGAATCATGAACAGGTGGAGTTCATCACTCCCACACCAGTTCCTCCTCAGCCACTGACTTATTTCACGGTACTGGGAAATTCGCCTTCGTACTCATTTTCAGTTTGTTTTAATGCAGTTCCATGGACAAGAGAAGACCCCCATAGAGTGCAAGAGGGAGCACATAAAAAACTTGGCAACAGAAACGTAATTCTCAGTCTGGCCACCAGTCACCAGCAACACATCTCTCCACAGGGCATAAGGTCAGGTTTTTGTACTTTCTGCCAAGATGCCACAAAAACAATGTCAAAAGAGCAGAATCACACACTCACAGAATGGTTGAGGTTAGAACGGACTTCTGGAGGTCATCTGTTCCAACCCCCATGCAAGCATGGCCACCTAGACCCAGTTGCCCTGGACCATGTTCAGATGGCTTTTGGATAACTCCAAGGATGGCGACTCCACAACCTCTTTGGGCAACGCGTGCCAGTGCTCAGTCATCCTCACAGCAAAAAAGTCTTTCCAGACTGGATGCACACCTGACCTCATGCAAGATGTTAGACTTTTCCCTCCCCAGGCAGTGTTTCTGTCATTGCCTGCTCCACAAGCCCACTGTGTAGCCCATCTTCATCTCTTCTGCTGCACAGAGGGTTGGGGCATCCCCTGCCTTGGGCAAAACATCAGCCTGTGCAGCAGGACTCCAAACTCTGCTGCTCTCTATTTATCAAAACCAACACTTGAAAAGGAGAGGTAGCAAATGAGAAGATATTGGAGGAAGGCTGAGCCCACTCAGGTCTCTGATGAGAACTTAACTTCCAGATTCAATGAACCGAAGCTACTTTTCATTATGACATAGTGAAGGATAAACACCATTGCATTAGTCAGCTCCCAGCAGTCAGCTTTTGAAGGACATTGAGTGGGTGGCAGAGAAAACCTGAAAGCAACGGGAAAAAATCAGACTCTGCAGCACAGCACTATTTGGAGCTGCTCTTCTGGCATGCAGCGCCGTTCCTGCTGTTGTCTGGAGGCTTCTTTCTGGCAAATCATATCATCATGTCACACTGCCACTCCCCAGGCTCACCAAATGCGGACCAGCAATGCCCAGCTCCACTTCTCTCTGTTGAACATCTCCCAGATGTCTACCTATATTTTATTACGAGTAAGGCACATAAAACTGGACCATCGATGCATCGATTTGCAGAGGTAAACATGGGGTATATCCCTTTCTCCACTACAAGGGCCAAGAGTTTTGTGACAGCTGACACCACTTCTTGAACTTTTCCAGGGACTGATGTTTTCTTCTGCAGAACAGAACTGAGCATCCATCACCCCACGCAGTTTGTCTGAAATGCTGGAAAAGAAATCGGAGCACAGATTCCTGGTAGAACAACCAAGCTCTGAGGAGATGAGCCTGATTCTGGTTCGTGCAGACCATGGCTGGTAAATCGTTACCTCTGTCCCCAGGTAGACAGAGACCTTCCCAGTTAAGATACAGCAGAGCATGAGAAAAACCGCTCCCGCTCAAGTTGAATAACTAGAGAAAAGCAGAGCTTCAGGAGGGCAACTCCCCTCCCATGGTCATGATGGGCAGCGATAATTATACGTCTATTTGTTCATACACTAGAGCACAAACCTCTCCAATACCATCTTTGCCCGGCAGCTGTCTCCCAGTGGGGCTCGCAGCTTGACGGGGGAAAACCAATGAGTGAATCATGACTGATGCGTTTGTTGTCGGTACCCATTCCAGTACCTTTACGGATTGTGCTTAATGCAACGGAAAGTGCTGTGGAACATTAAATTTCCATCTCGAGGCCGGACAGCCCTGGCAGGACTGAAGCTGCTGCTGCTTCCTGCTGAGAGGGATGCGCTGGAGCCAGCTCATCCTTGCTGAATTCCTCAGACACACATGGGCTACCTTCTACCTAAGTAGATCCCTCAGAGAGGCCTTCATCTGACACATGACAGTGAGCTTTGCTGCTAATACACTGGATCCAAAGAAATATTGGAATCAATACTTCAAAACTGAAATATCTGGGAAAAAAAATACACAAGTTGAGGATGCTGCTGCCACAAGAGAAGCAACCCAGTAACATAAAGGAAAGGTTTATTTTTTACTATCAATATGAAAGCATTTAAAATCTGTTCATTAAATGCGTACAATCACCAAAGCAGACAGCATCACCGCATCAGCTTTATCAGTGTGTGGGTACGTGTTTAGCCACAAAGCCCACCCCAGGATGAACAAGTTCAGCACATTTACCAAAGCTCTACGCTTTGACCGACAGCCTGACCAGCAGCGACAGTTTTCAGTCTCCCACTTCTCTTTTGGGGCACGTTCCCCTCCACGAAACAAGGCTTTCAACACTCCTTTCATTACTGACTATTTTACCAAAGAGAAATGCCTAATGGAGTTTTTACTGTTTAAAATGAAAGCTTTCTGGTTAGTCTTTAGCAGCTGTAAGCTCCACCGAAAGTGCAGAGCAAACTAAAAAGGCTTCAGCTCCAACTTCCAGCCTCTGCTACCACCGTCCAAGGGGAGCGCAGCCTTTCCCCATCAGATCCTGTCCAAAGCCTTCCCAGAGATTCCTCCCTTTAAAGAAGATACCCTTCCACGCACAAACCAGAACACGAGATGAGCAAGCACCGGAGATTGCCAGCATGGCTACCAGGTAGTGCAATACTTTGCAACAGTAATTGCGGCAATGACAAGAAAAAGTAGGGGGAAGTTCTAATCTTACAACATCTGAGCCTGAAAATCAAAATAGATTCGCCAACCTCACTTTTCCAATATACCTCAGAACTGTGAGGAAGGCAATAATTATCCCTCCTTTACTGAGGAAGCTGTAGCAGAGAGAATTAAAGGCTCTGACTCATGCACTAACGCAAACAGAGGCAGGAGCATAGACCATTCCACCCCAGCAAGTCCTTGGCCCAGTGGTGAGGGTTACCCCCTGGGCAGACAGGAGGTGCCAGTCACAGCCCAAAATATTCAAAGAAACTCTCTTTGCTGGTGCTTTTAGATAACACTTGTGTGTAAACCACATGCTGTAGTGCTCACCTCGGAGAGAGCACCCTCCAGAGCTCAGCTGGACATCTGCAGCCAACCATGTATAACAACACAGTAAAATATGTCTGGGCTGAGTCTTCAGCCCAAAATCATGGAATCATAGAATCAAAGAATGGTTAGAGTTGGAAGGGACCTTAAAGATCATCGAGTTCCAACTCCCCTGCCATGGGCAAGGACACCTCCCACTAGACCAGGTTGCTAAAAGCCCCTTCCAGCCTGGCCTTGAACACCTCCACGGATGAGGCATCCACAGCTTCTCTGGGCAGCCACATCCAGTATCTCACCACCCTCAGTGTAAACAATCTCCTCTATATATCTAGTCTGAATCTCCTCTCTTTCAGTTTAAAACCATTACCCCTCGTCCTATCGCCAACAGGCCTTAGAGTTCTTCAACCATGAACATCCAGCTCTCTTTGATTGCTATCTCCTGTAATATATGTAAGGTGTTGAGAATCAGTTCCCAAAATTGACATTACAGAGCATTTCTGTCTGTAGATAATCGTATAATATGCATATATGTTTGGTTATCTTCTTTACGTGTCATACAATTTCTTTTTTTGTCCATCTGTTCAGGGTGCAGTCACCTGGAACACTGTATTAAAGCTCCTGTTCCTAGTCCTGTGAGCCCTGGTGGGATTTCTGACTGATCACTTGGCTGGTGCAGGGACTGAGTCATCTTCCCAGCCGGTGCTTGTGACCAGCGCTGCGGAAGCCAGCCCCTTTGTACAAGCAGCTTCAGAGAGAGAAAAGCAATGGGAGAACTCTACAGCCGAACGGGGAAAAAGGGGGAAAAAAAAAAAAAATCGGGGAAAAAAGACATTTTCTTCAAGTCTTCAAGCTTTTTAAAGGTTCCTTCCAACCTAAACGATTCTATGATGCTGTGACTCTACAGAGAAGGCAAAACTGTTATTCAAAGAGTACCAAAAATACTCTTCACGCCTATGTTAAAGTCTTCCACTTTTCTAGATAGCTTTCAAAAAATTCAGGCAGTCTTTGTCCTTAATTAGTAAAAGAAGCTATTGTCTGTTCTTAATAAGACACTTATCTTCCCAAGTCTAGCAAGGTATTTCTTAAACACTGACAAAGTTCCTCACTTTGTATTAATATTTTTATACTTAAGCTGTGCCCCAAAATAGTAACCAATTATTTCTTCAAACACCCTTATGATACCGGTGCACAAAGTGCTTGTTTATCCAATAATGCCACAAGGATGTTACTAAATTCATCCTGGCGTTCAGAAGAGATTTCCAAATATTTTGCAACTCAAAAGTAGTTTACATCAAAGTAAACTTCTGAAGGCTGATAGAATCGCCTGGCTTTTTGCAGAAGGATGTCACCCAGACGCCACCCACGTCTTGCGTGAGGCTACGTCCAACCGTAAAGACACGTATCAAATTTAATAATCACCCTTACAAAATTAGATTCAGGGGCTGTATTTGCAGAATAGCCCCCACAGTTTTAAACTGAGTTTTTAATGAAAAACAGGCGCAATCGCTGTCAGTATTTAGGACTGCGATGTGCAGCCGAGGTACATCATTGAGCTGATGTGACCAACGGCATGTGTGCTCGTAGCCAACAGCCATCCGGGATAAATTGGACTTGTTTACACCCACGTGAAAGATTTAGGGGAGCGTGTTTTATCTCCCATTCACATCAGGTTCAGCAGAAAAACCACAGCCCTGCTAATAAACAGCAACTTGTTAAACTGATGTGGCTTCCCTGCGCTTCGAAGCCTTCAGAGTGCAAGGGGGCAAAAAAGAAACACCACATTCTTTGATATCAGCAAAGAGTGTCTCCGTTCCCTTTATTCACCCAGGCCTTTCTTCTAGATCACAAGTCCCTTTTCTTGAGGAAGAGCTCACATGCATATGAGGAGTCGCATTGCTGAGAAGAGTTAACCAACCACCCAGTGAACGCTTTCCAACCAACATAGAATCACAGAATCACAGAATGGTTCGGGTTGGAAGGGACCTTAAAGATCATCGAATTCCAACCCCCATGCCCTGGGCAGGGACACCTCCCACCAGACCAGGTGTCTCAAAGCCCCATCCAGCCTGGCCTTGAACCCCTCCAGGATGGGGCATCCACAGCTTCTCTGGGCAACCTGGGCAAGTGTCTCACCACCCTCATAGGAAAGAATTTCTTCCTTATATCTAATCTAAATTTCCCCTCTTTTAGTTTAAAACCATTACCCCTCATCCTATCTCTACACTCCCTGATAAAGAGTCCCTCCCCATCTCTCCTGCAGGCCATTCAGGGACTAGAAGGGGCTTTAAGGTCTCCCTGGAGCCTTCTCTTCTCCAGGCTGAACAACCCCAACTCTCTCAGCCTGTCCTCACAACAGAGGTGCTCCAGCCCTCAGATCATCTTTGTGGCCTCCTCTGGACCCATTCCAACAGGTCCATGTCCTTCCTGAATCCTACCTTTGTTAATCACGTTTGAAACGCATCAGCAATTGAAAGGCATCTATAGGACACATCGTGAGCAACACAAAGCTGCTTTATTCGCTTTCAACATACAAAAAAAAAAGCGATATCTATCGTTTCAATTTTGCTATATTATTCAAGATGCGTCACACAGTGCACAGACATGGTGAATGTGTTGCTTTCCGGTCTGATTTTTTTTTTTTTTTTTTTTTTTAATAGCAAGGTACAAGTTTTCTTCTGAAACACTTGGCATGTTCCTGGTTGACAGAGGTAGGGGTTTCCCCGAGTATTTCTTAAACTAACTTGACATTTCATATAATTAAATCAGCCACTAGAGAGTAAGCATTTGAGCTATCATATTATGCGAGCTTCACATATATGAAAATAATTGTATTATCTCCTGAATCAGGGAAAGACACAACCAGACTGGTTAAAACCTAGTATTAGGAGCATAAATGGTTATAATTTTATTAATCACCATTTTTGCACCGGTGCTGGGAATAAATTGCTCCCTGACGTTCCATCACGCCGAGCGCTGCACAAAACACACATGATTACACGCTTCCTCCCCAGAAGAGCTTAGACTGGATGTTTCTTTGTTCAAGCAAGTACATGAACTTGCCATGCGTATAATTAAATCCGCTCTTTCGGGGGGGGCCCGATCCCGCAGACATATGTCTATTAACAGTTCCTCCAAGAAGAACAAGCTTACTCGCGTGTGAAGCAATACTGGAGCCCCAACACAAATAGAGGGGATTAAAGGCAGGCATTCAATAATATGGCATTTATTCCTTTTAGGTATCCAGGCCTATCTTTCCCTACCTATGAAATACCCTATGAAATCTATTTTCTCAAAATGAAAATTATACTCGCACCACACCAGTGTCCTTGAAAGGGGGACAAAGACAACCTTCTCCTGGAAACTACAGTTTTGAAGAAATGGGTAACCTTCTCTATTTTGAGCACATTGAAGTCCTACCAGTCCTTCTATGCAAAGAACCAAGCCTAATAGCTGATATACCCAAATATACATGCCTCTCGACTGTGCACAAATTGCAACTAAGAGTGATTTTTCCTCCCCCAGTGCTGAAAACAAATAAAGCCCCAAAAACTTAGCTGTTCTTTTGACCCCTCGTATTTTTTTGCATCTTTCTGTGATTAGTGTCTAGCCATTTATTGTATTGCTAAAGCACAAAGAAGATTGGCCAACTTCAGTAGCTCCTCCAGAGGCCCCAAGGGCAAAGATCTAATTTTATTGGCGTAGTTGCTAGCGCCAACACAGACTGTGAGGATTCACCTGTACTGAGATGGTGCCACTTTTCTTACCTTTCCCCCTTCCTTTCCTTACAAGACATGATAAATGGCTCTTATCCATCATCTTTTCACTATTTTCAGACCCAGCTGCATGTCTCTCTACTCTAAACTGACCAATTATCATAACTATGAAGGTGGATGGGACCTGAACGTGGTATCTTCTCCAATGCAGATGCAGATTGAAGGTTTGTAGCCACATTAGGACAAGGCATCCAAGCTAAAACAACCCTTCCCGTATTGGCTTAGCAGCAGCACTAAACTAAAGGCAACCATCCTAAACTACTTCTTCTTCTTCTTCTTCTTCTTCTCCTTCTCCTTCTTATAAACAGGCAGCTGAGCTGGTGGTTCAGAGGTTCAGGTGCCTCGTTAAGGAGAACATACCAAATTAGCCTCTCCAATGGCTACAGACATGTGAAAATGAGAGCCGAGAGCTTTATGCTCTTGCAGTTTCTCAGAGCAACCCTCCAGCAAAGCACACAAAGTGACCTGATACTGGTTCTCGTAAAGCCACTTACACCTCTGTTTTCTTCTCTCCGGGCAAAGAGATGCATTTGCAACACAGTGCCTTACGCTGGTTGAGAGCTTAACGCTCGTGGTTTTCTTAAGACTTAAAAAATGCTGCTGAATACACTTATAACCAACATAAATAGTGTTTGGAAAACAAAAATCCCCCTTTTCCCTCTCCTCTTGCTACGGAATGGGAAATTCCTCCCAAAACTCCCTTTACTGCTGCTGTCCTTGAAAAGCAGGAAGACTTATTTTCAGCACGTAGGTATCAGCTATAGCAAGGGGAAAAAAAAGTAATTCCCTCCAAAGGAATTCAGCTAAATCCACTCTGTGCTCCAGGAAATACCTGAAGGAAATGATCACACACACTACATTCCCAGACTTTGCTGTAATAAACCTCAGCATCACAACTGCACACCTTTAAGCATCAGCGAGATCCCTTCTGTGTTTGCCTTTCCAAAAGACAGCACTGCCCGTCCTTCTCTGTTTTCACTGCCTGTCCCTCTGGGGTGGGAAAACACAACTTGTAAGCCTAAGTATTTGCTGGGAATATAAAGCAATGAATAAATGTACCAGGAGCTCAGGAGAAAGAGAGATGATAGAGGCAGCTAAAATCCCTATTTTCCAGTGAATCTCTCCCCCCGTTAGCTTTGGTCACTGGTGTTCACATAAATATTAAGAGTTTTCATTTTCTTATTTTCCACTTGAGGGAACTACTTTTCCCCTTTCAAAACTACACCCAAATTTCCCAGCTGGAGCTCTAAAGCAAAAGCAAGAAGGTTCCCAGAAAGCAAATTGCTCTGGTTGGGGTTTTTATCTGGTTTTTTTTTTTTTTTTTTGTTTGCTTGTTTGTTTGTTTCTTTGTTTTAACCCTAAAAAATACAGGCACACAAGGTTTCATGCCTGAGAAATCATGTTTTTTGCCATTGCTCTCACTTTATATGAGACAAAAGATGATATGATGCACCTAGATGGCACCTCTCGCAATTTTAGAAGTCCAACGGCAAGAGGTCTTGAGCTCTTTGTCTCTTCATCAAAAATTGGAAGATTTTGCTGTTTTCCATTAAGTCCCCCAGGCACAGTCGTCCCCGGGTCACGCCATACAACCGTCACGTTGATTCATCTTGCCATGGGATGTTCACTCTCACTTTTTGCAGCACGCAGTGCTAATTCAGGCTAATGCCGTTAGAGACAAAAGGTGAGTCCTAAGACCTTTCTGCAGCCACACTTTGACAGGCCAACACTATGGAGGAGAAGGAACCTGGGGAAGATCAGAGCGAGAAACAGTAAATATGAAGGAACAAAACTTAAAGGACAGATGGGGTTATATTTCAAGGAGCTTTTTCTCAAAGTTGAGGTCTGAATTAAGCTCCCTGGAAAAGTAATTGAAGGCTGATGATGAGGAACACGTAGAAGCACGATGGACAAGTTCAGTGGGGATGGGCTGCAGGGCTGCTCCTGACCGTGAAGATGACTTAGCTTGAAGAACATCCCATCACCTATGGGCACATCCACATAATCAGGCCTCATTTCAGGTCTCGCTGAAGTCTAGAAGAATACGGGAAGGGGAAGAGCTTGGTTTTCCTGTCAACATCTGGTGTCCTTTTGGCAACTGCACGCAACACTCAGTACCTTGCCAGGATCCCGCAGGCTGTGTCGTGTTTTATGAACTACTCAGTCTTTAATTACCTTTAAAATGTGGAACGCCTCGATTCCACCACCATCAGATTTAGTGACTAATAAAATGAGCATATGTTTGTATGAATATTAAAACCAACAACTGCGACCCCTGCGTGGCTCCAGGGTAGTTTTGGGAGCCACCTAACCTCTTGGCAGGTCTGTGGCTCTCAAAGACCCCGGGGTAGAGTTGGAGATAAACCCACTGGCTGCTTCCATCAAAAAAACAAGCAGATTAGCTGTAAAAACCTGGTAGCGCTGCCAGGGACTAGTTCGTGTACTGATCTTGTTCAGAGAGATGTGGTGGGCTCCCCAGGCCGAGGGGCACCTTGTTGTTCCACTCTACAGCTGGGATAAAGGCCAAAGGATGCCCAGAGAAAGTCCAGGGGAATAAACAGGGAAACAAAACAAAACAAAGCAAAACAAAAAGTGGGAACTGAGTTTTAGAAGTGCTGAATTCTTTAATTATAAAGAGAAACCAAGGAAAAGCCAACTGATGTAATGTTTGTGGGAAACGCTTGTTGAGCAATCTGAGAAAGTCACTATTCACACCTGAATAGAGAGATACAAGTGGACAAAGAGTTTCTCGACATGGAAGCAACTGAGTGTTCAATAAATTGAGATTCAAAGAAGGAAAATCGACAGTTGCTACAAACTGGTAGGAAGCTCAGGACACACATGTCATCCGCATTTAATAAATAAATAAATAAAAACTCAAACCCAAAAAACACCCCAACAATAAATGCATTTCCATCCCTGGAGACCAGCTCTTAGCTGCCTTAGCTCTTGTCTAAGGCACGAGTAAAGCGGCAGACGGTCAGTCATGCCCTCCCTGAAACACTTCTGGAGAAACAGAAGGTGCACGAAGTCCTCACTACTGTAAATTCAGCTCGGACATTAAAAAGCCATTAGAAATGGATAATGAAATTAAGAAGGGGAAAGCTAATAGGAACTACCGCACAGAGGGAGCCCGGCTGGTGCTCAGCAATGCGGCCAGCTGAGCACCGACAAAGAACAAATTGAGTGTTAGGAGGAGGGAAATAAAGCAAGCGCCACAGCTCTGCTTGGCAGGACAAGTGTAATAGATTCTGTCTCGGAGATGTATCAGCATCTGTGGCTTTTAAATCACGGAGGAAAGCAGAGGGGAGCAAAGCTTTTAGCACTCAAAGCAAAATCCACAACGAGACCTTTATGATGATGAACTGCACTTGGGAGCGAGGGAATTAACAAGAGGCAAAATGCCCGGCAGGAGACTGGACATCCCAGTTCTTCCCCCGTCCTCTACCAGCCTTGAGATCCCAATGAAGAAGGTCGTAGGTTTTTTCCCCCTCCCTTGTTGCCCAGTCTGACACCTTGGAAACACGCAAATATTCCTTTGAGATTTTCATAATCACAGCAAGGTCCTCAACGTGCTTTGAAATTACAAATGAAAAAGCAACGTGTAACGGGAGTTATCCACACCGTTAGGGAAAGAAGTGCTGCTTCAGGTTTTGCCCAGTTTTGGCGAGAGAGGTAGTGTCAGGGGTGAGGCAAGACCTTGGGAGATCCAGCTCTTCAGTCTTGTCCTGAACCAGGACAAATCAAGTTTCTACATTTTCCACCCCCTCCTCTCCTTGTGAAGGAAAAAACCTTCTTATTGAAAAAAGGGGAGACTTCTTCCAGGTCCTAAATATTTTCAGACAAGCTGCAGACATAAACTGAACACTTCAGAGATACCTAAAAGCATCTGATTAGGGAATCACCTATTCAAAATAGTTTATCTTCAGTGACACTTCACTGAGCTGCTTAAACTGAATTTAATGTCCACATCAGATGGCAGCTTAACCATCTCACCCTCCCCTTTATCCACACAAACAGCAAATCAATCAGGGCCATTTTGCATCTTTTTTCTGCGCCAGCATTTCCCTAGGAAAATCAACGCTTGCACAGAACTAGGCTGGTTACGCCTGTCATGATTTCGGCCAAATTTACCAAAACCAGACTGACAGATGGCCCTTCCTCCCTTCCCCCCCAAGAAGAGAGGAGAGGAAGAGATAAAAAGATGTAGAAGTTTAGAATGAACTAAACTACTTTAATGAAGAATTAATATTAAAATCAAAAAGAAGAAAATAATGAAATAGATACAATATATACAAAACCAGCATCAAGCTCCCAGGATGACAGTCACATCACCGGCAGGCACTGGGGAAGTCCCAGACCGGACTCGGCGATGGATGGGAACTGGGTTCCAGCTCTGGAGTCAGGAACACATGGATCGGGATCAAAGGCAGATGAACAGACAGAGTCCTCTTTGGATGTTGGCCATCAAAGAAAGAGAGTTGACCCTTTGATCCCTTTTTACACTGAGCACGGGGCAGATGGGATGGAATACCCCAGTTGGTCAGGTTTGGGTCACCTCTCCTGTCCACTCCTCCCCACAGGTGGCTCCCCTCTACACTTTTTCCATTTCCGACTCTCTAAGGGGGCAAATAACGAAATTGGCTGCCCTTGGTTGTTACAGCAATAAGTATAAGCAAGGGCCTCTCTGCACACCATTCCTTGGCATGGAGCACAAACATTGGTCTTATCACCCTGAGAACGAGCAGTTTTCTCCACAATATGCCGTTCATTTCAGAGAGTTAGAAGAGGCCTGGCTAAGATGTAAAATTACAGAACAGAAAGTTGGTTTTGTTTTACCTCAAACTGGGACAACGCCAGAGGACAGCAATAGTCTGGCTAAAAAAAAAAAAAAATAAATGCAGAGTTCACAGAATCTTCATGGTTGGAAGGGACCTTTAAGATCATCGAGTCCAACCATCGAGTTATATTATCCACCTTTACAGTGGGGGAAAATAAATCATTTACCCTTTAAAATACCCTTGCAACAGTTAGAAACTGGGGCTTGGTCTCGTGTATCTACGCTATAGACGCTGGCAAAGTGCAGCCGCCCCTGGCATAAAGCGCGGGAGCTTCTTAAGCACAGAGCTAAAAGACCACGTGGAGCTCTCTGTCAAAGGCTGATCAGGACCTTGAGAGCGAAATAATTAATACAGACCGAACAGCACACATTTCTGCCTCTGCAAGGCCAGGAAAGGTGAAGCAGCATCATTTTCCAGTCTCACGCAAGGTAGCTCGCGAGTAGGGAAAGGTGTTAAGAGCCTACGATATTAATTAAGTTAATAGTTTGGGATTTAAGACAGGACATCAAACATGCCCGGCTATATTACAGTCTACTTGTGTGTGCCTGCTCCAAAGTCCCAGAGCAAAATTATGTCACTGCAGATGCAAGGACACGGGTTACGCTTTGCAGATTTCAATCAAGCAAAATTTACCGTTCGGCTGGGTCCTTTCCGGACACGAGAAGTTGACCTTGAAGGCTTACTATGAAAGCTTCAGAAGATGGTCAGTATTTGATTCTGCATAAAATGGAATCATAAAATGGTTTAGGTTGGAAGGGACCTTAAAGATGATCTGGTTCCAACCCCCCTGCCATGGGCAGGGACACCTCTCACTAGACCAGGTTGCTCAAAGCCTCATCCAGCCCCATCCAATCTGGTCTTGAACACCTCCAGGGATGGGACATCCACAGCATCCCTGGGCAGGATCACCAGGAATATGACGAGATCATGTCTAAATGAGCACTCTGCTCTGTCCCACAATGCTCTTGTTTTCCTGATAGCAAAATAAGTGATTTATCCTTGCTCCAGCCTCAGGGGTGGGAAGCTCACAGTGCACAAAGTCTTCCTCCTCCGTTCTTCCAAGTAGTTGCACTAACACTGGGCAACAGTTGCCCAGTTTGTCCAGGAAAGTTACTTTTACCCAAGTGGGGCTGCAAATTTACCGCAGCCTGTCCCTAGTTACTGCACAGAAATTAAAATACACAGACAAGCCAACCTGTTCTCCACCACTTCTGCCTTGAGGATGACAGCCCCATTTCCCGACAGTTTTCTGGCTGCTGTTACGGGGTTGCCATAACCATTCCCTCCATCTTTCTTCCTCTATCCCCATTTCTTTCCTTTCATGCACACACCACCGACGTGAAATCCTTTAGAAACCTCCTCATGAGTGCACCAGCGAGTCTCATAAACTACCACAAGATAAATCTCTGGTGAAGGAGCAGAGGAGGTCCTCTGGAGCCTGCTTCATTATTCATTGATAAGCTCCCAACCAGACACTGTAACCATTGCTGTAAATGATTTTTTTTTTTTTTTTTGCCTTGTCCCCAACATCCCTAAATTTATACAGTGCTGTTCTGCAGACATCCACTGATTCTTTATCCCCTTTATCCTCCTTGCCCTTCCCAAAGCACCTTCCAGCAGAGAATTCAAAAAATTTTTACTCAAACAAAAATTTTCCCAAGGTGAGCACAGGTATTATAAAAGATCTGAGCCCACGGACCAGATCAGAAATTCATGTGTTTCAACACCTGCCTCCAGGACCTACGGAGAAGCTACAGAAGCGGAGAGATAACCTACATGGGAATGGTCCTTCAGAGCCTTCAGGTTTTAGGAGGTTGGGTTTTTTACGTATCTTGAAGCAGAAGCGTCTAATCTCTTTATCCTTCAATATTTACCATTACAGTTGTAAATATTCTTTGGGGCCCCAGAAATAGTTCATGTCTCTTTGTGCTCAGATGAACCTCTGGCCACGGTGATGTCTCCCCATAGACAGTTTCACACTAAACAGGTAGCTTGATTCTTCCATGAGCAACTCTGGACCAACCAACCAAACCATGTCCCTAACAGTTATATCCCAAAACATAAAATGTAAACAATCTACATGGTTTTATATTTGACTATGTGAATATAGAGCCTTGTGTTTTAAGGAGCCTCATATGTGCAAGTCAGAGGGGAAAAACGAGGTGTCTACAAACATAGTCAAGCCCTTCCATCTATTTCTCCAGTCTCCTCGCTCCAGCTCAGACGTCTGTCTTTCTCGATGCCTGAAGCAGCAAGTTTTACGAGTTATCTGTGAGCAGAGCAATCACAAGTTTGATATCTATTTTAGCAGGGAACAGCAGCCACGGAGGAAAAAGAGGCACAACCAACTAGTGAATAAACCCTGTCTTCTCCTGCTGGGCACAGCAAAAGGTGAAACAGTGCAAGAAGCTCTTCCCCTATAGCAGGTAAGCACCATCTCCCATCGTGGGACTGTGGAATAAATGGAAAAGATCACAGAATCGCAGAATGGTGGGAGTTGGAAGGGACTTCTGGAGATCATCTAGTCCAACCCCCTGCCAGAGCAGGGTCACCCAGAGCAGCTTGGACAGGAACACAGCCAGGTGGGTTTTGAATGTCTCCAGAGAAGGAGACTCCACCACCTCTCTGGGCAGCCTGTTTCAGTGCTCTTGCACCCTCAAATAAAGAAGTAAAAGGAAGTAAGAAAAAATGGTAAACTGATATGTTTGCTTCCAGACCCACCTCCAGAAGGAGCTTCGGGGCAAGGCAGAAAGCAGAGTGTCCCAGGATAGCTTCCTTGTGGTCCCCATCCCCGTATCACCACCTTCCCCATCACAGCCACCCTCTAGACACCCAAGGCAGTTCATTGGCCATGCACAGGGTGGTATCACAATGAAAAGTCACCAAAACCTCCACTACTGTCCTTCTGCCACCAGCTGTCCTGACCCTCCGCTTGAGCTGATGAAAACTGCAGTTTCACAGAAAATGAGCTAAAAAATGCAAATTCGTGGTGGCTGCAGATATCAATAGACATTTTACCTTTTCTAACTTTTGACCTGGGACTGGAAATATCCTCTTTTAAGAAAAAAAAAAAAAAAACAAATATAAAAAAAAGCAAAGCATTTGAGCTGCCAGAACATCCAAATGCAGAATTGCAGAATTAGTTTCAGGCTTCCTCTGAAGCGCTGAAGTTTGAAGACTAGTTATCACGTATATTAAAAAAGGAAAAGAAAAAGTAAAAAAAAAAAAAAAAAAGAAAAAGAAAAAAAAAGCTGCAGAACAGTGCCCGCATTAGAACACACCAACCTTCATTTCTTTATTTTTAAACGATCGCATCCCCAAACCCGGCGACGCTCCTCCCAGAAGACACAGCCAATATCCTGATCTATTTTTTGATCTTCTAAATCCAGGCAGAGGAAACCGAGCTCGAGCCGACGGGGGAGCGTTCGGATGCCGCAGCCCAGTATCCAGCACTGGAACAAGGGAACTCTGGTTGGGATTCAAGCTTGTGCTAATGGCCACGTTATTTCTTGGCGTTTGGCTCCTAAATAGCCAAGTTCCGTATGTGGCTTTTGCTGCAAAGCCTTTCAGCCCTGGCTACATGTTTCTGCAAAGCTGCGGATGAGATAAGACTGATCTTGGCCACTGGGGGTCATTAAAAGGCCTGGTAGAGCCTCCTCCCGGGGACTGAGATATTTCTCACGCTGGAATCTGACATCGTTGCTCCTTTAAGTATTTGTCAGGACCCCTGTGTTATAACCCGTTAGGACCAGTCGCCGCTGAGTCACCTTCTCTAGAGGTTTCCCCTCTTTTCCTGCTTAACTTAGAAGATCTGACTCAGTCACTGCTTAAAGGCAGATCAGCACCCAAACCCCATCCCAGGCAAATGAATATGCCTTTAAAAAGAGCAGCAGAAAGAAATATAACAGCGTACCCAGCCTCCTAACCTTCCAGCTGGTCTCCTGGCCACTCTCCTGTCCACAGGCTGGGCAGGGAGGGAGACCTCCCTGGGAACTGGTGATAACATTCTCCTCCCTCCCCTCTTCCATGTCGAGGGAGCGAGATGCTCATGAAGATGCTTGAATTACTGGAGCTAATCCAGTGAACCACAGTCATAGACTTGAGAACACAAGTCAATGAACTAGCCCATAAACATGTTCAGGGTTTCTACTGTTTCATGAGAAATACTCATGACAGCCTTGGCCAAGAGGACTCTCTCTGGCGGACAGCAATACCCATACCCTTGAGGAGGCAGATAAAGGAGAAAATCTATTTACTGTGCTAAAAAGGCAGCTCATGCACAAAAATATCAGCAGTACACATCTCCTTTTGGCAAGGGCTTCGAGAGATGGCAACAACATATCACCATATAGAGCATAACGTGGGACAATCCATCTAAGCCTACAAGTAATGGTCTCCATCCTTGATGAGAAGATCTAGGACATCCTAAAACTGACCAACGCAAGTGCCAGCTTCAGCGCAGGGAAGGGTTTGTGTTGGTGGTTGAGGACCGCACCACCCACCCTTCCTGTGGAGATGCGGCTCAGGGCTGGAGCCTGCTCCAGGCAATCTCAGATTAACGGTTGGGTTTGAGCACAGAGCCGTTCTGCAGCCTGCACCGACGGGGATGCGGACATAAATATGCTGGTGTCAAACAAGGAAAAGTATTTATACGGTGCTGTAAAACAATGTCATCGCCGTTGCTTTGGGAAACCTGGCCAAGAAAAGCAGCACGGGCAAGTGAGGAGAAAGGGATGGAGAAAAGGGGAAGAAGAGAAGGCTTCGAGAAGACCTTAGAGCCCCTTCCAGTACCTAAAGGAGCCTACAGGGGAGATGGGGAGGGACTCTTCATCAGGGAGTGGAGCGATAGGACGAGGGGTAATGGTTTTAAACTGAAAGAGAGGAGATTTAGATTAGATATTAGGAAGAAATTCTTTCCTGTGAGGGTGGTGAGACACCTGCCGAGGTTGCCCAGAGAAGCTGTGGATGCCCCATCCCTGGAGGTGTTCAAGGCCAGGTTGGATGGGGCTTTGAGCAACCTGGTCTAGTGGGAGGTGTCCCTACCCATGGCAGGGGGTTGGAACTGGATGGTCTTTAAGGTCCCTTCCAACCTAAACCATTCTATGATTCTATGAAAACAAACAACTGAGAGAAAAAAAATTAAGAAAAAAATAGTTTTTTTTTTTTTTTTTTTACGGGAAAAAAAAAAAAAAGCTGAGTCCCTGCTGTGCCTGAACCAATGGATACGGAGAGGGTGGGATTTTTAGAAATAGTTAGGAAAGAGAGAGACAGCAAAGCAAACAGAATACCCAGCATTTCTTCCCTAAAGCAGGCTGGCTTTTGTTTTTAGCCAAGAAGAGGAATTCACAGCATGCTACGGCAGCGAAAGCCCCCCCGGCGCCGGCAGGGAATCCCTTCTGCCTGACTCACAGCCACCCCGATGCAAATGCCAAGGAGGAGAGTTGCTACAAGGAGCACTTGTAAGGCTTTCTATTGCAGAGAGGCACTGCCACCGTCTAGCGGGATGCTGAAATGCTGGCCCATTCCTTGTCCCCTCTCAGCTCAGCTTTAAAGAGGTCTTAGGCAGGCCTGGAAGAATTAAAACACAGCAATAAAAAAAGAGTCTGACCAAAGAGCATAGGTTCATCAACCAGAAACAAAAGGGCTGGAGAGCAGTATGAAGAGAGGCAGCCCTCCTCCCACCAACTAGACATCATCAAAATAAAAATAAAAATAAAAATAAAAATAAAAATAGCTGGATTCTTACCACTTCGAAACGGGTAGTATGGAAGGAAAATGAAGTATTGACATAAGACACATTAATAACTCAATTAACATCCCTCATCTCGTTGTGGGGGAGATACCAGGCATCCCCCGAATCCAAAGCCATCCAACTTTCCGGTCTCCAGGAAGTTCAGTCTCCCAAAAGGAAACTCTTGGTTGCAAAAGGGGCTCTTTTCTTATTAACCTTGCACATCAGCAGGCCTTTTTTTTCTCCCTGTCAGGATGGAAAGAAGACCTGGTTGCTTCTTCTCCAACACTGATGAGCAATAAGTGTGAAAACCCCATGGAGAAGATAAAAAAAAAATCCAACAACAAACCTCTGTGAAAATATTGAAATTCTGTTAACGAAACCAAAATTTAAAAATATGAATAGACAACACTAAAAAGAGGTATTAAATGATGATACAAGTCAGTACTCCAAATTAAATTTTAAAAACATACTTACACACGCAAATATACTACACGGCCATACCCCCTAGGTAAGTAAACACATTCTATATCGTTTTAGCTATTTTATTGTTATTAGATCCTGGCTTGGTATTATCTATGTATTGTTCAAAAGCAGAGCCATCTGGCTACTGTCTGGCTGGTGAAGCACTTCAGGAAAAGCAGCCGACAACTCCTCTTTCCCAACCTGCTTAACTCTTGCAGTACCTGGAATAAATCTGAAATACTGACTACTACATGACTGCAATAAAGGGTTTTTTGCTGCATTTTGTCATAAACCCAAGTTCTTCACCAACTGGACTTTACAGCAAACCCTCTTTGTAAATCTGGGCTTTATATTATCTTACAGATGTGAAAATAACCTTGCTCAGCGCATCACTTCAGTTGCTTCCTACATGTGGACAAGTATGGAAGGTCTGAAATTTTCAGGCACCTGGGACTGACTTTCCCCCTTCAACACCTCTTTTTTGGGGGCAACAGGATTCCTAGAGATCTGAAAAAGGGGAAATTTAAATTAGATATTAGGAAAAAATTCTTTATTATAAGGGGGGTGAAACACTGGCCCAGGTTGCCCAGAGAAGCTGTGGATGCCCCATCCCTGGAGGTGTTCAAGGCCAGGCTGGACGGGGCTCTGAGCAACCTGGTCTAGTGGGAGGTGTCCCTGCTCATGGCAGGGGGTTGGAACTAGATCATCTTTAAGGTCCCTTCCAAGCTAAACTATTTTATGATTCTATGAGAGACACTATTTCAAGAGAGCCTTAAAAACCTTCCAGAGCAGAAAGGGGCCTTTGACTATCCACTCCCCCGTCCCTACCTGCATCATCAAGTACCTGGAGACCTGTGAGACCTGACCTTAAGAGCACTTCTGAAAATGGGATATAGGCTGTAAAAAAAAGCCCACTGGGAATATTTTAACCCTTGTACTGTATCTCCCAAGAATTATCAGCTGCCTACCACCTCAGTGTGCTGCAGGCTTAATTCCCATTAAATATACTGGTTTTAACAGGAATTAAAGAAAATTTAACGTTGTTACGATGTACCTATATAGGAAAAAAAAAGTATCATCATCCCACTGTGGTCCTCAGCAGCCACAGAAAGGTAAGAAACACAGACATCCCATTAACATGTTTCTACTTAGTTCATCTACAGATGTTGCACGAAACCAGCCCGGGGTCTGGATAAAAGGACATCCCAAAGCCAACCTCCTGCTCACCCAGCGCTTGTCAATAACGGGGACCTTCTCAGCAAGTCCCACCTGCTTATAAAGCATTTATAGTGGGCGTTATTTACGTGACATTCAACCAAGCTACTTCTGGATTAAAGCCAGCACGTTGGTTTGGCCAGTCCCTAGGTGTGTTTTAAGTTCAAAGCGGATGGTGACTGTCACCTGGGAATGTGTGCTACCAAGCAGAGGAGATGTGACACAGTTGTGCTGGCCACTGCCCTGCCGGCCATCTGGCGAGATGGCATCATGCCCAGCTGCTAGACATGTGGGTCTTTGCCAGGAACAAAAAGATCAAATTTTTTTCAGATAGACTAAGCCCAATTAAAACTAAAAATAGCACATTAACCCAAGGAAGCTGCTCTGCGATTTGGAAGAACTGGGGACATTCCCCACTGTCACCAGACAGGAGCCATTCTGTCCATCCCCCGTGACTCTGTGGACTGGGACATGGATGACAATGGCAAATAGTATTGAAACAACAGGAAATTTCAGTCTCTGATGCTGACCGTCTCTAAAAAAAATTAGTTATTTGGGCAAAAAGGCATGGAAACCAGAGAACGAAATGCACGTACTGCTTGGGTTGTCACAACTAAAGGTTGTAAAAGACGAGCCCTGTTCTTCATAGCTTGAAGAGTCATTAACAGTGTGATCTGTGGTTCTTCAAGAGTGTCTTCAAGCTTTCAGGAGTGGTTTCTCCAGCCCTGACATCCATCTATGCAGAAGCAGCACCTCAAAGGGCAAAACCTGCTCTACTTCACTCTCCAGCTGCTTCATTTCCATCTCAGCCAAGGGAAGAAGTTGCAGGTGAGTCAAAGGGTCCATGATGACAACTTGTACCAAACTCCCACAGTTACAGGACAGAAGAAATAACGCTCTCTTCAAGTGCTTCTCCAGACTAAGAAACCACCCAGGGAGAAGAGAGAGGAACATCCTCAGCATCGAAAGGCTGAGGGGACTTGGGTCTTTTCAGTCTGGAGAAGAGAAGACTGAGGAGGGATCTGATCAACATCTATAAATACTTAAAGGGTTGGTGTCAAGAGGATGGGGCCAGTCTTTTTTCAGTGGTGACAGGACAAGAGGTAGCAAGCTCTTGAACATAGGAAGTTCCATCTAAACATGGAGGAGGAAATTCTTTCCTTTGAGGGTGCCAGAGCACTGGAACTGGCTGCCCAGAGAGGTGGTGGAGTCTTCATCTCTGGAGACATTCAAAACCTGCCTGGGCACCATCCTGTACAACCTGCTCTGGGTGGACCTGCTTTGGCAGGGGGGTTGGACTAGATGATCTCCAGAGGTCGCTTCCAACCCCATATCATTCTGTGATTCTGTGATCTATAGAAGATAGCTGCTAACCAGTTCTGCTAAAAGAAGAGGAAGAAAATCTCCATCTACGTAACTGTCCAGTGGCAAGTTTTGATTTTTTCAAGAGCTCCCTTTTAAAATTTAAAAGCAAGTTTACACCTTGTTGGGTTTCCACTGTGCAGATGTTCAATAATCCCAGTAGCAAAAGCTCACACGTGGTTCTGCTGAAGGATGAGCCCAGGACAGAAACAGCTCAGCTCAAAGGACAACCTGCGCCAGAGGAGAGCAAGCCCCATGAATTGCAAGCCAAGAAAAAGCAGTGGCTAAAGCAGTCCCTGTTTTAAGGGAATAACCAAGATTTAACAGCAAGGGACTCTGGTTAAGGAAAACCCCACAGCTCAGGAATGGGGAGGAGAAAGCCTTTTCCATGGAAATCATGCCAGCTTCAAAATTTAGGATGTAATTCCCAAGGGAAACGCCTTTCCCACCACCGTGCCGTGGTTCAGCAGCACAAGGGGTGAGCAGGAGGAGAGCTGTCAAGTGCAACCAACTTTGTGCCATTTTCCTGCCTAAACTCATCGTATTTGGTCCTTGATGTACAAATCTGCAGGGCTTTGATTTATTCCTCTGCCTTCACCCTGTCTTTTCCAGCTTGGGATCAGGAAATAATGGGAAATTGGTTTTAGAAAGACCTAAACAATCACTTGCACATCTCAAAACCTACGTAAGATGCTTCTTCCACCCCACTACAACCATGAGGACTGTCATTACCTTCATCAACAGCCACTAAAGCTGCTCATGCCTCCCAACCGTTAATACCCAAGCCTAACAGAGAAATTCAGGGAAGATCTGCAGCATGTACGTCCTAAAATCCAATTTAAAATCCCCTCCTTGCTCCTAAATGCTTCCCACCCGTGGTAATTCATCCTAATCCCCAATCTACCTGCTTACATCTGTCGAGCCCTTCCTGACTGCTGATCTTTAATCCCTGCCCACTTCTACCTGCCAGTGTCTGTCTCCGAGCAAACGTCAACCTGGAAGAAGAGCGAGTTAGCGATGATATTTCTGGACTGACAGCGGGGAGAAAAGCTTTATTCCTGTTTTTTTTTCACTGAAATAAAATTCCATGTGTGTCCATACATATTTGGGTCAGCTGTTTACCCCTCCATAATGTACAGAAATGAGGTTTTATATGTTCTGCAAATAAATACATCCTTACAGTTAGGCTGCAGAACAGAAACCCACAACTACAGCATTTCAGTATCTGTAGAAATCTCCAATCCCATTTTGCTGGCAGAAGCAAATATTATAAAACTCCACTTGCATCTTCAAAGAGAAAAAGAAGAAAGCAACACATACACAAAGGATGCTAAATTCTGTTTTCCTAATTGATTAAGGAAGACATATTCCACATCCTTTAGAACTGCATTAATTAGATAATTTCCTTTCGGGTTTTCTGTTCAAGATTGGGACCACTGGCATGATTTTTACATGTTTACAGTAAAATGGCTCTGAATGATCAAGACTAACAAATAAAATTGGTAGAGAAAAAAGAGTTTATCTTTACCCAAGAGGTTTTGGGTTTGGGTTCTTTTTTTAAATGCTATGAAGTTGTCAGCTCACCCTCACATATTTCATTAAAACATTTCTTTATTCCAATGGTGTGCTCTGGTTTTGCTAGTTATATAAATAAATGCATAACCACCTAACTTCCCCGAAATACTGAGATTATAGTGAAACATTTCTTATAATGTGAAAATTGCCAGAAGGGATAGGGCAGAGGTTTTCAAAACAAACAGTTTCAAAGTTAATTCGTGTATGAAAGTTAATTCTCCTGGCAATTCCATTTGCTATAAAACATGTTGTTCATTATTCTTTAATATGTTTTCTTATGTTTAGGTTTATTAATTCATTAAATCACTGCTAAGATCTCTAAGAACTAGATGTAAAACAGAGAATATCCACTAAATTTAGTGAAACTGGACCAAGAAAATAAATTTATAATGTTTGGAAGTCTTGCACAATAGCTAAGAAACAATGTGAAAGAATTCCTCTGTACATGCCACAAAAAGCCTGCCGAGGTTGTCTAGTGGGAGAGATCATCTTATTACGATTTTCTTATAATTTCTGCATCTAGGCTTTGACCAGAACTTTATTTCGGGCCAATTGATAAGTTATTTAATACAATACCCAAGTTCTCTACTTCTGTGTCGCCATAAATCCAAGAAAATATGACGGCACCCAAGACTTAGAAGTGAAAGTCAGTCATTAACATTCTCAGAAACTTTTAACACAATGTTTGATGAGTCTTTTTTTTTTTTCTTTAATGCCATATAAAACTGAGTCAAGACCACTTTCTTTTTACAGTAATATTTGTGAACTGATCTACGCATGACAGATAAAAGATGCTACAGAACGTCGCACTATGAGTCCTTCCTTCCATTCTACACTTGATGGGACTCCATCCCAAACACACGCTTTGGTTATATTACGGAATGTGACCGAGACACAGTCCAATCCTTTCAGTTTTAAACACTTTATCTTTTAAAAACAAACAAACGCAAGCCCCTGATACTGGATAGTAGCTTTGAATCTCCCTAAAAGATTCAAAAATTTAGTTCTTGCTGGTTTTCACTGCTTTTAACTCTTTCTAAGGACACTTAACTGCACGGTTGGGTCCCTCCTTGCTCCAGTGATGAACAGTTGCCATAACCAGACCTAGACCATCTTCCAGACCCTTTGGACAACGCTGAAATGACCAAGGGTTTCAATGCGCCTTTAACAAAGCATTGCAAGTATTGGAAGTCATTTAAGAAGATAATACAAAACCAAAGCAGTATGCAGGTCCCAATATAGCAAAAGGATTAACCACATGCTTAATGTTAATTAACCTCAGGAGGACTCCTTGTGTACTTAAGAGTTTGTTATGTGCTTCAGCACTTTGCAGTATCAAGATGCAAAGCTGGAAGTGGATTCCTTCCCACGGTTTGCCATCAGACCCGGAGATGCAATGAGACCACGTGGTGGTCAGGCCACGGCACTGGTCCATACACGAGGTTTTGAGTGAGTTTTGTCTACAGAACATCTACTCCAGCTTTAGCCACTAGACCTGGGTCTCCAGCAATGTTCCTGCCATCCTCATCCCACCGAAGGTGTCATGACCAGCATGACCATCTCCCTCCCATGCAGCAAATGAGCTCTGCGACTTTGCCAACCTAAAGGCAACATGAGCCCCGTGATGCATTTTTTTGAGGACAATTAACTTTCCAAAACTTCTAGGAAAAGAGCAAAATGGGATTGGAGAGGACAGAAGGATGGTTCAACTGCTAAGACAGGACAAAGACAGCATTGCCAGCACTTAGATGTGACTTTCCACCCAGGAGTTGGGTTTTCTCACCACAAAGGCAGGTAGATGGTAGAGAGGGGAGGGCAAAGAAAATTACAGACCTGATTCCTGGAAAAATGTTAGAACAAATCATTTAACAATTGCTAAGTATCAAAATGATAATTAGGTGACACATACCCAGCAAACACTGCCAAGAACAACCTGCACGGACCAATCTCATTTCGTTCGGTGACAGGATAACCAACCTGGCAGACCAGGAGAAAGACACACGTGCAATGTGTATGACTCTGGCCACACAATACCTTCATGAGCCACCAAAGGAAAAATGGTCTAGCCGAAGTCACAGTAAAATTAAGCACTGACCCAACGGTCCCTTGAGCGCACCCAGAAACGTTGCACCTGGAATATGAAATTACCCTCACCCCTTTCAAACCTGGCATTTAATGTCCAGGGCACAGTAAGGTTAATAAAAACAGCATTAAAAATTTCCTGGCTTGTGGCATTTTAATTCAAGCTATTTGAATTCCCTGACCTCTGTGCCTCCCTGTGTAAGGCAGGTTTTGTTCATTTTCCCCACGAAAAAATATGGGTTTGGGAAGACAGGTTGAATATGGTAGAGAGTGCAGGTTGCACACAGCAAAATCGTAAGAATTCAGGGTTTAATTCCTACTGCTGTACAGTGCTTCCTCTCTGTTTATTTTAGACGTGTCACGTTACTTTAAAAAAAAAGTATTTTGAAGTCATTTCAATCATTTTTAATTCCTCAGGTTAAAAAATAAAAACAAAAATAAAAAAAACAACCACAACCACCCTCTACTACCTACTTTTCAACTTCTCCCTGTAACACCAACGCACAGCTGAAGCCCAGAGAAGCACCTACAAGGAAACAGGGGAAAACTTGGTTTTATATGGATTTTGGGGAGCAGAACAAGGATGCGAGATGCAGAAGCTGCTGGAGGAGGTCGTAACTCACAGGTGCAAAGCAGGGACATGGCTTACGCCTCCACTTGCTACTCCTCGCTGTTCTTCAGTGGCTGTGGGATGACACTGTCAACCCCCAAAACTGCTACACTCCAAGTAATCCCGGTGGTCTTCCTTGTGACACACCTTAGGGTGTCACACACCCTGGTTAAGGATAAAGAACATTTGAGTGTTGCTAAGTGTGACTTCTAATCCCTCCCAACAATTTCCGATAGAAAAAAAAAGTAATAAAAAAGTAGACTTTTTTTTTTTTTCAAGAAATCCTGGATATCCACCAACACCATCAAAAGCAGAGTTTGAACCAGAGATGTCTGGAACCCAGGAGTCCCAAGCAAACCAAATGCCCCAAAGAACTACCTCTGGGATTCCTCCCAAAAGTGCTGCAAACAGAGCCTGTGGGTCTCTCTAATTAGGCTGGTTGGTGAGGGTAACTACCACAGGGAGCTACGCAGGTTCAGATACAGCATCTCTGATCGAGACACACAGAAAGAAGAAAAGTTTCCAAAAAGTTGCCCTTGGCCAACACAAAGCCAAGTTGCCCTTGGCCAACAAAACCAGGTTCCTTCCCTTGAAGTCTTTTCCATAGCATCTAAGCCAAGGAACCAACTCATTATTTAGCAAGTCCGCAACCAATTTTGGCTTGCTGGAAAAATCAACCCTAAGGTCCTTGGAGATGTGTCCATCACAATGCCACCTGAGATGAGGTGTGCATGCATGGAGGGGAAGCCAGCACTCAACTCCAATGAGCACTCAACTCCAAGATGTAGGTCAAGAAGTTAACAGTCTCTGGCCGGGCAGCTGACAGACTGTGGCTGTCTCAAGAAAGCTGATATTTCTCCATCAGCTGCTTTTTGCAACCCACGGAGGGTGGCTTTAGCATCACATCAGTAACCGCCAAATGATGGGCAAGCCAGGCACAACGAGGCATCTCTTCAAATATTTAGAGACTGCAAGTGTCTTGAATTATTCTGTGTATTTGCATTAAAAATAGCGGTCCTTTCATACAGCACAATAAGTATTCATGTTTTTTTTTAACCTAAACTACAATCCACTGAGTTTCATCATTTGTCCAGCCCACATTTCAATCCTCTTTTCTTATGGTTCTTTCATTGTGCCCAAGTATCTCATTCTTCCTTGCTTTTATGCCTTTAATTTTGCCTCGTAGAATAGCCGAAAAATCACTATTTACAACTGAACAGACAACTCGCACTTACTTCAATACCTTCTCCCTGTTCAAAGGAAAAAAATACCCAACATAATTACATTCAAACTCGTAAGAAAACAGAAAAGCAAGAGCAACCTCGATGCTTCTTTTATATTTCCATCCAGGGGGAACAGCTATTTGCAAAACAATGAAGTATTTTCCGAACGTTTGCAACCTTCAAAACTTGAAAACTCGAGTCAGGCTGCCTTAATGAACATCTCTGCCGAAAACAGAGGCAGTTGAAGAGATGTTCTTCCCCATGCAAAGGGATAATGCAGCCCTTTGCCATGTTGCAGGATCCCCCAAGACTTCTGCAGAGGTATGAACCCCCAGTTGTGTCTCCACCGTAGCCACTGCAGCCTCACCCTGCGGTGCCAACCAGACCCAGGACCAAAATTAAATTTGAGAATATTAGAAATATTAAAATGTGAGAATAATCATGCACTCTGGTTCATGAAGGACAGGGAACTGCTGGAGAGGGTACAGCAAAGGACTACAAAGATGATTAGAGGACTAGAATATCTCTCTTGTGAGGAAAGGCTGAGGGACTTGGGTCTTTTGAGTCTGGAGGAGACTGAGGGGGGATCTGATCAACGCCTCTAAATACTTAAAGGGATGTCAGGACGATGGGGCCAGTCTTTTTTCAGTGGTGCCCAGTGACAGGACAAGAGGTAACGGGCATGAACTTGAACATAGGAAGTTCCATCTCAACATGAGGAAGAAATTCTTTACTTTGAGGCTGGCAGAGCCCTGGAACAGGTGGTGGAGTCTCTGTCTCTGGAGACATTCAAAACCCACCTGGATGTGTTTCTCTGCAACCTGCTCTGGATGACCCTGGTCTGGTAGGGGGGTTGGACTAGATGATCTCCAGAGGTCCCTTCCAACCCCATAACATTCTGTGATTCCGTGAATATGCTCCAGCTAATGAGGCTCACTAAAAGCCAGACTAGATTAACCCAGATCAGGACCTACAGCAACCGCCCATCTGGATCAGGATCTGGTGCATATCTGGGCAGCTGGAGATGTAGTCTTATCTGCTTATGCCCACCTGGGCTGGCCTCTTGAACAGCAGCTCAGCAGTGGGCAGGATGAGACCTACCTTCCATCTCCAGCATGAACCAGCCTTGTGTCAACAGGGACAACCGTTATGCTACCCACCGTTCTTCTGGCAAAGGATGCCTCCTACAACTTGCCTGTGTCAAGAAGGGGACACCATAAGGTCAACGCCTTCAACACACACAAGCAGGAGGTTATAATCATGAGCCACACTCCACGTTATGACAGACACATTATGAACATCCTTGTATGAAGCACAGCTGTGACTTGCACATTTGGGACCATTTCAGATACACAGGTTGACACCAGGATGGTTTTCTCTTTCTAAATTAGCATTTCTAGAGTCCTTTGGGGGAAGGGGGGGAAACAGGTAAGGAAAGCACATCTGGTCTTTGCTTACAAACATGCCACAAAAATAGAATCCACAGCCATTTGCAAGACACTGGTTATGATTTCAGCATTTCCTGAGCAAGTTTTTGACCCTGTTGCCACATCCAGGTCTAGAGAATATTCCAAATATCTTCTCCTAGTCACCCAAAATAGCTCCAAACTCCTCATCAGCACTGGTCTCCCACGTTGCAGCCTCAAGTCCTGAGCACAGTAACACGTGGTGCCTCATCACACAAATCGAATTCCACAAAAGTCAGTTTTTCACCTTTGAAAATCATCAGAAATGACCTCCGGAGAGAGTGTGATATTTATACACCAGCCACACTGAACATGAGCAAGTAAAACTTTGGTCCCCAGGGACTCAGGTAGAATAAATGACAGCAAGGGATCGATACTTTACCAAGAGGTTGATAGCCTTGTCTCGAAGGGCCTCCAAATGGATTCCTACTCCCAAAGCTACTACCGTCAATGGATCCATAAGACATTTTCTAGATAGCAATGGATGCAGGATTATACTTCAAACCTAAGGAAACAGAGAAAAAGATACAACACCGTTAAAAGTCAGTTAAACCCCAGTATTCTAAGAAAAAAAAAGGAAAAGAAAAATGCAAATTAAAAAAATATGGGACCATCTCCAAACTTTAGGATGCCCACCTCTGGAAAATAAAAGCACTAAAATCCAGGTCTCCTGGACTGCAGCTGATCTTGGGGGCAAACAAGTCATTTGTCCTCCCTGGGCCTTATTTTCTCCGGTGATAAAGGGCAACCATTTATCTGCTTCAGCCGCAGCAAGACTTTTAATTCCTCGCTGTTCACCAAGTGCTTTGAGATCCCGAGCTGGTAGGCAAAGACCAGGCACTCGATCAAAAAAAAAAAGGTAATGCTGTCTTCTGGAACATTACCACTACGCAGCTGGCTAGGAGTCTATCCATCACACTGCAGTCTTGATGAGCTCTCAAAAGAGACAGTTTACTGCTATATTATAAGCTCCTGGGCCTCTAGTATAAATATTGGAGCCAGAGTTATTTTTTCTTCCTGGTTTAAAAAAAAAAAAAAAAAGCTAAGGCCTAAGGTAGCACAAGCAGAAGGAAATCAATGCAGCACTGTCAGACAAATACTACTTCTTCCCCCTTCTCACCTCCTCTGTCCACAGGTGTATTCTCACAACAGGCCCCAGACACCCTCCAGCATGTCAGCAGGGTCCCAGGACCTTAATATTAAAAATAGTTCAACTCTAAGGCATAGAGATCATAGAATCATAGAATGGTTAGAGTTGGAAGGGACCTTAAAGATCATCCAGTTCCAGCCCTCCTACCATGGGCAGGGACACCTCCCATTAGACCAGGTGTCTCAAAGCCCAATCCAGCCTGGCCTTGAACACCTCCAGGGATGGGGCATCCACAGCTTCTCTGGGCAACCTGGGCCAGTGTCTCACCACCCTCACAAGAAAGAAATTCTTCCTAATATCTAATCTCAATCTCCCCTCTTTCAGTTTAAAACTGAAATGATGACAACAAAGGAAGAGAAGAGATAAAGGTGCTACATCAGTTGGGGCATGATATAGGAACAAACCCATCTGCTGCTTCCTTACACCAAGACTATGAAAAAATGCACCAAAAAGAGAAAATCAGGAGGCTGTGGGTAGAGATTTATTCCCTGAAAATGGCAGAAGTCAATGCTGCCTACTTTGTAGCCCTTCATCAAGTGGCAATGCTGCAGTATAGCAGCATGGGAGAGTCCATTGGAGAGGACATGCTGGTGTGAGGTGACTGGGAATACCACCGGCCCTTCACGCAGAGAGTTCCTCCATCTTATAAATGTCATTTGTTAACTGAAGAACAACCAGAAAAAATGGGCTGACAAACCACCCTCTCCAACGAGCACGTGCAATCCCTTCAGTGTGATGGCAGTATCACAGAATGGTTTGGGTTGGAAGGGACCTTTAAAGGCCATCTAGTCTAACATCCCTGCAATAAGCAGGGACGACTTCAACTAGATCAGGTTGCTCAGAGCCCCGTCCAACCTGACCTTGAATGTTTCCACCTCTCTGGGCAACATAGGCCAATATCCCACCACCATCAGCGTAAAAAACATCTTCCTTATAGCTAGTCTGAACCCTCCTTCTTTTAGTTTAAAACCATTATTCCTTGACCTATCACAACAGGCCTTGCTAAAAAGTTTGTCCCCATCTTTCACATAACCCCCCTTTAGATACTGAAAGGCCACAATAAGGTCTCTCCAGAGCCTCCTCTTCTCCAGGCTGAACAATCCCAAATCTCTCAGCCTGTCCTCACAGCAGACATGCTCCAGCACCTCTGATCATCTTTGTGGCCCCCTCTGGACCTGCCCTAACAGGTCCATGTCCTTCTTGTACTGAGAAAGATGTTGGGGTTTAAGGCTGGATGACATGAGATGCAATGCTCTGTCCTGGGCTTGGACACTCAATTTGCACGTGGCCTGGACCGGCCACTTTCCCTCCAAAGTGCAAAAAGCTGGAAATGGCCTCCAGTTCGTAAGAGGTTCTTGATTCATGGCCACATGCCACATGATGTCCTGATGTATGCATTGATAGATGCCTCAGCAGAGAGCTGAAGTCTCTTTTGGGGTGCACCACCACAGTGGTATACTTGCAACTATTCCTTTGGTTTGCCCTCCATGGAGATCAAAGCACCAGAACTTCCCAGTTCTGGACTGTACTGGGAACAGCCTAACGGTCTCAGGTACCTCTTGCACTTCATTCTCCTTTTTTCCTTTCAAAGTTTCAAAACCAAGCAAAAGATTACTGCTGAGATTCGCCAGAATCTCAGGGAAACTCTAGGACTAAAGGAATCGCTCACTATCCTCCCTTAATTGGGCCAGACACATAAAAGAGGATGAAAGTGCTACTGCCTTAAGAGAGCAAGGGATGGGAGATAAAGCCATTAAAAGTGGAGAAAATCCAGGGTACAGCTTTGCCTCCCAGCCTCAGTGTACCACGTACACACATAACTGCATCTGAGGCTGCAGGTGCCCCTAAGCCATAAAATCCTGTATTTTTGGAAGAGGAGCCTTCAGTCCAAACCGATGGTAGGCAGCCTGAAACAGCCCAAGCAGCCAGAGAGAGGGTGAGTGCCTGGATTTGTGCGTCATCGAGGACACAGAAAGTGAAGTGAACAAGAGGGAAAGTAAGTTAAAACAAACCGTCTGGAAACCAAGGATTTCCAAGACACTCAACAACACAACTGAGTTGAAAAAACTATGCGCACCACAAATACATAATCTATCATGTCTTGATGGAAGTTCTTTGCAACCACTAAACACTCCAAGGAACAGATGAAGATGCACTTGGGGAGTCTGAAATGGACTTGAGAACAAATTTGGCCTGTTCCAGGTCTCTCAGGGTTCTCAGGTTAGCCCACAACTACCACAGTAACGCAACCTCCACTGCAAAATGCAACCCAAGATCTCGCAAGACCTTCACCTTGGAAAATAAGGGGACATAAAAGACAGTTACAGGAAAATTTCTGGGTAGGGATAGGGACTTATCTTATTTTCTTTACCTCCCAGCGTGGCTACAGATTAAGACCGCTGTAAGCAGGGAAGGAGGGCAACAAAAAAGCTTAAAACTGCTCTTCTGTAGAGAGGTTGATCCTGACTTTCTTTCTTTCTAGAGATAAGCAAGTGTAAGTATTTTCTTCCATGACTTCCCCAAGGCCACACACAACAAATGTGGAGTGAAAGTCTACATCATGTTGTAAAATGACTTGATTACAACTGGGCAAGTGTTTCTTTGGCAAATAGTGAATGCATCTATTTTTTCCCCAACAGAGTGGTGTGAAAGAGGGAAGGGAAGAAAGGCTTTTAGAGCACTACAAATGTTTCAAGTTGATTTATCCATTTCAAAGCATGCTTCCATTTTAAAACTTTTTCTCCCTGTAAGGGAGGAAAAAAAAAGAAAGAACTGAAAATGAAATATTTTGGTTTAGTTTAACCAACCATTTTAGAAACAACCACCTCCCACCCCATCCTACAAAGCCATTGAAATATCCCTTATTCACGCAGCTCCAGAACTACGCTCCTACCCCACAGTAATATATTTACAGGAACATTTAAGTGCGGATCTAAATACCTTTAATTTGATTGGCAATCAAAGCATTTCCCTCTCCATCCCCATGGCACCTCCCAAGTCCTTTTGTCTACTGCTCCTCAGGGAGACTTGTCCAATTTACTGTGAAGGCAGTTTGTACAAATTGGAACAAGCATTGCCTAACATACTAGAGACAGGGAAATAAATACAAAAAAAAAAGGAAGGAAAAAAAAAAGAAAAAAAGAAAAACATTTTAGCACAGCTTCATCCTCATCACCTAAAATACAAATGAAAGAACAACCATACCCAAGTCCAACTAAAGGGACATCTATCCTGCCAGAGGTATGAATTTGTGTTCTTCACTGAAATGGTTGTCAAGCACTGGAACAGGCTGCCCAGGGAAGTGGTGGAGTCACCATCCCTGGAGGTACTTAGAAAAGGGATAGACGTGGTGCTTAGGGACATGGTTTAGTGGTGGTTTTGGCAGTGTTAGGTTGATGGTTGGAGTCAATGATCTTAAAGGTCCCTTCCGACCTAGACAATTCTATGATTCTATAAGCTCTGCTCTCTCCATTTGTATTTTGAGCTGTGAGCTGGATGATGGGATGGGGATTAGCCTCATTAAACACACACACACAACACCAAACTGGGAGGTCAGGTGAGAGCTTCAGCGTTCAGAACAACCCTAACAAACCAGAAGTGATGTTTGACAAAGAAAATAAGATGCTACGTAATTCAGGACAACTGCAAGGACCTGAATTTTGGAGCAGCCAAACAAGCACACAAACGGAGAGTGGGGAACAACTGGCCAGTGCTGCAGAGGAGGATGGAGGGATGCTATGGGCTGCAAACTGAACATGAATCCGCAACGACGTTTCCTGTAAAAGTGGCAGGCATCATCATGGGATGTATAAATAGGATTACAATCTTCTAGACAGGTGAAGTAAACCTTTTGCTTGACCCCACACTGAGAGCCCTCAGCTGTAGGCAACAAGCTCTGGCACAGATTTTGCCAGAGACTGAAGAGAGTCTAGAGGGAACTTGGAGAATGACAACAGGTCAAGAAAACATGACCTGCTAGGAAAGACTGATTAAATGGGGTTGCTTTTTGCCTCTAGAAGGGAAGATTGATGGGAAAACTTGAGCGTTCAAATCTGTGCAAAGCTGCTGTGAAAAGACAAGGAGCAAAATATTCTCTTCATTTGTGTTGGCCAAGGCAAGGGAATAGCTATAAACCAAACTGAGACACTGGGAGAGACTATGAGGAAGGACAGAGCACCTCTGGGAACAGGAAACATGAGGAAGGTCTTCTTACACCTGGAGGTGACAAGACTGGCTAACACTGGTGAGGGGCCAGTACTGGGTCCAGACATATTTAACACCTTCATCGATGACCTGGATGATGGGGCAGAGCATATCCTTAGCAAGTTTGCTGATTACACCAAGCTTGGAAGAGCAGCTGAAAGACCAGAGGGTCGTGCTACCATCCAGAAGGACCTGGACAGGCTGGAGAAATGCTCCAGCATCACAGAACAGTTGAGGAGACCATCTAGGCCAATCCCCCTGCTCAAAGCAGGATCAGCTAGAGCAGGTTGTCTAAGACTGTGCGCAGTAGAGTTTTAAATATCTCCAAGGATGGAGACTACACAATCTCTCCAGGAAAACTCTGGCATTTGACATCCATAAACTGAAGTCTCTCCTTGGTATCTAACCAGCCATGTCATCAAAATGCAGGTGGTGGCCGTTTATGAGATGGGAGGAAGGGATCACACAGGCAAATGTCATCCATTACAAAACTGGTTGCAGACACAGAACTTCCAGTCTTGCATTTTTGCAGGCATCATAGGCTGAGCATTCACTCTTCTCAGGTCATGTCCATCACATCATAGGAAGGACCTCCAGATTCCTCAGGAAAGAGCATTAGGAACTTGGCTGTGGGTTCAATGGGACCTTCTGGCAGGCAAATAGACAGCTGAAGCCAAAACCAGGCATCCAGGTGAACTCCTTGTCCTGAATTTCACAGTGAGCTGTTGGTGCTGCCGGGCTCCTCACCAGGACTTCTCCTGCCTGGCCTGGGGAATGGCACTGCTACCGCAAAGTGGGATGTTTACCGTTCAGCTCTAGAAAAATAAAATCACAGACCATTTGGATAATAATTACCTGCGTTAATGAATTCAGGGGGTGGTGAGAGCAACAGCACTCCTGTACTCTATTCCCAGCCCTACCACTGCCTTGCTAAGGGACAAGGGCCTTCACTGGCGGCTTCAGAAGTGATTAGTAATGAAGACATCCATTTCTTTATGACCAACCAGAGATACATTTTTCCGAAGTTTTTAACTCAGAAAAAAAAAATAAATAAAAAAAAAATCCTTGTACCAACCAGCCTGACCTTCTTCATAACGAGAGAGCAGATAGTTTCACACAAATCAGCTTTACGCATCCACCCCTATAGCCTCTGGTCAGACCAGGTCACCTCCTTCCATAAGAGCCTCTCCGAGGCTCCAGTTAATGAAGGATCAGCCCCAGCCAAAGCCGTTAGGAGAGCTGCGTCCTCTTACCTCCTGAACTTGGCTGTTTGATCTCTGTTGCCTCTTAACCTTCCTTCAGATGAACTAAACAGACTGACCCCCTTTCATTTCTCACTAGGAGACTTGGTTACCAGCACACAAATCACAAGGAGAAGGGAGAATACTCAGGATTGTATCTGCTTTCCATACAGCTGACTCCGTTTCCCTGCCTATAAAATGGATAGACAGATACGGAACCCTCCGTTTCACAGGAGTAACTTGATTAATACGAACGCTTTCTGAAGCCGTGAGATGAAAGGGCATATTTGCAAATTGTGCTGCTTTCCCAAATCCCCTCTAACAGTTTGTTCCCGAGACGCGACTCTGTCACTCGTGTCACAGACAGGCTGCTTTATAACGTCTCTTCTCAGGGATTTTCTCAATTATTAAAAACAAAACTCAACAAACCTTTATGCTGTTCACCTGCAAAAAATGCCCCTTTCCTCTTTCTCAGAGAGTCAGAATTTATGAACAAGCTCTGCTGTGGAAGCACTACATTTCTTTTTTTTTTTTTTTAATCAATGGTTTTAACATGGAGTTGGTGTAATTGCACAAATCCCCGAGCGCTCGCCGAGCTCTGTAACACGACTGTCAGAGGTCAATCAGAATAGCTGTAGGGGATGACTTTCTTCTTTTTCAGAACAGTGCCTTTGAGGTAATTTATGCTCCTCTGGATCTTTTGTGATGTTTGTAATATTAACGTCGTGTTCTCGGGTGGCTTTGAGCAGGCAAGGCGAGGAGGCAGCGCTCAGGAGCTGAAGAAGTGAGTGGCAGGAGAGCGGTCCAGGAGCGATGCTCTGCATGAAGCAGGGCCAGGGATGCAGCAAGACACACGCTTCCTCCCGCTTTCCTTCCCAATTAAGTTTTAATGCTGATGGGAGGTCCTTGGAGAGTGTTCCCATGGCCTGAGGAGCACACTGTCCAGCCTGGGATGACATGGCACAAAATACGGCAACAACAACAACAAAAAAAAAACAACGCAGGAATTTATATCAATAATCAGACTTTTTACAAATTAAATTGGCTTCCAGAAACTTCTAGAGACACATATGTAGTATTTGACAGGCACAACGTCACTTGTGACTGTAAACAACCTCACCCAAGATACTGAAGCACGTTCTTGTCTATCCTCCTCCAGCTGAAGCGTAGCATAAGGTGAAGCCAACGCCTACAGCCCGAAGGCACCGTGGAGTAGGTGCAAAGTAAAAACAGCACGGATTATCTCAGAAACGAGCTGCTTCTGCTGTTCTGGAGATTTGCTATGAAACAATGAGGAAAAAAAAAAAAAACCCTCTTTTTGCATTCTTCCTCGTCAATGCCTTATTTCAGGAGAGCATCTGATCACTTTCTAACAGACGTAGTTCTTCTTCCCTGCGCTCTAACTGCCATCGTAGATGTCTCCGGGACCAGAGCAGTTTGTCTTCGGAACAGATACTATCAGGACAGGCTGCAAAGTCAGAGATAGCGAGACAAGATATCCATGACGTTTTATGGAGATAAATACTGAGCCCCAAATAGAGACAGCTGGTTCGCTGTGCTTCTAATTGGGATGACACTAAGAGCTCTGGCCGGTCTCAGCGCACTTGATCGCAACCTTCACTTCACCTTGTTTTTCCACCAGCTCAGCAACACTATGCAAACAGTTTCTGCCTAACCCCATCTCTAACCAGTCAGTAAGTCCCAAGGTCTGTGGCCAACAGGACTCATCAGGTACACCAGACCCTTTCTTGGAATCATAGAATGGTACGGGTTGGAAGGGACCTTAAAGATCATCCAGTTCCAACCCCCCTACCATGCACAGGGATACCTCCCACTAGACCAGGTTGCTCAAAGCCCCATCCAGCCTGGCCTTGAACACCTCCAGGGATGGAGCATCTACAGCTTCTCTGGGCAACCTGTACCAGCATCTCACCACCCTCACAGGAAAGAATTTCTTCCTAATATCTCATCTAATTCTCCCCTCTTTCAGTTTAAAACCGCTACCCCTCATCCTATCACTCCCCTCCCTGATAAAGAGTCGCTCCCCATCTCTCCTGCAGGCCCCTGTTAGGTACTGGAAGGGGCTTCTAAGATCTCCCCAGAGCTTTCTCTTCTCCAAGCTGAATAACCCCAACTCGCTCAGCCTGTCCTCATAGCAGAGGTGCTCCAGCCCTCAGATCATCTTTGTGGCCTCTTCTGGCCCTGCCCCAACAGGTCCATGTCCATTCTGTGCTGAGACTCCATTCTTGTTCATTACAAGGCACCTCCATCCCCATCAAGCCCATGAAGGCTCCATCTAAGACCTCCTGTTGATGTGAGAGGACTTCAGATTTGATGGGACTGTCACGCAACATAAAGGAGATGGAAATCATAAACAACAGAGATGGGAAAGAATTAATGCCTGCGAAACTTCTGTACACATTCCACGTTACACAAATGCCTGCGTATCAGGCACAAAGAACAGAGGTAAGGCAAGCAATCTGGAAGCCTCTTGTGCTCCTTTCATGTCAGTCCCAGCTGCCACTTCAATACACAGACTTTTCTTCCACGTCTACCTGACTGCACGTCTCCTCACAAAAGAACTCAAGGCAGCCTTCAAATCCTGCCGAGTGACACCAGAGACAGGTTGGCCTTAGGCAAATGCCAAGAATAAGGACTAGATATATTTTGTTTACCTTGGGGATCTCAGGTTCCTAGACCCCCTGTTTAAGCTTCATAAACTTCTTGAGAGCAAAAGTGGCTATTTAGGGCTGCTAGGAGAAGTCTTCCATCAAAAGGATCGCAGATGCCATGGAAAGATGGATGCCTTCCATCTTCAAAGCACAAGGCAGCACACTCTGAAACAGTTTGGTTCCCAAAAGCAGCAGCCGAGTGTGATAAATGACAAAGCGATTGCACCAGTAAGGTCAGCCCTCAGGACCCAAATATCTTTTCAGCAGGAGAAGCAATCAGGCTTCCTTGATACCGAGGTATTTAGATCAAGAGAAAAGAAGGAAGACTGCCTTTGGGAGGCCAGAGATGTTTTGGAGTCTATCGCCACTGAGTTGTGTGTAACATTTTCTACCGTTCAGGCTACACGGATGGCAGCGCTTAGATGACTTAGTGCCAGGTCACTGTTAGCTCAGTTTGATGGAAATGTGATGTCACCTTTCCTGTTTTTTTAAGCTGACAGTAAAATAACGGTTAAAACAACATTATTTTCCCAGCTCCTGCAGGAGAACATGATCTAGACGGCTTCCAAGCCTGAATTTCCCTAGTACAAATCCTCTGAGACAGTTCCTGTCCTAACCCACCAAGGTTTTATTTTTTTTTTCTTTTGTTGTTTCCTGCATTGCCTTCTTCTATTTGCTGTTTTGTGCCATGTTGTCTACTTTTTGTGAACCTTGCATGTAGAACCGTCTTAATCTATCCATATGCTAGACAAACACAGAAGTTTTACATATTTCAGTGAACAGCAAAATTAAATTTCCAGTCAGTTCAGAATTCAGATTTCATCTGCCTTTTCACTGGTAACGAAAGATGAATATTAATGTCTATTCGTGGTGAAAAAAAAAACAAACAGGGAGGAGGAACACAGAGAAGAGGGAACTGTTGTCTAGTTCGCTACTGTGAAAAGTAAACTTATTAATTATAAAAGATGCATGTGCACAAATGGACAAAGACCAACTGCAACTCATTAGGTGAGCTCAACAAAATTAGAAATAGCATTTATAAACTTATATCAGATTTCAACAGAATAAGGAAAAATATGTCTGATGACGGAAATCAGTTTGGAGTCCACAGGAACATTTTGATTGACAGACCTGCAACAGGGGAAGGAGATGCAGGGTAAAACGGGACGCAGGAATTAATCAAGTCATAGATTCCTTTAAATCCCAGGATTCCGCTCCCTCATAAACCAACATCACTTGTTTCCTATGTACCACTTCCCAAAGCAGAAACACTGCTATTCAACGCACACCATCAGAATATACATCAGCCTAAGTTCTCTTCTGCACCGATGTTCACCGGTAGCGGCATTATAAAATAAATCCTGCTGAAGGCTAAATGAGAAACAGCACGGTCTGGTGCAAAGACATGGTACGCAGTGGGAAATGGAAGAATCTACTTCTACCGTTGGCAGCGATTCATCAAGAAAAAGAAATCAACTTGGTATCTTCATTTCAGGTTTCCTACCAAGACCACTGGAGACGATAAAGGTCAGTTAAGCATCGTGTAAATCAAGTCAACAGATGGCTGTAGAGAGAAGAGAGTTAAAAAACTATCACATTGGCCATATGATGGACAGCAGCCTCCAAAGCCTGATGTCTCAGGGAGAAGAAGACTCGAGGAGAGTTGTGTTCTGCTTGGGTTTTTTGGTGTTGGTTTTTTTTTTTTTAAGTAGGAAATGGAAGAAAACCAATGAGATGCTGTGCAAGGGTTTCCAAGCTTCTTTCCAGTGAGAGGTCAGCGCTCAGAAGACTCAAAAACTCAAAAATGAAGCATATTCAAAAATCATATGTCAGTGAACGTGGGCAGCCCACATCAACCACCAACTGAAGATGCTGAGTCTCGGAAAGGTGGCTCAGGGCATCCCCAGAATTCCCTGGAAGCAAAGGCACCTTTGAAAAGATAGAAAGAGGGAGCCACAAACCCACGCGACCAAGGTGACAAATACAGATATCTGAGAATATTTCAGGGGTACAGAGGAGAAAATCATAGAATCATAGAATTGTCAAGGTTGGAAGGGACCTTTCAGATCATCTCATCCAACCACCAACCTAACACTGACAAAAAACACTGAAAAAAATAGTTCAGCACAATCCCAAGCAGTGACTTGCTGGAACATGGCCATGGAGACAACTGCTGCGTAACCATCACCTTACTATGAGATCATTAGTCCTTATCTTTCCCCAAGAATAACCTCAAAGAAAGGCCAAAGCCCCACAGTAGCCACATTTACTCATGCACCCATGCGAAACACCTTAGGAATACTGCATACAAATGAGTGCTCGTCGCCTTCCCCTCTTTACACGAACCATTCAGCTCATGAAGAGGCAAGGAAGGAGGAGGGCCAGCTTGTACACACCACCAGCCTCTGCTGACAAGAGCCCTTTTGACATTTCTAGTCCTTGTCCTGCCCATTGTGCTCCTGCAGTTACTCCAACTGTGCACCTGTACACAAGACTACAAAAGATTTCCAAACAATGGCCATGCTGCGAGATAAAGTAAAACCAAGTAGCAAAGATACATGTGCTCTAACAACGAGAAAATGCAAAAAGATCCTGGAGATTGCACTGGGTCCTGTGGCCACCCGTCGTGAATCACAGCCTGGAGTCAGCAACGGCTGTGAGCGAATTTTCCTGCCAAATTAAAGTGAATTTGCTGAAAAACCTCCACTGAACCTGCATTGAGACACTATACACACTGGAAGGGAAAAAACAAAACAAAACAAAACAAAACAAAATTGTGTTCAATTTTCCAATTCATTCACCTTTGCCAAGACCCATCACTGATGGAGAACATGGTTGATCCCTTAATTATTTCAAGTGGTCCTTAATATCACACCAAATCTGCTGTGCACAGACTTTCTGTCTGTTTTTTTAAACCCCAACAAACAGACCTCCCTACGTCAGGAGGGACGGTAAGCACCCTGACCAGCTTTATTTCAACTTTCCCCCTCCCCAAATAAAAATCATCCAAAAATAAGAAGTTTTTTAAGTAAGGGATGCTCCTCAGTAGGCGTAAAAGATACAGGCAGGCAAGGAATTGCTGGGGTTGCTGAAGGCAACAGGCTGAAAATTAAGTAACGTGGACTGAAGAGGAACAAGCAATAGAGATGTTTTTGACCACAGACGTTCACGAGGGGGACGCAGCAGAAAAACACACCAACAGATTTGCCTAAATCCTAGGAAAACACACTAACAACCTGCCCTCATCAACCGGGGAAGGGGAGGCTCTCCACGATGGAGCGGAGCCTCCTGCCTGCAAGCCAAGCACGGTAGGCAAGTGGCAGGATTAGCATAGCAGGAGGAAAAAAGAAGAGATTTCACCTCCTTTGAAGGCTTACAGGCAAGGACGACAAGAAAACGCACACGCAGCTGGATGTGTAAATAGGTGCTGTCAAAGGAGTTCGTCTTCTCCAGGCCAGCTCCACTCAGAAAGCATTTGAGACAGTTAACAGCACGAGGCAGCCTGCGGTGAGCTCAACTCATCACCTTCGCAGCCTTCTTTCACCCTAATGACAGATATTATTTTGGGGTACATCCACCATCACGCCGAGAAAACCGTGTCGGTCAGGTTTGCTCTGACACAGCCTCCAATCATTTATGAACCAGAGACTATAAAAAAAGCCCCGTTTCAGCTCATTTCCCAGCGTCGGTATCGTTCACCACACGCTTTGGGACTCCTCCTTCCTGCTGATAAGCTCGTGTAGCACATGATGGCACCAAAGGGAACCAAGTGCAAATATCAAGGAGAAAAAAGCAGCTTTGCTTCAGCGCGTGACTCATGCAAGAAGAACGCCAAGCCCTGAACAAGCCAAAGCAAAACAGCTGACTATCAAACCCTCCACGTAAGCGCAAAGTTGCCCTTAAAAATACAAACTGCAATTTTTTCCACCAAAAAAAAAAAAAAGAAAGCACTTTGCATTTTTTATACAATTAGCCACGTATAAGACCCTGATGAGGACAGGACACAGACAGTGTGGGATGCAATAGAGGTGCCAAGTACCACCTGAGATGCCCTGTGAGGCACGTGTGGTGCTGGTAGACCTGACTGGTGATGCACAGCCTTCTGGGTTGGCAGAAGAGTGGAAACCAGCTCCAAATTAGCTCTGGAGTCCTCAGCACAAGAAGGACATGGACCTGTCGGAGCAGGTCCAGAGGAAGCAACAAAGATGATGAGAGGGCTGGAGAACCTCTGCTGTGAGGACAAGCTGAGAGAGTTGGGGTTGTTCAGCCTGGAGAAGAGAAGGCTCCAGGGAGATCTTACAGCAACGTTCCAGTATCTGAAGAGCACCTACAGGAAAGCTGGAGAGGGACTTTTTACAAGGGCATGTAGTGACACAACAAGGGGTAATGGCTTCAAACTGAAAGAGGGCAGATTTAGCTCAGATATCAGGAAGAAATTTTTCACTCTGAGGGTGGTGAGACACTGACCTGGGTTGCCCAAAGAAGCTGTGGATGCCCCAGCCCTGGAGGTGTTCAAGGCCAGGCTGGATGGGGCTTTGAGCAACCTGGTCTCATGAACAGTGTCTCAGTTTATCTCTTCAGATGACAATAGCAGAAGGAAATCCGTCAGGTAATCACAAAACCAGTTCAAGAGGTGGCAGGATACTTGAAGTTTGCCTCTTTTGGTCAACCGCTCTGTCTTGCCTCTTTCCATGACCATGGTGAGTATGCCCTCCACTCAGCCCCAGTATCTTGGCCTTATAAACTGGGTTAGATGCAATCCTAAAAGCCATATTTCAAGATAACCATATTATCAAGAATCACCAGATCTCTATCACCCAAGAGTAAAGATAAATACTTAGTAGAAAGGAGAGAGCAAGAGCATCACTATGGACCCATCAGCCACCAAGGGCTGGTGGCTGAGCATCCTTCTGTGTTCAGGCAGGCCCGAATCTAAATCCAGCTGTGCCTTTATGAAGGTAAAGAGTCTTTGGAGACTAAAGTTGGAAACAGGCACGAGGAATTAATAGGTTCTAAGTTCACATCTGATGATAAGTGTGCAAAAGACGCATCTGCGTTGTGCTTCATTATACTGCTCTTAACAGAAATAATGAAATTATATATAATTGCACACTTGTAAAGGACGGCTGTGAATCAAGGTGGTTAAAAGCATAAAAATATTTAGGTCCCAAATAAGGTGAGGGGAGAGATGGACCCTGTTCTGCTGCATCTGCCCTCGGCCTGTGACAGTAGTGCCCACAGCACTTTTGTCACGCAGGCATTCCCTGCAATATTGAGTAGAAATACATACTCCCACACATGATTTTTCTTATTCTGTATCCAAGCTTGTCTAATCTCACTCATTTTTTATTGTTCCGTTGTTTGGTTTTTTTTCAGTGGCTTGATTCTACATAATGGATAGGATCCACACTTGAGGAGAACAGTTTCCTCTTGCTCTTGGTATGCATGCTGTCACTTTTTAACTTCTATTTTTTTGTCTCACAAACTTTTTTCAGCCTGAAGAAAGCATCGTTCTGAAAATGATATAAATAAAACATAAAACGAAGGAGACTCTGTAATAGAGTTGGGACATGGACCAAAAGAACTTGTATTTCAAATGTTCTGCTGCACCGTTTGCTTGTGTTACATTCAGAGCTTTGGGAAGCCATCCAAACCTACACAGACACAAAATAATCCACAGATATTACAGCTCCAAGGTGCCAGGGCCAGAGAAAAGTGTTTTGATTGGAAAATTAAACTGGAAACTCAAGGATGAGGTGAAAAGCATGGAATGGCTTGTGTGGGAAGAGGAATGTCCAAAAAAGAAATGGTGAACAGAGGAGATTTGACACCACCCCCCTAAAAATAAAGTGACAAAGGGGAGGAAAGAAGCCCTGTGCAAAAATGAATTGGAAAAATGTTGGAGGAGCTTCTATCCCTTCCACAGGTTTTTGGTTTTGTTTCCTGTCGTATCTCACTGGAAGATCTAGGAGATCTCTCATGGGTTTGGCCACTTTCCTCCCTCTGTGAATCAACCTGAGGAAAGTCCAAACTCCTGAAAGCAAAGGAAAGCAGAGAGAACTGGAGACTATATGGGCCTTATGTGGCTTCAGCCCAGACAAAGATCCTTGGCTGAACCGATCACAGCTGTAGGACATAGCCACCACACATGAATCTTCACAAGGAATACGAAGTCCATGTCCCCTCCCACCTCATCTGAAGAGCTGCATCACTTTGGAGAGCTGTTCAGAGAACCCAGGAGGAAGGACCACACTGGCTGGTGAGTCCCAAAGCATACAAAGCTCTTCTGAAGACCCATCACAGAAAGTCCTCTTAGTTTCCAGAACCACTCACAAGCTTATGGCTCCTCTTCTCCAGCATTTATATTCCCCTTGGTAAATAACCTGATTAAATCACATTTAACTTGAAAAAAAAAACAACAAAACTTAAGAGACAAGTCAGCAACACAAAGATGAAAACTCTCTTTAAATTTAAAGAAGATAGAAAAGCTTATCTGTTGTACCTTTCAAATCAAAACCCAATCTCACTATGTTAGAAGGAAAGAAATGAAAACAGTGCAACTGGAGCATAACTGAAATAGTTTAAGGTCAAATAAGAAAGCAAACAATTTGGGCAATTAAGTTCATGGGAGCACAGGGAGGGTGCACGGAGTTGTGTCTAATGGGTTCGTTCCACAATGAGACCAGAAATATTTATTCAAATTGAACAGTGCCTCCCTCCTTGTGCTGCCTTAATCCACGGATTAAATTCGTTATCCACGAAAGGTATGAGAATCTGGCCCCTAATGATTACATGCTCATAAAAATCTGAAGATATTGTTGCTATTTCAACTAAGTATCATAAACAACTCCATCAATTAAATTTTGCCAGACGCTGTACATATTGCAGATGCTTGAGAATAAATCGTTTCATTGCAAAACAGAGTACGTGCAAGCTCCAGCAGGGACGGGTAGACCCACTTAAAATTTCTCTAAGGAAATACATGCCTCTACCAGGCCGTTATTTTGCAGGGAGACGTTTTGCAATCCATTTTCAAATACTCAATTCTAAAAGTTGAGATAGCCACTCTCTGCAGATAAAATTAAGGGAAACTATAAAAGAACGAAAGGCTAAAAAAAGAAATCTGGTCCAGATGGATTCCCGGCTGAATTCTATAAAATATTTACAGATCTTCTGTCACCAAAACTTACGTTTCTTTTTGATGAGGTGGAAACCAAAGGCTCTCCACCTGTCTTTTTTTTTTTTTTTAAACCCTCACAGAAGATGTAATAAGATTATTTTTCTTTTTAAAAAAACACAACAACCAAAAACCCACAACAGACTTTAATCTCAGATGTAATTACTGCAAGTGACTCCAATTAATCAATGTGGATTCTAAAATTCTGTGAAACGAGATATTGTCCCTTTGCTTAATTTATCCCAAAGTTGTTCCCTACATTGCAAGTTCAAGAGTTTGTTCATTAAAATAGACTTAGCTCAGATAAGCACAGGCTGATACCACCATCACTCACATAATAAATTAACAGCCTAGTCCCATGACAGTGCTGTCTCTAGATACCAAAAGATACTTCATCATGTGTCATAAGGGTAAAGTATCCACTTTTTCATTTAAGACCAGTCAAAAAAGTTCTCAATTTTCTGCTCCTAAAAATGTAGGTTCCATTTGCCAACACCCAGACTGCCAGACCACAGCTCCCTGAGAAGGAGGGAGCAGTTTAGATATATAGATATATGTATATGACATACAGATCAACCGTCTATTTCTTGTGGTCCTGTAGATGACAGAGCTGATGAACATGAAGAATGCCTTTAAACTGCAAATAGTCCCATCAGTCCTGGCAGGGCTTTTGGAGAAGGATGTGACTGAGCATCAGCAACGATCTCAGTAATTCTTTTGTCTCAGGGCGTGCATCCAGGCAGTGCCTGGTACTTGTGGATTTGACGTAAAAGGTAACAAGGTGGAGGCAGAGGGCTGAAACCAGGGGATGAGGGTCCAGGTGATGGCTCTCACATTTTTTGCTCAAGGCTATGCGTCTTTCTTCTCCTTGTCCCCAGAAAGGGAGCCAAAGATCTTAAAACATTAATTCCTTCCATGACAATGCAAGCATTAAAGCTGAATTTTGATCTGTGTTGGGTGTTCTCAGCTCTGTGCAGCACAAAGAACTACCTCCTCTCGCATATTTGAAGATTAAAAGGGGGAAACAAGCAAAGAAAGAAAGAAAGAAAGAAAGAAACAAACAAACAAACAAAAAAACCCCACACTGTGGTCTGCATCCAAACCCATTTCACATATTACTGAATGAGATCAGAATATACAATATATTTTGATGTTAGGGGTGTATCCCTTTTTTTTTTTTTTTTTTAAGCTGACCTTGCATTCATTGTTCAATGCAGCATTATGCTTTTGACAAGCAAAAGAAGAGACCACATAATGAACTGGTCTCCACTGGATGTTGACTTGATAAGCACTACAATTAATTCAAATTAGCATGCTGCCCTTCCTTTCCCTTCACACTTTCAGAAATGTCTCTCTAAACCAATCTATGATTACCAGTCGTACAGAAAAGCTTCAGAAAAATACTCCTCCACAAGCATATGGCAGAGCAAATTCGTCCAGCGTTGCAGGCTTTTCATGGCATTTATCTTGAAGAAGGTATTACACAGCGATATAGATGTCTCTACGTGTTGGCTACGTTCAGAAAGGCATAGAGCTAATCCTTATCCCGTTGTGGTGCGCACCATCTCCTTGGGAGAGCATCCCCCTCCTCATAGATGCTTCAGACAGATGAGGATTGGAATCAGCTATCCAGGATCTCAGCTGTGGCATCCATCCTTAAAGTCAAGGCTGTGCTTTCTAGGAGCTTTACTAGACCTCCGTCACATGCCATGGCAACCAAATTCAAGTGCACTTCTTCAAAACCATCACTTACTTAATTTTTTTTTTAAAAAAAAAAAACACCCAAGTTTAGCTAAGCCCTTTACGAATGATGCAACCCCCATACGCAATGGCCAATATTAAAAACATGGCAATAGTCGGCACATTTTCACCACAGCCACACTGTTCATGATGTTACAGAATCACAGAATCTTCATGGTTAGAAGGGACCTTTGAGATCATTGAGTCCAACACACAAAAAAAACAAAAAACCAAAAGAAACAAAAACCAAAAAAACCCCACCCACACCCACCCAAAACCAGACACAAACCAACAATCTCAGGCACTAGGGGATGCCCTGAAGTGCCATGTCTACACATTTCTTAAATACCTCCAGGGATGGCAACTCCACCACCTCCCTGGGCAGGCTGTTCCAGTGCCTGACCACCCTCTCAGTAAAGTAATTCTTCCTAATACCTAATCTAAACCTCCCCTGCCGCAACTTCAGACCATTTCCTCTGGTCCTGTCATTATTCCCTTGGGAGAAGAGGCCAACACCCACCTCTCTACAATCTCCTTTCAGGGAGTTGTAGAGGGCAATGAGGTCCCCCCTCAGCCTCCTCTTCTCCAAACTAAACACGCCCAGGTCCCTCAGCCTCTCCTCATATGACTTGGTCTCTAGACCCCTCACCAGCTTGGTGGCTCTCCTCTGGACACCCTCCAGCAGCTCAATGTCTTTCCTGTAGTGAGGGGCCCAGAGCTGAACACAGCACTCGAGGTGAGGTCTCACCAGTGCCAAGTACAGAGGCACCATCACTGCCCTACTCCTGCTGGCCACGCTGTTCCTGATACAGGCCAGGATGCCGTTGGCCTTCTTGGCCACCTGGGCACACTGCTGGCTCATGTTAAGCTGGCTGTCCACCAACACCCCCAGGTCCTTTTCTGCTGGGCAGCTTTCCAGCCACTCTTCCCGGAGCCTGTAGCGTTGCCTGGGGTTGTTGTGACTGAAATGCGGGACCCAGCACTTGGCCTTATTAAACCTCATCCCATTGGCCTTGGCCCATTGATTCAGCTTGTCCCGATCCCTCTGTAGAGCCTGCCGACCCTCAAGCAGATCAACGCTCCCACCTAGTTTGGTGTCGTCTGCAAACTTACTGAGGGTGCACTCAATCCTCTTATCTAGATCATCAATAAAGATATGTTCCTCTGTACTGTGTCCAGTTTTGGGTTCCTCACTACAAGAAAAACATTGAGGTGCTGGAGCATGTCCAGAGAAGGGCAGTGAAGCTGGTGAGTGATCTGAACAACAAGTCTTGTGAGGAGCAGCTGAGGGAGCTGGGGGTGTTCAGCCTGGAGAAAAGGAGGCTGAGGGGAGACCTTCTTGCTCTCTACAACTCCCTGTAAGGACGGTGTAGCCATGGGGGGTCGGTCTCTTCTCCCAAGTAAGAAGTGATAGGACAAGAGGAGATGGCCTCAAGTTGCACCAGGGGAGGTTTAGATTGGATATTAGGAAAAATTTCTAGACCAAAAGGGTTATCAAACATTGGAACAGGCTGCCCAGGGAAGTGGTGGAGTCACCATCCCTGGGGGTATTTAGAAGTTGTATAGATGTGGTGCTGAGGGACATGGTTTAGTGGTGGTTTTGGCAGTGCTAGGTCAATGGTTGGACTCGATCTTGAGGATCTCTACCAACCCAAACAATTCTATGATTCCATGCTAAGAGCAGAGGAACGGCACGTGAGCTGTCAAAACATAACAGCAGCCGCTGGTATGCATTAACAACCGCTGGGGTATCCCTCCTGGATCAGGATATTGTCTCAGAACACACCGAACCAATTCAGCCTCCCTGATTGAACAGCATGACGCTGGTTCTCAGGCACGGCGAGACAGAATAGCTCTTAAAATAACAACCTCGAAAGGTTGTAATTTCATTAAGGCAGAATGACCCTTGCTGATTCTGCTTGTGATCCTCTGTGGTACCATTTTTTGGTGATTTAGTTCACTCTCTTGCAAACCTCCTTTTCCTTTCCGTCTTCCTAGTTGTGTATATATTTATATATATAGAAGAATAAAGAGAGCACAGATAAACCCTCAAGGCGTTTCTCTCCATGCTGGTCCAAACGAGAACACAAGAAGAACAAGATATTCTAAGTGTTACACTCAGCAGTTGGCAAGAGTGTGTACAGCCTTTCTATAGTGGTTATTTAATTAAAAAAAAAAAAAAAGGGACAAGATCTGACATTGCCTGATGTATACATAGAAAAGTCTTCCAGCTCAACTGATAGTTCAGAGAATTCAAGGTTCCAAAGTTGTTAAAATCGACAAAATCCACAAAAATGCTGAAACAAAATCCAGCTTTTCAATTTGCAGAGTTAAAAATCTTCTCTATACAGACATCTGGCGCTGTCCTGAGGTCCAGGCAGACAATGGACTCGAAGAGAACACGCTGATTTTGTTTCCTCCCTGCATCTACTCACTGTTTTAAGAAGCCTCACACCCTACCTCAACACATCGTGGCATCTAGACACTGCTCTGAAGGGGCATTAGTTAAAGGAAAACGCTCACGTACGCCTCATCGCTCTGTCACTGAAGCCAACATAGATAAATTAAACTTGAAGGACTCTCAGGACCTGGAGACTCAAGACTGGCTTTACTTTGCAAAACCTGAATGGTCCGAAATCTGCACCTTCTGAAAGAAGAAGAGCTGTTTAGCTTTCAGGCATTTCATTCTCTAGCTCTTCTCCAGCAGTTCTGCACACACAAGTTTCTCCTTCAGTGTCTCCATCTCTGGAGACATTCCAAACCTGCCTGGACACGTTCCTGTGCAACCTGCTCTAGAAGGACCTGCTCTGGTGGGGGGGTTGGACTAGACGATCTCCAGAGGTCCCTTCCAACCCCAGATCATTCTGTGATTCTGTGAAAAACATATTGGTTTTACAAGCATGTGAATCTATGTATTTAAAATTACAAACTTGTATTAATTTCAATTCAAAGCTAATTAACTTTTAAAATAACCTCAAAAAAGCAACACTTTTCAGCATCTCTTTAAAATATCTGGATTTCTCATGTGAGTCTCAATACATTATTCTAACCGCAGTATGGATTTGTTCCTCTAAAACAAGCCAATAATGAACCGAACAGGGGCAGAAGAATCCCAAATAAAGATAAGGCCCAACAGCCACGATCCACAATCCTTTGGGGAAGGGAAACGCCAGCCTGTGATTTCAAGCTGTGGTCTCCACAGAGCTTCTTCCTTTCTTAATTCTGCCAGAAATCACCACTATCATAGTTCAGCCCAACCTCTCATGCTATTTTACCCATGGGGAAAACCAGAAACAACAGCCACCGTCCTTCGAAGAAATCTGTCAAAATTTTTCCCTTAATGAAGTAAAACTCTAAAGCATTCAAATATTTTTTTGATGCATGACATGACTAAGTCAACCTAGACCTTTTCAGCCCAGCGTTGTAGACGGAGATGCAAGGTTCATTACAGCTTCACACATACAGCTTCATTACCATCAGAAAAGAAAAGAATTTCAGGAAAAGGGTTGATTCAGTAGATCAGCCTCAACCTTTCAGACAGGACTGAGTTATTTCACCCATCAGCTCCTCAAATGAGCAATCAGATGCTCACAGTTTCTGTTCGCGGTCTAGAGCGAAGGTCAGCTCTCCCATTAGGGAAGCTTTGATGGCCTCTGTGGAAGGATGCCATCAAAATGTGGAGAGGCCTTTGAACACTCAGGACATGACTTTTCAAGGCTATAACCTCTTCAAGAGGAACCAACAAAGCAAGAGCATTAAAAACCACGTGTGACAGTATTTCCACACCGCTGACAAACCAAGCAGCACGCAGAGCAACACACCAAAGACGACCAATGCTTGCCCATGAAGTGTAAAGAAAATTGTTCTCTTAAGGGTCTTCAATCTGACTGGCATATGCTTGAAGTCTCCTGCTGCCAGGACTAAAACATCCCTAGAATTATTTAATATTACAGCTGACAATTTGCCTACCTTGGAAAGCATTGTGCACCGCTTGAGGGAATTTTGTGTTACACCTCATCTCGATACAGAGGAATTGATCAAAGGACTGAAAATTAGTGGCTGCTTGGGTAATCGTGACTCGTTCACTTAATTAAAAAAAAAAAAAAAAAAGAGAAGTATTTTAAAAAATAATATCTAGAACAGTAAAATAAACACTTGCGGGTTTTAAAAGGCCTGTTTTAGAAAGGCATATAAGGACAAAAAGAGAAGGGCAACTGGATGTGTACGAGGTGATAAAAATATCATAGGAATTTCACTGGTGTCCCTTCCTGGATGTCCACAATTCTCATTTAGGGAAGATGGCAATGCTGTTTACATGGGGTGAAGAACTGTCCAAAACACTCCAAAACACAATATTCATATACGAAGTCGGGGAAAATAAAAAGAAAAACAAAAAAACTAGCCAAACAAACAAAAAACCCCACAAAACCCCCCATAAACTACCACCAAAAAAAACCATACAAGAAATCTACAGCCCAAAATCCCCAAATAATTAAAAGAAAAAATCTTCCAAACCTAAGTTTCACAACAACAAGAGAGACTGAACTCAGAAATAATTCAGAAAAATCAGGAATGTTTGCAACTTTTTTCTACCTTTGAAAAATATCTGCAAAACATTCAAATGCAAAATTTCACTGAAAGCCGGTGGAAATTATTGTCCACCCCATCAGTTGCTCAGGGAAGTTCAAAAATAGCAGCTCAGATGTGATTAAATCCAGCAAGCCTCGGTAACATAAGCACCAACACTGTGAAAGAGCAGGGCAAGCAGCGCTTGGGCTCATTAGCGCTGATTTGTGACACCATTTGGAAAAAATCAAGGAAATTCCAGAAGAAAAGCTAACGTCGAATCAAAGTTAAACGGTAAAATGGATAATACAGCACTCATTAATGGCCTGCCAGCCTAACAACAAACCCAGGAAAAGAAAAGAAAGAGGGGAAAAAAAAGATGAAAAAAAAGAAAAAGAAGAAGAACAGCTGAGGTTTTACTGAATTATTAAAGTAGAATATTTTAATTACCTGATGCAATGGGCAATTTAACCCTCGCTTTCTCTCCAGCAAGGGATAGTTCAATGCATTAGTTCTCCAAATACTGGTAACCTAATCCTCAGCCATAAGAAGCAGTCGTTAAATATTCAAATCAGTATGGATTTATGGAAACTATGGCTTATTGAACTCAGTGACGTGTTTTTTTTCCACAAGATCGCAAGTCACGCTGATAAGGGTGACAACACTGAAGCTCGCAAGAGAGAGCACCATCTTGAGTGACCACAGAAAACCAATGCACCCCAGCATAAAAAACTCACCAACTACAAGATATCAGGCTATAATTACATGCATGCAATTACCAGAGATCATAAAATGGTTTGGGTTGGAAGGGACCTTAAAGATCATCGAGTTCCACCCCCCCGCCATCTAAGTTTAGATTTCCTTCCTCCACTTAAAAGATCTGCTTTAGTTCTGAACCAAAGAAACTGGACTCAATAGCCAATGTGACTATTAAGAAAAAAGACGAGGGGTAATGGTTTTAGACTGAAAAAGGGGAGATTTAGATATTAGGAAGAAATTCTTTACTGTGAGGGTGGTGAGACAATGGAACAGGTTGCCCAGAGAAGTTGTGGATGCCCCATCCCTGGAGGTGTTCAAGGCCAGGCTGGATGGGGCTTTGAGTAACCTGCTCTAGTGGAAGATCTCCCTGCCTAGGGCAGGGGGGTTGGAACTCGATGATCTTTAAGGTCCCTTCCAACCCAAACCATTCTATGATTATTCTGAATGAAACAAATGGATTTGGGGCAAAAATAAATTAATTTTCTTTGGGATCAACTTTCTCCAGCCCTTCCTTAATTCTCTTTGCAGCACGTAGGTAGGCTGGTTGCAATTGTGACAAGTAGCTTTCCCCGTCTCTGTCCTGCCCCCTCATTTCACTTCTCTGCCTTTGTTTCTCCTCCTCCTGCCTTTCCTTTGTTATAGATGTCAAATTAAGTGCTTAATTCAGGTCTCTCCTTTGATGCACCTTGTGGGGACAAAGCACACTAGCACAGATCTTGCACTGACAGACCTTCTGGTGCACAGAAACTACACGTGAACACACTTGAATTATTTGATCAAATATTAAAAATAGAAAATTATTAATAAAAAATATCCCTGAAGCAACCACTTGTCTTGGAAAGCCCACTAACCCTCATCTTTTGATACATCACTTCCCATCAACTCCAGCATCTCAAAACTTGCCCGATTCCCATTTTCAACCCAATTATTAATGTCTAATGAAAATGAAAGCAAAAGCCTTTAGAGAGGCTTCAAACAATCTTCAAACTCCATTTTGTGATGCTCTTTAAATCCAGTGTCAGAGCTCAATCACCCAAGTCAGGAAGGGCAGAAGCCTTGGGTCTGAGCACGTCCCAGTGTGGAAAGGCTGCCAAGTAAACCTCTTTTCAGAACAAATTATTTTAGAGGCAATTGCCAGCTCTTTTCTCTTGCAAAAACATTGTTTTCCCTGGGCACAGGCAGGATGGAGCAGCTCCATATCAAATGTATTTCCATTCCTCCCACCAATGAGAAGTAGGAACCACAGGATGGACACTAAAACCACTGAAAAGCTCCATAAAATCTCCAGTTGTCAAGAAGGGATAAGAGGTTAATTTAAAGAAGGTTGCTGTGGCCAATGTGGGAACTCGCTCCATTAGAATGCAAAAGCTGAAGCTCCTAAAAGAAAAAAGCATCACCTTCCTCCAGATCTTCCCCAAAAAACTCCAAAACACATGGAACGCACGCTGTCTCCTAGCACAGCCTTCCTGCTCCACCTCCATCCAGAGCTTTGTTCTTCTTCTTGGCATTTCACCTCACAGCAGTAAAGCCAATTTAAGGGAAAAACTAACATTCAGCAGAAGATTATGAGCTTTTGTCACATGAATCCAGGAAAAAAAAACCCAAAAGTCTCCTTTACCACTGAGCTTGTCAGGGTTTCCAAGCCACGATCTCTGGATCAGTAACCTCTTCTCTGGAGGGTTGTCTCAAACTGGTGGTTGGAGTCAAAAGCGGTGCCTGCCGACAAAGCAGCTTTTCTGTCTGAAGTCCATAAAAAACAGAAATCATCCTCTTCCCCGGGAGCTATTTGCACTCTACCTCTGCTTCTGTCTTTGTGGAAATGTTTAAATTATACAAGTAAATCGCATCCTTACTCTTCTCCATTAAATATTAAAAGGGGTTTTTTTTGTTGTTTGATCCTTTTCTTTATTTTTTTTTTTTTAATTTAGAAACAGAAGGCAAAGAAATAACCATGTTCAACTTGCACTAGTGCTGCTTTACCTAAATTATTCTATTAAACATACATCTTTTTCATCTTTGCACGAAATTTGTTTGATAATGGGAGTTTACAATAATCTTGGTATCTCACCTAAGAGAATGTTTCTTCCAGGAAAGCTCAGCTACAAACAAAAAGCTCTTATGCAAGGACGTGTAAGGCCCTTAACATTATCTAGTGTAGTAAATATAGCACAAGGAGGGGAAAAAAAAAAAAAGAAAATTAAAAAAGAGGAAAAAAATAGATGCATTAGAATAGGCGATTTACAGAAAATTTGGAAAGACAGAACCTATTTGTCCTGGGTTGAGAGACACAGGACTAACTTTTCTTCTAATGCTGGGGAAAATTGCACTTTTAGAAGACTCTAGTTTCTGAATTTATGAAAATATTTACTTTATAGCCAGCCAGGCTCTGTGGGATTCAAGGTTGGTGTTTTCGAGCCTTGCCTGGGGCAGGGACAAGGAGAAGCAAGGCCTGGGCATTTGACCCAGGCTGGCCAACAGGATTATTTCATAACATAAATGTCACATTCAACATAAATTACAAAAGTTTGCTGCGTAGCTCTCTCTCTCCCTGATGGTGGCGGGTCCAGACAACTCCTTGCCCCGGTGCCAGAGCCCTGAGGCCTTCCCTTCCTCCTGAAGCCATTGCGCTCCCAGTGTCCGCCATTTGCTGTCCCTGCTGGGAGTGCACAGCTTCTGCTGAGAGAATGGGCTGAGTATAATTCCTGTATATCTCATATCGGTATCGGGATTAATACTGGTTCTTTAGTATTATTGTTAATTATTTAGTCTTAGTCTATGAAATCTATTTATATTTCAACCCTCGTGTTTCTTTGTGTTCCCCGATTCCCCTTTCTGGGTGGGGAGGGGCTCATCGGATGATAGAATAATTGTCTAACGACGATAGATTGTTACGGATTCTCTCAAACCATAACACTATTTTAGGTCATGGCTTGAAACAACAAACAGGTTTTCTTCGTTACAGCAGCTCTGGGACCTAGAAAGGAGTCTGAGATGTCGTTACACAGTGTTTGAATTTACAGTGGAGGTAAAAGGGAAAAGAAGGTACAAGCTTGTCGCTCTTTCTATACGTCTACGTGTCAAGGTACACAAAGGGATCCCAACGTCTGTCAAACCCACCTTGGGCTTCACTCCTTTTTACAGAAAGGTTGCCCTTTGCAACCTATCCCTCAGGCTTTTGCAACATCAAGATATTCGGCATGTGAGCGCCCCTTAAAACATTCCTCCGCCATCTCAAACGAACACTTTCCCATGGAAACTGTTTTTTTCTCTTCTGCGTTTACACAGCACCTGGGATCCCCAAATTGCCTTTTTAAAAAAATGGTAAAACGGAGCTACAAAGAATTGCACGCACACACACAAAAAAAAAAAAAAAAAACAACCAAAAACTGAAAGACTACAATAGCAGAAAACAGCAGACTCACAATAAAAATAAAAACAAAAATAAAAGAAATCACAAACCTGCATTCATTTCGGCTGTGATTTTGGCTATTAATGTGCAAATGCTGGTTTCTCAGGACCTGCTCCATTGCAAATTGCTCAAGTTCAGATTCATTCACCTTAAAAGCAAGTTACTAAGAAAAAAATTTCGTATTCATCTACGTTATGTTTACCTCTAAGTGATGATATGGGCCATGATACGGATGCACATAAAATCATCACTTTTGATTCTTAAAACATGGATATTTAATGAGTTATTTAAGTGCCTTTCTAACTCCATGCAGCACAACTTCCCTTGGTCCAACAAAACTAACCCAGGCAGTTTCCCTCCAAGATTTTTTATAAGCTTAAATTTAAAATAAGACAGTTTAGTTTGCTCTCTTCTACAACGTTAAAAGATTGTCCAATTCCCCTTTATTGCCCTTTGCGTGAATTCATTCATTTGTGTGAATACAAAGTATCTTCCAAAGAAAAAGTCCCGCCCCACGCAAGAGGATCAAAAGTTAATGAATCCAAGGATTCCTTCTGCAGCTTGCCCTATTGGTTGTGATGTTCATTGCTGGAAACATTCTCTTTCCTGTGAATTTACTGTCTTCCTGTTCCAACGCGCTGCCTTCTTTCCCCAAACTCGCATTTCTGGATAATTTTACGTAAGATTCTGTATCAAGCACAAGGAGGCGCAGAATTACCTTGTGTGTGTTGTCATATATTTTCCCCCATACAACGTGGTAGTCTACGGTCTGCAGAAACCAGTAAGAATTATTATTGACTACAAGAAGAACCATTTTTTTATTTGGTTGTTTTTTTGTGGGTTGGTTGTTGGTTTTTTTTTCTTGCAGACTACAAAAACTTGCATAACCTGCTTTGATTTCTCTGTCCCCAGCAATCACCCGATGGGAAAGAGCACCGGGGGAAGGATGAAAAACCCAACCCATAGCAATCAAGATCTTGCAATTTTCAGCTCAAACTCCACGGCAAGCTCTGACTTCTCCAACACATGGTACCTTCCGCTCACCTTTTATCAGCTCGCTCTTTGCTAAGTTAGTGCCAGTGGTTTTAACATCCCCATCAGCCGATTCATCCGTTGACACCAGTCCTACAAAATTCCTTCTCATAGGCAGAATTCCCCAATTCCTCTTGCTCACCACATTTAGCTCCCATGCACCACCACAACGTGGCAGCCAGATCTTTAAACTTTAAGCAGTAATTCATTTTTATCAGCAGTGAAGATGACTAGAGGTAGGGGACTGGGAAAGAAGGGTCTCCAAAAAAATATATAAACGCAGAGAGCTGCTGATGCAGCAGTAACGATGAAGCTCCATATGTTCACATACTGTTGCTGGCTGGAGAGCTACCCCATATGAGACTGTTTTTCAGCCTTCAAGAGGACACTGAAGCAAGTGGCAAACAGCACAAGGAGTGGTGAAGCATCCCCACGGGCTGCATCCTTAGCTCCCTGCTGTGCCAATATCCCAAAGGGCAAGACAGTGTAGACCTGGGGGCAAAAGTGCACTGCATGGCTCCATCCCACCTCCCATAGACCAACACCTTCTATGTGCACATCCCTCTCCATCTGCATTTGGCTTCCCATGGAGGAAAAGCAGAAAGGGAGAGAGAAAGGGGAAGAGAAAATAAAAGCAGGATGAAATTTCCCTGAGGACATTTACCAACTCTCTCTCTTTGCCCTACAAACATTGTCCACATCTCCACCATGGACAGCCTTGTCCATGCAACAGCACTGCCCACCCAAGAGCCACTAACCAGTTATGGAGAAAAGGAAGGAAAAGGGGATTTAATGTAAACCCACGTCATGAAGATGCCACCAATCAACGCCCTGTGTGCAACGGCATTTCATGCAAAACTAAATTAAATTGCAGAAGTTGAAATAATTAAACATTACCATCCTTTCATGCTCAAAAAAACCCCAAGAGACCACGGTGGAAGCCAAGTGCTCGGCTAAACGGAGTATTTTAAATCTGTAGCAAGGCACTGACCAAATCACAGCGCTCCAGGCAAGCCGTACCCAACTCATCAGGGTCTCAGGTTGATGCTGTATTTAATGCGGGCTGAGCAGCAGCACTTCCCGCATCCCTGCTCACTGCAGGTGCTCAGGGATGCCAGTATAATTTCCCGAGCAGCAAAACGAACACAAAGACCGCACACAAACTACATCCTTGAGGAAGCAGAGACGAGGATGGGTGAAAATGAAATAAAAAAAAAAATATTAAAAAGCCAAATATAACTTTCCAGCCTCCACAGGTTGTCACTGTACTGTCCTTCTTTCCTCTCTGTCCCCGGAGGAATCACAAGTTTTTGAGTGTGACTAAAAATTTCTCATTTATACGTATCATTCCATAGTTGCTCGGAAATAAAGGTGTATTTTAGTGGGAAGATGGAGTGGTGGGTATATAGAGTAATCAGAAAAGCCAAAATCACCCTATTTCACTTCCATAAGAACCTCTCCAGAACTTCAGAATGGAAGACCAGCTCTCACACTACTTTTTATTAGTGAATAGCTCCAACTTTACTGCCTCTCTGGAGGATTTACACCCCAGATTCCCACCCAGCCATCCAGAAGCTCTAAAATATCATGTCCGTTATTAAAAATAACATCCAAACGCATTTTTCTTAGTTCCTTCACGGCAAGAGGTGCTTCTTTCTGGGTGAACTTCCAGCCTGCTCCAGTGAGCAGAACTGGCTCTCTTCTTCCACAAACTACCGCATCCCTTTTACATTATTCATATTCTGAATTGCCATTTCTCCACATTAGCAAACAAGAGCGAGATGTCCAGGGTTTCATTTTTCTGTCTTTCAGCGAGGTGAAAACGCCGCCGATGGATTTCCTCCTCAAGCAAAAAGTTTGCTGGACCAACAGTCTGCTGTAATTAAGGTTAGAAACCTCAATTAAAAAAGAAAATCCAGCTTTTGGTATGTTGTTTCTTCCCGACGGAATTGCTGCTTCGGTATGTGATGGGTGAATTACAGAACGCTGCCAGATAAAAAGTGTCATATAAATATAAAATGACAGGGATTATTAAAGATTATTCTGAGTTAAAAATTAGCATGCTGCAGCAGGAGTTTCTTAAAGGTGCTGGACCAGCAGGGAAAGAATTGGAGATGGAAAGAGAAGTAATTGGAGGGCCAACTCCTGTCCTTGGTCTGGCTGCCATCCCAGTCTTCAGGACATTTTTCATGGCCTGAAGCTTTCACCAGTTCTATATTGACAGATGGGGAGTGGGGAAAAAAAAAAAAAAAGAAAAAAAAGGAAAAAAGCTTTATCTAGGACCTTTTCCATATTAATTAAAAACCTGCTGATGAGACAGAAGCAACAAAGCAAGCGGCGTTGCTGCCTATGGAGCATTCTCAAGCGATGGCAGGTGCTGGCAAATGCCAATATTTCTTGCTCCTGGGAAACTTCGTGGGATTTGCTCACGTTCAGAGGAGTTGCACTTATGTCCTTATTTATGTGCTCTGTCCTTATTTTCCTCTTCATATAAGAAAAAAAAAAAAAAACAACCAAAAACAAAATAAAAAAAAAAAACACAAAACAAACAAAAAAAATCGGAAGAAGAACAAATGACAACAGGCAAGCCCCTAAATATACGGCAAGGTTGTATTTCTCAACCAGTCAGGCTGCGCCGAGCAATCACCTCTGATTGCTTTTGGCACCAATTACCCTCCCAGCTCAACGGACATCACCTCGTGCAGAGCTGCCCAGAAGAGCCCGCTGCAGAGAAGGACCAAGTGGCACCAACGTGCAAGTAGACTCAAATCGACAGGGAAGGGAATAAAAAATCAGTAAGTAAATAAATGTGTGCAAATATAATATATATACATATATATATCAGAATAAGAAGCCCAGAGAAGTTGTGGGTGCCCCATCCCTGGAGGTGTTCAAGGCCAGGCTGGATGGGGCTTTGAGCAACCTGGTCTGGTGGGAGGTGTCCCTGCCCGTGGCAGGGGGGTTGGAACTCGATCTGTAAGGTCTCTTCCAAACCAAACCTTTCTATGATTCTATGATAAAATATATATCCTATATATAAAATGTATGCAAATACAGACATATTTGGGTAACTTCATACCAAACGCATCTGCCTTAATGGGTTGAGCACCATCCGGTTAAGCGAACAGACCCTTGGCTCCCCACTCACCCTCACCCTTGCTCATCTGGGATGCTCAAGCAGAGCAAGAAACATCCCAGCTCTTCTCCTATCCCATTCTTCAGCTGCATTTACAAAGTCCTATTCCACAGCCGAAGATATGCTCCTTTGGTCCCCTTGGCAAGCGCAACGCAGACAAAGCACAGCAGAGCTCTCATCAGAGAAGAAAGCTGGTGAGGGGTCTAGAGCACAAGTCTTATGAGGCTGAGGAAACCGGGGTTGTTCAGCCTGGAGAAAAGGAGGCTGAGGGGAGACCTTCTCGCTCTCTACAACTACCTGAAACGAGGGTGTAGCCAGGGGGGATCGGTCTCTTTTCCCAAGTAAGAAGTGATAGGACAAGAGGACATGGCAGGCATCAAATTGTGCCAGGGGATGTTTTGGATGGATATTAGGAAAAATTTCTTCACTGAAAGTGTTACCAAGCACTGGAACAGGGTGCCCAGGGAAGCGATGGAGTCACTATCCCTGGAGGTATTTAAAAGACGGGCAGACGTGGTGCTGAGGGACATGGTTTGGTGGTGGTTTTGTCAGTGCTAGATTGATGGTTGGACTTGATGATCTTAAAGGTCTCTTCCTGCCATAACGATTCTATGATTCTAATTGATGGACACAGCATGAGTGGGGTTTTTCTGCAAAGGTGAGTTTTGCAGGACACGGGGCTGTTCGGATGCTGGTGCTACATCTGCCTCCTCCACCGGCCATCCGCGGCCACCGCTGCAGGTGGGCTCCCGCAGCAAAAGCCAGACTGTTTAAAACACCATTTACCAAATGCATCCGCTTCCTCTGAGTCAGAGCCATTAACTTTTTTTTTTCCCTACAAAAAACAGCACTTGCTCCTGTTGGTGGAGTGCCACGACGGAGACAGGAGCCTGCTTTGCCGTGAACTTCATCAGAAGAAGCACCAAGATCTCAGGGTGGACGTGGAGCCAACGGACATTTTAGAAAGGGGGGAGAAATACAAACGAAATTCAGATTTTCCTTGCGCGAACAAGGCACAGGGGGAGGATGGAGAGGGACGAAATCCTCGCCCGCGTGCCACCGTGTCACTTCTGGAGAGCCGCTTTTCTGACTCCCACTGTACTTCAGATGGCAGTTTTAAAGGTTATGGCTGAAGGGGCCGCTCCAGCAAGAGCCTTCAATGAACTTTGAGTAAAATATAAAAATACACGCGCGAACACACCAACGACAAGAACAAAACAAGGACAAACCTTCCGAGCAATCACCACAAATCCCCCCAGGGCTGTTGCCTTGCCTGGGAAGCCTTCCTGCCACCCTGCCCTCTTCCCAACTCATTTACTAGCAGGACCCTTCGTAACAGCATCCAGGTTCAGTAAACGGCGAGGCACATCCTCCCACAAGGTCAAGAGCAATCTAGAACGGCAATTTGTTATCTGTCCAGCCGGGCAACACGAGCGTACAGCATCACTTGAATTTTCAGGCAAAACGTTTCCATTTTCAGCTATCTGCTACCGGCGGTGAACCACTCACGAATAATCTATCATGATACGAGCTCGGAGAAATTTTTAGAGGAAGCAATTGAGGATAACCAAGTTCAGACAGGGTTTAAAGAAAAATCCTGCTAATTCACACTCGGGAAAAGAGCAAACAAGCCATAAATTATGAATTAATCAACTCCACCCAGCCAACCGCCCTTACTACCACTCTCTCTATTTTGACTTGAGCAACAAAATCCTGTGGGTTTACACAGTTCTCCAGCAATCACCGTCATCTTGGTGGTGTCTAAGGTCCTGCAAGGTGGGCTCAGGCCCCCCTGTGCTACCTGCCTTGCAGACATCAAGATGATGTGTCACATCCTAACAGGGTCAGAAGTTGGCACAGAAAGATGAGACATGTGGTGCCTCCAGAGAAATGGCACCGCGCGTGGGAACCACCAGAGACACAGGCATCGCAAAGGCATCTCAACAAGAGTACGAGGTCTACCAGGGCATGTTTTTCCAGATGGACCTTCTTATCTCCAAACTTCATCTCCATCTCAAAACATTTATCCTTGGGCGTGGTTTACCCTGGGAACTGTTCCACAGCTCCACCAGTTGAGAACATCAGTGGTACCATTACAACCTGATGGTTATAGAATTGTCCACAGGTAGTGGAAACCCAGCTGTGAGCTGCACCAGACAAAAGCTGATGTCCAGAAACACCATTTGGCTAAAAAGCCATGGCATGCAGCGGAGTCACGCTCAGTCTCAGTGATATTTCTTGGCTTTTTGGGTCAGCAGTGTAATGGAAAAGGTAGGGTTGGGAGCTGAAGTAAATGAGTTCCCAAGGGTCAATGTTGAACCCTCTCCAGCTGGCTAAGGACAATGACCTGGCTGCAAAGCACCAGTCTCATCTGGTGCTCTTTCAGCCGAAGAGCAGTTTGCACAGTCCAGATCAGCCGTAGCATATGGCAGAGGGGGCGATGGGTGAGGAAAAAACCCAAAACATCCAAACACAGGAGATACTCAACAATAAACAGGGACCCACGGAGGGAAGAAAAAGATCTATCAAACCTTTGATGCAGTAGGACTTGAGAAGTTTTCATGTGGGTATTTGGCTTTTAAAGGTCATCCTGCAGCCAGAGGAAGCACATTGCACCCCTTAAGCCCAGGAAGAATTTAGTATTTTGTCATTAACGAAGAAACCTTCCACCAACAGGGGGCTGGTGGGACAAAGAGGCCACGCTCCAGCACAGTAACCTGGGAGACCTCCTTGGAGGAGGAAAGCTGTGGAGCACAGTGTACACAACCCACCGTACTCCAAACATTTCCCCAAACACCAGTTAGGGATAGAGAGATGCGAAGCATAAGTGGTGAAACCACAAAACAACCAAACCTTCTGTCATGCCCTATTTGTAAAGTTCTGATGGAAAAGCCCATTTATAACCATGTTTATTTACACAGTCCCTGGCATCATTACGCATCAGAAAGGTTTTGACTTGCAATAGGTGCTCTGGAAATGTGACAACCTCCCCACCGAGACATCAGTTCCACCACTAATACAAACTGAAAACTCTTCCTTTCCCTTTTTTTTTTTTCCTTTTTCCTTAAGTGGAATCCCACTTGGATTTTACCTCTGGAGTAACAAGGATGCTGATGCAATACAAACTTCCAAATAAGAATAGCAAATTCCTTACCCTCTCAAGAGTGGATAAACCCTGATTTGACGTTTAAGCTGAAAAAATAAGTGGTTTTGTTGTTTGGCTGGAGCTCTGCATGTGTCTCCCAGTGGGGGTGGGACAACCATAAAGACATCCCACGTGGAAACAGCATTAGCACGTTCCCCTCATATAGATTTTTCTCCTTCTAACAAGGAACTATTTCACGGAATAACCCCTCTCGCTCATCACACAACGTAAAATACATAAATACCTCAGCCTATAACTACGAGAGCAGAAGGTGAATAATATCAGGTAGTTAAAATGCTGGCCTTCTTGCTTTCTTCCATTGTTTGCAATCTTTGATGGAATCAGACGCCTTATTTTGGGTATCTGCTTTGGGATAAAATGAGTTGTTTTCCAGACCAGAGAGGGACTAAAAGCCAGATGCACTTTAATCCTGCCTGCTGTGGGTAACAGCTGGCAACTTCCCAGCAAACTGGTTTACTCGTTTCCAAGATTTTTCTACTTATATGCTTTTAGATAGAAAATAAGCAAGAAAAGAGACGAGGGCAAGGGGACGGTGGGGTGGGAGGTGGAGGGTTCAAGAGCTGCATCTCCAAGGTGCACCAATGGCAAGGAAGCCTGTCCATTACCAGCTGGACTTCCTCAGCAGAAACCATCTCTTTTTCAAGTAGCAAATAAAATGTCCCCTATAACACACAGACCCACAACTGCCTTTTCAGTGCATACAATGTTTAAGAGTGCAAACACACCGCTACAGGGATCTGCAGATGTGAACTCACACCTGGGATAAAAGGAAGAGCACTCAAACAAGCTCAAAACGGAACTAAAATGATGAAAAAAAAAAAACCCCAAACTATTCAAGCAGACACAGAAACTTGCCTCCACCTTGGCGTGCCCAGCAAAGCATCGCTTACCTCTCGCTGCTCCAACACTTCAACACCCATGGGTCAATCTCCAGCTTGTTTGGGACAAGCCATCTGAGTCCTTGTTACCATGGGCTTCCAGCAGCCATGCAACCACCAGATCTTCTCTCTGTATTCTCTATATTCCTCCCCCATTCTTCTCTTCCAGGAATAACTCACTCCCAATATCAAGTTTGCAATTACAGACAGCCTACTGCTAATTGATCACCACCAGCATCGTCGTTTCCTTTTCCAAATCCCCTACCAAGGCCCAAGCACGTACCACGCCTGTCCTTATTCTTAAGGCAATAACTGGCAGGACAAACCAATGGGTGGCCTCTCTGAAGGCAAGCGAGTGAGTTTTGAATGCCACACAGATCGACAAAGTGCTGTGCAATTAGGAGGAGGGATGCAAACACTCATATCCACCTTCCAAGTGGACAGCAGTGACGTTCATCAGAGGTTAGTATTGAGATCGGTGCTGTTTAACATCTTTGTCAACGACGTGGACAGTGGGACTGATTGCCCCCACAAGTTTGCCGACGACACCAAGGTGTGTGGCGCGGTCGACACGCCGGAGGGAAGGGATGCCATCCAGAGGGACCTGGACAGGCTTGAGAAGTGAGCCCGTGTGAACCTCATGAAGTACAACCAGGCCAAGTGCAAGGTCCTGCACCTGGGTCATGGAAATCCCAAGCACAAATACAGGTTGTGTAGAGAATGGACGGAGAGCAGTCCTGAAGAGAAGGACTTGGGTGTGTTGGCAGATGAGAAGCTCAACATGAGTTGCCAGTGTGTGCTGCCAGCCCAGAAAGCCACCCACATCCTGGGCTGCATCCCCAGCAGTGTGGCCAGCAGGGCAAGGCGGGGGATTCTAACCCTCTGCTCCAGGGAGACCCTACCTGTAATGCTGCCTCCAGCTCTGGAGCCCCCAACCTAAGAAGGACATGGATCTGTTGGAACAGCTCCAGAGGAGGCCACAAAGACGACCCGAGGGCTGGAGACCTTCTGCTGTGAGTACAGGCTGAGAGAGCTGGGGTTGTTCAGCCTGGAGAAGAGAAGGCTCTGGGGAGACCTTAGAGTCCCTTACAGTCCCTAAAGGGGGCCTACAGGAAAGATGAGGAGGGACTTTTTATGAGGAAGTGTAGAGATAGGACGAGGGGTAATGTTTTTAAACTGAAAGAGGGAAGATTTAGATATCAGGAAGAAATTATTTCCTGTGAGGGTGGTGAGACAATGAAACAGGTTGCCCAGAGAAGCTGTGGATGCCCCATCCCTGGAGGGGTTCAAGGCCAGGCTGGATGGGGCTTTGAGCAACCTGGTCTAGTGGGAGGTGTCCCTGCCCAGGGCAGGGGGGTTGGAACTGGATGATCTTTAAGGTCCCTTCCAACCCAAACCATTGTATGATTCTATTTGGGAAAATACCAGGGTCAAGAAAAAGCTGGGGTTTACGTTTCATGGGTAGAGAGAGAAAAACGTGGATTATTTGCAGGATGAGAACGTTCTGGGGGGCTGAGAGCAGCGTCCGTTCGCAGTAAACCTTCACTACTTGCCCTTGAGCTTATCCGCGTGCTGTCACATGAAGAAACACATGCTGCCACAAAGCCATGTGTTTAACAGGAAGAACAAGCCTTTTGCAATAGGAATTAAAAAGCAAAGATATTATAACAAAAGCATTATCTACTCAGCCACCAAAACCACTTCCCTCTTGACAGACATCCCCGGGCTGAGCTCTGAAAAAACCCCCAAATCTGAGGCAACTCAAACGGGAATCTCTCAACCCTCCCCTTTCCCCAAGCACAAAGAGGATGCTATTTAAATCGAGTGACAATCTACAGCACACAAAGGACAGAGAAACTGAAGTTTGGGCAGCGATGACGTAATATGGCGAAAAATAATAATCAAAGGCTCAATTTGGCTATTTCCAACAGGCAGCTCAGCATCCATCCGCCTCCTTCGGCGGCTCCGTCCTTTGCTGTGTTCTCTCACAAGAACATCCTGTCGAAAACTAACATTGAGTTTCTACAGCCTATATATAGCGGTGACATTTTTATTCCGCTAATTGATTTAAAAAAAAAAAAAAATTTAAAAAGGCAAAAAAAATTAAAAAAATCAACTTTTGAACTACCTAAAAGCAATAGCATTTTTGGCATGGAATTATGTTATTTAAAAGGAGCGCAGAGTCTTTAAAACAGCAAGTCTGCCATGGACTGAGCTCTCTGCAGGCACCTTCTCTTGCCTGCGAGGATGATAATTATTTTCAAAGAAATAAATCTGACTTGTAGTTTGCAACCTGTCCTGCAGCCCTTTTAAACAGCATGATCTTTATTCTTTCCAGCGCGGCGCTGCTGACCTTCTCACGTATAATATTATGTTCATTAAATACCCTGATTAGACTTGTTGCCGAGATCTACACCACTCTGGACAACGATTCGTGTCCAAGAGAGTAACTCCACACAAATGAGGGGCAGAACCGGGTGCAGTAAATATCTCAAAAGAGCCTGATGCTTCTACTTCTAATTTTCGTGCATTAAATGTTCAAATAGATTAGATGTAACTAGCAAATTTATTAATTTACACTGCTGTTCTGTCCCACTCCAAAAGTAACCACAGCTCTGTGGCAGGGAAAAGCAAATTTCTCTAGATTTAATTATTTACCATTCAATTTATGAACGGAGTTGTAGCTGTTTCAGGGAATTACAAAGTTGTAAACTTTTTGATCTTGAGGGAAAAGGGGAGAAGACCAATTTGAACACACACATCCAAACAAAGCACATTTTAATGCTTAACGGGGACATTTTGGTGCCTCGGTAGATGTCACGCCTTGGCATGTTCTGGGAATCAACACATCATCGCTCCTTCTAGAAGCGGCAGAAATGGACCAAAAATGGAATAGACGTTGATATCTTTTGGCCAGAAAATAAAGCAGATTGCTTCTCGGGAACGCGTTGGGAGCCCAACTTTCCAACCTATCTGCAAGTAGGGGTATAGAGTTATTTACAGGCAACAGGGGCCTATAGAAAAATTTACTGAGAGCACTAGATGCTTCCCACTTCATTTCAAACTACTTCAGCTCAGCGTTTTTCAGCCTGAACCCTACGGAACACTTTCTCTTTCTCTGAGGACCCTATGACGCCAAGTCTTTGGGCCTAGCAATCTAAAACATGAGATTTTAAAGGCATCTAGAAGTCCAAAGGACTTTCATGTAGCTCCTGCAGATCACATATAAAGTCCAACCAGAGAATCAGAAAATCATTTAGGTTGGAAAAGACCTGTAAGATCATCGAGTCCAACTGTTAACCTACCACTTCCAAGTCCACCACTAAACCATGTCCCTCAGCACCACATCTAAAGGTCTTCTATATACCTCCAGAGATGGTGACTCCACCACTTCCCTGGGCAGCCTGTTCCAATGCTTGATAACCCTTTCAGTGAAGAAATTTTTCCTGATATCATAGAATCATAGAATGGTTAGAGTTGGAAGGGACTCTCAAGATCATCGAGTTCTGACCCCCCTGCCCTGGGCAGGGACACCTCCACTAGAGCAGGTTGCTCAAAGCCTCATCCACCCTGGCCTTGAACACTTCCAGAGATGGGGCATCCACAACCTCCCTGAGCAACCTGTTCCATCCTAAACATCCCCTGGCACAATTTGATGCCATCTCCTCTTGTCCTATTACTTCTTACTTGGGAGAAGAGACCAACTGCCCCCTGGCTACACCCTCATTTCAGGGAGTTGTAGAGAACAAGAAGGTCTCCCCTCAGCCTCCTTTTCTCCAGGCTGAACACCCCCAGATCCCTCAGCCACTCCTCACAGGACTTGTGCTCCAGACCCCTCACCAGCTTTGTTGCCCTTCTCTGGACATGCTCCAGCACCTCAATGTCTTTCTTGTAGTGAGGGGCCCAAAACTGGACACAGTATTTGAGGCGGGGCCTCACCAGGGCTGAGTACTGGGGAACGATCACTACCCTAGTCCTGGAGACCAGTCTTATTCAATCTTGTAAATCTTCTCTGGTTGCCAGATTCAGAGTCAGGCATTTCAGAGACACTGTGAAATGGGTGGGCTCTTTGCACGATCCACATGCTAAATTCATCTGGGCATTTTCATCAAACAGATCTCTTATCACATGGAGAAAGGACCTTTAGAAACATTCTTCCCCTTCCTTTGGAGGGTAACTAGGTAGTTGTTAGCACACAGTAGGTGAAAAAAGCATGGAAGCAGAGTAGAGCCACAGGAGCCAATGCTCTTGTGGATGGCTCTTGTAGACGGCTCTTGTAGACACCTAACATGGTCTACAAAACTAAAATGGGATGCAATGACCCAAATCAACTCTACGACATCTAAACCACCATAAACTTCACAGAAGTCGTTCTTACTCTCTCTGCCTATTCGAGGACCATTCAAAATTACACCTCAGAATGCCATGAACTTTGCCTAACCAGTGGCTAAATGCACCAAAATGTTGTTTTCCAGTTCTTCACAGACCTCATCTTCCGATAAACCTCAGCCTCTTTATATACATCCATTAGCATGATAAAACACCCAATACTCTGTAAGGGGTCAGAGTATCTGCACAGTTCCAAGAGAAACTGAAGAATACTGATCATTCTATGATGATATCTCCCATAAACAGGTTATTTTCCACTATTTTACCAGTGACCTCCAGGGAAAAGGCAATTTCTGAAGACCTTTGCAATATGCAAGGGAAAAAGGAGGGTTGATGGGCAGGGAATGTGTGGAGAGGTGGGAGGTCCACTGAATTTAATGGCAAAACACTCAAAAAGGACAAGGGCTCTTCAAGATGTGAACGCGATGGAAGCCGACAGCTTCTGGGTAAACCATTCAAAATGATTTTTGGAACATTTTGGTAAAGGCAACGAATTCAACAAGAGCATGAGTTATAATGGGGACAGACACAGGACCTCCTGCAGGACTGCTCCTTCACTCCCAACTGATGGATCAGCCTCTCCTGGGAAAATCTAAAAACTTAAAAAATCACTATAAAATGCAAAGAAAAACAAATGCAAGGAAAGGTCAAGTTTAATTGCTGCATTTGAGATAATTTTTTTCGCATTCTACGTCTCACTTTGTGCAGTGCACAGCATTCACAGAATCACAGAATGATATGTGGGGTTGGAATGATATGGGGTTGGAAGGGACCTCTGGAGATCATCTAGTCCAACCCCCCTGCCAAAGCAGGTCCACCCAGAACAGGTTGCACAGGATGGTGCCCAGGCAGGTTTTGAATGTCTCCAGAGACAGAGACTCCACCACCTCTCTGGGCAGCCTGTTTCAGGGCTCTGCCACCCTCAAAGGAAAGAAGTTCCTCCTCATGTTTAGATGGAACTTCCTATGTTCATGTTTGTGCCCGTTTCCTCTTGTCCTGCTACTGGGCACCACTGAAAATAGACTGGCCCCATCCTCTTGACACCAACCCTTTAAGTATTTATAGGTGTTGATCAGATCCCCCCTCAGTCTTCTCCAGACTAAAAAGACCCAAGTCCCTCAGCCTTTCCTCATAAGAGAGAAGCTCCAGGCCCCTAATCATCTTTGTAGCCCTCTGCTGTACCCTCTCCAGCAGTTCCCTGTCCTTCTTGAACTCGTGGGCCCACATCTGGACACAACACTCCAGATGTGGCCTCACCAGGGCAGAGCAGAGGGGGAGAATGACCTCCCTCGACCTGCTGACCATGCCCTTTTTAATGCACCCCAGGATGCCATTGGCCTTCTTGGCCACAAGGGCACATTGCTGGCTCATGGGTAACTTGTCCACCAGGACTCCCAGGTCTCTCTCTGTTTAGCTGCTTTCCAGCATTTCAGCCCCCAACCTGTACCGGTGCCTGGGGTTATTCCTCCCCAGGTGCAGGGCCCTACACTTGCCCTTGTTGAATTTCATCACGTTCCTCTCTGCCCAGCTCTTCAGCCTGTCCAGGTCTCGCTGGATGGCGGCACAGCCTTCTGGTGTGTCAGCCACCCCTCCCAGTTTTGTGTCATCAGCAAACTTGCTGGAGATACAGATGAAGGGATTTGGTAGAGAAAAACAACAACCAAAAAAACCTAACATGAAAGTTAGGTGCCAGCTGATATGACAACAGGCCTCTCCTCAAACATCTCAAGAAGTGGTTTTCAACTGCACAGGGGAAAGGAGGGGGAGGTTCCTCACTGCAAAAATGAAGCTGAGAAATCAGCAACTTGTCCGCAGCCAGAGACACTTGCAAACAACAACAAAAAAAATTGGTTACAGAGAAACCTAAAGACTCAGCTTCTATATTAGACACGAGAATAACACTGACCTACTTCCCTGCACACTTGCAAAGCTGCTGGAGATGCTACAGTGAAAGGCACTTCAGAAACCTGCTTCAGATATAGAGGAATAAGGTTATCACTGAAATGCAGCAATGCACTTTCTACAGTGAAGGTAACAGATAAGAGATCAAATAATACAGAGAGCCAGACAACTCCTTTCGGAAGATACAGTTTTAAAAAGCATTCGGAACGTACTCTTGCAAACGGTGCCCCACATCTTTAATAATCACAAAAAGCAAAATTAACCTTTTTCCGTGCTAAGGATTGTCTCTGGAAGAACCCCTTGCGATAACCTGCAAGGAGCTCAATTTATTAGCTTAAAATATGGTGATGAGTTAATGGATTCACAGGATTCACATCCGTATGGGAATAAGGGATTAATCAGGTCTTGCCGCGACTCAAAGGAAGCCCTCTGCAGTAAAGTGGAGCAACATATAAAGGAGAGAAAACTCTCTGGCGTAGAGAAAGCGAGGTCTCAGACACCGTGCAACATATTTAGCTTTGCTAGGGAAAAGCAAAGCTGGGCTGTTGAGTTCTTTACAAATGACATGGCTTCTTGCTTGCATTCCCCCAAGCACACAAACGAAGCTCAAGCCTCACCCAAGATGTACATTAATTTTTGTTTTTAGTAAAAAATGCTGAATTTGCCCGTACCATTTATAAAGACAAGTTTTCAAATCTGCTGCAGCTTTTATTCCCCATATTCCCATCGTCTATGAAAAGACGTTCTTTCCTCGAAATGGAAAAAGAAAGCCAATCTTTGCAGGGCTTTGGTAGGCAGAACCTGAGCGTGCCTGCAGACAGGGCACAAAAACAGAGCTAAACGTGGTGTGTCCATCAGGAAAGTCTTGAAAGTGTGAAAAATAACCTTTAACTCCTGCTTCCAAGAACCACACTGCACCAATCAGTGTTTGGTCCATCCATTTTGGCCCCGAGCCCCTAGACCACCTTTGAATCCTTGCGAAAGTCCTATTCAAACACACAAATGAGAAAATGGGTACCCTGAAGTACCCTCAGGGGCTCAGTTTATTTCAAAGTGAACTGTCCTCCAGCATAAAGAAAACCACATTTAAAAATAGCTGAGTGATTAGCAAACCTTTAGCAACTGGTTATCAGAGCACCTATTGGTGCTCATCCAGGTTGTGCTAATAGGAAAGAGAATAAATGTTGGCCAACTTACTTGCCCACCAACTCATTTGCCTGCCAGGGGTGAGAACGTGCCATCCATGCCAGCTCTGCTACAAAACATTGAGCTTTAGGCAAACGGTCTCAGCTGACTACCTGAGAAATGGGTTAAACTTGCAGAGAAGCACTAGGGAATAATATGGTGAATCATAGAATGGTTTGGGTTGGAATGGACCTTTGAGGGTCATCAAGTCCAACCCCCCCTGCAATGAGCAGGAACATCTTCAACTAGACCAGGTTGCTCAAAGCCCTGTCCAACCTGCCCTTGAACACTCCAGGGATGGGGCATCTACCACCCCTCTGGGAAACCTGGGCCAGTGTCTCACCATCCTCACCATAAAAAATGCCTTCCTTATATCTAGTCTGAATTCACCCTCTTTTAGTTTAAAGCCGTTACCCCTTGGCCTACTGCTACAGGCCCTACTAAAAAGTCCATCCCCATCTTTCTTATAAGCCCCCTTTAAGTACTGAAAGGCTTCAATAAGGTCTTCCTGGAGAGAGAGCAATTAAATCCTTTAAACAACCTAGGGAATATCAGCAATTAACCATTTAGAAGCCATCAGTAAACGGTAACGCACCCTGCACCCCCGTAGAACATAGAGGCTTAAGCTGTTTTATAGGAAAGACATCTCAAAGCCGTTGTGAATCCAGCAGACTCATTGGCAACAGCCAGTTCTCCCATCCTGAGAGCACCTGCACCTGGAGTAGATGGTTCCCCGCATGAGCTAATCCATCCCAGCCAGGTCGCCCAGACATTATTGCCCCTAGGGGGGTATTTTTGCCATCCTCTGGAGCCTTTGCTTTGCAATAACTCAAGCCGTGGCTCTTCCCGTGCCTCTCCTCAGAGACTATTTCACACCTTCCTAGATCTCGCTCTGAAGGCATTTTTCCTCCCAAGTCTAATCTTCGGAAAAATTTGACAGCTACAAAAATGTAATAAACCAACCAGTCGGATTATATATATATTACAGTTTGAAAAAGATGAAAGGCTATATTGTTAAGAGATATAATTCCAGCGGCTTCCACAATGTAGCCTGAGCATACACAGAGGAAGAAAGGGAACTGAAGCAGCTTATATTTTGTCTTATAAGTCCCCTAAAATAACCCAACTTCTGATCCTCGGCTCCCATCAGGAGAATGACACTGGAAAGGCTAATAAAGACCTGCCAAATATCTCATCAGGACAAAATACCTGTGTGTTCACACCAGCTCTTGCCAATGCATCAAGCGAAGCCGTATGAAGAAAGGAAAGGAGAGCTGTCTGCTTAAAAAAAAAAATAAAAATCACATATTCAAGAGCAGAAGGAATCATACACAGAGTTATCATGTTTTGGGTCATTTTGAGGAAAAACTACTGCAATCGGATTGCAATAAGCAGAAACTGGATGGCTACAGTAACACCACAAGTACTCTAAATTTCATTTAGATGTTAAAAAAAAAAAAAAGAAGACTATTACGTTTCAAGGAAAAAAAAAAAATATCAAAATTTGGCTACGAGGCTTGGTTGCAGGAAGATGAATTGTAGCTTTTATAACAACAACAATAATTTATTCCACCGTGGCATCAGATGGAAGATGATTAAAGACGAGCAAAGGTCTCCACGTGTTTGGATTTACATCAGGCCACTCAATCTATTTGGTTACAGCAGCAGTAATTAATCATTGCTGGAGAAGGGAGAAACCTTAAGAAAATCTTGCAGTTTCCAATCTCAAAAGTGAGTTGTGACACTTTTAGGACAGCAGTTCGTCTCCACAAGAACTGCGACATCTTGAAAAGCTGGTAACCGATAAGATTTCAGCTTGCCATTTTAGAGAAACCAGCACCGCCCTTCACGTTAAGGGGAAAAAAGAAAAAAAAAAAAAACAAAAAAACAAAACCACACCACCACGAGAAGAATTTTAGACCTACAAATTCAAATGCAACCAGCACTCACCAAAAAAAGATCAATCAACGGGATACATCCAAAGACGGTGCTAAACATGACTGCAGAAGTCTTGGAACAAGAAGATGAATGCTACAGCACATCATCAGTTCCCGGATCACTCTGCAGAAGATGTCTCTTTACTGTTGATAACCCATTTGCTGACTGCTGTCTCATCACCCCAACAGCCACGTTCTCACCCAGCCTGCAATCCTACTTAGAGAACTGAAATTCCCAGCCTGGGAATAGCTGCTGAAGAAATTAATCTCTTCAAGAGCTTAAGGGGAGAGCTGAAAGAAGGATAATTTCACATTAACCATCAGAGGAGTTCTAGAGAACAGCAATTTCCTCCTGAATATTGGGTAAATCTCTGCAGATTCACTCCATGGGGTAGGAACACCCTGGCTTTCCCACATAAAATAAGATAAACTTAAATTCACAGAATAACTTATGTAGGAAGCAACTTCTGGAAGTCTCTATGTCTATCCTTCTCCTCAAAGTAGCTCTAGTTAGAGTTGCTCCGGCCTTATCCAGTTGAGTTTTGAGTATCTCCAAGGACAGAGATCTTACAACCTCTCCAGGTCCCTGCTCCAGTCTTCAAAAATAGCCATCATGAGCTGCAGACAAAAATAAGGTCTCCCCTCTGCCATCTCTTCTCCAGGCTGAACAAACCACATTCTCACCAACTCTTCTCATATTTCCTGGGCTCCCAGACATCTTGGTGGTCTCCTCTGTAGGTGATTCAACACACCAATGTCTTTACTGGAAGCCCAAAACAGGACACTATGTCCAAACACAGCCTCAGAAGCGTCAAACAGAAAGGAAGGAACGTTTCCTTGGACCTGTTGGCTATGCTTTGATTAAACACAGGATGTGGTCGACATTCTCTGGCACAATGACAACTCTGCTGACCCACACTCAGATTCATCTTAAGGTCCTTCAATGAGTCAGGTCTTAAAATTCACTGGTTTGGATTTTTATGAGAAAAATGACTTTCCAGTAAACCAAGCAAAGGTTAAATCACTGGCCTCTTTGTCCTCTTGCTGGTGGAGCTCACTTTGGTTCCGAGTCCTGTTCATCACCCTTTGCCATCAGTCAATTTTCCGATATGCTCTCAACAAAAATCACTTTTCCCAGTCTTTAGAGATCAATACCTCAAATCGTGGAGTTAACATTTACTGCTTATTATGTGGGGGAATATGAGAAGGTCCTGCAAAGTCTTGACTACAAAATATATTAAAAGAGACTAGTTCATTCAGTTCATGTTAGAATATCAGTGATATCCACACTTTTTTTTTTTTTTCCCTGAATCAGAAACTCTACAAATATAAAGGCTCTCAAAAAGTCTATTAAAATTAAAAGTGATAGTATGGAAGAACTTGTATTGAATTAAAGCATGCAGGAAAAATTGAATTACATCAGTGGAACAATAGTTTTAAGAATTCATGTTTCGGTTCACTTCACTGATAACCATGCATCTGCTTTCACAGTCCATCACAAAGACGACCGAGAAGCTGCAAAGGCAAAAGAAGAGCGGCAGGAAGGGAAAGAAAAGTTAACAGAATTGGAGCACAAACTAAAGGATATTTGGAAGAAGCTTCCACAAATTTATTGCTCGAAAAAGAACACAGAAGCCACCTCCCATTCTGCAATATAATATCTTTGCTCTTCATTTTTGACTGTCATTCAACTCCTTCCCCTGGTATCCCCAGCTAAAAAAAAAACGCAGTATGATATGATCACAAAAGGTTAGAAAAAGGACATATGAATTCACATCAGAAGGAGAATCTCCACCTTCGCAAGTATTATTATTTGACGATGTATTTAAACACACATTAAAGAATAAAATGCAACCAAACAAAAACATAACGATCATTGAGCTAAAGCTGCCGCAAGCAGAACAGCAAAGCTAACCGGGAGATTGATTTTGTGTCATCTTTTACATAGAGAAGAATATTACAAAGAGGAAGTTTGACAGATGAAATAAATTTGCTTTCGTTTGACTCTTCCACCTCCGATCAAATACTCGTGATCTATGGAGCGAAAAGCAGATAGTGAGAGAAGAAAAAAACATCCTCAGCACTAACCCCAAAAAAGACATTCTGTCCTAACAAGGATCTGAATAATAAAGGCTCCTTATAAAAATAAAATAAATAAAACATGCCTTTATAGCAGACAGAGAGATAGCAAGTTACGAAATAAACTCCATCTTACATCAACCAGGAAACTTCATCCTCAAGGTCTCAGAGGGCACAGCAGGCAGGAAGCAAAACGAAAGCCCTTCAGGAGCCAGTTCCCTTGTCTATGAGCTGGGAACATCAGTACTTAACAGTCCTACGGGACTTCCAAGAGTGAAAAAAAACCCCAAACATTCTGATTTTGGCTGCATCACAGAATTAGGGAATCATAGAATCATTTAGATTAGACCCTTGAGATCATCGAGTCCAACTGCTAACCTACCACTTCCAAGTCCACCACTAAACCATGGCCATCAGCACCATTTCTAAACATTGTTTAAATACCTCCAGGGATGGTGACTCCACCACTTCCCTGGGCAGCCCATTCCAATGCTTGACAACCCTTTCAGTGAAGAAATTTTTCCTAATATCCAATCGCAGCCTTCCCTGGTGCATCTTGAGGCCATTTCCTGTTGTCCTTGGGAAAAGAGACTGACCCTCACCTCGCTACACCCTCCTTTCAGGTAGTTGTAGAGAGTGAGAACATCTCCCCTCAGCCTCCTTTTCTCCAGGCTGAACAACCCCAGCTCCCTCAGCCACTCCTCGTAAGACTTGTTCTCCAGACCCCTCACCAGTTCCATTGCCCTTCTCTGGACACGCTCCAGCACCTCAATGTCTTTTTTTGTAGTGAGGGGCCCAAAACTGAGCAGAGCACAGTATTCAAGGTGCAACACACCAGAACATGTTCTAAAAGTCCAGGTGGAGACACACTCCCACCTGAAAATGATGTTTTTCAGTACCAGCTGCAACAGAGATAAGTAACTAGAAGATGCTCACAGAGCTTCAAAATATGGTCTCCAATCATCCTCTCTCCAAAACCACCAAGTGCTAAAAAAGAGCCACACCAAGAGGGTGCAAAGATGTAGGGCTGGCTAATTAATTAATCAATAAGCACTTCCCAGTCCTACCTAGGTTGGCAGAGGGAGGATAAGCCTATGGGGCAGAGAAAAGCTCTGTGTCATGGAAGGATTTTTTTTTTTTGCCCAAAGCAAAGGTTACAGATATTTTGCCCACAAATTCCCAACCTATGGATTGTGTATGCATGGACTTCAGGCTTCACCTGAAGGCCTTTATGATGGCATACGATTTTGGTTTTCCCCTCCGCCTTCATGGAATCTGCATTAGATCTTGCGTTTTGGGGCTGAAAGCTCCGGTGCAGAATTTATTTCCCAGCTATTACAAGGTACATTACACTAATTGCAAGGCGCGTTACAGCCTGCTCTGTAGTGCGGTGTGATAAATCATATAGCGCTGTGGTCTATTGTAAACACCGCCATACATCTCTGGACACTACTGCATGTTTGACCACTCTCATAAATACGAGCATTTCTGTAGTACAAGTATGATTGGCTGCAGAGACTAATTTATTACCGTTTTCTTTCGGCACATTAATAGTGCAGTAAATTCTGTAGCTTCCGGAGGAGAAAAAAAAGGCAACAGTGGGATTTCCTTCAGTAACGTAGCATCAAGAGTATTTTCCCTTCAGTAAAATATCAATTGTTCTTTATTTTCCAAAAATATATTCACTGTGTCATGTCTATCCTGCAGTCTGGCTTTCAAGCTCGTCACACCTGAGAAATCGAGGTGAAGGGAGGACAGCAGGTTCATCATTCTAAAGACTTTGGTGGTATTACGAGCTTTCCTCCCAAATATCCCGACGCAGGCTTGTTCATACACAAAAGTTCCTTTTCAGAGGCAAATCTTATCATTCAGTCAAACACTTCTGAAGTTCACATATTGTTCATCAAATACAGGAGAGGAAAAAAAAACCCTGACAAAATACTTCTGCTGAAGAGCAGCAGAGGTCAGATGCTCCATGGAGCACGTACACATCAAATGTGCCACCACGAACCTGACATGCTTTCCCTGGGTGGGAGAGAACTATTCAGACACGCTTGGGCTCCATCTGGAGCAAGCGGGACAGTTTTATTGGATGTGTCCTTCTCTGTAATAGAAGGAAGCCAGTTGGAGCATCACCCAACTGGAGAGACACATATGGGTCTTAAGGCTGGAAGAATTTAATTCCAGAATTAGATACCTAAACTCTACTGTGTTTACACTGCAAGTGTACTATTCCAAGTTTGCTGCTGACTTGGGAACCTAGAATATCCATCGACCCATTTGTCCTTCAGTCCATCCATCCAAAAAGCAATAATTAAAAAAAAAAAAACAAAAAACACCACGTCAGACAGAAAAATGTTCCACTCCAGATGGAAAATGGAGTTCCACTCCCTCACAGAAGATATCTTAAGTCAGGCCCCTGTTTCCCTTCCTGTGGCCGATCTCACCAAAATGGACAATCATAGAATCCTATAATGGTTGGAGTTGGAAGGGACTCTAAAGATCATCGAGTTCCAAGCCCCTGCCATGGGCAGGGACACCTCCCACTGGACCAGGTTGCTCAAAGCCCCATCCAGCCTGGTCTTGAACACCTCCAGGGATGGGGCATCCACAGCTTCTCTGGGCAACCTGTTCCAGTGTCTCACCACTGGCAGAGTATACCACTCTCAGAGTATAGGATTTCTTCCTAATATCTAATCTAAATCTCCCCTCTTTCAGTTTAAAAAAAAAACAAAAACCACTCTGGAGAACTGCAAGACACTGGTTGGGGTTTTGTCCCTCCTCGACACTCCACATGCACCACCGGAGCAGGAATCTCTGATATCCATGTCTCTGTATTGAGACTTTTCTCCTGCCGTACAGGCCACACAGCAATTCCCAAACTGCTTTTAAACAGGTAAACGATGCCAGCACAGGTCTAGGAAGATGCTGCTGAGTCTGCATGGGCAATCCTGCAGGCAGGACAGCTCGCCATATAGCACGGAGCCAGCAAAATGTCACCATTTACAAATGTGTCCTGGATACAAAGGACAAAAATTCAGAAAGTGACAGCAACTTTGCCTCCAGCTCTGTCTCACACAGAGTGAATTGGACTTGAAAGAAGAATAAAGGAGAGTCCGAGGTCTCAGGAAAGCCACCAGAACAGAAACAGCTTTAAGGTCATACAAATGGAAGGTAAGGGAGAAGGAGTTTTGAAAAGGGACCAGAGTATCTTGTAGCACCACAGAGTCCCAATTCAGCTGAGAACAGCTTTACAGGCAGAGGGGAAAGCACATGCAGAATCATAGAATGGTTTGAGTTGGAAGGGAACTTAAAGGTCATCAAGTTCCAACCGCCCTGCCATGGGCAGCGACACCTCCCACTAGACCAGGTTGCTCAAAGCCCCGTCCAACCTGGCCTCGAACACCTCCAGGGATGGAGCATCCACAGCTTCTCTGGGCAACCTGTTCCAGTGTCTCACCACCCTCACAGTAAAGAATTTCTTCCTGATATCTCCTAATAGCCAGAGCAAGGCCCAACCATGAACAACCATCCAATATCCCAACAGTCGTAAGGGGGCTTCCACATGTAAAAGGTCACAAACCACCATACTCCAACTCAACAGGAAGAGCAAAATGTAGATTAAACCAACGCGAGACAATGGACATTAAGGCTGGGCACCCCCACCAGCATGCTCAGGAGATGAGGTTGGACCACACAGGCAACAGCCACACTAGTACTACAGATGGACCAAAGCATGCTTGCACATAATCACACCAGTCCCAAAACAACAGCATTTCTCCAGCTTATGGTCACTTAAACTTAGCATCACAGTTTCCAGTTTCTCCTTCCCAGACACCCTAGAGGCCCATGAATTACTTTGGGCAAAGAGCCAAGAAAAACAAGACTATTGCCCAGACGTCTCTACTGAGCACACAGGGAAGACCGGACCATAGTTAAGAGGCCTGCAAACCAGAAATTTCTTCAGAAAGAGAAAAATCCTCAGCTTCAGATCTCCCACAGGAGTTGGGTTCTTTCCTCCTTTATACAAATTTATGTTGTGTCCAACTGCCAGGCAGCAGTAGCTGAGTTGTGTTATGCAGGAGGAAAGTTAGAGAGACAACCAGTGTCTGAAGGGAAGCATAAGGCATGGACAGTCCTTGCTGGCTCACTCAGGCCATGAGAAGATGCCTCGGTGTCCAACTGCGGGTGGTGGCTTCAGCCACACGTCCAGATCAGAGCAGCTTCCTCAGCACCTCCAACCACCTCACTCAGCCTCTTCCTCCTCAGCTGGAGAAGATAAAATACCTCCGACATGCAGCAGCACCAGGTTCAACACATCATGGGGGCTGAGCAAAATTAAAACTCCTGGAGCACGCGCTGCCGGTAGCCAAAAGGCAAAGGAGTTCATAAAATAGCACTTCACCCCAGACACCCAGCAGAACAGCTGCCCTAATCCACCACTGCCAAGAGCTGCTTCCCTCACACTGAGTGCAGGGCTGGCAAGGAGTTCTAGCATTTAAAAAGTGATTAAAGTTCTGTGTAGTTTTTAATACGCCTCATCAGACTCCGTGTGGTGAATGGCTAATGTTAGGGCTGCGTTTCTAGGTCAGGAAAAGAGCTTCTTTGCAGGCTGAGAACCAGCAAGGTTCCCTGCAGCTAACAAGTGATGGATCCATGTCCATCACAAACATGGAAGAGGTCAAGCAGACCAGGACATCTTTTCAGCAAAAGATTTTTTTTTCAATGCTGCAATAGGATGCTTTCAGGTTGGCAGTAGTGAGGACATATTTGGAGTGAGAGCAGCCCTGAGGAGAAGGACTTGGGGGTATTGGTGGATAAGAAGCTCAACACGACCCAGCAACACGTGCTCACAGCCCAGAAAGCCACCCGCATCCTGGGCTGCATCCCCAGCAGCGTGGCCAGCAGGGCAAGGGTTAGGATTCTGCCCCTCTGCTCTGCTCTGGTGAGATCCCACCTGCAGTGCTGTGTCCAGCTCTGGGGCCTCCAACATAAGAAGGACATGGACCTGTTGGAATAAGTCTGGAGGAGGCCATGGAGATGCTCTGAGGGCTGGAGCACTTCTTCTATGAGGACAGGCAGGGAGAGTTGGAGTTGTTCAGCCTGGAAAAGAGAAGGCTCTGGGGAGACCTTAGAGCCCCTTCCAGTCCCTAAAGGTGCCTACAGGAAAGACAGGGAGAGACTCTTCATTAGGGAGTGTAGTGATAGGACGAGGGGTAATGGTTTGAAACTGGAAGAGTGGAGATTAACACGCTATTAACGGCCGGGTTATTTCCCATGAGCCCAGTTATTTCCCACAAGAAGAGCACAAAGATCTGGACCTGTAGATGCAGCCACAGAGGCACAACCTGAAATAGTTCTGCCTTGATGATAATAACCCCAATTACAAGATACCCAAGATTCCGGCTGAGGCCACGCAGGCCTTTACCAACGAGTTTAAAAATTCACTGACAGCAAGAAGATCCACGATAGCGCCAACCCTTGCCCACTGAAAAATAAGAGAGTGGATACTCTCCTCTAAACCTCCTGAGACTCTTTTCCTAATTCTCTCACATCCTCACCGGTGTCTCCCCACAGGGGGACAAACCCTCCCAGTTTTCCATATGAGCAGTGGGATTAAAAAGCTCATACAATTACACGCAATTTAAAACCAAAGCCTACACCTCTGCTCGGGAATGACATTAAGTGCCAACAGTAAAGCTACCACCTTATCTAAAGGTCTGCTGGACTTACTTATATATTTCATATATTAATATAAAGGTGTAATTACTTTAAGTCAACAGATCTAGAGTTTTTAGACAAACACAGGGTCGTATTTTGTACCAAAGCTCAGTTTTCCCTCAAAACCTCTGCAGCAAGAAACAAGAGAAAAAAAGCCACAGAGCTAAATCATAAAAGGCAGATAAGTCAGGGTTAGTTTTCTCCAGGCCGTGACTTTCCAAAAGTCAGGATTTTGTTTGTTTTGTGCTCATTAGAGAGAGATGCTCCTGCAGAAAACACGGGAAAAATGACAGGTGGGTTCACAGCGCGGGTCTCTGCCAGCGCCCTTCTCCTTGGCCACCATCAGGCACCTACAAACCCTCTCCCAGCGTTGCCAAACCTGATTTAACTGGGTGTGACAGAGTCAGAGAGCTCTTCGCCGTCAAGATTATTTACGACAGAACAGAAAGTCTATCAGCTTTCAGTCCTGCAAATATTAACTTTCAAAAGCAATTTCAAAACACGCTCTTTTTTTTTTCTTTTTTTTTTTTTTTGAGGGAGAAAATTGTTTATCCTTTCAATACCATGAGTCAGCTCCTCTGATTAAAATCTAACTTTTTTCCTCCCCTTGTTCTCTTATAATTAGATTACAATATAAAAGTATTAGAGTATATGGCAAATAACCCATCAGCCTATAGATTCTCCTCCCCTCACCCCCATTCCTCTCTCACTGTATTACCCGCTAATTTAGACAGTAAACTCCCATGGTTTGCTTTTAATTACAGCTACCGTATAGCAGCAGTGATTAAATAGCTCATTGTAAATACAGTTCTTAGAAGACAATTTGAGCTCTTAATCAGAGATGTCATTCACGAGAGTGGTTGGGAGAGAAGAGAGAAATTACTCTGACTAGACCACTTAGCTCAGCCGAGGCCACCAGCCTCTTACAGAGCAGGTCTGGGCAAACTGCAGATGAGCCAAGGAACAGCATTTCAACCATCTCCTAAAAAACTCCCACTGCATTGACTCCCACGTCCAATGGGTATCCATCATGAAATCCTGGCTCAACAGCACGTGCCGGGGGTTCAGCAGAAGCATTTGGGAACCACCGTTGTGCAAGAACAGGTTTTCATGTCTTGTAGAGCTTTCCAGCATTGAGATTCTTTGTTCAACCTGCTTTAACTTCTCCTCATGGTAGACACTGGGAAGTCTCCCTGTCCCAAGAAGAATGCACACATCTAAACAAGAAATAAGGGCAAGGTAGAGGAGCAAAAGGCTTTGGGATAATATCTGAAAATGAGACATCAAGCCATTGGCATATGGAAAATACCAGTTTACCGTAAAAGCCAGCAGGGATGTCAATGCTTATAATGAAGCATCTGTTGCCTTCAGCCAACCTTCCTCAACAGAAAAGGTTCGAGGAGGGCAGGTCCAAGGAATCCCAAGGAGCTGAGGTCCATAGTCCTCTCCAAATTGAAGACAGACTGAAGACTGGGGACGATGTCCCTGAGCCCAGTCCTGCAGATTCCTTTAGTCAGGACTGATTTTATTAAGTTATTTTTCCTATGATGGGCAAATAGGCATTTTTCAGACCAATGAAAGCATTACCACATCTGTATCCTCGCATTCATCTGTATCCCTTATTCAACACATTCACCAACAACCTGGCTGAGGGGACAGAGTGTACCCTCAGCAAGTTTGCTGATGACACAAAACTGGGAGAGGTGGCTGACACACCAGAAGGCTGTGCCAGTCAGAGAGACTCAGACAGGCTGGAGAGCTGGACGGAGAGGAAACTAATGAAGTTCAACATGGGAAAGTGTATGGTCCTGCACCTGGGGAGGAATAACCCCATGCAGCAGGACAGGTTGGGGGCTGAAATGCCGGAAAGCAGCTCTACAGAGAGAGACCTGGGAGTCCTGGTGGACAAGTTACCCATGAGCCAGCAATGTGCCTTTGTGGCCAAGAAGGCCAATGGTATCCTGGGTGCATTAAAAAGGGCATGGCCAGCAGGTCGAGGGAGGTCATTGTCCCCCTCTGCTCTGCCCTGGTGAGGCGACATCTGGAGTGTTGTGTCCAGATCTGGGCCCACGAGTTCAAGAAGGACAGGGAACTGCTGGAGAGGGTCCAGCAGAGGCTACAAAGATGATCAAGGGACAGGAGCATCTCTCTGATGAGGAAAGGCTGAGAGACCTGGGTCTATTTAGCCTGGAGAAGAGAAGACTGAGAGGGGACCTCATCAATGCTGAGCAATAGCTAAAGGGTGAGTAGCAAGAGGATGGGGCCAGACTCTTCTCACTGGTGCCCAGTGACAGGACAAGGGGCAATGGTCACAAACTAGAACATGGGTAATTCCATCTCAACATGAGGAAAAGCTTCTTTCCTTTGAGGGTGGCAGAGCCCTGGAAGAGGCTGCCCAGAGAGAGCGTGGAGTCTCCTCTGGAAATCTTCAAAACCTGCCTGGACACGTTCCTGTACCACCTGCTCTGGGCGACCCTGCTTTGGCAGGGGGAACTGGACTAGATGATTTCCGAAGGTCCCTTCCAACCCCTACCATTCTGTGATTCTATGTGAATTCTGTGAACTCCAAAAGCTGCCCTAACTGCTTACTGCCTTTTTTTTTTTTCTTTTTTTTTTTTTTCTTTTTTTTTGGTTATCGTTGTTGCTCTATTCCAATCGGAAGAAGGGAAAAAAAAAAAAAAAAAAAGAAATCTAACACATGGTTTTCCTGGTCCAATTTAAGAGGCAGGGAAAGAATGGAAATAACACCCTTTCCCTAACTGGCACTGTGAGGTTATGCAGTTATTTAAAAATACACTGATACGCCAAATTTACCAATCCCTAGAGAAATAAACATCCCCGGCCGCAGGTTGTTGTTTGCCAAGGGAGGTCCTTCCACTCGCTTTAGTTAACTGAGCTTTGGTCGATACACGATGTTGGGTTTTTTATCATAAAAATGCCTACAGCGTGACAATAGGCTTGTTATAAGAGCAGGGGAAGAAACAGACTGTTTAATGCCACTGGCAAAAGCTTAATGGGAAAGCACAGATATTTTAAATTACTTTTTAATCACTTCTAGATATTTCTCCCCTCCCAAATTGTAACTACTTACCGAACAACTGCACCTTTTTGAGAAGCAGCAACGCTGGCGGGCACAGACGGTATTTTGCATTTGGCAAAGATGCTTTGATCCCAATGAGGGCTTCAGAGTAATATTCACACCAACGGTACTGAAGTCGAGCCTTTTCAACTGTTTTCAGCTTTTCTTTATTTCATTCTGTATTTATTTATTCTTTTTTCCTGTTGTTCCTTTCCCAAGAAAAATGAAGGATTTCCTTATTCTGCTTCCCAGCTGCTCTCTCAAAACAGATAAGAGTGAATTTCTTTCTAACTCAAAATATACTTCTAACTCAAAAGTTTCCAAGACAAAATCCTTCCCAGCTGGCCAGCTTGAGCCAGGGGAGATCATCTCGGGCAGTTATAGTGTTGAGGAGACAAGGACCGGTGACACGAGCCAACCTGCAGCACCGCCTTCAAGCCACCAACACCGATCCAAACCATCTTCAGATGCTGAAATGCTCCCCCTCAATGACAGGCACTGTGTCATTGTCTCTCCCCTTCGTTACCTTTGTGCTGCTTGACTTTATGATTGCTCCTTCCTCGCTATAGGTTGTACCCGGCTGGAAAATGAGGATGGGAAGCGGAGCGGAGTTAGGAAGTCACCGAGAAGTGCGAAGTTTCACCAGCATTTCAAATTTCATAGAAAAAATGTCATTTTAGAAAAGATTGATGTCATTTCCCTTGGAATTAGTATAACAACAGATTTGGATAGTACTACAGAGTTTCCTTGTCTTATTGTTTGATGCTGGATTGGTATTTTTTTGGGTTCTGGAGACCATTCCTGTGCAATCACCGCCAGACTCCCTTCCCTCTGCTCTGTAGCTGCCAACAAAATCCTCTTCCAAATCTACACTCAGCGCTTCATCCCTGTGATCCACATCCCTGAGAGCACCCACCCTCACACCACCCCGCAACATGGCACCTCCACCCTCGTGAGAGGAGAGAAAAAAAAGAAGAAAGATCCCCCACCACGGCTCCATAAAATAACCTTGAATTTGCAGGCAAGCAGGCTGGAGAGCTGCCACCCTGTTCAGCTTAAAGATAAATATATTCAGCCTTTTGGATCTCTAAATGCAGAAGTAACTCACAGCAGCTTCTTCCTCGCTGCTTAGAAAGAAAAAAGGGGACATCTGGATGTGTCTCTTTTGCAGAAACCTCTCACGACGCTCAACACAGCAGCTGCAGAAACGCTGGCTGCCGTCCCACACCAGCCCAGAAACCTGCCCATGTGTGAAGGAGGTGGTTTTAAAACACACCAAAAAAAAAAAAAAAAAAAGAAAAGAAAAAAAATCCAAAGCTGGCAACAGGGAGCAAAAAGAAAAGCTGTAAAGCCCAGGGATGGAGATAATTCAAAATACGACGATGTGCCCTGAAAAATGGAGGCTGCGGCCAAAATGTCTGACCTGACACAGGACAGATTCATGGGCAGCTCGTTGCAGAAATTAAGGTGGTTGCACAGATGTCTTTGCCTCTTTAAAGACAAGGAGGCACCTGCTCTTGATTGTGGAGCCTGATGTCCTGCAGGTGACCTTCCAGGTGAAAAGAGAAAAATTAACCCCTCTACTTCATTAAAAAATGGATACATAAATAAATAAAGCTAAATTGTCAACCCATCATAGAGGGAGGGTAAGGACACTCTCATCTTTCCCCCATCCCACCCAAGCTGCAGAAGAGGACACTGAAAGGCTGGAAAACAGGTGACAGTGGCAGCTGCTTATGATGCTGCAGGAGGATAAGAAGTGGGAACAACATTGGATTTTCATAGTTCATGTGTTTTCAGGTGCCGGTGTTTAGTCAAAACACCTGCCCAGCAGAGGAAAGCTCTCATCAATCCCTTAATATGCGGTGGAGAATAAGCTCATTTTTTAAGTTGATAAACATCCAGGAGCTGTCCTTACCAATAGCTACTGCAGTAACTACAATTTGACTTCCCTGTGCATAGAATCTATAGAATGGTTCAGGTTGGAAGAGACTTTTAAAGATCATCTAGTTCCAACCCCCTGCCATGGGCAGGGACACCTCCCACCAGACCAGGTTGCTCAAAGCCCCATCCAGCCTGGCCTCGAACATTTCTGGGGAAGGGCATCTCAACTAGTGAACTATAATTTCACTTTCCTGTGCATCTCAAAAAAAATAAAAAAAAAAATAAAAAAATAATAAAAAAAAATCAATCCCTCCTTAACACCCAAGATTTTCCCCATCTGAGGAGCATTCCCAAAACACAAGAAACCCTCTTCCCATGCCGTGCATGGCAGACACCTCCCGGTGGCCAGACACCAACGATCACGTCCAAGCACAGAAAGCTTTCCCTCGAGTTGCATCTGCCAAACCCAAACCACATCAGTGAAGTGGGACAACACCTTCCTACTTCTCTGGGGAAGACTGGGGAATTTGTGCAGATCCCAGATTACCCGGAGGCGGCGTTTCTCAAGAAAGACAACCAAGGAAGCTTGGAGCACCAACTCTTCCAGTGCTGAGGAGATCAGGACAAGGGCCCAGCGAACCAGCAATCCCAACGTGTCACATCAACATGCTTTTGCCTACGGGTTGTCACTTCGAGGAGAGTTTGCTACAAAAACGGCACGCCGGTTATCGTGTTCGCTTGCAGGAATACAGGTGTTGAGATGCAGGGGAAAAAGCAGCAAGACGGGAGCCAAAGGCTTTGTGGGGGTGATGCCAGCCCTGCTCACTGAGCAGGGACCACCACATGGGTGAAATCCAGCCAGAAACCACCCCAGAGCTGAAACGTTGGCCAAGAAACTGGTGTGAGAAAACACAAAATATGCTAACAGCCTGGCAACGCTGCCCATTGCTCTACGGTGGGTGGTGTGCTGAATGCTAAACATCGGGACATCCATACGAAGGCAGGCGTGGGTGGATACCAGATTAACCCACCACCCAGGGAGAAGCTTTTTTGGGTTACCACACCGTTCACGTCACATGCTGACAGCTGGGACAGCCGCACAAGGATGTTGCACAATGGCCTCTTTTCCCTTCCAAACACACTCAACAGCCTTCCGCAGAGCAACGCCATGGATGGGAAACCACAAGTGGGACGAGGAGATGGAGCAGGAGGCTGGGAGAGGAGCAACAGCAACCAACGTCCACCCGCAAGTACACCTCACAGTCACTGGGTAGGGACTCTTTATCAGGGAGCGGAGTGATAGGACGAGGGGGAACGGTTTTAAACGAGAAGAGGGGGGATTTAGATGAGATCTCAGGAAGAAATTCTTTACTGTGAGGGTGGTGAGACACTGGAACAGGTTGCCCAGAGAAGCTGTGGATGCCCCATCCCTGGAGGTGTTCAAGGCCACGTTGGACGGGGCTTTGAGCAACCTGGTCTAGTGGGAGGTATCGCTGCCCATGGCAGGGGAGTTGGAACTAGATAATCTTTAAGGTCCCTTCCAACCCAAACCATTCTATGATCACTAGCTTTGAGCCCTTGTATGTGCCCTTGGACAAATGATGTGCCCAATTCCTTAGCACCCCTAAAGACAAAATCATTATCCACACGGAAAACAACATTTGTGAGGTTCAACGGCAACACTTGAAAAGATCAGGACAGGGATAAGGAGAAAATTCAACAAGATCTAGCAAGGACCTGGGGACTATAAGGGCATTAACACATGGATGTCACATCTCCATTTGCTTCAGCAAACAAGGGAATCTTTTATATCTAGTTGTGTGCATCCGTATGTATTTTTACGGACTGATATAAACACAATTTTTCCGTGCCTTTACCTGAAAGCACAAATGACCAGTGAGAGACAAGAAGAAAGAAAACCACTTGGTCACATAAGAAAACTTTGAGCTCTGAAGCTGATGCTCACTGCTCTCACCTGGACATGAATCCAGGCACAGCCTTAGCCCCAGTCAACCTCTTACTCGCGTCACCTGAATGGCTGAAGCGTGCGTCAGGCCAGTCGAACAACATCCCCAGGGAAGACCTGCTGGTCTACTTAGCACGGAGTGGCCTCTCCGGACCCCAGCTGCCTCTGGCAAACACTTGGCCACGTGGATGAAAGGGTTGGAGCCAGGGAGCACGCTGTGCTTGCACCCTGTGCACCCCTTCCAGCAAACGTGCCTTCACCGGTGCTCACAGGGCACAGATCCCAGGCGAGGAGATTCAAGGAGCTAAAAACAACTCCGCTACCTGGACTTGAAGGGTATCATGAGGTGAACAGGAAGAGATATGGCCTCTCTGCTGCAAGAGATGTCCTTCTGTAGCTTTGCTCCCAAAGGACTAACATATGGCTACCAAACACGGAGGCTTTCAAGAGCATCCTATACCCAACCTGCAGCTGGGGTGACCCTCCCCAAATAGTTCCCACCCAATTTCCTCATCCTTATCACGCAGCACATACACGGGCAGAGCACCAGACCCACAGTACACACAGAGTGGGGAGAGGGCCATCAGCAAGTGTCCAAGAGCACAAAGACACCACAGAGACTGTTATGAAGTTGGATGGGTCAACAAATCAACAGGGGTAAACATGCTGTCAACAGAGCCAAGGACCATCACAGCAGCTGGTGGGAGATAAATATCTTGACCCCGGCTTGGCTGACACCATCAACACATCTCCCAAAGCGCCAAGAGACTGTCACATTCATCACGTTTGGCGTTCTCCATAATTCACACCACCCAACAACGCCTTGCACCAGGCTTGCGACTCCAGGTCCAGCAAGAGCGAGACGGGGTCAGAGACACAGAGATGCCACAACGGTTATTTTCCCCCTCATCTCTAAAACAATCTGCCCCACCACCTGGTTGACTGCAGCTTTCTAACCCGTCGGTCTCGGCAGCTCCCAGAGGCCATATTCCCACACAGCCCGTCCTTTCTGCCACGCAGAAGAAATTGCACGTCAAAGCAAGAGATGGAAAGGGGAAAGCCATAAAGCTGAGAAAAGACGCCTTCAGCAAAATTTGTTTTAAGGCATGACTAGCTCGTACCGAAAGCTAAATCCTCTCGTTTTCAGCCCAGATCCTCGTAGGAGGACAATTTATGTTATCTCTCTCCAGCCAAACGTGGTGCTGGGGGACTATTCAGGACAGCGGTAACACCACTAATGCTCTTGGCACTGCTGCAAGGAGATCCAGAGGTAACGAGCACTGATATTTAGGGAAACATCACCCGTATCAAAAGGGCCACCCGTCCCACTGGTGCTGCCGCAGGTAACACAAAAATTTACACAAAGCTCTGCTTTCTCCCCATGTACGAGCCTTGCGGGTGATGAATCAGAGTCGCTGCCTCAAGGGACACCATGGAGAAGTCATGTAAATCCAGAGCAGCTCCCTGCACCTCCAAATAGATGTAAACCAGCTGGGAGAGGAAAGAATAGCCTCCCGGGAAAAGCCAACAGGGCTTGGCTTTGGCTGTGTTGCCCAAAACTGGAGCTGTCGCTTGTGAATCCACTGCTGAGCAGATAATATGTTCCCTTGGAGCGGACCAGTGAGCATCCAAGGGATGCATGCACATCCCGCCAGTGTGTCATGGGACCAGCACTTCCCTGCTTGCCTTTCAGGAGACCAACAGGAGACCAACAAGGCTTTACTCACCCCGACAAGAGTTTCCAAGACAAGGAACATGAAGTTAAACCCAACGACCTACAGAAAAATAGGGTTCTCGGTGATTTTAAGGAATTTGGGGATAGAGTTTTAGTAGGGCCTGTAGCAATAGGACAAGGAATAATTGTTTTAAAGTAAAAGAGGGGAGATTCAGACCAGATATAAGGAAGAATTTTTTTACAATGACGGTGGTGAAACACTGGCCCAGGTTGCCCAGAGACGGTGGTAGATGCCCCATCCCTGGAAACATTCAAGGTCAGGCTGGACAGTGCTCTGAGCGACCTGATCTAGTTGAAGATGTCCCTGCTCATGGCAGGGGCGGGATTGACTAGATGACCTTTAAAGGTCCCTTCCAACCCAAACTATTCTATGATTCCAATTCTACATGGAAAACACTGCCGTTCTCTGTATTTCTTTTTTTTTTTTTTTTTTTCTATACTAGCTCTAGACATCAAAGACATGAAACCGTCAAAAGCCCAGCAAAACGCGACACGGGGAAGAACACAGAAATATGGCCAAAGCTCTGAGACAGCTCTTGGTTGCTCTCCATAGGAGAGAAGCTGAGGCATGACACACCGGGACTCCCTCCCCAGCTCCCCCATCACACCAGCACGCAGCAAAGCAACACATCACCAAATCCTGCCAGGTTTTCTGCGGGGCGGTTGTGTACAGCCTGGTTTGGCACAAAAATCAAGGATGTGGGAGTGAAAAAGAAAAAAAAAAAAAAAAAAAGACAACTAGCCAGACCACCAGCTATGCCTCAGTAGGTAAACAGGTGGCTTTTTAATTGAGTTAGATAAGTGGTATTTCTAATCACATTCACGCAGGCACTTAAAAACAATACTACTGGCGGGGTTGTAGCTCGAGAAGAGCCTTGAAGGAATAAAAGGCCTGTTCGGGAAGGCTTCGTTTGGGAGAAGGAGGAGCTCAAAACTTTCACAAACCAGCTCTCCCTTTTCGCGACTCAGTCCAAAAGAGGGTGAAACGTCTATAAATGAAAGCCAGGAAAAAAACCCAACATTTCTCAAGGGCAAAATTTTATTTGCATCTGCCCGAGCCCCATCCTTCCATGTGCAGGTGACCCTCTCCTGCAGGGATGCTCTTACCAACTGCTTCTTAAGTCCCGTTCCCCCAGTCACACAAGGCTTTCCTCTAACCTGGAAGGAAAAGCAAGACAACTGGTTAGTACTGGGAAGAAAACTATTTCGCTACGCTGGCAAAGGACACGGTGTCCTTACAGCAATCTGCAGTCTCTGAGCTGGGCTGTACGAAGAGGTACAAAAGCAAGAGTTGATTCCTCAAAACATCACTGCTGAGTATGGGAACAGCATCTCCTTTTTTAAAAGAAAGGGGACACGAAGCTCTAAAGCTGCTAAAGGCTTTTAGGACTTCTAGATTAGCAGAGGTGCGAAAGTAGAGGTTGCAAGATACCTGCAAAAAAAAAAAAACCAAAACCCACAAATTAAAACCTTCAGTGGGAAAAGGGAATCACCTATTTAACTGTCCCGTCTTCTTTAGGATCCCAAACCTGCTGTGGGAGGAACACTCTGGCCACAATCCAGTTCAGCATTTCAGCTTAAGTCCAATTTGAGAAACCATCATCAAGATCTTCATATTTCTCACCAGCAAGTTGTTTCTCTTCCGCGCTCCTGTACACACATACGCACATCCCTACCTCACCAGAACTTCCATTTTTAGCTTTTATTCCAAGGATTATACTTCTAGAAATGCAACCTCTCTTGGTTGTAGAAGCATCTAATTCTCCTAGGAGGGAAAAAATGCTGGTGCAATGCCAAGAGACAGGTCCTGCATCCACCGAGCGGTTTTTGAGATGCAACCCAGAGCTGCACCCAGAACCCGTATGGTTTTACCAGCAGACACTGGGATGATGCAAGATGAGCATCAGCCAGATAAATTGGAGATTCCTTAACATACCCATCTACCTTGCAACAGCTATTAAGTGTGCAGTATTTCCTAATTTACTCCATTACAAAGTGCCCATTCATCAGTCTGTTATCACAAGAGGCCTTTTAATTAATGCACCTCTTTGCTTTGTTCGATTAATGTCAACAAGGAAACCCTTCTTCGCTCACTGGGTTTTGCTATGGTCACTATAAGTGGAATACAAGAGTATTTTTAAGGTATTAATAAACACTTCCTATATAAATGCTATATACTTCCTATATGCATGCCCTATATACAAAGCTCACCAAAAAAAAAAAAAAATGGCTGCAATTTCCCCAGCCAGAAAAATTCAGAGATAAAATTGCACAATTATTTGTATCTGCCCAGAGAAGCAATCCCAGCCTTCGGTGACCTCTGTGCAAACAGACCAAGCCAATTACACACTGTGACAGCAGACTTTCCCCTCCTGTATCAGCAGCTTCCCCTTGCTGGCTGTGAGAAACATCAAAAGGTAGCACATAAAAAAAAAAAACAAACCCACAAACCCATACGTGTTACCAAGAGCTTCAGGCTGGGGACAACCAGCCTAGAGGTTTAATCAAGATTTGGATCAAATTATGTGAGGCGTTTTGTAAACATTGTTCTTATTGAGTTGTTACAGCCAAAGGATGCGAGTGCCAACTACCTGCCCATTTAACCTATGAAAATCACCAGCTCAATCCTTCCCATCCCCATCCCCTCTTGTTGACCACAGATGAGTGGTAAGATGGGTACCCCACCTCATCCTGCAGCATCCTACACCCGGGACATCCCCAGCAGAACTCGTGTCCTCTTGGCAAGGTAAAACTAGCCCATGGGGCAAATGGAAACTTTTTAGAAGCCTCCAACCGCAGCTAGCAGCTGACAGAAGAAATGTTATCGAGCAGCCCCGAGGAGAAGGACTTGGGAGTGTTGGTGGATAAGAAGCTCAACATGAGCCGGCAATGTGCATTCACAGCCCAGAAAGCCACCCGCATCCTGGGCTGCATCCCCAGCAGCATGGCCAGCAGGGCGAGGGGGGGGATTCCCTCTGCTCTGCTGAGACCCCACCTGCAGTGCTGTGTCCAGCTCTGGGGTCTCCAACATAAGAAGGACACGGACCTGTTGGAGCGAGTCCGGAGGAGGCCATGGAGATGGTCTGAGGCTGGAGCACTTCTCCTATGAAGATAGGCTGAGAGAGTTGGGATTGTTCAACCTGGAGAAGAGAAGGCTCCAGGGAGACCTTAGAGCCCCTCCCAGTACCTAAAAGGGCTACAGGAAAAGCTGGGGAGGGAGTCTTTATCGGGGAGTGAAGTGATAGGATGAGGGGTAACAGTTTTAAACTGAAAGAGGGGAGATTTAGATTAAATATCAGGAAGAAATTCTCTACTGTGAGAGTGGCTAGACACTGGAACAGGTTGCTCAGAGAAGCTGTGGATGCCCCATCCCTGGAGGGGTTCAAGGCCAGGCTGGATGGGGCTTTGAGCAACCTGCTCTAGTGGAAGATGTCTCTGCCCATGGCAGGGGGGTTGGAACTTGATGATCTTTAAGGTCCCTTCCAACCCAAACCATTCTTTGATTCTTAGAGATTAACATGCAGGACATGGTGATGCCCAAACTTCCAGTTTGCCTCATGTTGTCTAGGACATCCTAGGTCCAACTTCTTGGTGAACAACACCAGCAGTGCTCTGTTTGTAAGGATGCTTTTTCTGCTATGCATCCTAAAGGACCTTTCCTTCACTCCCTTTCTTCAGGAAGAAAAACAAGTAGCAGGGGGCTGAGAGATGGGAAATTTTGACTTCAGCTCCCAACCTCTTCTGCTCCTGGAAAAGAAATTCAGGAAGAGTATGATGAAGAGCACATAAGAGATCCCTAGGCTTCTGAATCTTAACATCAGTGAGAGATGCATTTAGGTCTGGATTTCAACCACCACATGCTCACCATCCCCGTTTACTACGAGACATTGCTGAGGGCAGCTAAAATCCAGGTGATTCTCCATCAGGTGAAAGAAATACAGGAGCATGCACTTAAGCAAGCCTGAAGCCTCACATGGGCTCTTCCAAACAACAAGACCCAAAAATCAGCTCATCCTACCAGTGCCTACAAGGGTACGGTAATGTCAGATCCTATCTGCTACCCAAAAAGGTAAACTATCCCCTCCTCCCAAGATGTTTACAGGAGGGAAACCACCTCAACCACCCAGCTCACCAGTCACCCAGGTGCTCTGAGTCTTCCCCAATCTGCTCCACCCACATTTATGCGTGGAAAACAAACCCCAGGGCAGCCGTGTTTTCCCCAGCAGAGGAAAAACAGCCAACTGGGAGAAGGGAGATCCATCTGGAAAGCAAATGTTGTGAAAAAGCATCCCGTTGTTCAGCCAGGATGAGTGTGCCCAAGGGCAACGTCGTGGCGATGGCCAAGGATTGGGAGCAGGGAACCTGGTGCAGGAGATGACAGATGGAAACACATTAAGATTCAATGACAAAGGGAATGAGGTTGGAAGAACCACACACCAAAGCTTCAGATGGTGGAAGAGCAGCTCTAATGAGGCCAACAAAATCACGACAGGTTTCAAGCCCTACATGCTGATATGCGCTATGATGACAACGTCAATCCATCCTTCAGCTTCCATCACCTGCTTGGAATTGGGATGGAGACATCCTTTCCTAAAACCCAGCATGAACGCACCTACTTAAGTGTTATACTTTGGGCTTAAATGCTTTTTGTTTTTCTTTTTTTCTTCTTTATCTGAAGCATTCAGCCACGAAACGCAATGATTTCTGCCTGCACTGATAGAGGAAATGCCACTGACTGTTTAGGTGAGATTAATTTCAGGATTGTGGCCAGACTGAGGAAATGGGTAGAAGAAATCCTTCATAGTTGGATAATGAGGTTGCAGTTTTATGAGTAATTCTCCTGAGTTACGTGCCAGCACCTCGGGTGTGGGTGACACGCTCATTCCTTCCCTCCCTTTTTGAATGGAAAATGCCATCCAAACACACAAACACAGTATTTATTTATTTTAAAAAAAAAAAGAAAAAACAACACAAAAATCATGAGGCAGAGGCACAGATTGCATCTCGCTTGTACAATGTCCTATATAGCTCCTACCTACAGGAGTTTGTCTGGTAGGTTCTCCAGGAATGTCCACAAGCTGGAACACAACCAAGATGTACACCATACCCCCAAAATCTAAAGAGCCTCTGGGCTGGAAACCAGGACAGACCAAGACAAATCAAAGGTCAAAGATGCTTCCCTGTACACCTCTATTACTAACACCACCTTTGACAGGAGAGACCAACCCAGGCTTCCTCACTTCAACGTTCACATCCTTGCTGCTGGGCCACCTCATGTTTTCTTGCGTGGTCCTCCACACGCTACAGGGACCAACTGTCTGTAGCGACACCACGCTCCTCCCAGCTCGAAATGGCATAAATGGATTGCAACCAGCTCCCCCTTTTGAGCAAGCAAAGGGCTTCCACAAGTAGGTTACCTAAAGCTTTAATGTTTTGACAGCATTAAAACAGCTCATTTGCATGGAAACCAGAGGGGAGGAAGAAAGGCCCTTTTCTGAAGATCTCTCTGCTCCATCTGGACCCATCACCTTCCATTACTCAATCGCCTCTCTGGGAATTCTCCACGCCTTCTCCTACACCATGCCCAGGCACTAGACATGAAAATAGCTTACGACAGTTCCTGCTGGCGTGACATCGACTCTGTTTCTCCTGGAGGATGAACGAGCAGATGGGACCAGTGGAAGATGGCTGAGCTAGAGAGCTGGACAACTGGAGTCTTTCCAATCCAGTAACTACAGCCCAAAAGACTGAGGATGCAAAGATTCTTCAGGGTCAGAACCTCTTTCCCAGGGTTAGGAACAGGGTCAAGGAAGATTGCAGGTGCTTACTGACAGGCTGGGCAGGCTGATTTATGTCTACATCGTTGGTTTCACTGTTCCCAAAATTCCTGCTTCGCTTGCTGATTTCCCCAGTCAACTCCCTGCATTATTCCAGCAAAATAACCACGATACCGAAGAGCTTTTGAAATTAATATGATGGGCTCACAAGCATCTTCCGTCATGCAGAACTAAAATTAAAATGTACACCCAGCCTCGCATCACTCCCTGAAATTCATCACGTGGAAACTTCCCTGTGTCACGTCGAGAGGCTCCCGACAGAGGAAAGAGCTAATGGGAAGCTGCAATTGCAGCAGCAAGAGCGTCGCTCTCCTGCTACCAGTCTTCAAAGCAGGGTTCCAGCTCCACCACCACGCCTGTTCCAGCTGCTTGAGACACAAGGCTGCCTGTAAAGCACTGTTTCCTCCATGAACATGGACAATAGTCATCCTCCAATACAAATGGACATGGGAGGACCAGGAGAAGAAAGGTTTTCCACTATTTTGGATCAGCAAAAGGCAACCATCAGTGTTTTCTCAGAAACCATTGTTGAAGGCATCATGCATGTTCTGGGTTTGCCACCACACTAACACAAGAGAAGTAAAACCAGAAGCTAGAAGAAAATAGACATGATCTTTGCAAAAAAGACCTAAGAAACAGGTGGGAGCAAACACAGAATTCAGGGGCTACACCACCATGACATGTCACAAGGTTGGGCATCCCTAAGTAGAACGAGCTTCTGGGAACCACCGGTGAACGTATCTCCACCCATCACGCACATCAACTGCTTACTCTACAGAGAGGTTTTGGGCAAAGATGTAACGCTGCACTACCAGACCAGAGCAAAACTCTGACATCCCTGCTACATCAGGCCTTAGGACTCTCTAACTCCAGCCGAGATGAGATGACATTGTTCAGCCTGGAGAAGGCTCCGGGTAGACCTTATAGCCCCTTCCAAGGCCTAAACAGGACCTGTAGAAGAGATGGGGAGGGACTCTTTATCAGGGAGTGGAGCATTATGATGAGGGGTAATGGTTTTAAACTGAAAGAGGGGAGATTTAGGTTAGATATAAGGAAGAAATTCTTTACTGTGAGGGTCGTGAGATGTTGGCCCAGGTTGCCCAGAGAAGCTGTGGATGTCCCATCCCTGGAGGGGTTCAAGGCCAGGCTGGATGGGGCTTTGAGCAACCTGCTCTAGTGGGAGATGCCCCTGCCCATGGCAGGGGGGTTGGAACTGGATGATCTTTCAGGTCCCTTCCAACCCGATCCGCTCTGTGCTTCTGTATAGTTCTATGAGCAGCTCTATAAGAGGGAGCAGCAGGACAGACGTTGACCCACAGCCCTCAAGGCAGTTGCTGCCCCACTATGAAAATCCTCTTCAACAACCAGGCACCGACACGGCAACCCAAGTAATTTCCAATGTCTTCCTGCAAATCCCAACCGATTGGTTTTCTCCACATTATCTCCTTCATCCCAGTTGGTTGACCATCCCTTTGCGGCTTTTCACACTACCAGGACCACACTAAGCAACACAACACCATCTCAGACAACTTTCTGGCTCAGCAAACACAGCTGCCTGCACTCAATGCATATTTTGGGGTTGAAATTGAGATGCAAACTGCTGCTAAAATAACCACCACGGAGGAGGGATTGCTTTTTCTCCTGAAATACGGAGATACTTTCCGTTTCTTCCCTCCCTGTCCCTCAACTGATTTTACAAGCCTGTAGAAGGAAATAGCAATTGCGTGACTCAGGGGGAGAGTCATCTTCTACCCATCACAGAAATGCACACGTGCACCCAAGTAGCTGGGTGTGACACTGTCTTCTGTCCCTGGCCTCACACTAGCCACACCAGCACAGCTCCATAAGGTGCCCAGGAGAAAACACAGACAAGAAGAAGGAACAGTACCAACAACTGGAAGCTAAAATCGCAGGACTGCCCTGGCTGTGATGAACAGGAGGTTTCCTCCTCTCCATCACAGCATCCAATGGAGCGTCCAAGGAGCCATCAAGGCTAACAGGAAGGTCCTCATCCTGTGTGCCAAGGAGGTCATGGGAGGAGAAATCTGCAACTTGCTGCATGGAAGAGGCTGCGTGGGATCAGGTCAGAATTATCGATGTGGTCAAAAACTGCCTAGGAATGAAGTGATGGCAACATCTCTTAGTGACGCCAGCAATACATCATATAGCACATATCCTCCCCCTCTGCTCTGCCCTGGTGAAGCCACATCTGGAGCACTATGTCCAGTTCTGGCCTCCCCAGTTCAAGAAGGACAGGGAACTGCTGGAGAGGGTCCAGCAGAGGCCTCAAAGATGATCAAGGGACAGGAGCATCTCTCTGATGAGGAAAGGCTGAGGGACCTGGGGCTGTTCAGCCTGGACAAGAGGAGACTGAGAGGGGATCTCATCAATGCTGAGCAATAGCTAAAGGGTGGGTGTCAAGAGGATGGGCCAGACTCTTCTCACTGGTGCCCAGCGACAGGACAAGGGACAACAGACACAAACTGGAAAATGGGAAATTCCATCTGAATATGAGGAAAAGCTTCTTTCCTTTGAGGGTGGGAGAGCCCTGGATCAGGCTGCCCAGAGACGGTGTGGAGTCTCCTTCTCTGGAGATCTTCCAAACCCACCTGGATGTGTTCCTATCCAACCTGCTCTGGGTGACCCTGTTTTGGCAGGGGGTTGGACTAGATGATCTCCGAAGATGCCTTCCAACCCCTACAGTTCTGTGATTCTGTGATTTCCCTGCTTCATAAGCTTTAAAATTCTGGAATACATCTCCAGAAAAAGCTTTAATTTACTGGCGTGTATTTACCCTTTGCCTCCAGTTTTATTGCATTTTTAGTACGGTGCCCGAATACCCAATCGTTGAAAAAGCAGAGTGGGGACTGGTAAAGCACGTGCATGGGGGCATCAGGAGATGTTTCCTCTGCCGCAGGAAGACAGATCTGAAAAGAAAACAAAAGTCCTACCTCAGCAGCAACGCCAGGTGTCAGAATGTGACCCCCTGCAAAATTCACTTGATGGAGTACAGATATCACAGCCCCCACGGCACATTTCCAACACCGTCTCTTGTCTCCGTTATGAGTCCTCCTTACCCCTAACACAGCTGACAGCAACACGTGTAGGATCTGGAGATTCAGCGCAGGGGAGAAGGCGATTCTCAAAGACATGGAGACATCAGTGCATTTCAGCAAGGCCTTTAGAGTCAGTTATCTGATGCTTTAGACTCCACTGACGGCATTTATGAATTTAAAAAAATGCATATACGGCTTCAACATCCCCTCGCAGTCACTCTCTTTAGGATGCAAATGTAATTTAACACAATTAGGCAGGACAGAAAGCCCAGACCTTTTTACAGGATTAACTGCATTCCAGTTGTCGGGCAAGATAAAGAGACGCCAGCTCAAGAGACGGGCTGGACAAAAGCACATTACCACCTCCGGGTGGTTTCCAGATTAGCACGGGACTTTGCAAGGAGCACTTTCCCAAAGGCATCAAGCCCTGCTACAGCTTTACACGGAGAAAAAACACCCACCCATCAGATAATCCTAAATTTGTCAGGAAAATTTGTTAACAGGAAGAAATTCTTCCCTGTGAGGGTGGTGAGACACTGGAACAGGTTGCCCAGAGAAGCTGTGGCTGCCCCATCCCTGGAGGGGTTCAAGGCCAGGCTGGATGGGGCTTTGAGCAACCTGGTCTGGTGAGAGGTGTCCCTGCCTATGGCAGGGGGGTTGGAACTGGGTGATCTTTAAGGTGCCTTCCAACCCAAACCATTTTATGATTCTATGACAACAAAAGGTCTCATTTAGGAAAAAAAGTAATAATAATCTCATCTTTAAGACTGGAAAACCCCAAAACTCCAAGAAAGGCAACAGGACACATTGCTCCATTTGCATATGCTTATCTGAAATCCTCAACATTAGGGCAGAAGAGCGAGAGGAGAGAGACATTGAAGGCATTTATTTCCATTGCTTAAGTTTCAGATTTGAACTGAGAAGCTGATGAAATCTTTGTAGGTACCTTGAAACGTTTCCCATCACGACTGCTCTTTGCAGAGCAGAAACAATTTAAATCCAGCATTGAGTAGATATTTCTGTATAATCTGCCATTTTCTCCAGAAAAATCAGTCAAACCTAATTCTAGGTATTTTTTTTTTCTATTTAAAATGCCCAAAATAAATTATTATCACAGACTGCAATTTAAAAAATAAAATACATTTTCAAAAAGGAAAATATTTATTAATCAAATACTCTGGATCTCCTCTGTAACTCCCCAGTGACTTAAGAGGACCTTTAGGAGGTAACAAAGGTGTTGACAACATGTTTCCAGGAGAAATTCAAGAGTTCTTAACTCCTGCCTCTGTATTTTTTAAATTACATGGATCAGGAGGTTCTTGGAAGTAATCAGTTTATCAGCTCTAGCCCTGAAAGAAGGAATGAGATGGAGAACCACCTAAGCACAGGTAGAAGGTGCCAAATGGTACAGTCGCACCCTTGACATGCTTAAGGTGCTCGGGTCAGTCCTACGTCCCCATGCCTTCATCTCCCATCCTAAATCTGGCACAACAGCACTGACCTTTATAAAGTGCTTTGAGATCTCTGGCTCGGTCACACAAGCCCAGGTGCTACTACCTTGAGTCCAGGTAACCCAACGCAAATCACTGCAGAGAGCTAACAGCGCGGTCTGAAAATAGACAGAAATCCCCACCAAAAACCATCTAAGTCGTCATGATGGAAAAATAAATCCCAGCAGATTGTTGCTAGCATTATATGAATCATCATGTTGTTATAGCAACTTCATATCTGCATGGAATCTGAAAGCCAAGCACAGCTGAAATAATATAACAGCATTAAGTAAAAATGATATATAACAAGATAAAAATGGATCGGCTCAATCTCCGAGGAGCACCCACACTTCTTTCTCACCCTCTTCCCTCCCTTTGAAAACATTACTTTCCTGTGTTTAAACAAAGAGAAGAGACTTGGAGTTTATGGAGCAGAAGCAGAGCACTAACGAGCTTTCAAAATCAAGGAGAAGCTTCAGGACGAAGAACCACCTTCAAATGAAATCAAGTGCAACTCCCAGTTGTTACCACCAGCCCCAGCCGACGGACTCTACTGTTCCTACGTACTGCAAAATTTATGCATTGCATGAATTATATAAATATATATATATAGGTACCCTATCATCCTGCTCTGTTCAGGAGTCCTGAGCAGAGAGATCCCAACCAGAACAGAAGATGCAGAAGCAAGAGAGAGGACGCACAAGGTCTATCTACTGCAGTTATATGACATTATTTTATTACTGGAGAAAAAGTGAAAACTATCACCAAAGTTCCTTCCATAAGAGCAACAGGGGAAGAAAGTTAAATAAAGATATTTATTTCAGGGACTTTGTAGAAAAGCATAACTCCTCTGGAAGGCAAGAGGGAGCCATCAACCTCCAAGACACTGCACGCACCTCAAAAGACACGGCTTTGCCCTGATGAGTGCCAAGGATGCCCAGATGAGCACCACAGGGCACTGAACTGCTCCTCCTCCCCGTGGGATGCTGCCAGCGTCAAGGAGGTTTGAACAGGAAGAGGAGAAATAGCTGGGAGATTCGCAAATTTTTTCTTGACATTCCAAGCAAATTAAAACCAACTAAACACCAAAAAAAACCCAACCCAAACCCACAGCTCCAGTGCCAACAAAGTCCTATTACTCTTACCAACAGCACTAAAGTAACTCAATTAAAAGCTAATAAAAAGAAGCAGCCTAACTTATTCTTTCAGAGTTCAAGACAGCAAAAGCATCGCTCTGCCCCAGACAGAACTGTTGGTTTTTTTTCTTTCTTTTCTTCTTTTTTCTTAAATGCATTTATTCATTAAAGTTTCCTCGTAGGCTGTGTAATGAGTCACGTCTTGCTTCTCTATAAAGTGCAAAGGGATGGAGAGGAACAGGATTTAAAGAGAGGATGGAGACACTCACAAAGCCTGTTAAGAAAAGCTTGAAAAGCTTTTGAGGGAGCCACAGATAAAGCGAGGCAGCTCCTCACATGGGCTCCAAAACCTTTTCTCTATCACCATAGCTTTCCCAGGGTTTGAGTCCTCCTTGCTTACAGCCAGCACAGAAAGCCACCCCCTCTCCTCCACCCAAAAATAACTAGCCGAGCTTTCCTCCTCCCCAGAAGAGCTTGGGAAGAGAAATTCAGAGCTCCAGTAGCAAGCAGGAGGGATGTTGCTCTTCCCATGGACTTGGTGGCTCACACCTCGCAGACAGAGAAGCCGCAGCAGCCACCAACTCAGAGTGAGCCACACGTGCATGGCTGAAGACTGCAAGCAGCTATTTTGCAACTGGTTTTCTGGTGAGGAGGGAAAGTCAATCAGATCAGTAATGCCAAGCTCAACAAAAAGCCCAGGAGACAAACTCTCCCATCACCAGCCTGCTCTCAAACTAGATCTGGTATGTCCTGGTTTGGTTCCTCAACTGCTCTCAGGAGCCCCTCCCAGCTCTCCAGGACCTTCATCCAGCCCTCAAGGCCTCTCTTCATCAACAGAAGCTTTGAGGAAGCAAGCCAAGAACCAGCATGAAGGTGGAACACAAGTCTGCAGAGAGACTTGAAAACAGGAATGGGCTATGCATCTGCATGGTCTTGATTTATGTTGAGTGCTGATGGATCAGGGCCAGAATAACCTCCACTATGAAAGCAAAAGGAGATGCTCCTCTAGCAAAACTCAGAACCATGCTCCAGACCCACCTGAGGTCGAGCTCATCAGCTCCATGAAGCTCAGACTGATGAAATTATAACTTCCTAACACAAGAACTACTCAGGTTTGCCAACTCAAGTCTCCTTACAGATGGTGAGAGCAGAAAAGCTACTGCATAGCCCCACCGACAATTAGTTTACATAGACTTTGACCCATGGAGCCAGACCTTTTGACAGATGACCTGCACAGCACCCCCTATCCAAGGATGGCAGGGAAAAGCCCCAGATACCACACAGAGCATGGTGCACCATCTTCTTGTCTTCAGAAGGTACCTGCTGACCTCCAGATGGATACTGTGCTGATGGCAAATGCATTCCCTTCAAGGTCTTGCCAACCGTTTGCTCAGCCCTTGGGTGAGAAGGACCCTAACCCTTTGGAGCTCCCCAGTACTACTGCAATAAACACAAATCCCAAAAAAAGCACACCCTGAGCCCAATTCCACTACTGCCCTGACTTTCCAGCAAGGGCTTCACCTTGTCCACATGTAGCAGTGGAGGATGATGAGGGGACTAGAACATCTCTCTGATGAGAAAAGGCTGAGGGCCTTGGGTCTGTTTAGTCTGGAGAAGAGAAGGCTGAGGGGGGATCTGACCAATGCCTATAAATACTTAAAGGGAGGGTATCAAGAGGACGGGGTCAGTCTTTTTTCAGTGGTGCAAAGTGACAGGACAAGAAGTAACGGGCACAAACTTGAACAATAGAAGTTCCGTCTAAATATGAGGAGGAACTTCTTTCCTGTGAGGGTGGCAGAGCCCTTGAACAGGCTGCCCAGAGAGGTGGTGGAGTCTCCGTCTCTGGAGACATTCAAAACGCACATGGACACGTTCCTGTCCAGCCTGCTCTGGGTGGACCTGCTTTGGCAGGAGGGGTTGGACTGGATGATCTCCAGAGGTCCCTTCCAACCCTGTGATTCTGTGACTTAAAATTGTTGTGGTGATGGTCATGAGCATGTATCACAACTCATGGCAGAGATCTTCTGCCTTACCTAGAAGGTGTCTGTCACTTTTCTAACATTTATTCTATCTGAAAAAGAATTAAAAAAAAAAAAAAAAAGGAAAAAAATTAAACAAAACCAAAACTCAAAGTGAGAAAAAATCCCACAAAATATAAAAATAATTTAAAAAAAAAAAAACCTCTGAAGACATTATCTAGGGGAAATTTTTTGCTGCCACCTAGGCTGCTTCCAAAGGGTTCACATGCCAATCTAATAATAAAGTTGTCATATGGGGTGATGTGATTTCAGCTTTCAAGCTGAAGGTTGCTATGGGAGGCTGTTCCCAGCAGCAGCGCTGCACAGCGTTTGTAAAAAAGGCCTTCCCAGCACCAGACACCGCTCTGATTTTTGAGTAGGAAGATATTAACTATTTTTTTTTTATTATTATTATTATTTTTTTAAAAAAATCCCAGAAAAAGCAGCAGTCCTGGAAAGAGATGGGGAGGAAAAAATAATAATAAATGCTGTAATTCAGAAACTTGTAGAAGCGCGGATACACTTTGCTCCCAAAGTTATAGCACCAGGTAAACCTCAATCTTGCAAATCAGTGAATATTCAGCTGAGTTGGGGGTCGCTGTATTTGCCAACACCGGGTTTTCTCGGATGTGGGAGAAGTTAAAGAGAATCTCATGATCTCAGGTGCCGAAGCAGCGAGGAGCAGAAATGGGAACAGTTTTTGCAATGCCTCTACAGCAGCGCGTTAAACCGCAGGGTACCTTGACTGGACATTTAAATCCTGACTCTCCAATAAAAATGAGGCACGGGACAAGCTTTTTAGAATTAAAAATAAATATAGAGAGAGAGCTGTACAAAGAATAAAAATATATATAGAGAGAGTGTGCTGGGCAAAGCTGGTCAAATACAAACGACTCTCTTAAAAGTAACAAACAAGTGAATATATAAGATATTTTCAATACCAAATTACAAGATTTAGAGCCTGTTACAACCTCCAGAGGAAACACAAGAAGGAGGAGGTTTACCAAGGACTTACGCAAGGACGTGACCATGGGGTAGCAGGAGGGGGAGACGCAGTAGCTATTTACCTTTACACTGGTGCGCTGAAGATCACTGAATACTGATTTATAAAGGGCTTTTAATTCACATTGCCAAAGCTTCCAGCCATTAGGTGCTTTAATTCTTTGCAGGTTAAGGAAAGCAGAGTTGGTGGATGAGATATATATGGATAGGGATAAATACTTACAGATCAAACACACTGAAGTTCTGTGGACACGCGCCTACGCCAGGTTAACATCAAGACAGATACACAACTGTGTTGTTTAAAGGCCAAACCGAAAATGCAATAATATTAAAAATTATGAAAATAAAGAGTATTAAATGACACGTTTTGAGCCCCTGCCCAGACGTGAGCAGACAGCCGAAAGCTGGGGTACCCGTACTCCAGTTCAGAACTGGACCGTCTTTTCTTCTGCAAACCGACAACAGGAGATGCTATTTTTACAAAAATACAGCCAGTTACAGCAGAGCTAATAAACCAGAAAGTCAAATCCTTCGGGGCTTTCTGTTTGTAAGGTTTTTCAGGCTCTGTTTGCCTCTGACTCCAAAGCTTCTCACAGTTGGACCTAAGTTGAGCTGCAATAACTAACTCTCATGCAGAACTCGCTCATCGAGGGTCTGATGCTCGGATGGTGGGTTCAGAGCAAAGGCTGGAACTGAGGGGCTTAAACCGGGCTTATAACGGGTAGGAAATGGCAAAAAAATCAATTTAATTTAGTGCTGTTCTATTTTTGGGCAATTCTCCTTTGTTGCTACTTTAACTTGTCAATGCAAAAGACGCAATATTATATATTGTTTCCATATTTTTATATATATATTTATACACAACACATGCTTATTTTCATATATACACACTATAAATGTGTTTTATATATATGTTTTCATATTCTACACTGTTGTAGTTGGGAAAAACTAAACCTTTCCCATAGATACAGACCTAAATCTTAGCTACAAGGTCTCATCAGATCAGGGAGATGATTTTCAAAGGCTGCCAGATCACCAGTGGCATCAGCACCAATGCCAGCCAGGAAGAAAGGTCATGACCTTGTGTCTATCATGGAAAGACTTTCTCCCCCTCTAGCTACGATGATACATCTTGTTTTCAAGAGATCATTATGGATGTGCGGTCTATATGGCTGAAGGAAATCTGGCAGATGACGCCAGAGTCTTCAGTTCAGTGGATCAGTGGAGCATCTGCTTTACATGGAAAATAGGGTAACCAAGATGGGATGAAAACAAAACTGGGTCTGGAGTCAAAAGAAATGGAAGAGCGTACAACCATGGAAAGGAGATGGGTACCTGTAGGAATAGGAGGAAGCACCCTCTATCCTACTCAGCACAGCTATCCCTGCGGAGATGGACCTTCTTCAATCCCAAGAGCCAGCAGGCAAGACCTCCAACAGGCAGGTCTACAACCATCAGTTGGCTGGATGGGGCTTTGAGCAACCTCGTATAGTGGGAGGTGTCCCTGCCCATGGCAGTGGGTTGGAACTCCATGATCTAAGGTGCCTTCCAACCCAAACCATTCTATGAACTTCTGTGATGTCAAAGCTTCCAGACCCAATTGTAACTATGGTGGAATTTATACGTAGGTGCAATCTTAAGTCAAGAGAAGGAAAACTGATCTCAGTCCAGTGTTCAGGGACACAAGTGAGATGCCAGAGAAAAGAGATTTCCAAAGCATGGATCCAACACAAGTCCTACACATCACAGAGCAGCATTTCACAATGTTCAGGGTTTGAAACAAAATCCTACCACGGACAAGAGTATCTTTCATCAAACTTTGACAGAGCATAGATATAACCCAAACAGAAGTCTTTAAGTGCCCACACTCCATTTTTTTGTGCTGAAAATACTTCACCAGCAACACTCCTGAGCCTGTAGCACCATGCAAAAAAAAAAAGAAACAGATATTGAGTTGTACCAACTACAGTGGCAGTACCAGGAACACATCATCCGAGAAAAATTATTATATTAATTGAAACTATTTTGCTACAAGCAAACCAAATTATTGCAGAAGACCTCACTATTAGGCCCAGGCTTCAGAGCCCAGCCTGCCCACCACCATCTATCCACACTTCGCATCTCGCTCCGCTCCCGCTCTCCTCCTTCCCCAGCACTCTGTTAATAAGCTCAGGGATGTCCTTGCCAGCGGTCTCAACGCCTTGTCAGCAGAAATTCAAATCAATCCAGCCCTGGAAGCAGCTGCAGCAAATAACTCAATCACGTTCATCAGTTTAACTTATCCTATTTATGAATCAGGTCAAGCTTGAAATCTCCATTTACATTATCAGCCTCCCCGATATTAAGATAATCATGCAGAGGACTGATCAAAGGTTCCTCGTAACTTTGGAGCGCAAGAATTACCATATGGGAACACTTTATCTATCCAGCGTCCCTTTTTGACTACGAAGAGTACTTTCTTCCCTGAAATTAGGACAAGGAACGCCACGCTGAACAAGAAAGCACCGCCAATGCTAAATCTGAGCCCCTCCATTCAGTAACAGGGCCGCAGGTACTGTACGTACGTCTCCAAATAACCAGGAAGATCATCAGGTTTTAGAACAGAACATCTGCTGAAAATCTCCCAGAAAAAGAGATATTCAAGCTGCCTCGAATTACCTTTATTTTAGCCAGGCTGGATGGGAGGGCATTCTGATTTTTCCAGATTGATTTCGAAAAATCATCGAAAATGGTCCTCTTAACGGCATTCGTTTCTCTCAGTCCTGCTTTGATGGGGAAAATGAACTCTGTAACCTCCCAAAATGCAGAAATACTCTGCTCATGCTCTAACAGCCCCTTCTCTGTCGTCCCTCCACCAGCCGCAGCACCTGCACGGCATTGCCGGGTCATGGTCACATCTGGTACAGATCTGACAACAACAATTTAAAAAAAAAAAAAAAAAAAAAAAAAAGAGAAAAAGCCATTCCTACCTTCTCAAAGAACTTTCACTCCGCTGTTCACGTCCTCCAACTTGCTATTTTTTCTTCCTACAACAAATAAAATGTAACATCATTCTGCTATTTTTGGAAATAGACGTTTTATCCAGAGTGTGGGCAGTGGGAAACAATTTGTATCCAGATTTTAGGATTATTTAAAGAGAGGTAAAAAAAAAAAAAAAATGTAAGGACATAAGCTAATAAAACAGTCTTATTTGGGAAAAAAAAAAAAATTATCTAGAAATATTTTAATTGAAGCTCTTCACTTCTGATACCAGCTATTAAGAACTCAGATAGAATCGTTTCTTTACCTCATATGCAGCAAGAAAACTTTGCACACAAAAAAATAAATCACATGGGACATAATCCAACCACCATCTTCCCCATCAACTCGAGAACGATGTTCTCTTGAATATTTCAAGTGCGATTACACTGTAAGAAAATGGCATCGTGCCACAAAGTCCTATAAGTTATTCTCTCTCAATAACTCCCTTCCTCGCAAAGACGCCAGGAGGTTGGATAAATAAAGCGATCCCAGATCAAAGGGTGAAAAGCACTGAAGAAACGCGGAGGATCCTTCAAATGTCCACGTTTGCCCCATAACGAGACTAGCCAAAATCGTCAGAACTAAGTTGTAACACAAATGCTTAAGAAGCCAGCCTTAACGATTAACCATCAGGAGAAACCCAGGGAGAAATTACCACCACATTTGCATATCGGGGCATTACCTTCTCTTCTTTTGAACACGTTATTACTGGTCACCATCCAAAAGAGAGATCCTTGAGCTAAATGAACCCTGTGTCTCACACTGCAATTCCTAGGCTACTTATAATTAAAGGCACCATTAAGCCTTCAGAGAACCAGATGCAAATCCACGTCAAAAATTCCGCAGCTGAACCTGGGCCAATTACACTGCATTCAAGAGCACGCACCACATCCCAAAGAGATATAATTTTATAGGAAGTTTTTTCCATATCTTACAGTCTTAAGATCATTAGAGATGCGCTTGCCTGTATTATGCCTTGTTTGGAAAAGAAAAGGCCATCCCTAGTTATCTGCCAGCAAGATAAGATGGGATAAGAAACAAATAGAAGAAAAAGCCCATATAATTACGAATACTGTGAGAAAGCCAATTTTAAAAAATTAATTTTTAAAAAGTTTACATGGAGAAACAATCTCTTCCTTCCCATTTCATGCTTATTTGGGAGTAGGGTGATATTTTAGGCTCCCTTTTGGCATGCACATTCAGGGTCTGTACAGCCAAGCGACTGTACGTTCTTGTGGATGGCTAAACGCCACAAACCCACTCCATCCACTCTTGAAGAAGTCCTTCACAAACAATGTAAAAGGGTAATTAAGTGCCATGAAAAGGGCTCTTGCACAACCTGGTCCAGGTGACAGAACACCCTGAAATACCTTTTGGATTAAGACGTTGATCATGCTTTCCCCTTCTTCATTTAAATGGGAAAAGAAAGTCCAAACTATAAAGCGAGACTCAGAAACAGCCATCATATAAGATACTAAAAATATTATCATCTAAACACAGGAAGGTCAAAAAATAAATTCTGAACTGCTTTCTCAACATAATGCAGAAAGCGAGTCTATTCTTAAGCATACACCAAGGCCAGTGAATTTGGGAAAAAGACAGATGGGAGAATAAGTAGGAGAATATGTTCCCTGAATCCTTCCACAAATAGGCTACCAAAAGTCAAGAGAGATGCTGTGTCACAAGAGATGCAGAAGTCACAGGAGATGCATTTCTTGACATTCCCCACCAGGAGTTCTGGAAGAGGCAGAGAAATCTTTACTACTTGTTACCATGGTGCTGCCTCCAGACATTCATCCTTTAGTTTTCCATATTTGCAAACAAAATGGCCAGTCTCCGTGGTCGTGGAGTGACAGATGCCACTTTCTCAGCCGTGGTGATGATCACCACGAAGAATTACAGCAATACAAGAACTACTAGTGGTCTACTCTGACTTTGCCATTTACTAGTCCCATTCTTCTGCCCCTTCCAGCTGCTCCCGTAACTTGTTGGCCAGCTTCAATCAAAATGGAGAAAAAAGAAAAAAAAGAAAAATCCTAAAACATAATTACCAGCCAAAAAGTTGAGTGAAATATTAAGGGCTGAAGCAAGGAAAGAAAGGTGTGGAGAAGTAGACCGAAACACAACACTTGCAGCAACTACCCAGCACGTGGATTATCTATGAATAAACACGTGGGCAGCCAGCCAGTTCTGATGTCTCCTGTGGTGGGGGTAGCAACTAGAGACGGCCAGTGGCAGAAGATGTGTCAGGAGGTGGCAGAAGATGCGTCAGAAAGTGAAAGGCACATCTGTAGGAAACCAGGCACTTTCTACTTGCTCTTCAGTAGATAGAGCGTAGAGGGCAGTTGGAGAGCCTCCTTCTGAGGCTCGCATTTTAGACATTTCTTTTGTGACCTCACATTTGGTGTCCCCACCAACAGCAAGACCAACCTTGATGGTGCAGCCAACAGCAGTATAACCAGCCACTAAAGCTCCAGCCCTAAAGTCACTGCATCCACTTGGATTTCCTCACATATACGTAGTCTGACAAGCACCAGAGTATCAATACGTTGCTGCCCAAAAAACCTCCCATGAAGAGATGTCCCAGAACCAGAGGCCTGAAGACTATGTTCTTGCTCCCCAGATATACAGTGCCCAAACAGCAAATTACACAGTGTTTCCAACATAAAAATCCCTCTGACAAATGCATGCACCCATGTTACTCTCCCATTTAATTATAGTCCCAATTTTGTGAGCAAGTACAGCAGGGGACCAACAGAAAGGTGTACTTCAGTTAAACCAGTGACCCGACTTTTGTCACTTTACTCCAAAAAACTAGATCTACATCATTCATTGTATGGATTTGCTTTTCCATTTTAAAGATTTTTGCCATCTAACACACAGTCTTGTTTGCAGTCAAGTCAGAGCAAAATTGATGAATGCCAACACAGCTGGATTTCAATAGCTCTCCCATTAAACTGCAGCGCAAAAATTAAGGGAGTACCAGAGATTACTACAAAAAATACAGCAACACACTGGTAGGTTTCCAATCAAAAGTCATCTCATGGAGATGGAAGCAATTCCAGGTGCGGAGGAAGCACGCAAAGGCAAGCACACATGGCAGAGTTTGCATTAGTCCAGCTTCTCATCAAGTCCCAGCTGCCTTTTTGCAATAACCCTCATTGGCATTTCCAGTTGTGAGATGGGAAAAATCAGCTGACGTGAGCATCTTTGCCTACAATCCCAGAAAAAGTAGGCTGAAGGAGACACAGAGGTCTATCCAAGGCATACTTAAGGGGAAAAAAAACATAAGAAGGCCGAGGGGGGACCTGATCAATGCTTATAAATACTTAAAGGGTGGGTGTCAAGAGGATGAGGCTGGCCTTTTTTCAGTGGTGCCCAGTGACAGGATAAGAGGAAATGGGCACAGACTTGAATATAAGAAGTTCCATCTAAACATCAGGAGGAACTTTGTCACTTTGAGTGTGGCAGAGCCCTGGAACAGGCTGCCCAGAGAGGTGGTGGAGTCTCCGTCCCTGGAGACATTCAAAACCCATATGGGCACGTTCTTGTGCAACCTGCTCTGGATGGACCTGCTTTGGCAGGGGAGTTGGACTAGATGATCTCCAGAGGTCCCTTCCAACCCTGTATCATTCTGTGAATAAAATCCATTCTTCTTCCTTTTCCACACACTGAGCTAGCTAAAGCAGTCCACGTTCTCCAGTTTCTACCGCTAGAGTTTATTTGTCACCATCCTCAATTCCAAAAGCAAACTCCAGGTGATAATGCACGATCCTCCCGCAAAACTAAACTGAGATGGATGGAGGGCGAGAGGTGTAATTTAGGACAGTTTATATTGCTCACTACTAAGAACACTGCATTCAGGCTGCAGGAAAGGTCACTGGTAAATTGAAGTCAGCAGAAGGTAACAGAAAAGTTTACAAACAACATCTCAACAGAAAAAAAAGGAGCTAATTTGGGCATTCAGAGAAGAGCAACCGGAGAGCAAGTCTGGGTAGGCAAGAGCCTTCCTCAGCCCAGACACGTGAGCATACTCCTCTTCGGAGGCCTAGAACATCCTCTGATGAAGCACATGGGGTTTCTACTAGTGCCATCAACAGTAGCCCCAGCGTGACAGGAACATCCTCCTTGACAAAGCCATACAGACCAACACAGAAGAAGAGTTTAGAGTTATCTCCCATCTCCCAGCTGGCTCATTCTGTTCAGTGCAAAAGTCTCAGTAGCTAAGATCTCGCTCTAGCAAAGCACAAAGGTTTGCTGCCCTGAGCTGGCCAGATTTAAGCTTTCAGCCTTTTTGCAAAAGCTACAGGAGATAAAGAAATACAAAGTTCTCTTCTCCCCTTCTGACCACTATCATCTGATGAAAACACAGTTTTTCAAGTAAAGGAGACATTCTTCATGTAGTTGTGTGGGAAGAACACGGAGATCTGCATTGCGTATCACCATAGAACCAAGAAACCATAGAATACCAGGTTGGAAGGGACCTCAAGGATCACCTGGTACAACCTTTCTTGGCAAAAGCATGATCTAGAGAAGATTACCCACACATTCCACACTATTCCAGCTGAATCAGCAGACAATGGACACACAGCACTGCCTCATTGACTTCAGTGGGTCCTTCATGGCCCAAACTCCAGCTGACAGTTTCATGCTGAGGCCAAAGGAGAGAACAGGAAAACACAAAGAAGCTCAGTCTAACAGGACAGGTTGAATCTCATCCTACTTTCCTTTCCAACTTTGGACCAGCCACATAGACACACTTTCCACAGAACAATTTGGGATCTCTAACATCAAGATAGTCACTCTGACCTCACAAAGGCGCTACTTTGCATAATCGGGTTTCTTGACATTACCATTTCTTCAGTTCCACTTCCAGGGGAAGAGAGGGCACACAACGGGTATCTTGAATCTTGAATGTCAGGCAATTCAGTTTCAGGAATACTAAGGGAAATATCCTAAACATCCAAATTCCAGAATAATATATTGAAAAAGGTCACACTTCCCTTCCAATTAAAGAGTCTCCAAATCCATTTTGTTTGCTCAGCACAAGCCTTAGCAGCGATAAAACCCCACATTTCTACACTGCATAGCAGGGAGTACTGCAGAGGAACATGTTCTCAAAGCCAACAGTGGTTTAGCATCCCTGCTCCTGTCCCCTACAAAATGCTTGCTGCCACGATAACCCCTGCTCCCCTTCTCTGTCCCCCCACAACACTTCTGTCACAATCTCTCCACATCCATGGGTTCTTCCCCTTTGCAGCTTCAAGCCCCATCTAAGTCTCAATTTGTTCTCCAAAGCATCCTCCCAAGTACCAGAGAGGCAGGAAAGCAGCACACACAGGTGATCTAGACCTAACTGGTTGACTGGATGAAACAAAAAAAAAAAATAGATAATAGCTGAATTTTCCCGTGTTTCCCTTGAGGACGTTAAGTCCTTCTGTGCTTCAGGAACACGTTCATTGATGGTTGGGTAGAGGAGAAAAGCCCAAATCAGCGAACTGTACTATTTTCTCCGATGTGATTAACTCAGCCAACCTACTAAAGGGGAAGAGGCAGAAAGACAGTGACAGGAGAAAGCCTTAAAGGAAGTGAGCGACTCCAGACTCTCAAAAAAAATATGCCACTTCTGGAAACAACTTAATAGCGCTCATCTGTTCTCACTTTCATACCCATGCCCCAAACACTGTATTTCTATTTAATTTTCTGGTTCACCAAGTAGAAAAATAACCCCTTTCTCAGGCTTCCAGCGTTACTTATGCACTTGGTTAGGGCTGAGCTGAACACTCAAACCTGTCATTGAAGGTTTCAGGTGCTCCTCTCTCTGGTTTGCACTCACCGGGTAACAAAGCATCAGCAATGGAGGCTTCGCACTCCACATCACAGACAATGGCACTGCCCAGAAGAAACCACCTTCCACCCTACCACACCAAGCAATGTCATAGAATCATAGAATTGTCAAGGTTGGAAAAGACCCTTCACATCATTGAGTCCGACCATCAACCTAACACTGACAAAAACCATCACTAAATCATGTCCCTCAGCACCACGTCTATACAACTTCTAAATACCTTCAGGGATGGTGACTCAACCACTTCCTTGGGCAGCCTGTCCCAATGTTTGACAACCTTTTTGGTGAAGAAATTTTTCCTAATATCCAATCTCAACCTCCCCTGGCACAACTTGAGGTCTTTTCCTCTTGTCCTGTCACTTGTTACTTGGGAGAAAAGACCGACCCCACCTCGCTACACCCTCCTTTCAGGTGGTAGAGAGCAATAAAGTCTCCTCAATTCAACCCAAGTGAGAGCAGCAACCTGCCTTGTAAAGCTAAGACTACATCTCATCTACCCAAAATCTACGTCACTTTTTTATTTTTGGGCAAGTTTCATTTGGAACGAATCAGGCCTTCGAACTGGCTCACCACGATGACACCAGCACACTAACGCCCAAATGCTGGATAGGGCTGAAGTCCATGGATCGACTTAAAAAAGGAGCAGTGCCCTGAGTTTTATTGGCTTAAAACGATGAAAAAAAAAAAAAAAAAAGCCTCTTTGGGCTGGAGCTCCATGATGCATTAGCTCTGACAAGGGAGATAACTCAAGTCCTCCCCACACTGCTCCTTTCCCACCCCACACCGCGGCTGGTTCTCCGCTCTCTTGCTAATACAGCAGCCGGCAGCTCATGTTGTAAATCAGATCAATGAAACATTCAGTTAAAAATAACAGCCAAAAACCTCCTCCATTGCAGGAGAGCCTTTAGTATCACAAATGATGAAAGCACGTTTCTAAAAAAAGCAAGCTGAGCTGAGGGCGATTTCTGAGAAGGTGGCAAAAAACAGCACCCAGCCCAACCAGAATAAGAGCTGGGCTGCTCCAAGCATTGCTGGGTCACCAGAATAACCCTGATAGCGGGGAAATGGGTCTCAATTCCCCCAGCTAGTGGTTATCTACATCAAAGATGTTGCCTGGCTCCCATCCTGGACCTGTGTGGTCATGCTGTAGGAGCAGGACATTTGGAGGACACCACCATCCTCTGCTTGAGAGCTAGTCCTTGGGAATCTCCTTGCCCAGTGGGCTGTGTTATTCCTGCCTCGTGGCTGGGAGCCAGGGAGAAGATGTTGGGATGAAGCTTCTAGGGTCAAGGAACAGCATCCTTGAGGTGGGTACAAGCATTCGTCTTGAAACTGTGAGAGAAAAGAGACATCCTTGAGGTTTTTTACAACTATTTTTATGCTTGACCACAGAATCATAGAATGATTCAGGTTGGAAGGGACCTTAAAGATCATCCAGTTCCAACCCCCCTGCCATGGGCAGGGACACCTCCCACCAGACCAGGTTGCTCAAAGCCCCATCCAGCCTGGTCTTGAACACCTCCAGCGATGGGGCATCCACAGCTTCTCTGGGCAACCTGGGCCAGTCTCTCACCACCCTCACAGGAAATAATTTCTTCTTAATATTTCATCTAAATCTCCCCTCTTTCAGTTTAAAACCGTTACTCCTTGTCCTATCGCCCCGCTCTCTGATAGACTCCCTCCCAAAAATGGGAAACATGACTGATGCTGGGAAACATGAGGGATTTAGCAGTCAGGGAGTTATTTCACCTCTTCATCTGATCTAAGCACCTTTCATCTGAGCACACATTAAGCAGATAACCATCTGTCTTCATCCTGCAATCCAGAGGGATGTCCCCACACTTGCACCAGGCCAGTGCTTCACCCACCGCAGCCAGGTCCATCAGCAGGAGGACGCACCGCAGCACCTCACCTCCCTTTTCCAACCCTGGGATGCAATCCCACTACAGCAATTTTGGGTTTTAATGCCTTTTACAAACACCTAATTCACTCCATATTAATGCCTCAGAGCAGCTACCCGTTCATTTTACCCCTGGAGACACCAAGCTAAAATATTCGTCGGGTTAAACACAAAAACCTACAGCTCCAGGCAGCCGTTCAGGACAGAGGAGTTGTTGTTACACCGTTCTCTGATGTAGTACAGCAGTATAACACCATCCTCACAATAAAAGTACAGAATGAGCTTCTAAAGATGCCTTTCTAAACTAGATGTTTCTAAGTGAATTTAGGTTTCATGACAAGATCTTTTTGCTTACTTCTCACTTTTTCCTCATCTTTTCTTTTTGGGGGAGGTAGGGTGGTGCCCAGAGAGGAGCAGTTCTTTCTTGAGCTCAACATTAAATAAGAGGGACCCAAAAATCTATTGAAAATGCACTCTTAAGGCATAGCACACAGCATATTTCAAACAAATGCCACAGCGTATTTCAAACAAATGCAGCTGAAAACCTCCAAAAATATCAGAAGCTATTTCAGCAAAGGGTTTCGCTTACTTTAGGCATTCAGGTAACTTCTAAAAAGTTGAATCTCTTCCAAGTATTTTAACTCAATTGCATGGACCAACTCACCAGTGTGTGAAGGTGCCAACAACCCCATGATCTCCACAGTCTTCCCGGGTTTGGGAGGACCTCCCAAAGCCATCTGCATGGGACATCAGTCTTCCTCAGAAGCTACTGCCCTGAAACACCCTTGCTCTGAGCTAGGCTTTGCTTCCAGCTCCCTGACTGGCTCTGATGCCAACCATCATCTCCTCACTTCCTTTTACTCTCCAGTAAATTTGAAGTTATCCAAGTCAGGAATCAACCTTCTTGCCTTGCACCTAACACAACTTCCAACTCACAATATCTGTATCCTACAGCAATGCTCAACCTCAATGATTACCAGCTGGATCTTCAACAACAGGACACATATTTGCATGGCTCTACTCTGTCTGTATGCAGGGAAGACATGGACCTGTTGGAACGGGTCCATGGAAGCACAGGATGGACACGGACCTGTTGGAGTGGGTGCAGCAGAGGGCAACAAAGATGATCAGAGGGCTGCAGCACCTCTCCTATGAAGACAGGCTGAGAGAGATGGGGTTGTGCCTGGAGAAGAGCAGGTTCCGGGGAGACCTTATAGTGGTATTTCAGTACATAAAGGGGGCTACAGGAGAGATGAGAAGGGACTCTTGATCAGGGAGGAGAGCCATAGGATGAGGGGAAAGGGTTTTAAATTGAAAGAGGGGAAATTTAGATTAGATATTTGGAAGAAATTCTTTCCTGTGAGGGTTGTGAGACACTGGAACAGGTTGCCGAGAAGTTGTGGCTGCCCCATCCCTGGAGGTGTTCAAGGCCAGGTTGGATGGGGCTTTGAGCAACCTGGTCTGGTGGGAGGTGTCCCTGTCCATGGCAGGGGGGTGGAACCAGATGATCTTTAAGGCCCCTTCCAACCCGAACCATTCTGTGATGTTCTATGAGTCCTTCCGCATCTCTCCTGTAGGTCCCCTTTAGGTATCAGAAGCGTTATTCTGCTTCGGTACAGCACTGCAAGAAACGGACTTCCATCATTTTTATTTTTAACCTTCAAGTAGATGAAATTAAATTAAAAAAAAAAATAAAAATCACAAATGTAAGGAGATACAATAATTATAATCCAGGTGGCAAGAAACGGGCGCTGTGTTTATCAGTGGAACGGTTCGGGAGTTATCCTGAACCAGTTCGTACCATTGATCAAGGCGTTTCTTTGCATCAGCCTCCTGCAGCCGGCAGATAAAACAGAGCTGCACCCTCTGCATAAACTGGGTTTAGATACATAAATCTGAGCAAAGTGGCTTCTTATTTTGAGGCAAAACCGGGAGGAATTGTACGTTGCATGAAATATTTTCTTCTCTGTCCTCTTTTCATCCGTCCGAAAGATCAATTAAAGTGCTTTTGCATAAAACAGAGAGAGAAGCGCTTTGCAAAGAATAAATAAATAAATAATGAAGCTGCTCTTTGCTTTTAATATGATCTCTAAAGAAAACAAGCACAATGGCTTAAAGATTCCCACAGTGAGGAAAAAAAGAAAAGGCAGAGGGTTTAATCATCCACTTAGGAGGTAACAAAGTAGATTTCTCAAGTCTTAGGTCTCTTGCAAAATTTTAAGCGCTCACACACACAAATGTTAGTAACACGCTGCAGTGAGCTCAGTGTTTCCCCAGCCCTCGCACAGGAATATGTGCAAGTCACTCCCTTGCACTCACATTTGCTGTTTCCATCCCTTTTCTATTTGCAAGGAGATCAAAATGAAACGATAACTAAATCCTGCTGTTGATTTTAACACCTTCCTCCCCTTACAACGGTCCTGCTGTCCTGCATATCAGCATCCTCCAGGTCCAATTACACAGCAAAGTCTGGAAGCATCAGAGCAAGCTCTCTGCACGCTGACCGGTAAGGTGACTCATGGCTAAAAGCCTCAGCACTGAGAGAGCTTCATCACCCAGTTCAACTGGTCTCCCAGTTACCAACTATAACAGGAACTGGGGGGAAGTGGAAAGAGATCATCCCACCGAGCAAACTCAAGACCTACTTTGTTCTCCCTCAGACTGCCCCATATCATGTCTTCGCAAGGCAAGGAAGGAACTGTTCCTATCAAAATCCCATCTCCTTAGTTTCTAAGGAAGAAATGTTTTACAATGAGGGTGGTGAAACACTGGCCCAGGTTGCCCAGAGAGGTGGTAGATGCCTCTTCCCTGGAAACATTCAAGGTCAGGTTGGATGGGGCTCTGAGCAACCTGATCTAGTTGAAGATGTCCCTGCTTATTGCAGGGAGGTTGGACTAGATGACCTTGAAAGGTCCCTTCCAACCCAAACTATTCTATGATTCTTAGTTCTCAAGACAGCAGCAAACCATTACACCATCACATCGAGATGAACCCAGAGGATCTTTCCAAGGCTGTGTTGTTGGACATTTGGTGGAATAGTATCTCCTCCCTCCCACAGCATCAGTGAAGCGCTCAAGTACTCTTCTTTTTTTGCCCAGCCAATGCCAAGATGTTGGGCTGACTTCCAGGAAGGCAGTCTGGAAAAGGAAATCTCAGCTCCAGGCAAAGCTGTGACAGGGGACAATAGGCATCCTCACAGCCAAATGCAAAAGAGCTGATAGGAGAGAGAGAGAAACCAGTGCCCTACTCAATTGAAACAGGAGGAAAATAACTTGCAATATTAAAAGTCAACAAAAAAACGCACCCAAACCGCCCAAAAATAAAACCCAAACTTAAGAGGCGAATAATTCCTTTAGGCAATATGCAGTGCCCACACTCTACCTGAATTGTTTGCTGAAGGTTCATGGCTTAATCAGAATCACCGTAAGAAGAACAGCTGAGGTCAGAAGTACAAGATTTATCTCGAGTAAACGAAATAGGTTTCTCGGTAAGGCATTTTCATTTAAAATAGAAAAAACCCAACACGTTGCAGTTTGTCAACTGACCAGTAAGGGGAGTCGGTGTTTAGAGCTTTGAGTCACTTTTGGGTGGAGAAAACTCAAATAACCAATTCTGAGGTTGTGACTGAGAAAACATTGATGGCTGCCAGAAGATGCCAAAGGAAGATGGACTGAGAGCGCCATGTCCAGGAAACCCACTAACCTGGAGAATGGAGAACGATTGAGAGATACTACAGTAGAAAAAAAGTCATATTTTTGCTTCGAAATGGGTCTTTCTGTTCCTGCAAGACTTACTGGAGAGCATGTGATGGAAAGCACTTGGAAGGAGAAAGGCAAAGGGCAAATGAAATCAAGTCAAGATGGAACTTGGGATAAGAAAATAAGGGTTAAATCTCAATGCACTTCTGAGTGCAATATTCTGATGGTAACATGTTTCCCAAAAAAGAAGAAAAGAATTGGGCCAGTTCCTCTAGCGGCCTTGAGGAGACATCTAGAAGGGTACCAGATGCCTGGGAGAAGACTTCAGAAGCAAGAGCTAATCAGATGCCTTATCACAGAGCCTCAGCACTAGAAACAAGTAGGGAAAAAATACAAATAAAGGTTTATTTAAAAAAAAAAAAAACAACCTTCTAAAAATCTGAGTGGGATTTAATAATATTACACAGTACCTAAAGAAAAATACCAGCAGTAGGAACTCATTAAGCATTGTATGAGGAACAGCAGCAAAATCACTGCTGCGTCCATTGCCACGCTGGGCTCCTCAACAGAACCAGGGCTGCCACCAGCTATGGGGCCGTGGGGAGGACCACTCCAACACTTACATTCCTCTTTCCTCTTAATCTCATTAACCTCGTATTTACTCTGTTGTCGGTGATTACTCAGGATGTTAACAGGCACACGATTTACCAAACGTTATAAATCTGTTTAGCTCTGTCTACAAAACGGGGCTGGAACATGCCGATTCTCCTCATGCCATGGAAAAAGGAGGTAGAGAAATAGAAACCTTTATAAGGACTTCTTTCAAAGACTGTGATTTCTTGAATAAGAATTAAGTGCAAGATAGCCAACTGAATCAGAAAAATATATAAAACCCTTCCCTTTTTTCTAATTCTAGAACACTTTCTAAAGTATTCTATGAAGGAAGAACAGACGCACAAACCAAAAATACCCAAGAAAAGACTTATTTCCTACTATTAAGCTGGAGTACATGAAACAACTGTTCTAGCCACGATACAAATTATCGTAACGGTATTCCAGGTGGGTAAAACAGATGTACTTGAAGAAAACTATTTCTGCTGATAAAAAACACTAAAGGTTTTACAAATACAGTCTGTTACACCTTGAAAAATGAAACCTTCACTGCCCATCTGTTCCTCACAGAGCGCGCCCATTAACACTCACTTTGACCAGAAAGCCCAACTCAAAGTCAACATGTCGCAAGCGTGGACCATCCCAGAACTTCATGAATCAGCCAAGTCAGGCAAGATGAGCTGTCAGGGGGAGAATTTGGATGGAGATTGCCCAGTGTTAACCAGTTAAAACAAGGAAACCACTGCAAGAGTGCACACAGCCCTAGAAGGATGGAAAACAATATTGAAACATATTTGAACAAACTTGATCCTAAGAAGTTCCACCTAAAGATGAGGAGGAACTTCTTTCTTGTGAGGGTGGCAGAGCCCCAGAACAGGCTGCCCAGAGAGGTGGTGGAGTCTCTTTCTCTGGAGACATTCAGAACCTGCCTGGACACGCTCCTGTGCAACCTGCTCTGGGTAGACCTGCTTTGGCAGGGGTGTTGGACTAGATGATCTCGAGAGGTCCCTTCCAACTCCATATGATTCTGTGAAATTATCAACACATGCTACATCGCGCATGCGACTTCTTGCTGACCCATCTTCTCCTTATCGCATCCTCCCACCCTTCCCATCTCACATCTCTATCTGTTTTCTTCTCTGACTCTCTCATCAGGTGGTTTCTCATCACCAGGGTCTCTCCTTCTGCTGGACACTGCACAGGAAGTGGGGACATGATCTTTGGTTGGTATCCGTAGGAACAACTCCATCATAGGGAGGAATTAATGACAACTCTGCCTACCTACAAGTTTTTTGGGTTTTTTTTTTAAGCCATCGTGTATATAACTCACATGATGTCAGTACAGGAATATCACGCTAAAGATCTGGAAAGTAAGGGGCGGGTTTTCCTCGTTTCTATGGTTATAAGCAATTTTAATGACCAACCTAAATAAAAAAAGCTCCAAGAGAGAGAAAGTAGGAAGGAGTGAGGTAGGCGTTTAATTTTGATTGACAAGACATAACTAGTTAAGATCTGTCAAATGCCTGCTGAGGATCACAAATCCTCAGCACATTGTACGGCAGACAGAATTAGTCTAAATGCACAGCTTTACAAAAAAATCTTCCTTACCCGGCGAGATCAGAGTTCACCGTTTCAGTTTCCCCACACAAAGCAGCTGACATCGTAACTACCAAAGGAGCCAAGGTAGGGACAGAAAAAAATACACAGTTCTTATTATTTCTGAGATTTTCAAATGCTACGATGTCTTAACTTTTGTCCCTGGCCAATATGTATTTATATATATAGAGAGATATATATATAACATATATACACACATAAATACATATATATATATATATATATATATATATATATATATATAAATAAAGGACAGCATTACCAAGATTGTAAACTACAACAACTATTTGAAAGGTATTATCAACACCATCATTTTGGAATGACATCTGCACCACATTGAGTGGTGCATAAACACAGAGTAAGGTGATGATCCCTGCGTGAAAGACCTTAAAAAAGGAGATTGAATGCAGAAAGAGTAGAACATAGATCGGATGTGAAACATCAGGGAACGCAGAGACCATCTGGAGAGACAGAAACACCAGCCTGAAAGTTGGCTGTGAGGTTCCCTGAAGATATCCCTTTAAAAAAAAAAACAACAGGATTTGGGGAAAATTAAGAGCATCCCTACAAATGTTTGTAGGTGATGTCATCAAGATGGAACAAGTTTGGAGCGATAGAGACTTGGACCATTACAAAGCCACTGTTTTTTCAGTCTGAGGGTGGTTAGACATTGGCCCAGGTTGCCCAGAGAAGCTGTGGATGCCCCATCCCTGGAGGGGTTCAAGGCCAGGCTGGATGGGGCTTTGAGCAACCTGGTCTAGGGGGAGGTGTCCCTGCCCATGGCAGGGGGGCTGGAACTCGATGATCTTTAAGGTCCCTTCCCACCCAAACCATTCTATGACTCTATGAAAGTCAGGAACTGAGATTCATGACCTTGGAGGGAAGAGTCAACAACTCAACGAGGCATAAGGCAGCAGAAGAAGGGCACTGGAAGATGTAAACAGCACCTTGTGTTGAAGGCCACAGAGATGTAGAATGAAGCAAAGGACAGACACAAAGGAGATTCTAGATGTGCCTGAACCAAGCTAGGAAGATGTTTTTCTTTTACTCACTCAGATGCAAGCAGGACACAGTGATCTTCCCAGGGCTACACACTCATGAGACCACCACCTTCTGAGTTTCTGTGTACTTTCTTCACATGTTTTTAAAAGCTCTGCTATTTTATCAAATGCTGTTTGACTTTTAAGGATGGAAAAACTAGGCAAGAGAGGATGGGGTTACGAAGGAGGGAAGTCAACAGCTCCTGAGATGCCTGCCAACAGGATCTGCACTTAAACCATGCAGTTTTGGCAAAGAACACACTCAAAATTTGATATTTAAAAAGTCTTATGGTGTTGGAACGTATAATTAAAGTAAAAGGACACGAACTAAGAGCTGATCAACAAAAACTTGCATCAAAGTCAAGAGAACACGTTCCCACAAAGTCTCAGCCACCTGGTTCTTCCATGCCACATTGAAAGAAAGAAAAATTAGCCACCAACTACTTTTATTTCCACTGAAGATCATCCTTCTCCAGCCTCTAAAAGGTACAGATTTTGGTACAAATCTCAGAGAGCTAAAAAAACCCAAGCCGCCAAACAAAACCCAAGACTCCCAAGAACCTGCCTTATGTACTGCCAGTTTCCAATCCTAGAGCAACATATTTATTGTGATAGAAACTTTTCTTTCCCCCACAATGCCCAGGCTTCACAATAAAAGAATTGGAATTAATAGTATTTCAAGAACTGGAATAAATGGAAGGACTCAAATCCACTTCCCAACTGGTCACCTCACTGGGACAAGCCCACCCAACTCTGTCTCTTAAAACTCTCAATTTGCAAGTAATTAAACCAAAGCTGTATTAAATTGGACATTCAGCTGTTACACCCAGAACAAGGTCCATAGCGCTCACACATCAGATTACCTCTTACTATCAGTACTTAAAAATTCATTATACATAACTTGGCAGTATTGGGCACAGATTCCTCAATTTCAACTGAAAATTTCAACCGAACTCTGAAGTTATCAACCAAGACTTCCAAAAAGCTAAAGTCAGTGTGATGTACAATGAGGAAAACCAATCTCCAGGGCATGTTCTCCCACTGTTCTGTCGGGCACGTTGGCTTCACTCAAGTCCAACTACGACCCATGATGTTTTGATGGGGCGTACAAGTCCAACACACACCTCAGCACAGGTTATTTAAGTCCCTGAGAAATCACAGGGAAGGGATAAAAGCATTGCAGATGCAGTCTTCCAGTCTTTCCATCCAATGGCTGGGGATGCTGTAGTGGTCCACAGGCCAAAAACATTTGGTCAACCCTGTCCAGGAAACATCTACTGAATTAAACCCACCACCAACAAAAAGGAAAAGCTTAATAACTTTGGTTGTAATCTAGTTATGTGGGATGTGTGTGAGAGGAGGGAAGGATCTGAGGCCCTGCTAGTGTTCAAGTCATCAAGCACATCTTAAATACATCATTTAATAATGAGACAAAGAGACACCACAAGCCAAATAAGGTTCAAAAGAAGGATCAAGGATAAAACAGGAATATTAGGCAAGAGTGGGTAAGAAAAGAAGATATGCCAGGGCAGAAGGTCTTGCCAAGAGGTTAAAATTGGCATCTGCTTTCAGTGCTTGAAAATTAAATAGGGCAACTTTTGGCCAGCGGTCCCAGGGCATGTAATAGCTCTTCTTGATCTCCCTCGGTGGGAGGTGTGTACGGATGGACAGAGACAACCTTGAACTATTGCAAACAAAGAATAAGAAACCACTGCTTCGGTTCTCCTCATTTATCGCTGTTTCCTCCCCAGTAGTCCCACCATGAACTCAGTAACCAAAAACTAAAACAAAACAAACAAAAAAGTGATTCATATTTTATCCAATTTCTTCTTGGAAAGTTTCAAACAGCCAAGTTGCCTGTCACCAACTTGGAGATAAAAGTCAAAGATGCACTGAGTCAGCTGGCACAAGCTCATTTATTACCAAATCATAGAATCGTAGAATGGTTAGAGTTGGAAAGGAACTTAAAGATGATCTAGTTCCAACCCCCTGCCATGGGCAGGGACACCTCCCGCTAGACCAGGTTGCTCAAAGCCCCATCCAGCCTGGCCCTGAACACCTCCTGGGACGGGGCATCCACAGCTTCTCTGGGCAACCTGGGCCAGTGTCTCACCACCCTCACAGTAAAGAATTTCTTCCTAATATCTACTCTAAATCTGCCCTCTGTCAGTTTAAAACCGTTCCCCCTCGTCCTATGGCTCCCCTCCCTGATCAAGAGTCCCTACCCAGTTTTTCTGGAGCCCCTTTAGGGACTGGAAGGGCCTATAAGGACTCCCCAAAGCCTTCTCTTCTCCAGGCTGAACAACCCCAACTCTCTCAACCTGTCCTCACAGTAGAGGGGCTCCAGCCCTCAGATCATCTTCATGACCTCCTCCGAACCCACTCCAACAGGTTTATGTCCTTCCTGTGCTGAGGACTTCAGAGTTGGACAATGCCTCCAAACCAACTCTGCAGACATCAGAGCCATCTCTTCCCTGGACAGTGCCCAGGAATCACTTGCAAATTAAATGCAACCCAATCTATTGCTTCTGCAAACCTGGAAATTCAAGTTACGGAGGTGACGTTACATTTTGTTTTGCCAGAGCTAATCTAATACCTTTTTGAAGACACACACGTTTCACTCTGTTGGCTTCCAACACTGAATTACCAGCTCTGCTGAGCTTCAGAATAAATGAGAGGAGCGTGCCCTCTGGGCGAAATCCCTTGCTGTAATTTTTATTCAAAACACACCGCTCCGGAGCCTTGTGTGAAAAAAAAGAAGAAAAAAAAAAAAAACACCCAACAATCGCCTTGAGGTCTGCTCTTAAAACAGCAATTTGCATATCAACATTTTGCTGCGGAGCTTGCCCAGATGTCCCCACTATTATTTTCATACTCAACCATGGGTGGCCCCTTGAGTGGCGCCCAGAAGCGCCCGCTAAAAGTACTCTTGCCTTCCCCGCCGGCTCCATACGAGACCATGCCTGGGATGCGAAACCAGGATCGCCGGCATCCATCCGCCTCTCAGGGAGGATGTAGGGCCTCCAAAGTGCTCAGAAAAACATGCTAAAAAGCCAAAAAGTACCTCTGCATGGATGGAGGAAGGACACACATGGCAGCTGGAGGAGGAAGACCGCAGGAAGAGCCAAGGAAAGCAGGAGAGGTTTATCCGAGCGCAAGATATACTTGGGAAAACACATTTAGAGGTAATAAAGCAGGCAAGGGAGGCATCGCCCAGGACATGAATTTAAGATGATGCTGAACAGAGGAAGGGAAAGAAACTTCATGCACAGAAAAGGAGCGATCCCAGGCAAACGTGAGCGCAGCCTGATTCATGCCCCAGAAGGGAGATCCCGGTCCAACCGGCAGCACCACGTTGATGAAAGCACATGAAAAAACATGGATTGCAGGTTTTTTTCCATGCCCTCCTCCCCCCTCACCCAGCAAACCCCTGTCTCGGAGGTTGTAATTATTTTTGGCAAGGTGTAAACAGGTCCTGGAAATTAAACCAGAAAAACAGAGTTATTTACGAGATGCAATGCAGGGAGATAGCATGGGAGCCCTGGTACCAAATCAGCAAGTGCAAGGTCACCCTCGTCTGCTGAGGAGAACAACTTTGCAAAGTGGTGTGCAAACGGCCAGGCAAAATGGTCTGCCCAGGAAGGCAAGGAATGGAAATGGAGCACGATGGACCACCAGAAAACATCACCTCATTCAACTACAAGAGCTTTATCACGGGACTGGTAGGCTTTGAGATGACGTTCACCAAGATGACATCCACCAAGATGATGTCCGCTCAGCCCTTAACTGACCATGACAACTACCTGCCTCTCTGGGCTATGGGAGAGGAGCAAGAAGAACATCAGGTCAAAAGTTGCATTAAGGTTTAGCTCTTGCTTCACTTTGCAAAAAGGAAAAGCTCAAGATCTGCAGCTCCCATCCATGGAAGATGGTAAAAAAACAACATAGACGGAGCTACGCCTTAATACACAGCACCTACTCTCATATAATTATGATTTTTAATTTTTTTTTTTATTAGCTGGGAACTGAAAATGCAGTTCATTGGAGTTAACTTCAAGCTGTTGCAGCAATTATCATTTAAAAAAAAAAGTTTGCTTTCTCATTAATAAAGATTCCATGGCAAAGAGAAGGGACAAAGAGGGACTTTCAGTCACCGGTGGGATGTTGAGCGGTCCCTGAGCACAACCAGCATCGTAAGCAAATAATATGCATTATCCCCCTTCAAAAAAAAAAAAAAAAAAAAAAAAAAAATCAAGTCAACGTGTTAGAAAAGGGACATTTCGACAGAGGCAACAGCAAAATTAGGCAAACTCAAGGGATCGCTGTCTGCAGCTCCTGTTTCCCAGCAGCTAAAAATCACAATAAACAGCAAACGAAGAAAATATGTCACGTAGAGCGTTATATTAAACAAGGTGGTACCCTGCGAGTCAGCAGAGTTCCCGCAGCATCATCCACCTTCCCCATCGCCAAACAGATGCCCGGCAGCGGGTTTGTTTTTTTTTCCTCCCCTCTCCAAAATTAGAAGAGCTCGGAGCGTAACGAACATCTCCAGGCTGGGACACGGGACGCCACAAAGCCTTCGCTAGTAATTCCGCTCCAGCATAATTGCAATTATCCACAGTTAGTTGCAATCACTGCTTCCTCTGATAAAATGCCCTTCTTTTAGCCACCAATATGTTTTCCAAACAAACTATTCCCGTTAAAAATTTCAATACTGGTTATCTAACCGAGGACTAAATACAAGGGGGAAATTTTGACCAGAAGTGGCATTTTTCACATGAAAAATTCTGCCTTCGTAGAGCACACCCTGGACTTTCCCTGCTGTTAAGTTTTGCTTGAGCTCGAAGTCACCATTGTAGAGCTCGTAAATCTGGTGAGACATCATCCAAGTCTTCCCCAAACATCCCAGGAGAATTTTTTTCCCCCCTAAAACACCCCAAAAATGGCACACACCAGCTGCGCAGTGAGCACTACCGCCCGCAGACTGCGGTCACGGTCATGAGACATCACATGCTGGTAAATAAATACGGGAATTTCAGGGCAAAAAAAAATAAATAAATAAGAAAAACAGCGTTCTTGATTGTATATGTCTCCACCACTGAGCTCCTGAGCTCTCTGCTCGTATGAGATTTTTTACAAAGCAGGCATTAATAGCAAGTTTGGGAGTTCCCTCGTACCATATTCGAGTGTCTGGCATCTCACACAGCAAAGAAATGGGTTAATCCAAAAAATCTGGGTCACAACACCTCCAAATCTGCCCGGTTTTCACATGCAGCAAAAAAAATGAAGGAGGCACCTCCCTCCTCCATGCAGAAGCATCACAAGAAAATTCATTCTACACTGAAAAAAAAAAAAAAAAAAAGCAACAAGCTTCAGGAATGAGCATGATTAACGTCCCTCATGGAAGAAGAAAACATTTTGTCTTCCAGAAATAAGGACTATGACAAGGTACAGGGTTGGAATAAAGTCCTACAGCTCGGCTGTCTCCCGCACTCCTTTACTCCATGCACCAGATGATGGAGGAGTCCTACAGGAAATAAAAATACATGGCCAAGTTATTCAAGACTAAAATCCTAATAAATGTAACACAGCAGGGGAAGGAGGACAAATAAAGTCCTCAAAAAAAAAAAAAAAAAATCACATTTTTGCAACATGTGGCTTTGCAGCTGGGGTGAGAGCGGAACAAGAACAAAACAAGCGCTACACAATGAAGAGAGTAAACCATTTTGCGGGTATTTTCTGCTTTTATTTAGGGAGGCGATTACAGAAATAGCAAAGAAATCGCGGCCTAAACCAACACGAGCATTTAATTTTATAAAAAAAAATAAAATAAAATAAATTTACTTAAGAAAAAGCAAATACAGGTATTGCAGCCCAATTTGACTTCATTCAAGGAGAATCCAGAAAACGTTTTCCAGGTTTTGTTCACAGCATCCCAGAAGAGGAGCCAACGCACCTAAACTGCCCTTGGGAGAGTTTTTCCCCGCAGCTCTGCATCCCAGAAAAAGAGCATTAAAAAAAAAAAAAACCAACCTTCTCATACACCACTTCTTTTTTTTTTTAATACCCATCTTCAGAATAGATTTTAAAAAGACACTGATCATCGATGCACTCTTTGCTTTCCAATGGCGCTGCAAACAAAACGGACATGGAAAAATTAAATAATCCATCCTGCTCCTTTTTTTTTTTTTTTTTTTTAAAGTTAAATGCTATTTTTTCCATCATCAGAAACACTGAAAAGCAGAGACGTGCCCAAGCACCGCAACAAAGAGATGGCACCTGCCTACTGAATTTCCTGAATAGTGACACTACGAAGAAAAAGAAGTTTTAAATAGAAACCTCCCTGCAAGTGTTAAATCAGATTAATTTATCTCTTTTGCATTATTTTCATCTTACAGCCCATCATTTGCAAGGCAAGCAGAAAAAAAGAAAAAAATAAAAGAAAGTAGGATTCTTATCTTGACCATATTCCTTTGGAAACACAGTGTGTTATTAAAAACCACAAATAACCTTTCTGACAGCAAAAGGACACGTGCTTTGCAACAGGGTAATAGCAGGAATTTTATACGTAGCTTTCTGGGTGCTCAACACCAAGTGATGGGCACCAGCTTCCCTCCGTCCTTGCAACGCTTTAATGCCAGTGCTGGCAACGCCGACACAAGTTTGTGGCCAGATTTTATTTGCACATCTCAAAAAGTATGCTCAAAATAAAGGAAAAAAATGCAATTTGAAGGGTGGGGGATGCTGCTGGAGGACAAGTTCTGCAATATTTCCCCAAGAAATGCCGGCATGAAGGCACTTGACGCTTCATTTTTGGAGTTAAGCTCATGCTTAAATATCTGGATGAAATTTAGACCAAATGGATCACACCGTCCGCAAATGGATCATGAATCCACTCTTATGGTCAGGGAGACACCACCAACTATGTCCTGGGTGGAAGGACCTAGTCCTTCATCCATCCACCAGGTCGCCTGGGGATCAGACCTGGACGCACAAGTCCTTTCCAGCACAAGCAGCCTTTGCCCAGATGATGACGACTCCAACCCTACCTCCAACATGGGCAGAAGCTCCTCCTGCCCACCCAAAGCCCTCCAGTGTCACCCATTTCCATGGTCCCCTGCAGCTCCAGCAACCCTCAGAAGGTCCACAAAAAGCCCTGGGAGAGCCACCTACCCACCCCGCCTCCCAAACAAGCTGAAGTGTAGGAAGGAGGATAACAACGACAGGAAAAGTAAATTGGATTTTTTCTTGAAAGTTCTTTCCATTTTCATCTAGCAGAATGTGTTTATGGCACAGGCAGCGAATTGAAAGTATTATTTTTATCTTGATATTATTTACCCTTTCACACTTGCTATTTAAATATCCCCAAATTCCCAGAAGAACCAGTAATTCAAAATACCATTTGATATATATTTATAAGCAAGGGGAAGCACAGACTCATTCATTTTCAGCTTGCCTACTTCTGTTTTTCTTTTTTTTTTTTTTAAATTAGATTTTAAGTGCTGTCATACTGATGTGCAAATTTATCAAGACAGAGAAGTATTATTTCTCCTGCACCCTCAGCAGAGGATCTCCAGCCCCAGAACAAGGCGTCTTGCTGGTAAGGAGACCCAGTCACACCAGAGAGCTGCATGGTGAGGAGCAAATTACAAGAGGTTTAAAATAAAATAAATTAAAAATAAAAAATAAAAAACTAGTTGAGAGAAAAGGAATAAGGTTTCTTGCACAAGAGGATGGGAATAAAAGACTCCAATATTAAAATCTCTGTTTTCTGTAGCCAATCTCAGCTCAATAATTTCCAGTGGTTACACAAGAGGAACGAGCAAAACCACAGCGGCACGTTCCACTGCAGAAATTCCTTGGAACCAAGCAATTGCCAAGACCCACCAAGGAGGGAGACACAATTCTATAATTCTACACCAGTAGAATCTACATTCTACAGCAAGTTTACCAACAACACCAAGCTGTGTGGTGCGGTTGACACGCTGGAGGGATGGGATGCCACCCAGATGGGCCTGGACAGGCTTGAGAGGTGGACCCCCAGAAAACTGACTCCCTGAGGAGAAGGACTTGAGGGCTTTTGTGGATGAGAAGTTCAACACAAGCTGACAATGAGCGCTGGCAGCAGAGAAAGCCAACCATATCTTGGGCTGCATCCCCAGCAGCATAGCCAGCAGGGAGAGGGAGGGGATTCTGCCCCTCTACTCAGCTCTGGTGAGACCCCACCTGGAGTCCTGCCTCCAGCTCTGGGGCCCCCAACGTAAGAAGGACATGGACCTGTTGGAGCGGTCCAGAGGAGACCACAAAGATGATCAGAGGGCTGGAGGCCCTCTGCTATGAGGACAGGCTGAGAGAGTTGGGATTGCTCTGCCTGGAGAAGAGAAGGCTCCAGGGAGACCTTATAATGGCCTTCCAGTACCTAAAGGGGCTACAGGAGAGATGGGGAGGGACTCTTGATCAGGGAGCGGAGTGATAGGATGAGAAGAAACAGTTTTAAACTGAAAGAGGGGAGATTTAGATTAGGTATTAGGAAGAAATTCTTTACTGTGAGGGTGGTGAGACAATGGAACAGGTTGCCCAGAGAAGCTGTGGATGCCCCATCCCTGGAGGGGTTCAAGGCCAGGCTGGATGGGGCTTTGAGCAACCTGGTCTAGTGGGAGGTGTCCCTGCCCATGGCAGGGGGGTTGGAACTCAATGAATTTTTAGGTCCCTTCCAACCCAAACCATTCTATGATTCTATGATATCCGAAAGCTCACTCTCATTTCAGACACTATGGCAGGAGGTAAAGGAGATGGAGATCTGACCAAGGAGCCATGACTGCACCAAGACACGTGGTTGCGCTGTTCAGCCTCTCTGATGTCCCTCAAAGCCTCACCAGTGGTGGTTGTCCTAATTTTTAATTGCATTAATACGCACAAACAAACCAGCAAGGCAGGAGGCTTTGGAGAGAGCAACAGGGGTTATTTGTTGCTGGGCCAATGGCTGGGAAGAGGGAATCAGCGCATCATTAGCACCCTGGAAATAGGCCAGAGACCAACCTGGAGATGAGATGAGATGGAAAAGGACATCGCAGCTGGAGAAGAGAGCAGAGCAGGAAGGGACCGAGAGGCCAGACAGCAGCTGGCTTGAGTCATTGGCGATTTAAGCTCCTGGACCAAGGCAATAAAGAGATTAACAAGGAAGGATGGGGCATCATGTACTCACAGCCCCATTGCAAAGGGAAACACCAACCTGAAAAAACGGGTTAATGCTGGATAAAATATGAAACTTACTGCTATTGCTACAGGATAAAGAAAAAAAAGAGAAAAAAAAACCCCTATAGCGTAGTCCAGACCTCCCAGCCAACGCACTACACAGCTAGTAAAAATTTAGGATTTAGCAGAACGAAGCACAAAGAGCAAAACTTGAGGCCACCACCCCATGCGCGTGCTTCCAAAGAGCCGACCCCTTGTTTCCGCGGCGCTCCCAGGCACGAGGGATGCATCCCAAGCTGCAAATGCCAGGGAATATTTCCCATGCCAACAAGCAGAGGCTTCGCAGCGCCTGCTGCAGAGTGAGGGCAGAAGAAGGAACGCATGATTTAGGTTTCCAAACCCTCTGGGGTTTTTTGATATATATACAAAGACACTGAGCAATTCAGTAAAAAACCAAGATTTCCCCAGCAAAGTCCACTCCAGCACCAGATGCTGAGGTTAATTGTAACTGTGAACTACGGGGAGCTTTTACTAAAAGCTCCACAGAATCACATGGGGTTGGAAGGGACCTCTGGAGATCATCTAGTCCAACCCCCCTGCCAAAGCAGGTCCACCCGGAGCAGGTTGCACAGGAACGTGTCCAGGCAGGTTTTGAATGTCTCCAGAGAAGGAGACTCCACCACCTCTCTGGGCAGGCTGTTCCAGGGCTCTGCCACCTTCAAAGGGAAGAAGGTCCTCCTCATGTTTAGGTGGAACTTCTTATGTTCAAGTTTGTGCCTGTTACCTCTTGTCCTGTCCCTGGGCAACATTGAAAAAAGACCGGCCCCATCCTCTTGATACCAACCCTTTAAGTATATATAAGCATTGATCAGATCCCTACTCAGTCTTCTCCAGACTAAACAAGACCCAAGTCTCTCAGCCTTTTCTCCTAAGAGAGATGATCCAGGACCCCATCATCATTGTAGCCCTCTGCTGGACTCTCTCCAGCAGTTCCCTGTCCTTCTTGAACTGGGGAGCCCAGAACTGGACACAGTGCTCCAGATGGGGCCTCACCAGGGCAGAGTAGAGGGGGAGGATGACCTCCCTCGACCTGCTGGTCACACTCTTCTTGATGCACCCCAGGATGCCATTGGCCTTCTTGGCCACAAGGACACATTGCTGGCTCATGGTCATTCTATTGTCCATCACGACTCCTAGGTCTTTCTCCTCAGAGCTGCTCTCCAGCAGGTTAGCCCCCAACCTGTCCTGGTGCATGGGGTTATTTCTCCCCAGGTGCAGCACCCTACAGTTGCCTTTGTTGAAGTTCATCAGGTTCCTCTCTGCCTCTCTTCAAACCACAAACACTTCAAAGTCCAAAAGCAACAACAAACTTTCTGCAATCAGCCAAGGACTAGCGCAGAAAGTGGCACTTCATACATTTAAAAGTAGTTTTCTTTCCTCTCTTTGCACTTGCAAGTCCATTTCACTGACTCGTTTATGGCTACAGCTTCCTGAATTAGCCTGGAAGGAAAACAAATAATAAATAAATGGCATTATACCCTCCCTGAGGTTCAAACTGAGCCAAAACCTGTTATTTAACTACAACGCGGGTCACGGAGCAGTTTCCAACGTTGCCTTCGCACCGGGGTTCAACACATGGGACATGTATAACCATGGGACAGTGCCACGGTGACGGCTGGTGACAGAGCAGGGACCTCCCGTCTTCGCCTGGTCACCGGCCACACGGGACACAAGAGTGGTCTTTGGGAGAGCACGGCACCTCGGCACGCGTGTTGCTCCTTGCTCGCACCCCTGTGCCAGGCCAGCCCTGTCCCGATGTCACACACACACACACCCTGTGCCAGGCCAGCCCTGTCCCTGTGTCTCACACACACAGACACATCCCTCTGCCAGGCCAGCCCTGTCCCCATGACACACACACACCCCCCTGTGCCAGGCCAGCCCTGTCCCCGTGTCACACACACACACTCCCCTGTGCCAGGCCAGCCCTCTCCCCATGTCACACACACACACCCCTGTGCCAAGTCAGCCCTGTCCCCGTGTCACAGACACACACACATCCCTTGTGCCAGGCCAGCCCTGTCCCCGTGTCACACACACACATCCCTTGTGCCAGGCCAGCCCTGTCCCCGTGTCACACACACACATCCCTTGTGCCAGGCCAGCCCTGTCCCCGTGTCACACACACACAGACACATCCCTGTGCCAGGCCAGCCCTGTCCCCGTGTCACACACACACAGACACATCCCTGTGCCAGGCCAGCCCTGTCCCCGTGTCACACACACACACACTCCCCTGTGCCAGGCCAGCCCTGTCCCCATGTCACAGACACACACACATCCCTTGTGCCAGGCCAGCCCTGTCCCCGTGTCACACACACACACTCCCCTGTGCCAGGCCAGCCCTCTCCCCATGTCACACACACACACCCCTGTGCCAAGTCAGCCCTGTCCCCACGTCACAGACACACACACATCCCTTGTGCCAGGCCAGCCCTGTCCCCGTGTCACACACCCACCCCTGGTAGCCCTGTCCCCGTGTCACACACACACACACACACACACACGTATCCCTGTGCCAGGCCAGCCCTGTCCCCGTGTCACACACACAGACACATCCCTGTGCCAGGCCAGCCCTGTCCCCGTGTCACACACCCTGTCCCTGTCCCCACCCCCTGTCACACGCGGGAAGGGGGAAAGGGGGGGGGGGGGGATGGGGCGGGGAAGGCCCAGCACGCGCCGCCGCCGCGCGCGCCCCTCACCTGCCGCCGCGCGCCCCTCGCCGCGAGGCTGCGCCCTGCCGCCGGCACCCAAACATCACGTGACCCGCGGCCGGCCCGCCCTTGACCACGTGCTCGCCCCCCCGGCCACGCCCACTCTGGAGTCCCCAGCCCACCGATGCCGTCGCCGGTCGGCCCCGCTCTGGACTACAACTCCCAGCAGGCACCGCGCTCCGGGTGCCCCTCCTACGTTCCCTGTCGACCAATCACCTGAGAGAACGAGCCGTACGCTTCGCGGGTCCCGCCCACTGTCCCTCAGCGCCGGCCCCGGTCTCGCTTCCCTCAGCGCCGCGGGACGAGCCGTTCCCCTTCTCTCTCCGGTGTGTGTTCGGTTCCCCACTTCCCTCCTCTCGTCTTGTCCCTGTCCGGGGACGCGACAGACCCCCTGAGGCTCGCCGGGTCCCACCTTCATAGAATCACAGAGCGGTGTGAGTTTGAAGGGACCTTAAAGATCATCGAGTTCCAACCCCCCTGCCATGGGCAGGGACACCTCCCACCAGACCAGGTTGCTCAAAGCCCCATCCAGCCTTGAACACCTCCAGGAATGGGGCATCCACAGCTTCTCTGGGCAACCTGTTCCAGTGCCTCACTAACCTCACAGTAAAGAATTTCTTCTGAGATCTCATCTGAATCTCCCCTCTTTCAGTTTAAAACTGTTTCTCCTCGTCCTATCACTCCACTCCCTCATCCAGAGTCCCTCCCCAGCTTTCCTGGAGGCCCTTTAGGGACTGGAAGTTCAACCCGGAGCCTTCTCCGGGCTGAACAACCCCAACCCTCTCAGCCTGATCTCACAGCAGAGGGGCTCCAGCCTTTGGATCATTTCCATGCCCCTCCTGCAGCTGCACTTCCCAAGGCAGGTTTCCCCTCCATGAGGGCCACCCTCAGCCCCCCTTCCCCTCACAGGCTCCCTACTGCGCTTCTCCACCCTGAGGATCCCCCTGTCCTGTCTCCTCAGGACTGCAAGATAGCGAGATACTTCCCCTGCCCACCTTCCCTTCTACCCTCTCCCCTCAGCCCTACCATACCCCACCAGCCATGCTGCTCCCCTCTTATATATCATTATTGAAAACAGCAGACTAAACATCTCTCCTACCTCCTTTCAGGCATCCAGCCACAGGGACCTACCCCATGTGGAGCCCCATGATGGGACCGTGAGTGATGTGGTTATCCTTTGGTGTGGGTGGGACTGTGAGTGATGTGGTTAGCCTTTGATTTCAACAGCTGAGGAGCCGATTCTCCTGTAATCGTTAACTGATGCTCTTCGTTACTCCTGGGAGCAGCATAAGCTCTTTGAGGGCAAGTTTGTGCCCTCCTTTGTAGTCACACAGTGCCTAGCGCTAAGGAACAGAAATAAATAAATAAAAATCACCGACCCGCTGCTACTAAAGTTACTCATGCTATTCAAAACACCAAAAATTGCAGACTGAGACTGGAGATCGACCAACAAAGAGCTTCGATAGAGCAGTTTGGCGCATGGGGCCGTTTGGTCCAGCTCACACTGTACCTGGGAGGGGTTTTTGCTTTTTATTTGCGAAGCGGCAGCAGCTTTACTTGGTGATTGGCATTGCAAAAGGAGTTATAAAGCAAGGATTATTCTTGATAGGGCCTTTAAACAGCAATTCACTTTAACAAGGGGTTGGCAAGCCAGCTGCCTTTTCAGAAATGTAGTTCTGCACCAGTAGCCCTGCCAAAAAAAGTTTTAAAGGGGCTGAGGGGCCACCTGAGCCTCCATAAACTTCAGGGTTTTTACAGCACCAAACCGTTATCAGAGCAGTTTCCTCGATCTTTTGCTGCATTGGTAAATCATTTATTTTTGTGGACTCTAAAGAAAATCCCTTAGGAAAAAGGCCGTAAAAACACATTGATAACAAAATACAGCTGTCCTGCTTGCCGTCTGCAAAATCCTCTGCCTACAGTTTCATGTCAAACACAGTGTGTCTTGCTGGGTGGTTTTTTTGGGGGCAGTTGGGGGGGAAAGGAAGAGCAGGTTAATCCTGCAAGAAGCATGGATTACAGTTCAAAACTGCTGTGCAAAATTTTCGGTAATTCTCACTACAAATCATATTTACTTTCAGTGTGAGCCTCGTGAAAGCAAATAAGAAAATAAATATATAAACATATGCCAATATAAGACACAGACAAAGGGACAGCAATCATAAAAATTACAGTGAGCTAAAACTCATATGATTGCTTTGCTTTGCCGCCTGCATCTTGCTGGTTTTGCATTTTGCAGTTGAAGAAATACTGCTTAATCAATAAGCATGTTATTCATACAATAATAATACTGTGGCAGTCTCTTGGGACATTTTTCTTCTGAGGGATTTGGGCTTCCTATTGTGTGCATCAGGACTGGCCCTTGTTATTACCAGCTGCTTATTGATCTGTTACAGCTTTCCAAAAGAGACAAGGGTAGGTTTTTGGTGTGGAAAGCAGGCCTTCTACAAAAACAAGGTGTATTGCATCATCTAAGATGACACTTTCTCTGAGTTGAGGAAAAAAAAAAAAAACCACACCAATTAACAGCTTTGTTCCATCCCATAGCAAGAGCATCTATAAATCTGAAAAATACAGAGTCAGGTGTACGAGGACCAAATGACCTAATGGCCAAAGCTTGATTTCACAGAATCATAGAATGGTCGGGGTTGGAAGGGACCTTCGGAGATCATCTAGTCCACCCCCCCTGCCAAAGCAGGGTCAGCCAGAGCAGGTTGGACAGGAACACATCCAGGTGGGTTTGGAAGATCTCCAGAGAAGGAGACTCCACACCATCTCTGGGCAGCCTGTTCCAGGGCTCTGCCACCCTCAAAGTGAAGAAGTTGAGATGGGATTTCCCATGTTCCAGTTTGTGTCCGTTATCCCTCGTCCTGTCACTGGGCAGCACTGAGAAGAGCCTGACCCCATCCTCTTGCCACCTGCCCTTTAGCTATTGCTCAGCATTGATGAGATCCCCTCTCAGTCTTCTCTTCTCCAGGCTGAACTGCCCCAGGTCTCTCAGCCTTTCCTCATCAGAGAGATGCTCCAGTCCCTTGATCATCTTTGTAGCCTCCACTGGACTCTTTCCAGTAGTTCCCTGTCCTTCTTGAACTGGGGAGCCCAGAACCGGTCACAGTACTGCAGATGCAGCCTCACCAGGGCAGAACAGAGGGGGAGGATTTATACAGTTTAGTCTTTACGTTTGTCATCCTTTACTGGGAGGAGGTTGCCCCTTCGCCAGCCGCTGCCCGGCATTTCCCGAGGTGAAAGCAGTGATTTCATTCCAGGGTGAGTCAAGCTCACAGAGGTCAGACCTTCCTACCTGGAGGAGTTTGGCGAAGGTGACTCAGGGGTGAAGTTATCAGCATGTTTCTGCTTTGGGAAACTGCCCTGGTTCTTCCACAACGATGAAATGGGATGCATCAGAGGATTTCTACCTGAATTTAAATAAACTCAGCAATGATGCTTTCACCTCTTTCCTGCTGAGGTATTTACCCAGTTTGGTTGACCATGTCTTTAGGGGATTTCTTCCAGTGTTCACGAGGAGTTTCCTTTTGGCTCACTGGTTTGTTTTGTGAATCATCTTAAATCATAACATTTTAATAGCGATGGTATTGAAGTATTTATAGAAAGGTTATCCTGTTGTCCTCCCGGTTACTTTTTCCTAAGCTGTGTTGATTTAGTTCTGCTATAACGATACCTCCTGGCTTTTCATCAGCCTTTATTGCTACATTCTGTATGTCATCTAATGAGTTTCTATGTTTGACATGATAAAGCATGAAAATGATATCAAGGATTTTATAGAAAATGATAAACTATGGTAGTCAAATATCTTAGAAAATATTAAAAGCACAATCTCTCTCCTATTGAATTTAAATTTAAAAAAAAAAAAAAAAACAAACAACAAACATAACAGTTCAACTTGATGATCTTAAATGTCTTTTCCAACCTAAATGATTCTATAAAGTTGTGTGACGTCCTCTTGCATCCTTACATATAATCCAGTGGGGTTTCATTCCTATTAAATACTGCAGGACTTTTCCCCAAAGCAGGAGCAAACAAAAAATAACTTGCATGAAGAGTAAAGTATCTTCATGCGGATTTCTCAGGTTACGATTTGTTTTGTGATCTTAACATCACTTCTTATAAAATTGAAACTACAATTAATTTCTCTCCTGTTTTGGATTGACTGGAAGTGTTGACAGGTTCAGGAAAAGAGAGGTAATTAAATAGCATATCACAAGAAAGTGTCAATGACTGCTTAATTTATCCCATTAACACACAGTTGCTATGTCATTCCCAAAAGCCATTTACACATGGCAGCAAAGCTTTTCTAATACAGCAGTAAGGGAAGAATAAAGAGCAACTTATCATTGCAGTAACATGAAGAAAGCCTGAATACTTTTCTGGAGTATGTACAAATAAATTTCTCCAGATTTTAAAATCTAGGAACTATTTATTTAGAGTAAGTTTTCCTCTTCTCTGTGCTTAAGGAGTCTCTGCTTTTGAAAAAAAAAAAAAAAAAAGCTCCTTTTTCAGAAATTTCTTTCTCCATTTGCTCCCAATTTCTTTCCAGTGAGAAATTATCCCCTCCCCTCCCTCCCCCCTCCCTTGATTATTACTGCCTTTTGCTATTTTTTCCTCTTCTTTTCAGTACTTGGGCTGGGGTTATAGCTTTTCTGGAGACTGCCAGACAAAATATAGCTGTTTTTTTAGCAGTACTTAACTTTTCAATCCTGAATTAATTGGACAATTGCACAGTTGGAAGAGTGCTTTTTTTCTTTGATAAAAAAGGCTGTTTTCCAGTCAAATGCCTTATATACCAAACCAGTCAACTGCAAGGAGCACAGGAACAAATGGAAGCTGGTCTGAATGCTTCACAAAACCAAGGCTGATTCTTATTTCTTATTTCCAGAGATCCATGACGGTGACCTAAGATTCCCTGAAAACAGTACAGCTCAGAAAGCTTATCACAGCATATCTGTATGTTGTTACCTGTGAGCAATTTAATAAAAAAGATATTATAGCAACAATAAAAGGAGGCTGGAGAATGCCAGCTAATCCCTGAACAACCTTATTTCAGTCTATTTAAAGTCCAAGAGAGACTTGAATTCTGGGACCTGGCAGATTCTGACATAAAAAAGATGTTTTCGTCATGTCCCAAGCTGGTGACTACCTGACAGGTCCGGTCCGTCAGAAGGAGAAATCACGAGCTGTAAAAAGCCGATTTTCAATACTTTGCACTGCATTCCTGCATCAGTTCCACCCGGGTATATCTGCAATAGCTGCAGATTTTAGTGGCATTACACCTGGGTTTATCTCAGCATCACTAGATTTGACCCATCCTTTTCTAGAAACGGATTATTGTGTCTGAATTAGGAAAAATAAAAGCGCCGAGCCAATACAAAAAAAATTTGTATCCGAGGCAGTGATAAGTCAATCACCTCATCAATAAAGCGTGTCCGATACTCTCAGTAATCCTAGTGATCAGCTTCGTTTATGAAAGCTGGAGATATTAAATTGAGCTCCTTACCGCTCCGAGCGGGGATGACAAGTGGCGACTGGAACTGATGTTGACAGAGCTAAAGGAGCACACGCTGAGCACGACAGACGTAACACGGCGGAGAGGGGACAAGGCTAAACCACGCCGGCGGGGAGGAAAAAAACCTGGAAGTAACTAATGGACATTGGAACAAAGCCCTCGTCCCGCTTAACTCAGTGACAAAACACCGCTGATAATGTGCTTGGTTCCGTAATGTAGTTGCTGCTGCACCTGGATAATTATGAGGAAAAATTGGCCGATGCAGAGGAGGCGCGGGATGGGAGTGCCAAGTCCGAAGGATGCAAGGAGAGCGTCGCAGAGAGCGAACGGAGGGATATTTTGGCTCTCAAAGTCTTAGGGTAGTTCTTCCCTACGACATCTAAAGGCATCAAAAAGTATCCAAAGCATAACTGAAAACCTCCTTTTTACGATGCACCTGTGAAACGAGTAGGCGCGTCACATAAAACAAGGAACCTTGAAATACAAGTAGGTACATAGGGACCCAGAAAAGAAGAAAACAGTCTGGGTTTAAAATGGATATTTCTGGTGTAATTCTACAAATGTAAATGTTTGTTTCATTGCCTGGTTTTAAGCCTGAATTCCCACTACCACAATCAAGTCTCTATTTGGTTACTGTTATTAGAGCTGCAGTTACTACTGCTAATTAGTCAAGGATTGTCCTTTTCACCTGTGGTCTCATCCAGTTAATAGGTTTTATCACGAATTACACCTTTTAGAAGGAAAAAGATTATAGTTTTCTACACATTTGTGCTACATCTCTCACAACAGATTCCCACTCTCTTTAGTCTGCAAGTGCCACTGCATGGTCATTTTTAAATAATAATGCTGTGCTGAGAAATGTAATAAAATCTTCCATTTCAGAAAGAAAATTTTTAAAATTGCCAAAGATGAACAGGAGGTTCTGGGGACTCACTGACAAAAGCAAATGTACTTTTGCCAGTGTTTGTAAGGACTCAGCTGAACTTCTGTCAAGGTTTCTGTCCACATTATAAGACGAGAGAAAGTCCACAAAACAACAGGAAGAAAGATCCAAAATCTGGACAATGCAATTACAAGAAAAGATTGAAAGAGATGAGTTTGTTGAATGTGAAAAATAGAAGATCTGGGGAAATGGGAGCAACTGCTCGGGTATATCAAGGCTTGCTGCAAAAAGAAACAGAGAAAAACTATTCTCCACGCCCACCGAGGATGGGTCAAGAAGCCATTGGCTTAGCCTGGCTTGGATTGCTAGGAGAAGATTTAATTTAGATATGAAAAAGTACTGTCCAGTATTAAGCGTAGTAAAGCACTTGTACAAACTACCAGGGAAAGCCTGGACTTTCTTCCACTGGAAGTTTTCAAACCCAGATTGAATCACACATCAGTTGTGGAAGCGCGTTACACGATGATTCAGATGATTTGGGGGATGAACTAAAGGATCTCTTGCAACCTCTTCCACAGAATCACAGAATCACAAAATGGTATGGGGTTGGAAGGGACCTCTGGAGATCGTCTAGTCCAACCCTCCAGCCCTATATATTCTGTGATTTGGCCAATGTTGGGGAGGAGAGCCATAACGATTAAGCCTATAAGAAATTCAAAACCATCATGTTGTACCTTAAGAATTTAAAAAAAAAAAATCACCTAATCTCCGTGTTGTTTCAGACCCAGGTGCATTTAGCCCATCACCTTCTACAGCACCCATAAGTGAGTGCCAAAAATGTAAGCACAGGGAGACATTTCTGATTACCAGTCTCCAACTATTCTCATCTCAGGGACCTCCTGACCCTGTTGTGGTCCTTGCAGATTCCTTCCTCCAGCCATCCACCCAGATGTAAGCCCATAAAAATGTACCTTCATATTTTTCATGTCTGCCATTTGCTGCATGAAGAACCAATTTCTTCCTTTTATTTTTAATCCCATTAACTTCGTCTGAAGACATTAGTCCTTGCAGTAGAAGAAACTGAATTGTTACTCCTACTCTCTGCTTCCTATCTTTGAAAAGTTATTTATACTGGTTAGGACCAGATAAGAGGATAATTTTATCCCATGGCTGCTTATTTCCTTTAAACACCTTTTGTTAACACTTTTTTTGGAATATTTTATTTACTGGGTTATTGATACCCACAACCCTGCTAACCCATTAAAAAAAAATCAAGAGATCTGTAAGGTGCAATTAACCAGAAGTGAAATCTTTTCACCTTCCTTCATCAAAGATTCAGCAATTTGTCTGGCTCAGATGTCAGGTTTATAACCCTGTAGTTCCCTGGATCTCTCCTGGATCCTCTCCAGTCTTCACATATCGGGGAAGTTTTAAGGGAAACATTGCACATTGGTGTTAATAATTCAGCTATTTAATTTTTATCTTTTCTGTAAAACTCTTGGGTAAATATATTTAGCCCTGCTATTTTGTCTGTGCTTATTCTTTCTTTTTAATCTGCACTTTTAGTTCAATTCCAGGCAGGCTCTTTGCTGAATCCTCCCCTCAAAGAGGGTCTGGGATGTTTATCAACCTTGTTTCTTCTGTAGCAAACAACAGTGCAAAGAATTCTCTTGGGTGCTCTGGGGTGACCTTTTCCTCTGTGAGTGATTCCTCTATACAGTTGCTATCAATTGCTCTTACAGCCAGGCTTTTCACTCCTGATGTGTTGAAAGAAAAATTTAATATTAGTGTTGTTTCCCTTCATTGGTTGCTTCTCAGTCTCCTTTGGCTTGCTTCGTTATATTTTTCCTTTTAATCTGCCCGAGTTCCTGATTCTGTTTGCTTTTTTTTTGGATACAGCTTTAGCTTTTTGAAGAATTCCTTCTTAATTCTAACAGCAGCCTTTACCCTTCTGTTCAACCACGCTGGCTTACTCTTTTTTTCTCCAGGCTTTTCTAAGAGCAAAACAGCGGTGCACCAGTGGCATGTTTCCTACTCAACACCCTTCAGTACTGTCAACACCCGTAAGGATTTAATTCCTCTCACTTCCCCTTTGAACTTTTTTTTAAAACCTTATTTTTACGCGGTTACTCTGCTGAATTTGGACAAAGCTTTGGTGGACTGCTCGGCCCCTGTTGCTCCCATAGGGATGTTGACAGAAGGTACGTGGTGGAGCCTGCTGCAGGATGTTGAATTCATGATGGGATTTTGAACTGGATTTTTACATCAACCCAGGGGTTACATATCTTTTTCTGGGATCAGTAACCAGCTGCTGCTTCAGACTCAGATGTGACCTTTGCTCATTCTCCGTGGAGGTAACTGAAATCACCCAATACGCTTGTATTTCCTGCCTTTCCTACCTCTTTTTTTTTTCTCTTAACATCAGTTAGTGCTGCTGAGCTGGTGAGCAGTAAGGTCTATTGACCCGAGGCTGTATCGTTCCTTCTCGATCTGGACTTTCACTTCATAGAGCTTCTTGATGACACGTTTTGCTCTCTCTTTCCAGCATATGGCTCATCTGATCTAGTGTCCCTTTAATTGTTTTCCCTCCACCAAGTTTTTGATACATACATAGAATCATAGAATGGTTAGAGTTTGAAGGGACCTTAAAGATCATCCAGTTCCACCCCCCTGCCATGGGCAGGGACACCTCCCACTAGACCAGGTTGCTCAAAGCCCCATCCAGCCTGGCCTTGAACACTTCCAGGGATGGGGCATCCACAGCTTCTCTGGGCAACCTGTGCCAGCATCTCACCACCCTCACAGTAAAGAATTTCTTCCTAATATCTAATCTAAATCTCCCCTCTGTCAATTTAAAACCGTTACCCCTCGTCCTATCGTCCCACTCCCTGATAAAGAGTCCCTCCCAATGTATATCCATCTCTTCATTCAGACTCAAAAAGGCCGGTTCCACCGTCTTTGCTTCTGAGGCTCCCAGCATTTGCGTAGTAACACATGTACTGCCACTTTAGTTCCTACCTTGACAACCTTTTCAAATGTCAATCCATTTGTTTTCCATTTTCTCTTTGATTGTTTACTTCCTGTGACCTATTCTTCATTGAGAGGTACCTACGTTTGTGTCTTCATCTTTATAAATGTCATCCCAAACCATATGCTCTTGTGCACCGGTCGGCTTCCCTCACTCCTCACTGTAAAAGCTCACTCACTGTCCTTGATCTTAAGTGACAACACCTCTGATGAACTCCATCTCTCCTGTGCTGGCTTTCAATGCTCTACATGTGCCAGATGAGCCTGAAACCGTCTAACATTCAAACTCTGCCCCTCCACCACGGTCCCTGGACTTGCGAGAGATAAAGGAGCGTTTCAGAGAACATTACCATGGTGGTCCTTCTCTTCGATTTCCTTTCCAGGAGCCTAAATTTTGTCTCCACAGACAGTACCTCCCTTCCTGGTGTCACTGATACACATTTGGGCCATGACCACAGGCTTCTTATGACTTAGTTCTAATTTTCCAACTCCCTTTGCATGTTATAACAACAAATGATATATTGTCTTATATCTTTTAATACCTTTAATAGGTGATAGCTTCTTTCCTGATTGATCCTCCAGGCATCTTAATTTTGCTGCCCTCTTGAAAACGGTCTTATGTGCCTTAACGCTGGGGGTTTCTATATGATTTCTCTGGAGGAAGTGGAGAGGGGGTAAAAAACAAATTTTGGAAAAAAACATTACATGATAATGAAACAAGAACCTTTCAGTGTGATTTAAACTTAGTGATGACCTGGAAAGGAGACAAAAGTGAGGGAGATTTAAGGATATTCAACTGCAAAGCCCAAGAGCATATGCTTTAATTAAATTTAGCAGCTTGAATCAGCTCCTCCCCTCCCATCTGAATGGCTGGCAGATAGTCTGTGCTCATGGAAATCTGCTTTCCTTTGCCCTTATTTATGTTACTAAATCTCTCCTAAAATTTCTCAGTGTCGTGACTGCGTATAGCGACAGTGGGAGCAAGAAATAAGACACGATATCACATAGACCCACATGAAGCACTTTGGCTGGCAAGGTGCTCGTAGTACAGGTTGCCAGTACTGATTGGATCTCCTGTCGCTTCCAGCACCAGAGATGAGATCCCCATTAAGAAATTTTAGCAATTAGATCCTGTTTCATGAGGAAAGTTGGGATGGTTACTCTACAAAACTATCTGCTAAAAGATTTTTTAGGGTTTATTTTAGGCACCTGTGTCCATAAATGCCAGTGCTTTTGCTATTAGACATTAGATATCTACAGTTTTCTCCTGTGGATGTCCAAAGATGCTGCTGAGCAGTTCCTTCCCGGCATTTCGTGAGATTCATGTCATTGGCACTCTTTTCTCAAACCCCCCAGTGAAGCTCATCTCAAAACCATGTTCTGGGTGCATGATCACCAATGACACTATCCTGACTGGCTAGTAATGAAAAATCTGCCCTTTTTATAGATATAATAGGGATTAGCTAGCTAGCTTGCTTGCTTAGGAAGTGGGTGGCTTGGGCTCAAGTCTCTCAGGTTGGGAGGTTTCCAATCTACCATTCCCATGTCCTAGAAAAATGTGCTAATCGTGCAGCTGGGTTAAATCTGTCCTGCTAGGCAAAGCTGTGCCTTTGTGCCGAATAAAAGGCCTTCAAGCTTCATAAAGCCAATGAAGGAACAGCCAAAAAATAAACATGACATTGTAGCTCATTAAAAAGGGGATCCTAGGCAAGGAAGAGAAGGGTGAAAAGGATGTAAGGATGTACTGCAGAGGACCTTTAAAGTTAAAACAAAACACTCATGTTTGACGTGATAAAAAAGAGGGAGGCAATGGGTGGACTTTGCTTAAATTTCCCCAGTCCTCATTTGGAAGAGCTTTTTTCCTAGAGGGTGTGTCCCATCAAATAATAGAGGTTACCTCCCTCGCTGGATGCCCTTTGGAATGTTGCTGTGCCTTATCTTTCCTCTGGAATAGATTGAGTTGGGATTGTAAAATTATTTTGCCTTTCCTTTTAAAAATGAATTTTTACTAACTATTGTAGTGAGCTACAGCTGTGTGTTTTGTAGGCGAGGTTTTATCACTGATTCTTTTCAGACCGAACATCCTTTTTAATAAATGAAATAAATGCTAAATGCAAATAGAGCCTGCCTCTCATTATGACAGCTTTGTACTTTTTATTGTGTGAGTGGGAGAGACGAGTACAGATGTATTCAGTGTGTCTAAGTGGAGAGGACGCACAATAGCGCTGAGACTTGGCCTTGCAACCCTTGGACACTAGGCCTGGATTTATGTCACGGTGTCTGGGCATCTTTCATACTTCATACCCACCTTTTCTAAGTTAACTTCCTTAAAATGTACGAGTTATTCAACCATTTCAAAACTATCTTTGGTGGCAGACCTCCAAGGAAGAGGCTGGATGCTGCAATGAGGTACCCACAAAGTTAACTTTCCTCTGCTTCAGAACTGAACAGATGCTCCAGTTTGTGGCCAGGAGGACACTGCATTATGGAGAATCAGAATCCCTCCATCCTGAATTCACTGAAACTCCTTATCGTTTGCAGTCAAGAAGGACAGATGAGGATGGTTAAGAAAGGGCATGTTAGTCTTAGGCTTAGGCCAAGAATCAAACTGAAGGGTTATATTCTCCCTGCTTAAATTGCATCAAGAATTCAAGTCAATGACGTAGCTCATTAAGATAGCATGTCCCAAATCAGAAGCGGCTGTACTTCAATGGTGGGTCAGCTGCATTTCGGTCGTGGTCCAAAGTTAATGGGAAGTCAATGGAAGGACTTCTGCCCAGTCAATAAGCTTTGGATCAATTTCCTGCGTCAGTTCACAAAGTGCTTTTATGCTTTTGAATAATTTATGCCAAAGTCTTTATATAAATCCAAATCAGTGTTTTCATTTACTTGCAGATCATATGAATAGAAAACTTTTTTTTTGGAAATTGTTTTACTTAGTTATTTATCTGTTTGGAGATTGGAGCTGAAGTCTATTGATCAGTCTGATTAAAGAATGTGAAATCAGAATGGGGCTGGCTCCCTCATTTTAACAAGTTACTCTATCACTTTATTTTTTTCAGATGAATTTGATAAAATGAGAGAGAAATCTACACACCTGCAGGCCACTGAGATAATACAGTACTTGGGCAAAGTACGGGAAGAGAAATGGTAGTAAGGATACATGCGTTCATCAGGATGATATATACAAAAAGGGAGAATGACTAACTTTGCAAAATGTTTTTCATAGTCCACTGGTTTAAGATGTTAATGGACCTCTGCTTAAATGAGCCAGATCTCTTGACCTTAAAATGATATAATTTCAAAACCAACAGAAGCAAACGTTGGCCAGTGGCTCCATTTATTTAAAGTATTTTAAATGCCCCTGATTAAGTGTGCCGATCTGCACTATAATCTGATTTCAGTGTGGCAGCAGAAGAGGTGCTCCTGATCCTTCCACTTTGCCTTCCACTGCCTTCCCAAGCATTTGACTGGGCCATCGTGTAGCTGGTGGCAGCAGAAAGATCACCACTTTAGCAGCAGCCTGAAGCTGGACCAAATTAGGCACAGCATGAAACTGTACCCTGATATCATCGATTTGCTCTGAAAGGCACTGTAGCCCCATGTGATTATGGAAACTTCAATAATTAAAAGATCATAGAATGGTTTGTGTTGGAAGAGAACTTAAAGATCATCTAGTTCCAACCCTGCTGCCATGGGCAGGGACACCTCCCACCAGACCAGGTTGCTCCAAGCCCCATCCAGCCTTACGTGGCACGGTGGTCATATATTTCAAAAGCAATAAAAAGTGATACGTTCACTAGTATGAGCAGTGGTTGCTTTCTTTTTGTCTTCAAGCTGATACCTGCTACTGAAATAATTCATTTATTTTAAACATTTTAGTAAAATATAGGAAGTAGTATAACAAAGAGAGGATGGAGGAGATGTGTCCCATTTTAGGCCAACAATTACAAGGGCCGGTAAATCTTTCTCTCCTGGCAGGTGAAAAAAACCCAACCATAGGTGACCAACCTGTGTTTTGCAAAGATAAAGTTCATTGGGGTCCTCAGAACAGGAACTGCTCCAGGTGGAATCACCTTAATAGAAAAGTGGGAGTAAGGAGAGACGTTATAAAGAGCAAAAAAATCTGAAGAGGAAAATGCATTTCAGAGCTCAAAAATGCAGGGGTAGCCTGGGTGTTGCTAAAAGTGAATTCAAATTAATCCTGGGAAAGACAATTAAATTAGGGAGCAAGGATTTTATCGGTATTTAAACACAAAACCAAAGAAAATGCGGAATAAGAAATATAGGGCAGAGCTTAAAGATAGTGGAAATATGACCCTGCGGTTAAAGGTCTTCTTCAGCTCTGTCTTCTGTAAGGACTCTGCTGTAGAACCTGCTAAGGAAAGACAAGATGATTAATGGGAAGAGGACTGTGGACATGGAAATTTCTATTACCAAAGTGGAAACAAAACTCTCTAAACTAGTTTCATTTAGCAAGGGAGAAGGGAGGAGATATGGAGCCGGGTAATCAGCATTCTTGATATTTGAAAGAGCTGGCTCAGGAAATCGGTGCTCCATCTCAAAGCTCTTTAATAAATGTATGAAGTTGGGGGTGGTTCCATCTGTATGTCAAATATTAAATATAGCGTCCATATTTGAGTGCAGAAAAGCAACCACCCAACCCCACAAATGTGCAAGCTTTAAAATAAATCTTCAAGAAAACAAAAATGAATGAATAATTAAAGAAAAGAAATGGCCACAAGGAGGGGAAAATAAATCAAGATGGGAGGAAATACAGATTTATCAAAGGCTGTTTGTGTCTGATAACTTTCCTTAAAAAGGATAACCAGTTTTTATGGATGGGAAAAATGCTTTAGACATAATCCACTTAGACTTCAATGAAGCAATATCAATATTGCGCCACATGGGATATTATTAACTGGAGAAAATGTGGATCATTTCCAAAATACTAATGTGGTCAGTAACTACTAAAGAGAAATGACCTGGGGTTCTGTAGAACAAAACCACCACTAACCCATGTCCCTCAGCACCATGTCTGCCCGGCAGACTCCACCACCGGTCTGCAACAGAGTCTGCACCGGTGACTCCACCACTTCCCTGAGCAGCCTGTTCCAAAGCTTGACAACCTTTGGCACCTTTGCTCTGTTCTCTGTTGCATGGTCCAAACCTATCTTAGCTGAGTCACAAGTGAGACTTTGAGGTCTACTGTTGGTTCTACTGATCTTTAGCTGGAGGAGATATCTGTGAGGTTAAATCAGCCGAGCCATGCTCTGAAGGCAACTCTTTTTCTGCATGGACACTCTTGGGAGCCCATGGTGATTTCAGTTTTAGTTGAAACACTGCCATCAGATCATGATGAATCTAAGGAAAGCCATTAATTGCCAGGCCATTTCTAAGGAAAGCCATTAATTCGCTCCTACATAAGTGAGGAGAAAAATCTTTTGTTTGTGTTTTTCATTTCTACTTACTCGATTAGACGAAGCATCACAGGCGACCACAGTCGTGACCAAAGGAGATTTGTCAATCAAGAGGGGAGGACGTTATGTCCTTGTTGAGCTGTCCTTTCCTCCTCCAGTTTCTCTGACTAAACATTTCAGCGGAACAAGAAGTTTTTCAGCACAAGGGTAACCTGCTGTACTTGCACAAAACGAAGTACATGCTCGCTCACGCTGTATCCAAAGGAAATGTTCAGAACCAATGACAGTTGGAACCAATGACAGTTGGAACCAATGACGCAGTGACATCGCGCTCTGGTTGTTGTAACGGGTAATTTACTCAACCCCTTTCTCAATTTACTGAGGGATTGAAATAAAATATAAGGTTAAATATGTCACCTAGGTCCATATATAACCTTCTCGTTGCCCTCCTGAAATTACCAAAACCCCCTACAGTAATTAGAGGAAAATACATCTCTTTAAGGCACTGATAGTTTACTCAATAGTCAAATAGTGAGCAATAATAGACAAGTTTATGAGAGAAACAAATTTCTTTTCTCTACACAATCTAAACTTAGATCTCCTTACACTGCAGTGTCTTATTCACATCAAAAATGTATTCCGCAGGTTATTTAAGGTGTTTGTCACTGCTCTTGACAGTTCATCCCACACAAGGAGTGCTCCTCATGTGGCACCAACTGTGAAAAAGCAAGGAGAAAGGCTTTCCTCTGTGAGAGAGATCAAAATATCATTTCTGGAATCATTTTGACAAATTCTCTGTGGTGTTTCCAGAGGCATCTTGAGGGAGATTATATCTCTGGTGGTTGCTGCAAGTTGGGTGCGACCAGCTCACTGTGATCCAACCGTCACGGTCAAGTAGGGGAGTGACAATACAGTCATCCTGGGAAGATTTCAGAAGAGTTCACAGAGCACCTAAAAAAAACTGGATACGCTTTCAACGTTGATTGCAAAAAGGAAAATACTAAAAGCAAAAATCATAAGTGGAACTTAATATTTACGTATGATTAATGCTTTTCAGAAACCCACATTCAAATGACAGTCAGTGATATTAAATTCTACTGGTAACTCGGGCCATGTCATATGGAAAGAAATGATCCACTGAACAGTCAGACTGAAAAAATCTCAGAACATCAGTCCTTGTTTGGAGAAAAACGTATGGGGAGGAGAAAACTGTCATAACTCCCTTCTATTCCCATAGTGACGAGACAGGACAGTCCTTGTGGTATCCATGGTGTGTGTAAGCAAGGAATATTCTTGATTTGCAAAAAGGCTGAGCGCTGCTATCAGAGATTTTTAGTAGTTTTGAAGGGAAAGCCGGCAATTCAAAAATGAGTTAAAAAACTGTACACACATCTATATTTATTCTCATTTTGATGAGTCAAGAAGAGGGATGCTCTTTGGTGGGAGGACTTGAAGAGCACAACTGTGTCCCCCCCTGGTTCAGCTCCAAGGTGGCACCTGGTTACAAGCCAAGAATTCCATGCAGAAGAAATAAGAGCACAGAGGGGGATGCAGAAAACCAAGAGAGGAGTGAGATTTAACAAAGGAACCAAAGGGATGTTACAAAGAAAGGAGAGATTTTGCCGTTCATGGAATCGGGTGTAGTTCAAACACGATGCCGCAGCGGAATTGAGACTAAAACAAAACGTGCCTTTGACCTTGCTAAGTCTGAGCTGATCTTTGGAAGGCAGTGATGGATTCTCTAATTTAAATCATTAAAATAAAGCCAAATCAAAACAGCATCTGAGCATACATTCAGAGAAAGCTCTCTTATTGTGCCAAGAGTAGCCTGCGTGCCAGGGCTCTAAACAAACAGTCTAAATATACAGGTTCATAAATCTTGTGTGTGAAATTAAAACAAGGGGAAGGACATTGATTTATTATATGTTTGTTGGAAAGCTTAAGACTTAGTCTTTAGTTATAATAACGGTGTCCTCCGTGCTCCGTAAGGGGGCAGAAGTGCTTGACTTCAATTGTGCTTTTCTTGGGTTTGGTAATTATAAGGTCAATAGGAAGTGTTCCCAGAATAGCAATCTTTTTGACTCCACTCTTAGGTTGTTTCTGGATTCCCATTAAAATTTCACCACTCCGTCTAAGTTCTCCAAAAAGAAACTGACCTCCTGAACTTGAAATATAGCTCTTGTTTCAGGGAAGGGATTTTGTGGGAAATGCCATAAAAAACAGGAGAAGCATTTGAGGGCTCCGCGGTCAGATTGTGACCGATGTACATCACATAAGCTTTGCTTCTTATTAGGAGTTAATGAAGATTTTTTTCCTCTTTTTTTTTTTTTTTTTTTTCCCCACCTATAGTAACTCCATAACCTCTAGACTTGAATAGCTCCACTGTCTCTTGTGTGTGTTGTGTGGAGAGAAAGGGATGTATGGTCAGGAAGGCTTTTCCGTTTAGCACTACTCAAAGCCCAAGGATGCCAGATTGAAGATACCAGTGAGAGTAAGAAATAAGGAGATAAGGAGAGTAAGAAATAGGAACAGAGGTGCCGATAGCATGTGTCGTTGGGGTTAAGCTTCTCTACTGGTATGTTCTGATGAGTGCTATGCTGTAACTCTTGTCTAACACATGATAACTTATCAACATAGTGGCTGCATCCACTGTGGAAGGGTGGCTTCATCTGTAGTCCTTCATTTGGAGACCATATGGCTACTAAGACTCTCCTTGAGATGCGCAGAGTCCCAAGAAGTCAAGAAGGGCAGAAGTTGGCAAAGTTTGGCTCCATCTTCACTCCCTGCAATCAAGGACAAAAGAAAGATGTTGCAGGTGGATGCACAGGAAGAAAGTTTAAGAATGGGACAGGTATAAAATGAAGATCCTCCATCCTTTGGCAGTCTGTGACTTAGGGACATTCTGAGCCACGTCCTTATGATGAGTAGCCCTCAACAGAACTTCCTTCCATAAGTGCATCTGGTTGCATTTGAATCTATGTTCATTGATGCAACAGTTTGAGGTGATGATTTTCAGAGTTCAGTCATGTAGTGGATGAAAAAACATTCCCCTTAACTAGGTGGCTGTTAAAAGATGGTGACAGAGGAGGGATTGCTATGCAGGTTCAACCAGGAGTACAGATCACCAGGCAAGGTTACGGGGATGAGGCAGGTCCCGGGAGCCGGGAAGTCAATCCCCAGGAAAAGGTTGGGATCAGGTCTCATGATCCCTGGTAGAATTTTTTTTTTTTTATATTCATGTCACCTTTTCTCTCCACCTTGTCCTGAGATCTCTGCGTGTCTTGCTTTTGGTTTTGCTTTGTTATTGTTGTGACCAATAAGCTCCCCCCGCCAGAAAGTGGTCATCATTTCTCACAGTCTCTGCTTTGTGTGCCAGTAATTAAGCACAACTATCATGATTAGATTTTATAGTTTATAGTCCAAAAGCATGTCGCACTGTCTAACCTTTTGAAAAATAGGGAAAAAACCTGGTTAATACACAATTCTGCCTTACGTCCTCTAAAGGGTTACATCGGTTCCCTACATCTTAATGAAGCACAGCTTTGCTGTCCTCTGCAGCAAACTAGGGGTTGTCATTCGGGATGTAGACTTATCTTCCAACCCTGTCACTTTTAATGATCTTTATCTCCCTAAAACTTTCATGATCCAGATGTTCCCTATTGGCTTAGATAGCTGTGCTGGTAACCATCCCCATTTATACTTCCTAATGCCTTTGACACAAGTCTGTGTACAGTAATCAGAGAAAGTAAATAGTATCTGCAAAGCATGCTCAAATTTAATTAAAGGAATAACAATATCTCAGACTTTGGGATACTACATCACCGTTGTCATTTGCTGCCTGTACAGGCAGCTTCACAGAACAGCTATTCCTACTCTACATACCTGTAGGCTGATGAGCTTTACCTGGCTTATGATACGCAGTTCTGAGGGACTTAATAATAAGAAATAATCTGTCAGGTTGGAGTAAATCAGATTGGTACTGGATTGGAACCTTAAAACACCTGGGATAACGGATTTATTTATTTATTTATAGGTGGTTTAAGAAAAGCTTCAGGCCATCCATGGTCAGATTTTCTTCCTCTTACATAAAGAGTTATAACTCACAAAAGACACTGAGAACAAGGGGTGGGCTTGAGCCAGAAACCTGCAAAAGGTCTTCAGGGCTTTGACCGTCCACTGGATGGTCATACCCTCCTCTGTTATATCTCAAAGGCAGCAGTGAACAGGATGCTCGTAAAAGATACCTGTCTTGAAAAAAAACTTGTCTTCTATTTTTGTCTTCAAAATTTTCTTCTCTTCCTCTAAGTATTTCTTCTCAACCTGGATTGCTGAGAAGAACCTTTATTTCCCTGCAATACAGCTTGTCTGAACCAGCTGTGAGAAAACACTTCTGCTAGTGCAAGTGGCAACAAATACAGATAAGGGTTTTGGCAGTGGCAGGATGTTGCATTTGGCTTTTCCTCTTTTAAGTGCTTCAAACGGGCAAGGCAACAACTTTTTCTCCCATAGGTTGTAGGCTGCCGCCTCAGTCTGGAAACAGAAATGGATCTGGGCTGGAGTGCCAAGTAACTCTACTTTCCACCCGAAGTTTGCTGCTGCCAAGTAAGGAACTTGAAGCTTTGGTCAGGTGCTGTGAAGACCGATACCCAGATCTCAGTGCAGCTGTGGGCCTAATCATCAAAATCATAGAATCATAGAATCATTTTGGTTGGAAGAGACCTTTAAGATCATCAAGTCCATCTGTTAACCTAGCACTACCAACTTACCACTAAACCATGTCCCCTAGCACCACATCTACACATCTTTCAAATACCTCCAGGGATGATGAGTCAATCACTTCCCTGGACAGCCTGTTCCAATGCTTGAACAGAAATGCAGAATAATTTCTTGTGTTCATTGACCTGGTGGCCCAGATGACTGCTCCATTTCACATGAGACCCACCTCCGGGCAGCCTAAGACCACAGGTCATCAACTTTCTAAATCCAGCAGCTACCTTACCACAGAAGACCTTTCTCTGGGCCAAAGAATCTCCACACAGAGACGTTAAAGGACATAAGCATGAGGAGGGTCACTAACATCCCACTCACTGAGTACAGAGGGCACTGAGAGAGCAAGACCATCGTGGTGGGGGCTGAGTACTGCCCATCCCTGGGATGAGGAAGGGTGTCCACCTCCCAGTTCTGCTCAGGTTCCTCATTGGAGAGGGTCAAAGAATTTCCCCAAGACTATTGACCTAAGGGGATGGGACAAGTTGATTTCTAGTGAGTTTGGTGTTCATTTCCCGTGTTTTAGTCCAATGTCCCTATCATGAAGCACCTGTGATCATTTTTCAGGCTTTCCAGCAGTCTGAGCAAGCAGATAAAGAAGCAGTTTAGGCCAGTGAGATGAAATTATCTTCTCTTTCCTTAGAGGTGATTTCTAGGAGTGAAGCTCCAGAACTGTCTGGAGGTCAGTACCCTTTTTTTTTTTTCCTACTTTCACTTGGTAATTGAGAGCCACAGACTTCGGAAATCTGATGAATTTCAGTAGTGGCAGCTCCCTGAGAAAAAGCACAGTAGAAATAGAGAGTCTACGCATATTGAAAAACCCCTGGAGAATAAGAGTGAAAATGAGAAGAGGACGTGAAAACAGCATGTGAAGAAAAAGTGAACCGGTTGGCTTTGTTTAGCCTAGAAAAGGGAAACCTGAAGGAAGCCAAGTACATATTCTTCCAACAAAGCAGAGGGAGAGTGTGGCGATCGATAGTTCTGTGCCCTTGGTGACTGGAACAACAAGAAATCTGTTAAACTTCCAGCAAAGAAGAGAAATTAGATGCCATAAAAGAAAATGAAGAGTGAATGTTGTCTAGAGAGGCTGTGAAAACTCCTTGGATGTTTATTAGAAGACCTGAGCCAAACATGCTCCGTCGTGGTGTAGGTATCCTTGAGTCTACTTTGGCATGGAGGAAAGGACTAGGGCAGAGGCTCACAAACTGGGGGACAAAGAATGTACCTGAGAAGGTGAGAAAGGCCAGAAAATTACTTGCAGCCTTGTTGTCTCCCTCTGCCCTTGTTCTTTGCTGACTCCATCTCCAAAAAGCAATCTCTTTGAAGGTGTAGGGAAAAAAACCAAACAACCCCCACTTCACACACAGTCCTTTCTTTGAACCAATGTGAACAGTGAGATGAGAATGAAATACTTTTCAAGGGAATTTGGGAGGAAGAGTGAAGCAGAGGGTTTACTCATCTATTCTAGAAAAGAAAGACAGCTCAATATTAAAAAGTCCAAAAGCTTTGGGAGTCGATGACCTTTAGGTCCATTGCATCACTTGGAAATCCACTTCTAAATAAATATTCATTGCTGACGCATGCTCTAATAAAAACGGCATATTGCAGTCATTTGCAGGTTGGTGCATAGTCTTGTCGGCTCATTCATAGCATATTTACTGCCAAATCATTCCTTTAATCATAGAACGAGAAATGTTACACACGCCGAACAAATCTCCCTCGTTAACTTGAACAGGTTACTACCACAGTCTGCTATACTTCAGCTTCTATTTTCAGAGAAGGTCTTGTAACCTATTGTGTGTGTGAGTCACAGCTGGCACTACCAGGCTCTGCCAGGAGGAAAACTACGGGCGAGTAATCGTACTCGATGCCTCCTTCTGAAGAAATCTTCTGTACCTCTGCCCTGGGACGGGAATACCTGCTCTTCGTTTTTACTGCAGACAGCAAACCATTGGGGAGGGACGCTTGGTCAGGGAGTGTAGCGATAGGACGAGGGGGAACAGTTTTAAACTGAAAGAGGGGAGATTTAGATTAGATATTAGGAAGAAATTCTTTACTGTGAGGGTGGTGAGACACTGGCCCAGGTTGCCCAGAGAAGCTGTGGCTGCCCCATCCCTGGAGGTGTTCAAGGCCAGGCTGGATGGGGCTTTAAGCAACGTGGTCTAGTGGGAGGTGTCCCTGCCCATGGCAGGCGGTTTGAACTTGATGACCTTTAAGGTCCCTTCCAACTCTAACCATTCTGTGATTCTATGACTGAACAACACTTTTTATCCCTAGCAGTCTCATTGAAATAACTAAAATACCACTCAGCCTTGGTCTAGTGTCAGGATTTGACCCTTTAGAGTTGTCATATACTGGAGAAAGTGAAATAGAGGTACAGCTGCAAGTTCCTCTTGTGCCCATCATCCTCATGTTGCCTTCTGAAACCTCAAATTTTTGCTGTCAGCTTTTGTAGGGTGAGAAATAGTTCAAACTGCCACTAATATGTGAAGGAAAGTTAGATAAGGCCTAAAGGCTTGTATCTGTAGGGGCTATGATTTAGCAATGCATATAAACACATGCTTTTCTGAATTAGAGCCCCTTGCAGATTTTTATCATAGAATCATAGAATTGTTTTGGTTTGAAGAGACCTTTAAGATGGTCAAGTCCAACCGTTAACCCAGCACTGAGAAGTTACCACCAAACCATGTCCCTCAGTGCCACATCTACTGTCTTTTAAATACCTCCAGGGATGGCAACTCAACCACTTCCCTTTTGCAACCAGCAAAGCGGGAGCAGAAATTCCCATCAGCCTGCAGAGATGGAAGCTGCAGAGGCAGTATGGTTTTGCTTTTTTTTTTTTTCTCCTGGGAGACGCTGTCCGCACTCAAAAATTACATGTACTTGGAAAATTTTCTGGGCAATAAGGGCATCTGGCACATCACCAGCTGCCTCTGTGCTAGGAACCTCTTTAGATGCAGGGTGGCTGCATGGGATGTGCCAAGTGGGCATGAACTCTGGAACACACTTATGCCTGAGCTGTGCCTGGGAGGTCTTTGGAGAGCCTCTCTGGCACAGACCAAAGGCACGCCAAGGTCCTCTCCAACCTTCTGCTAATATAGATGGCTGATGTTCTGGTGCCCGAGGACATTCCCAATGTACTGGTACCCAGGCATCCAAAAATGCTGTCCCAATCTCATGTTCCTTTACAACTCCAACAAAGAGAAAAGGATTGAATTCCAGCACATGCCAGTTCCTAACAACTAAATCGCCATCCACCTCATTTTGATGGGCTCTTTTTAACAGTGTCCCTGTCATCTGAGGTCACTGAAGAAAATGCCAATCACTTATTTCATATTTAAACTGCTCAGGCAAACTCACATCAATAAAAAAAAGAATAGGAAAGTTGCATTGGTCAAGCTTAATAAAAAGCACAGATCTCTTTAGTATAAGGTTACCCCATTGTGCTACCGGCCTTGGCTCATGTTAATAAGTGTTATCACACCATTCAGTCACTCCTGACCCTCCTGTCCAGGTTGTCATTTTCCACATGAGCTAACTAGTTGGCTGGAAATCCAAACGAAACTGAACTTATGTTCTAAATTCCCGTTCCCCATACTTTTTTAGTAAAAAGTTAATCTCTCATGGGTTTCTTTAGAAAATTTTCATTCTAGAGAACGCATATTGGTGGTTATATATATCTTGATGACATGTTCAATGCCAAGGTGATGTCAGTTAGACAAAAAAACAGCTTTGTGGAACGCATATTTTCATTTTTATACCTAACAATGTCACTTTGCTTGTGCAGTATTTGATGATCTGAAGTTTTATAATCAGATTGATTCTGTCCAGTACAAGTATAGCTTCTTCAGCACCTGACAATCATTTTATTTTTCATCATAATTATTTGCTACCTGGATATCAACTTTATCTGGGGTGTGATTATACATTTATACCAGACTTGATGCCTTATATGTTAAAACTTATGTTTCCTTGCTTACACTCCCTCACAGTCACTTCACTTACCTGTGGAAATCTTGACCTAGGAAAGATGTGTCCAAATCCAAGTGGATACCACCACAACATCAATCTGCTAGAGAGATCTCTTTTTGTTTTTTTCAAAGTGAGGAATTTCCATCCTAATTTGAGATCCAGAAAGACATGGAATGGGAATTTCAATCCTGAGCCACAAGAACTCAGACCTTCCACTTTCACGCTATAAATAAGAGAACTGTGGCCAATGTATCCTGTTTTACATACCTTTTTTTTTTAATACTCATTGCTACCTGAATACATTATGTATGGTTTTGAACACCTGCAGCTATATTGTTAAGGAGAACCGTGGATGTTCTGTACCTCCAACAGATAAGTTTAAATATAAATATATGCATCCATATGTTTTTTTAATGCACAGTTAAAGTGATCCTTTGTACGTGAGAGACATAAAAACCCCACAGATGAAAGGCTCTATTATACATCTTCAGAACAAGAATAGTATATGATAACAGTGTATTTGCTTCTATTTTAGTTTGTTAAAGGGGATCATAGTTGGTATATGAGCTGGTTTGTTGACAAAGGGAGGAAAAAAAAACATGAAGCCAAGCCAAACCATTCCACCTACAATATTAATTAACTCCAATATGAAAGAGCCATTCATTTTTTTATCCTTTTTTCAAAAATATATTTAAACACTGATTACAAAAACAAGGACCAATCCACTGGTTCTTAGCTCATTTCAGCCAGTTATAGCATTAATATATTAAAAGTTTAGATGTCCTGTAATTTACGTGTTCACATTCCCCATCCTATTGATGGATCTGATCAAAAACACTCTAAATATTCACACTGAATATAAGGAATTTTTATAATCACAATGTCAAGTGTCACGATAAAAACCTGCCTCTTGCAAGATCTTAAAACAAGTTATTACACACAAGTCTCAGCTTCTATAGAATAAAGTAAGACCAAATATTATCATTTTCATTTTGGGGGAAAGTGGATTGAATGTGACATGAATTCATCATGATTGAAAGGGACATGAATTTATCTAACAGCTAAAAAACAGAAGTTGAAGAAGAGTGTTTATCTTTTGTGATTTTTTGATCATGGGGTTTTATACATGTTGGATGAAAGTCACAAAGTCTTCAGGTCATTCTAGTCTTCCTCCCCATCTTCCTCTAAAGGCCAATCATAGGAGGAACTTGGCAACATCTGTAGGTGCTCTGTAGGGTATTACAGCATATGGCAATGTAGATGCAGATGCACCCACTCCACTGCCAGTGGTGCCAGGGACACCCAAGTATAACAGGGACTGCTGAGATAGACAGACACAAGCAGGGCTGCATCTGTGAATTAGTTTCTTACGGAGCAGTAGGCCTGTGTGAACCTCATGAAGTTCAACCGGGCCAAATGCAAGGTCTTGCACAGGGGTTGCGGCAATCCAAAGCACAAATACAGGTTGGGCAGAGAATGGATTGAGAGCAGCCCTGAGGAGAAGGACTTGGGTGTGTTGGTGGATGAGAAGCTCAACATGAGCCAGCAATGTGTGCTCACAGCACAGAAAGTCACCCACATCCTGGGCTGCATCAAAAGCAAGGTGAGGGAGGTGATTCTACCCCTCTTTTCTTCTCTTGAGAGACCCCACCTGGAGTACTGCGTCCAGCTCTGGGGCCCCCAACATAAGAAGGGCACAGACCAGGTAGAGTGGGTCCAGAGGAGGGCCATGAAGATGATCCAAGGACGGGAGCACCTCTCCTGTGAAGACAGGCTGAGAGAAATGGAAGTGTTCAGTCTGGGGAAAAGAAGGCTCCGGGGAGACCTTAGAGCCCCTTCTAGTCCCTAAAGGGGCTACAGGTAAGATGGGGGGAACTCTATCAGGGAGTGTAGCGATAGGATGAGAGGTAACAGTTTTAAACTGAAAGAGGGGAGATTTAGATTAGATGTTAGGAAGAAATTTTCCCCATGAGGGTGATCAGACACTGGCCCAGGTTTCCCAGAGAAATTGTGGATGCCCCATCCCTGGAGATGTTCAACACCAGGCTGGATGGGGCTTTGAGCAACCTGGTCTAATGGGAGGTGTCCCTGCCTATGGCAGGGGCTTGGAACTGGATATCTTTAAGGTCTCTTCCAAGACAAACCATTCTATGATTCTATGATTACTTGACTTTATTTTCCTGCTATTGCAAGGAATATGTGGGAAGCACAGCTGAAGAGGAATGTTTAAGGAGGTCTTACAGAGGACAGCATCCTCAGTGCCCTCCCAAAGGAGCAGGGGTGTTAGCAACTAGAGATTGTGCCCAGAGAGGTGTGACTCTGATGAGGAACAGGTGGGTACAAAGCATCACACAGGTAGGTAACTTTCTGCAAGTCCTCCAAGACGGGTTATTTTTGAGAATAAAAGACATTGTTATAGGCTTAGGGAGTCTTTAGTTAGGGAAAGATGAAGACAGACATTAACTTGACTAACCATCCTGTTTTTAAAGGGTTATCCCTTATTTCTGGAAGACTTCCCTAAAGATGGCAAGCTCTCCCTTGCTTTAAAAAATAGCTTCATTTCTTTAATTCATTTCCTCTGGGTAAGTGAAAAATCAACTTCATCATCATCCAAACTTTTGCAGAACAGAACTAAGCAGAGTGGCTGTTTCTGGCACTTTTCAGTGTAAAATCTGCCTTGAGAAACCTTTCAACAAAAGTAAGCCCAAGCCTCTACAAATTATTCTAAGTAAAGTCCATTCACGTTGTCCTCAGCAGTACTGAATTACACTCTTGAAATAAAAATAATGTACTTTGCCTGTCCAAATGTGATATTGCCCCATAAATTTGCTTTTGCACTTCTTACTCAAGTAAAGAAATGGCATACAAGGAAGCAGATCTGTGAAAGGCCCGTTAACGGCTCAGTAAGCAGCAGATGCTCACCAGAGATGCAGACCAGAATGTCTCATTTGCAAAGATGCAATGAGGTTATTTGTCGGATAAGGTCTCAAGAGGTGGTGGCAGGTGAGATCTTTCTGATGGGTCTCAAACAGTTGTGGGTATGAGCGTTATCACAAGTCTCTGGAAATGCTCTTCCAAGCCCAGTAGCTGCTGGGTCTTCACTCTGGTGTGTAGTGTGAATGCAGCACAGAATATGTTTGAATACAGCGTGGATCAGCAGGAACATGTCTGAAGTACAAAAAGAAGTGGTCTTGATTCAAATGTAGGAAAAGGTCTGGATAGGAGCTCTGAGAAGGACAATTTGAGAAAGACGAGACTAAATCTCGTTACTCAAACTGCACAATGGAGTGGAACATCTATTGGAGTAAGAGAAGATTGCAGAGCTGTGACCTGTCTTTGGGTGCTGACCATAATCTTCTGCAGGATGAGGTTAGAGGGGTGTCTTGGGGGGTAAGATCCTGCACAGCTTGAGGGCCAAGCTCCACCATGCATGGCTCAGGACTCGAGAGGGTCAGAGATGTCAGGGTAGCATCAAGACTAGGGCTGCTCCCAAAGAGAAGGCAAATTGGAGGCTGGTGGTGACAGCAAGACAGACAGAGACAACTTCAACAGGTGCCCCAAGCCCACAGGACCAAGCAAAAAAAGCTACCAGTGTCAGTCACAAGATCTAAGAGCAAAGATCTCCAGGTAGGACCGTAGTCATGAGGCAGGTCCAAGGACAATCATTCAGGACAAGAAAGGTGCCCAGCTGAACTCAGACATACTCACAATACATCTCAGAGGAGTCAGAATTTAAATGCAGCTCTTGGGGCAACAGCAAGAAGGTGTGTGGGTGGAGGCCCCAGGCAAAGCTGGTCAGGGGCCTTGAGATCTATTGGTGCATGCAGGGCCTCAACAACAGTTGGTCCAAGGCTGGCAGCGTGATCCTTGTCCATATGTTTAATTATTACTGATTCATAGATTCATAGATTGGTCCAGGCAGGAAGGGACCTCCAAAGGTCATCTAGTCCGACCTCCCCGCAGTCAGCAGGGACACCCCCAACTAGAAGAGGTTGCCCAGGGCCTCATTGAGTTTCACCTTGAATATCTCAAGGGAAGGGGCCTCAACCACCTCCCTGGGCAACCTGTTCCAGTGTTCCACCACCCTCATGGTAAAGAACTTTTTCCTAATATCCAATCTAAATCTCCCCTTCTCCAACTTAAAACCATTGCCCCTCGTCCTGTCACTGCAGGCCTTTGTAAACAGACCCTCCCCAGCCTTCCTGTAGGCCCCCCTCAGGTACTGGAAGGCCGCTATGAGGTCTCCCCGGAGCCTCCTTTTCTCCAAGGTGAACAACCCCAGCTCCTTCAGTCTGTCCTCATAGGAGAGGTGCTCCAGCCCCCTGATCATTTTGGTGGCCCTCCTCTGGACCCGCTCCATCAGGTCCATGTCCTTTCTATATTGAGGGCTCCAGACCTGCACACAATACTCCAGGTGAGGTCTCACCAGAGCAAAGTGGCAGAATCACCTCTCTGGATCTGCTGGCAACACTTCTTTTGATGCAGCCCAGGATGTGATTGGCCTTCTGGGCTGCAAGTGCACACTGCCTGCTCATGTCCAGCTTCTCGTCCATCAGCACCCCCAAGTCCCTTTCCTCAGGGCTGCTTTCTGATGCGTGGATTTTGATGAATTACAGAGACCATGGCTCAACATGCTTTAGATGGTAACACTCCTCCAACAAAACAAGATTTAGTGTCTGTAAAGAAGAGACTTTGCACTCACTGGAGATACACATTTGCACGGATCATCAGCAGTAGCGATTATTACTATGCCTACCATAGCTGATGCAGAAGACCTTTCTTAATTGTTCATACTTGACCATCAGATGTAAGGCTGCATGCAAACAAAGTAACTTATAAACCAATTTTTGTACAAGGTCTAAGCACTTGAAATGTTTTCCCTGATGAAGAAGTGAAGAAAATTGCACATTCTGGCTTTGACAGAAGCAACTTATATGCCACAGTAGTATCTACAATCATTCATATGGGTCATTAGATTGAAAGAACAAATTAAATAGAGTTGTTCTGCAAAATTCACCCATTGTTAAATAATATATCTTGGTAGAATAAAAGCTTTACATATTTCTGGTAATATGCTAACTCCATTTTCAATCAAAAGAATCATTAAAGGCTTGGTTGAAAAGGGTGTATTTTTCTCCTTGGCCACTGGTGCTTTAAACCATGGAAATGTTAAAATGTTTCTGGCAGATGTTCATTCCTATACAGTTGAAAGAGAAGTGATCTGTTGTCTGCTTAATTATTTTCAATACCAGGGTAAAAATTCATTATAACTGCTTGGAAATGCAAGAAGTGTATTAAAGTCAATTGACTTCACAACGTGTCGTGATTTGCGGATGACAAAGCTAATACTGACTTCCAAGGCAGGAGTAATGTTGTTGGTCTGTGGTCGTCTGAAAATATGAAGTAAGCAAAGTTTGTAGTGAGAGAGAACATCTTTTCTTGGACAATCTGATACAACTGAGAAAAAAAAAAAAAAAAAGAAACAAAACCCCCATGAGCCTTTGGGCACACAAGGCCTTCTTCAAATATAAAGTAGAACTGGCAGCCTTCCAAGCTAAATAGAAGTTGGGAACCATTATTCAAAGTTGAACTCCCTATGTTAACCAATTAAAGAATACAAAAGAATCACAGAATCTCAGAATGGTAGGGGTTGGAAGAGACCTCTGGAGACCATCTAGTCCCTGCCAAAGCAGGGTCACCAAGAGCAGGTTGGACAGGAATGCATCCAAGGGCGGGTTTGGAAGATCTCCAGAGAAAGAGACTCCACACCCTCTCTGGGCAGCCTGTTCCAGGGCTCTGCCACCCTCAAAATAAAGATTTTTTTCTGTATATTCAGACAGAACTTCCTGTGTTCCAGCTTGTGTCCATTGCCCCTTGTTGTGTCACCAGGCACAAAATAGAGCAGAGCATCTAGCAAGAACACCTAGCAAGTGTCTGTGGAGCCAGAGTGATGTGGGAAGCAGGAGAGGTGATAAAAGGGGTCAGCATCTCTTGGACACAGAGAGAGGTTGTTAGTTATCCATGCAAAATACTGAAGGCTGAGATCTGGAAAATTCCTAACAACTGAATCTTTCAAAGCTATGGACAGCAACTACTGAATATTCAATGTCATTATCTACTACACATATGAATTTTATATCAGATTACTCTTTTGAGAGAGTTTTGGTTTTCAAGACTCTTATCTGCTTTTCAGAACTTGGATTGCCAGAGAATGTTGCTTGGAAAACACTCGTGGAAGGCATCTAGTGCAGCTTCCTGCCTGAAGGAGGACTGTTGCCAACACTAGATCAAGTCAGCAGTGACTTCTCTTAGTCACGTCTTGAGACTCCTATGACCTCTCTAGTGAACTGTTCTGGGGTTGCACTACTTTTCTAGTGAGGGGGCTGTTTTGGGGTTTGGTTTTGGCTTTTTCCCGCCAAGCTGCAGTTCATGGACATTGTCTTCCATTATATCATCTAGCCCTACAGAGAGGAGTTTGGCTTCATTGTCCCTATAACTGTAGTTCATACAGATATGGACAGCTTCTGGGTCACTCTTTAGCCGCCTCTTCATCAGGCTGAAAAAAAGTAGCTCTCAGTTTCTTTTCATAGGATCTGTGCTGTAAAATCATAGAATTATCTAGGTTGGAAGGGACCTTTCAGCTCACCGAGTCCAACCATCAACCTGACACTGACAAAACAGTAAACTGTGTCCCTCAGCACCACATCTGCCCATCTTTAAATGCCTCCAGGGATGGCGATTCCACCACTTCCCTGGGCAGCCTGTTCCAATGTTTCATAACCCTTTTGGTGTAGAAATTTTTCCTAATATCCATCCTAAACCTCCCCTGGTGGAACTTGAAGCTGTTTCCTCTTGTCCTATCATTTGTTCCTTGGGAGAAGAGTCTGACCCCCAACTCTCTACAACCTCCTTTCAGGTAGGCCCCCATGATTATCATAGGAGCTGTCTTCTGGATCCTCTTCAGTTGCTCCACATGCTTTTGAATGGAGAATGGAGAACCCCAAACTGGATGCAGTATTCCAGGTGCAGTCTTACTAGTGCTAGGTAGAGGGGGATAAGAACTCCCCTTCATCCTGCTGGTCAGATTCCTTTCAATTTAGTGCAGGACATGGTTTGACCACTTGCAATCAGACTACACTGTTAGTTGATGTTCAACCTGGTGTTCACCATGACTCCTTAGTCTTTTTCAGCAGGGCTGTACCCTGCCAGTCAGGTCCCTGTCCGTACTGAGGTGTGGGATAATTTTGTCCTAGATGCAGAACTTTATACTCTTCTTTGCTGAACCTCATGATGTTGGTCCAGTCTGCAAATTTATTGCGTTCCCTTTGGGTCAAGACTGCCACGTCTCAGCATGTCAGTCCTTCCTTTTAGTTTAGTGCCATCCTTAAGTTTGCTGAGAGTGCACCATGTCATCATCCAGGTCACTGAAGAAGATGGAGGACAATATCAGCCCCAGCTGTTCTTCTCGTTATGAGCAGTCAGGCAGACACTCAGCCATTGATGTCTGTCCTTTGACCAAGGTGGTCCAGCCAACTTTCAACCTACTTGACAGCCTGTTCATCCACAGCTTCAGCTTCCAAATGAGAATGCAGTGGGAAGTGATGTCTAAAGCCATCTTAAGTATGAAACATATGACATCTACCGATCTTCTCTCACGCATCCAGCCATTCACTTTCTCATAGAAGGCAATTAGGGCTGTCAATCAACATTTGCTCTTGCTGTCAGACTCCATGATTTTTCCAGAGGTGGAGGTGGTGTGGAGGGTCTTATGCTTCCTAATGTTCTCCTCATAACTGGGTTTTTTTTGGTAGGGTTTTAGTTGGTTTGGGATTTTTTTTAAAATCAGCCTTTCTCCATTCATCAGGGATGATAAGCAGAGGCCTCACAATTACATCAGCCAGGCCTTGAATGTTGTACAATAATTTTAATGACCTTCCTTAATCCTCCAAAAGGAGTTTAAAATTTACAGGGGATATTTTATCATGCGGTTTTTGAAACTAGGAAAATAATTAGGCACATCCACAAAAGGTGTTTTTCTTTATGCCCTGCATTATGATACATTTTAATGTGTTTTCCTGCCATAAACTTTTTCTTTTGCATGTTAAGACACAATTGCTCAATTTCATTTCCTAAGTTCTTTGAAGAAGATAAAACTGAGGAGGACAGAGTCGCTTACAATCACTGAATGTTAATGTGTCTTTTGAAATGGGCTAAAAATCTACCTGGTTTTTATCATTTAACATTAAAAGTTAGAATAACCTAATCTTCTTGCACCGAAGTTTAGGCATAGCATAGTAAACAAAAGGCAAATTGTAATAAATTATGAAAAACTGGTCATAAATTTATTTCTTACCCAGAAAGGATGTGATAAATAACAGGTAAAAAAAGTTTTATTCTGCAACATAAACTATTTCTGAAATACCTGGCATTTATTTTCATGGAATACAGTGTTTTTAATCTAATTTATCTGTGTTCTTAAAAAAAATAATTTAACTTTTTCAGGATGTCAGAAACATTATGAAATAAGTGGGATCAGCAAGAGGATGGGATGAAGCGAAAGATTAAGTAGAGTGTGTTTACATGCCTCAAGAATCATGCATTCAGGAACGATCAGATGTTGTTTCTTCAAATCCCATTTTTAAAAATCTTGTGGAATTTGTTATATCCATTTTTATTTTCAAGGCAGCTCTGAAAATAATCTTTTTCTTTGTGTAAACAAACAAGTTCCAGAAGCTGATAAATACTGATTCTATTAAGGTTAAATCCCTCATATCTGTAAAAAAAAAAAAAGTTTCAATAGACTTTAAAATGAATGTTTTATGAACCGTGTTAGGCAGAGACCTTTTGTTACTTAGAAAAGTGAAGCTTGTGGTATTCAGTGGTATATTTGAGGGCAATATAAGGCTCACTTTAGAGAAAAAGACTTGATATATTAACAGAAATGGTATTTCCCTAAATATGTAATAGAGTATTGTCCTTTATTCTGTATCCTTTCCCTGAAGCATTGATTAGTTCATGTAATTGCAGAAAAGCTTTGCTGAAATCATTAATTAAAACAGGCTCTGTAGAAGCTGTGACCAGTAGATGGGCTGTCTCCACACAAATGTGCTAATGAGGAAGGGAGGATGGTGGGTGATGAGCAGCCCTGTGAAATCTCACAGGTGGCTACTGTGGTGTCTGCATCTTGCCATGCATTTTGGCACCTTGTCCACTAAATCACGAGATATTAGGGCCGTTCCATTCAGACAGTAAACTCGGATGAGCCTCTGCTGCTGAACTGAGCAGCTTCTTTATTCATTGGAGGTCATTATTCACCAAAGTCTGTGGACATCAGATTTGCCAGCCCTGTGGCAAGGGATTCTTGAGCTGACAGAACAAACACATGACAAGAAAATAATTCATAGAATCATAGAATGGTTAGAGTTGGAAGGGACATTAAAGATCGTGGAATTCCAATCCCCCTGACATGGGGGGCCCACTAGACCAGGTTGCTCAAAGCCCTGTCCAACCTGACCTTGAACACCTCCAGAGCTGAGGCATCCACAACTTCTCTGGGAAACCTGGGCCAGTGTCTCGCCACCCTCATAGTGAAAATTTTCTTCCTAATATCTAATAGAAATCTCTCCTCTTCCAGTTTGAAGTCATTACCCCTCATTCTATCTCTACAGGCCCTTGAAAAAAGTTCCACTCCATCTTTCCTGTAGGCCCCCCTTTAGATACTGGAAGGGGCTCTAAAGTTTCCATGGAGCCTTTCCTTCTCCAGGCTGAAAAACCCCAACTCTCTCAGACTGTCTTCACAGGAGAGGTTCTCCAGCCAGACAGGAGAGGTTCTCCAGCCCTTGGAGCATCTCCGTGGCCTCTTCTGGACCCGCTCCAGCAGTTCCATGTCCCTCTGATGTTGGGGGCTCCAGAGCTAGATGCTCGATAGGTGGGGTCTCACCAGAGCGGAGTAGAGGGGCAGAATCACTACCCTAAGGTGACAAGAAACAATTTCTAACCGAGAAAGATGGCTAAATAAGAAACTAAATATTTTTGTTGTAGATCAACTTCTTCAGAGACTGCTGAGTCCTAGGGAGCATTCATGAAACATACTTCCCATTTCTTTTGCCTATAGCTGGTGTCTTGTCTTGAGCAAACTCCCTGATATCTCATCTGCCTATAACTTTGATTTATACTGGGTCATCCGAATGATTTTCAGCCATTTAAGAAATTTTTTGGAACACCTTCTTTTTCTAGGTGGCTGACGTGAAGTATCCTAAATTAATGCAGTTGTAAGAAGGTGAGACCTCAGCAGGGATTTAGCTGCTTTGCAATATACTTCCAATTCTGTTCATTAGCTCAATCTTTTCTAGTCTTGGCTAATCTTAATAGATACAAATATATGCTTTTTGCAGAGTACAAAAGCAAATGTTTTGCTGGATGATAAGGTGTCTGTAACAGCCCGGGAGCATTTTTTAATTTTTTTAAATTTTTTTTACTGCTTAATATTTTCCAGACATTTTTCTAGAAACCAGGTATATAAGGGATCCCATAAACAAGAAGTGACACGCTTAGAAAACAGAAGGGTGGTCCTTGTCTTCAGGAGTTTTTCACCTAGATGCAGGAGGACACATTGTAGAGAGATAGGTCAAACAGTCCAGGAGAAGGAAGCAGTGAGTTGGCAATGATTAGAGTAGTCAAGTTTTGCTTATATGTAACAGAGCTAAAGTTAAGCAATCTTAATAAAAATTATAATTTCCAAGCTATTGGCAGTAAATATTGCAGTGTCCCTTTTTTCCTTCTCCAAGACTTGTTATTGTCCCCTGGGGTCGATGTCATCGTCTGCTTCCTTCTTCCACCCACCTTCCCCTTCCCAAATGCTGACACGTTATTTCTGTCAGTCATTTCTGCTTTGTTTTGTTTGTTTTCGTAACAAAGAAACAAAAGCCTCTGAAATCCCATTTTTTTCTACAGTTGTCATAACTGCCTTCATTAATGATACTTCTCTTTGTTAGGAGAAGCTGATTTATTTTATTCTATTTGCCAGAAATGTATCTGGAAGAAAAATAAACTGTGAGAAATAGGCCTTATTATGCCACGCACGCCTGGCTTTCAAACTGATTTTTCTGGAAGCTACGTTATGGGGACAAAGCTGAGGCACTGGCATTCTTCTGAACCTCAAAGACACAGTGAATCTTGACAATCCTCCAGGAGAAGCTCTTGAGGTAGCAGTGCCCCCATTGAAATTCAAGTAAATGCCTTCTATTTCTTTTCTGGCTTCAAACTTTGGAGTTCACAGAAATGTTAGGCAAGTGTTTTGCTTTGAAATGATCTTAACCTCATGAAGGTGGGAGTCACCTTGGGTACTCAGACTCAGCTTTATCGTATAGCTACAGGACATTTGTGTTCCAGCAGGGAGCTGAGCAGACTAAAGATATGAATGATGGTCTCATCAGCTGTCCATTTCTACTCATCAGAAACTGCAAATCCCACTGGGAAACATCTCTCTTTGCTTTAACTTAAAATAAAATGAAATAAAAAAGAGTAGCTGGTTAAAGATGCAAGGCAGCTTAGAAAAATCCCAGCTAAAGCTGACCCCAAATAAGACATAAGCACTGAAAGCTTTCCATTCAAGGGTGAATCTCATCTGGGTTCAACAGGATTATCTCTAGAATAAGAGTTCAAACATCCCAACTCATCTCGGCTCAATGGAGAATGCTTGTGATCATGCTGCTGGGTCTTGTGTCACTGACAGGTATTAACCTCATGAAATTGCTGTTTTGGAGCCACCAAATACAAGGCTGTTGCTAAGTCTTTTCAAAAGCACAAGACAGGGTCTTTGGTTTCCCACTCCTCTGCTTCCAGTCCCCTCTTTGCACACACATCCATCCCTTCATAGCCATCTATTGAGATAAGCCTTTTCTTCTGGCAAATAGTGTCTGCACTGTTTGTGTCCAAAGGGATTATGCTTAGGAGGGAATGATTTGGATTTTGTTTTCAGCATCACGTTGCTTTTAGTTCTCAAAGGATTTGCTGCATGAGAAAACTGTGTGGAAATCTCGGCCAGAGTCCTGGAGAAGACATTGCCCACTTGGGAACCGATCTAGAGCTGTATTTGATTTTGAACACTAACTGGGGAATGTTTGTTTCTGGTTTTGCAAATGGGTCTTCAATGTGAAGTTTAAATCCAACATTCAAAATTCCCCAAAAGGAGAAAGGGGGCTGGATTTGAAGTTGTGATTTGAACCGCTTTAAGGATAATTTTCTACAATTCAATTCTGGGTTCTAAATTATTTCCCACTGACTTCCCAGTATTGAAATCAACATGCTTTTACCATGTCCTTAGCATTTTCCTTTCAGCCATGACTTTTATCACTGTCTTTATTAACTCTGATATATTTCAAAGTTAGCATTCTAAACCCGTATATACCAAAATTAGTCAGTAAGCAGGTGTACCAGAGCCAGGCAAAAGTGATTCACCCGTTACACATTGACTCAAATATAAATAATTTGGAATTTTTTCCATGGATCCAATAACACTGTTATATGGGAGGATTTGACTCTTGACTAGCCTTAGTTGTCATGGCGTGTCAGTGATGAAGCAATGACCAGATTCAGGTAATATTTAAAACCAGTTTCAGCTTATAGATTCAATATTTGCTCTATTTTCTTTCTAAATGACCACCATACAGTCATCATATGGGCTTTATGTTTCTTGCTGGATCATGTCCGCAGCCAGCACAAGAGCTAAACAAGGTCTGCGTCTGTACTGGTGAGTTAAATGTCCCCATGACCAGATACTGAGGACCTCCCCCTCCCAATGAGTCGCTGAACAGAAGACTGAAAGTTCCATTATCTTCTGATTTACTTATTTATTTTACTTGAAATTAGCCTGGAACATTGACCAAGATTCATAAAGTGTGATCACAAGTGCCATGGATAACGTGTAGGGGAGGATAAAGAATAAGCAAAGAGTCAATCAGTGAGTAAAAAACTGAAACTAAAATAAATTAAAAGAAAAATTGGATAGCCCCACTTATGGTGTCTGCAGTGTCCTGCACACCAACACCTCTGTCTAAGTTTGAATCTCCAGAGATATTAATATTGTGCTAATAATAACCGGCTCTGTATCTCAACCGCTCTGTGTATTCTACAGATGCGTAAGATATTCATTACTAATTTGTCTGCAGGAAGGTCTGAAATCCTCTCTGAAGATTTAAATGTCTTACAAGTTTTATTTTTACATCGAAGTTGCCGAAGGTGAGCCCAGTTTCACCACCCACGCCTGCACTGAAAAAAAAAGAAGCTTCTAATTTGTGAGGAGAAGGTCCTCAAATCCCCACCCACAGGAGGATGGTATTTTAAATTTTCCCAGAAGAGTTGCTTATGGTGAGACCCTTAAATTACCACCTACATCCATACACCCACATGCATGTACACTTGGGTTTCTCTAACGTGGAGCCCTGGAAAATTGACTTTTCGAGAGATCTGGATGTAGGTTTCTACATGTTTGTTGACAGAGCAGAGGTGAGAAAAAGAAGTCTGTTTGCAAGCTCTGCGCTGCAGCTATAGTTACAGGGGAGTTTTCACCCCTCAAAATCTATGTCTCCTAAAAGGCTGGAGCTTGTCTTCAAACTTGCACACCTGTAACTCTTTCTTTCTTTGGGTTCAGCCTGGAAATAAGGCTAATTTTCTGTGCTGCTGCCTTATATCACAATGATGTTTCAGTCTGGGTAGATGTTATGCTTATCCTTTTGAAAAAAACAGAAAAATTAAAAAAAATAATAAATCACATGGTCCTCACTCCCCACATCAGCTAGAACTGGGTGGCTGGAAACAGGCTTACCACAGATTTCAAGGCAGTGGATCCAGCATGATCATGGCGTGAGACGTGTTGGCGCTCAGAATAATGTTGAGTCTGTTGATAGACCATTTCATCGGGGTGAGGGGGTGTGAAGGGGGAGGAATGTGAGGAAGTAAAGGTTCCCACGAAACTGGTGCCATCCCTCTTTGCCAGGCAGGGGAGCAGAGGCACAGGAGGGATAAATGTCCTGACTGATTAATGCTCACCAGCTCTTGCCATGACAGATTTAGGAAGAGATGCTAAATCTCCCGATAAGCAGTTTCCTGTCTCAAGTACTCAACGGTACTTCTGCATATTTTATCCCCTCCTGTCTCTCTGGGACACTCCTGCCACCCTCTCTCTACTGCGTTCTGATCTGCTCCCAGAATATAACCCTGCAATGTCTGTGCTTTTTCCCAGCCAGGGAGGTCTATAGGTTAGAATCATAGAATCATAGTATCATCTAGGTTGGAAGAGAACTTTCAGATCATCAAGTCCAACCATTAACCTAACACTGCCAAGTTACCACTAAACCATGTCCCTCAGTACCACATCTACATGTCTTTTTAATACCTCCAGGGATGGTGACTCCACCACTTCCCTGGGCAGCCTGTTCCAATGCTTGATAACCCTTTCGGTGAAGAAATATTTCCTAATATCCAATCATCTAAGCCTCTTCTGGCACAACTTGAGGCAGTTTCCTCCTGTCCTATCGCCTGTTACTTGAGAGAAGTGACTGACACCCACCTCTCTACACCCTCCTTTCAGGTACTTGTAGAGATAAAGAAGGTCTCCCCTCAGCCTCCTTTTCTCCAGGCTGAACAATCTCAGCTCCCTCAGCTGCTCCTCACAGGACTCGTGCTCTATTTTTGCCCCATGTCACCTGTTAGGCTTCTTGCTGGAGCCACATGACTTTCTGTTCCTAAGCAATACAGCTATTTCCCTAGAACTCCTCTCTCTGTCTCTGCATAGTAGTAGGGATCCTGGCTAGAAAGGCCCATTTCCTAAAAGCAAATGAGGCCATTAATATCCCAGCTGAGATTCTCAATATGCAAAAAGCCAGGGCATGGAAAGATGTTCAGCATCCTCTTAGCTGCAGTGCATTGTGTGTTGGCATTTCAAAACTCGTGCCTGGACAGTGTGCTCATAAATGGGCATAGAACACTAAAACTGTGGATGCAGTTGAACAAGAGAGACTTTGGCCGTATCAGGACTCATTGCTTTTCTATATGAACACATATTGAAAAACTTTTTTTTTTTTTTCCCCATCTGTTTCCAGTTAGAAGCCAAAGGCTGATTGCAAAAGTATAGAAAGGGCTATGAAAAAGCAATGACATTATGGCCCCATGTGCTACGTCAAAGATTTGTCCTTACGGTGGGATTCTCAACAGCTAAACAAAGGGTATTGGAAATACCAGGCGCTCTCCTGTCTGTTTTTCCAACATTGGGTATGCAGAAGTGCCCAGAATTGCAGAAAACATCCTTAGATGGAGTTCAGCTTCTCTTCTCCACTCCAAGGAGGTCCAGAATAGCAATCAGAGATGGATGGAGAGAGGAACTCCTGCCATTGGCGGCAGAAGCTATGCTGGGAAAGTAATGATGCAAGCTGAGTTGGCTTTAAGGTGGTAAGATGCAGTAGCATGAGGCTGTAAAACTGGAACTTGGTTGGGAAGTACCGTTTAGCAGTCATCTCACCTTAACGCATTCAGAAGAGCAGACTTGGGGTTTAGGGTTCCATGGGTAGGTTGAGGTCTTGTGTGTCCATCTCAGTGTAGCCTTTGCCTGCTCCTTGGTAACACTTAACAGCGTGGCCAGGCCGTGTTGGTGAGAGGGGAACCATGTCTCAACACTAGTGACCAGGTGCCTGTAAGAACAAACGTCCCCATGAGTGCAGGCTCCTTAACTGGGCTCCTTCCTATGAGGTTCATCAATGAACTTCCAGGGATGCGCAGCCCTTGTGCTCCAGGACTTAGACTTGTGAGCTTGGAAGAAAGTCACAGTGAAGTTTCCAAGGCTGGTCCCCTTTGAATGCTAAACAAATATCTATCTGGTTTCAAATTCCTTGTGGGAGGGGGAAAATCTGGAGGAAAGAGCAGCTATGGAATTGCCCAAGACTTGGCGATTCTAGTCATTAGACTGTGGCTGAGTGGCTGCTGGGTAAAAGTGACCTTTCCTTTGCTCCCCTTTCCTCCTAACTCTTCAGAGGTGACATAATATTATCTAACAGCCGCAGCCGGTTTCTCACCTCTGCAGGCTATGACTGACACCGGAGTGAACTGAGGGAATACGTCTTGGGTTTTTTTTCCTCTTTTGATTTGAAGCAGGAACAGCAGATCTCCAGCACACGCATGATTTACAGTCATGGAAATCTTTGCTGTGCTTAATCCTTCCATGTTCCCCAGTCGTATGAAATGGCCTTCGGTCTGGAAGACACAGTAGATGGTGGGATTTTTCTCATCTCTTTCATAACACAGAAGGTGGTAATAGAAGTTCCACGTCTCAGTAAAATTAGCCCAATTGATCACATTTTTTACCAGGCTTGAAGTGGCATAAACTGTGGAAAGATTCATCATCGCTCATCTCCGAGTTTTAGCTTCAATTAATGGCAGGAAAAAGAGTGCACATAAGTACTCAAGCATATAACTGACCTTTCAACTGAGTGAACGTCTGAGCCCAAATAATAAACTAGGAAGCCCTAGCTGGGCCATGAGATCTTTTTGGGTGAGGACCCAGGATGTCTGGTGACTTAGAACATCACGTATGAACCCGCTGAGCGTGAACTAAGGCCAAATAACAGCCAGGAGGGAAGTGAAAAGCTGATAACTGCGTACACAACGATCCACCTGAAATTAGCACTGACCCCTCAGGAAAGAGACCTTGGAGTCATTGCAGATAGAGCTTTCATATGCCACGCAAGTGCTCAATACAAGCAAAAAATATGAGCAAAATCCTAGAACTTACTAGGAAATAAATAGAAAACAGAGTTTTGCTTTAAAACTGTGTATATAAATCCCCAATGCACCTAAATCTGAGACACTGAGTGTACTTCTATTCATGCCATATAAAAAAGGATGTAGTAGACTTAGAAAAGGTAAAGAGAAGGATGATCAGAGACATGGAATAGTTTTAATATGAGGAATGGCCAAGCAGGACTTCTCATTGCAGCAGAGAGCCGTTCTGTGTACCGGTACACATCTGCAAGGTGACGACGGGTATGGCAAAGGCGAATAAGCAATGGTTATTCGTTATTTCTGGTACCACGAGAACCCAGGGGGGCACTACTGAAATGGTCAGATAGCAGGTTTTAAACAAACATAAAGAAGTTCTTTTACACAAATGATGGGACTTGTCATGGGCGTTAAAAATGTAACTTTTTTTTTCATACAGAGTTTAGAAAAACCAGTAGAGAAGAGGCTCAGGGCTAGCAATTAAATACCTAATCCAGAATAATCTAGCAAAAGCACTGAGCGCTGGAGTGTAAGAGAGCGAAACAGATGAGATTTGCTTTATACTCTCTTTTTTAAACTTTCTGCTAAAACCTCTCTTATCAGTCGAGACTGGGTAAGGTAGATTCAGGTCCTGACCATGATGGTAAACTTATAGCAAGGAATTAAATGTTCTTGCACTCACCCTGTAGCCTGGTTTTCTTCCAGCGTGGCCTTAGCCAGAGTACCTTAAAGATGTTTAACATCAGTGATTTACTAATTAATTTCACTAATGCAGATCCAGGGCTGGGAATGACCAATCAGACACCAGGTCTCAAAAAAAAAAAAAAAAAAGAAAAAAAACCCACATCTGGAGACTGTAATTAATCACAACCTGCTTCCAAATCAAAACATCATGCTGTTGTGAAGAAGATGAAGGCTACCTATGCTGTATAACTTGCCAGCAATGCTCTGCTCACCCCTGGGAAAGCTTCGGTCGGAGGAGAGTATATAAAGTGGGGCAGCCCATTTCCAGAAAGATTTGTCCTACTTAGGAATATCTAGCAGGAACCTCAAGAGCAGCCAAGAGGGAAAAACTACCAGTGGGAAATACTGAAATGATTATCTCCTTCAGAGGAAAGAGGACTGAGCAGAATATGGTAGCGCCATTCAAATTCATGAAGGACTGTTTTATCAGAGGAGAAGAAATCGATTCCTTGTGTTCACAGTGGATAAGAAAAGACACAATGGCTTTAATCTCCTACAAGGGGGATGGTTGTTAGATATTCAGAGAATCATAGAATGGTTTAGATTAGAAAGGATCTTAAAGATCATCAAGTTCCAATCCCCCTGCCCTGGGCAGGTACACCTCCCACTAACCAGGTTGCTCCAAGCCCCATTCAACCTGGTCTTGAACACCTCCAGGGATGGGGCGGCCACAGCTTCTCCTGGAATATGTCTCACTACCCTCATAGAGAAAATTTCTTCCTAGTATCTAATCTAAATCTCCCCTCTTTCAGTTTGAAGCCGTTACCCCTCGTCCTATCGCCCTTGTAAAAAGTCCCTCCCCAGCTTTCTTGCAAGCCTCCTTTAGGTACTGGAAGGCCACTATAAGGTCTCCCTGGAGCTTTCTCTCCTCCAGGCTGAACAATCTCAACTCTCTCAGCTTGTCGTCATAGGAGAGAGGCTCCAGCCCTCTGATCATCTTCGTGGCCTCCTCTGGACTTGCTCCAACAGGTTCATGTCCTTCTTGTGTTGGAGGCTCCAGAGCTGGAGGCAGTACTCCAGGCAGAGTCTCCCCAGAGCAGAGCAGAGGGGCAGAACCTATGATTGCTTAAAAATCCCCCCCCTCGCCCTGCTGGCCATGTGGCTGGGGATGCAGCCCAGGATGCAGGGGGCTTTCTGGGCTGTGAGTGCACATTGCCGGGTTGTGTTGAGCTTCTCATCAACCAACACCCCCAAGTCCTTCTCTTCAGGGCTGCTCTCAATCCATTCTTCACCCAACCTGTATTTGTACTATCGGGGTAGATTTTGGGAGAAATTTTCCAGTGGTCAGAACTGCAACACACTGGAATGAATTGCCTGCAACAGCTCCATCATGAGAGGCCTTGAAAAAAGTGTTTAAACAAAGATCTGCCAACAGTAACCTAGAAATACTGTGTCTTGCTTTGGGACAGAAAAATAAATGATGCAACCTCTTAAGATCTCTCCCAGACCTATGAATTTGTAATGCAGTCTTAAACCTCTCCCGTAGGCTTGATAATTTGGGTGAAAACACTTTGGGTGTCTGGAATTAATTGCACAGCCTTTTACAAGACTGTGGATTGGGACTTGTAATGTCATTTCAGCGAGGTCCATGAAATGCACACAGCTATTTTAGCTTTGTATTGCTATAGAGAGGTCTTCATTTCTCTTCCCTGCAGCAGGGTTCAAGAAGTATTCAGGCTTTGCTGGGTTTTTCAGGTGAGAAACTGGGGGAGCGACATGAATCATTTCATCCTTATTTCTTTAATCACAGCTGGCAGGAGCACGGCGTGTGGTTTCCCTGTCCTGGCTTCTGGTTTTTCAGCGTGAGTTCGCTGAGCTGATCTTGGATGGGCAAAGATTTCACTGTCACCCACGAGGAGCTGTTGTGGGTGATTAGAGAGGAGAAGGCTCTGCCACAGAGGTGGCAGCAAAGGTTGCTCAGGGCAACACAGTGTGGGAAGCAGCACAAATGGATGCGGGGATGAATCCAGCCACTGAAGAACAGGACTGGGTGTCTTCCAAGCTCTCCAGCCGAGCAGAGGGGGAGTTCAGCCCTGTGCTTCACGGTTTTGCACCAGCAAAACCAAAAGGCAGAAGCTGCACTTACTTCTGCACCCTTGCAAATGTCTCTGGATTCCCCTTTGTTGTGGATGACCCAAGGGCAAAAATACTTGCGGTGCAGAGCTCAGGCGAGCTGCTCTCTCTCATGCACTTTTGACCACTGCAAGCCTGGCGCAGATGCCACCATCGAGCAATACCAGCTTTTGGCTCACGCTGTTGTTCCTTCAGCTCGTGGCTGCTGGAAGAAGAAGGTATGAGCAAGACCTTCACATCTCTGTCCGACCATGGAGATGAACATCTCCCAGATGTCTGCTCTGGCTATACAAGAGGTAAATGTCAGCCCTGTTCGTGACTGAAGTCAGCAAGAAATGACTTGGAGGCTGCTGGCATCAGCTGGGAAATCTGTGTACTTTACGTAACTAATATCACAGGGCCAGTGCCTTATACACTAAAACTAAGCGAAAAAAATTGGAAACTAGATGTCATCTTGTTTATTTATCAGATTATCTCTCAGCCCAGCAGAGCAGTCAGCAAACATTTACTGCAGCTTGTAAGGAGCAGTCAGGAAAAGTTCCTACAGTCTCTGGAAACTCATTCTTTCTCACGCAAAAATGTCTGGTTGGAGAAAGTTCTTTTCCCTGCTGCTTACATTTTTTTTCTGTGGGGTTGGTTGGGATGTTCTCAGAGAATTGTTCACCAGATGAGCAGACTGTTTGCTCTACTCACTTCCTTCAGCTTATGCTGTTAGCCAGGGCTGCTGCTGTCCCCTTTCCGTGATGTGTCTCTGCTGACTCTTCTGCCTTGCGTTGGCTTTCTGGCACGACTGCAAGGGAACGGGGGACATATGGCAAAAGAGTTGCCTGGGGTGACCTGCCCGGAATGAAGTTCAGGATTGACTTGGGCTTCCTCTCTGTGAATATCACCAAAACACATTTATGAGCTGGTGTTTATGCTTTGTCATAGAATCATAGAATTGTTATGGTTGGAAGAGACCTTTAAGATCATCAAGTCCAACCATCAACATAGCACTGCCAAGTTACTAGTAAACTACTAGACCGTGTCCCTCAAGTTGTCCTCCATTTGAGAGGTGGCATAAATGTCTACGGCAGTTCCTCTCTGTCACTACCAATCCCTTGCCTCCAGACTGAGTGAAAACACTCCAAAAATGGAGCAAGGACCACCTGTGTGCGCAACGCTCAGTGCTGTGACATCAGATCCATCCCAAGGCTTCTTGATGCTGCAGCACCAGATGCAGAAACTTGTGTTCAGAGGCTCTTTTCCACCACATGGGAATGGGGAAGGAGATCATTTATCCACAGCCGTCGTTGGCTCTGGGTCCCTGACAGCCTGGGATGGCTTCACATCCAACCCTTACCCCATACTGTATTTTAATTAAACTAAACAAACAAACCAATCACGAAGCCATCCAGCAGTGCTAACTTTGCATCATGGCTGAGCCGGGCCATGCACCACTACGAGGAGGGAAATTGGATATTCGCACAGCTTCTTCTTTCTGAATATGTGCAGCCAAGGACTCATGTATACTTTCCTACAGTCAAAAGTTGTTGAAGGAAAAATAACCCAAACCACAAAGAAAATGGCTTCAGGACTGTTCCCCTCCTGCCCATATTTATTCAAGCTGTCTTCCTCTCTCTGCAAATTTGGCAAACAGAGGCTGGCATCCCTGCTCGGGGGACACCTGTTAAATAAATAGGCTCAGTCTCTAACTGCTGCATTCATGGCAGAGTTTCCTGGTTCCCTCAGGCGGCTAATTTTTGTTGATTATCATACAGTACAGAGGGATTGTTTGTGTTTCTGCACCCCATCCAGGCACTGCCGCTGGTAACAGGCATGTCCACGTGAGTCAAGCCTGCTGCCTGCGTGGAATAAAGAATGATTTTTATATTCTGATGTTCAATGGGGATCATGAGGCAGGGAGAAAGAGTGGGGTTCTTAGGGAACTGAACAATTTATTTCCTTGGTTTTCCTGTAACAATAGCTCTTTGAAGCGATTTAGATTAGATATCAGGAAGAAATTCTTTAGTGTGAGGGTGGTGAGACACTGGAATAGGTTGCCCAGAGAAGCTGTGGCTGCCCCATCCCTGGAGGGGTTCAAGGCCAGGCTGGATGGGGCTTTGAGCAACCTGGTCTGGTGGGAGGTGTCCCTGCCCGTGGCAGGGGGGGTTGGAACTGGATGATCTTTAAGGTCCCTTCCAACTCTAACCACTCTGTGATTCTATGATTCTATGATATTGAATTGTAAATGGGGACGAGACATGGAGAAGAAAGGAGCCAAACTGAGCAGTCCCATCTACTTCCTAAACTTAGGCAGAAAAATATCACATCCTCTGCTCGTTATAGTTTTGAAATTTGCTGCTTCCAGTTCAGACCTGAAGGAGAACTGGTGGGTGCTAAAGCCTGAAGTCCCAGGTGTGGTGATCAGTGCTGCAAAATGTGAGTCTTCTCTGTTCTGAAGCCAATGGTTTTAGGCTTCAGTCCAAGTCCGGTCAAGAAAGTGCAGTGAAGAGAAGCCCTTAAGGCAGAAGTCAAGTGAAAGGAACCATTTCTATGTTCTTATGCCCCTAAGCCTTTATAATTATGAAGCACCACTAATACACTAATGAACTATTACATTTACTTCAAGTCCTGTAAATTACATTTACTTCTCACCGCCCTCACAATAAAGAATTTCTTCCTGATATCTAATATAAATCTACCCTCTTTCAGTTTAAATATCCTCCATATCCAAATGATAGTATTTCTAGGGTAACCCAGTAGTACTGGGGTAGACTTATCCATGTCGTAGGCAAGATATAAATTTTAAGTGGAGGCAATATCTTTTATTAGACCGACAAATATGTTGAAAACAGTAGAAAAGTATGTGCCTTTTTTTTTTTTCCTACACCTTTTTTTTTCATCCTAGACTGTTCTGCCCTCCCGAGGAGGCTGCAATCTAGAAAGGGGTGGGTTCGCTGTAAATACCGTTGAATTAAGGGTGGGATCTCTGCCAAGGATTTAACTGAGAGGAGCAGCCCATCTATTTCTGGGCGGTTTGGACTCCTATACGAAGTCGTCGTCTTGAGGGATCCTCCATACTGGCTAGAAAGATTCACAGTTTATTTCTGAGCATGGAATAAACTACATCTATCTATAGATTTGGCTCAAAACCGGAACTCCCTGGGAATTCCACGGAAAAAATCCCCTCCGTTTTCTTTTTAGAGATACTTATTCTGAAATGGAATGAAACTAAACTCCCGTGGAATGGGAACTCTCACGCTCAGTTTAGATGGAGGTGTGAAGGGATTCCCTTTAAATCTTTTTGAAGCATGTCTGAAGCTCACTGAGGAGCCTGAAACCCAGTCTGCCAGCTTTGGAAAAGATGGGAGCCCAAGCAGCCCTGAAAATCCTGAATGATAAGCCACATATGGTGTTGCAGCAGAATATAGAACATTTGGGGCAAAATGTAATTTTTTTCCCACAGGAAAATAATTGAAATTCTGGAAACTCCATTTTCTCTGACAAAAGAATTCCAGTGAAAATTTCCAGGTTAGATAACTTTTTTTTTAAAAAAATAATTTCTGAACCAGTGCACATTAAGGGGAAATGATGTTGTTACCCCATATATGAAAGGCTGTGAAATGCTGCTCTTTCTCATAACACGATAGAGTCCAGCTTTCCAAAAGAAACTGTAAAAAATTCATAGCCCTGACATCCATGACTGTACCAAACACAGATAGAAGCTGGATGAAAACTTTTTATGTCCGTGCACGTGTTGAATGGGAGACACTCCCCTGACTCCTGCTATTTCTCTACCAAACCATCCTCAAAACGGAGATGCTCGTCTACACCCCTGGCAATAGGTCTAACTTGCAAGCATGGCAAGGTACGAAAACATGTTTGACAATGAGCTGCCAGAAGAGAAGAGTTTCTTTATCTCATCCAAAAGCGGAGTGCAGGGTGCTTTGCTTGCAACACACGACCGTGGATGATCCAGTTCACCTTTTCCTTCAAGCTCCTCGATCCCTCCTGCTTTTCAGGTCCTGCCTCACTCTTCTCAGTCTGCAATGAACCCATTCTGGTTTCTCAGCCCCCTTTACAGTGGGGGACAGTGGCATCAGATGTGGTATTTCAGAGCTAGTTGCATTAATAACTGGTGGTTTCCCCGTTAGACATCTAAGACTATATTTCTTATTTTAGCTTACTGCTGTTCAGCAGGACTTTGCCTGCCTGGCTAAACGTGTTTTGCAGGGAGCAACCCCCTTCCCTGTCTGTAATTCCCATTCTTTGTTAAAACCCGATCTTGCATTGAGAAGAATTGAAACACATTGTACTGGGATAAACCCAGTTCACCCCGTTACTCACCAGCTTCGGTCTCAGCTGCCGGGAGCCGAAGCGATCCCGTATTTTCCTTGAGTTCATAACTGATCAAGAGAGATAACTGCTCAGCATGAGCTGTAAGACAGAGTCTTAAAATGCCGTTAGACCCCAGGTGTCTTGTTTGTTTTTCTTGAGGTCTATCCGCGGATCAGTTCAGGTGTATCTGAGTAGCAGCTAAATTCCCTGTTGTGCAAATATTTGCTGTGCAGCCTCAACAGAAACTCAGATCCTGGAAATTCTTCGCCCCTTCCTCGAAGAGCTGCCCGATTTTCCTTCACTGGGATTTTGCCTCTGTAATCATTCATTTTAATGTATTTTTTTTTTTTCCTTTCACGTTGATTTTAATATGCATATCAACAAGTTTAATATACTTTTGACTCAACACCTAAAAAAATAATATATCCTAACCTGCTTATTTTATTGGTGTCATTTATCTTAATCCTAACAGGGACAATATCGCTTACAGGCATTTTGAAATATAATATACTAATCTTATTTACTGTACACCTGGTAAATCTGAAATATAACAACGGGGTTTTTTTTTTTATCTTATTAAAAGAATGACACACCTGGATAACTATAACTTATTAAGTCATCTCTTCATTTTAATATCTGCCACTCATGCTGTATGGTATATGCAGAATAATTTAAATAGCAGTAATTGCCTAGCAAACATCTTTATGTTGGAATAGTTTGCAGCATAGTTTGGCTGCCTCTCCTGAATGAAGAATGATGAATTTGGGGGGGGGGAAAGTAACTATGTAGGAAGCAAAACTTAGGATGATTTCTAGCCATGTCTGTTATTCAGTAGCGTTGGGTCTCGCTTTGCTTCATCTCCCGTGAAACAAGTTTCACCCACTGAAAATTAGCATAATTTCTTTTGCCGGAGTGAAACTGAGATCCGAAATCAGGCTGTGTGGTTTATGAACACTGGTGACAGAAGGCAAAGAAAGAGGCGAGACATGAAACATAACTGAGGAATATTGACTAAGCTCTGGCTCACATCCAGATATTCGGGGTCTAGTCCTAACTATGCTCAAACACGTCACCAGATGAGGAAGTTCTTGGAAACCACTAAAAAGCATGTTTATTTAAAACGTGTGGCAATCTCCTTGACTTTTTCTGGACCTATTCAGGTGAGAAAAGTTACTCAAGAGTTTGCTGACTCAGTGATGGTGTTGCCCCAGGGTTTTTTTTTGAGCACTGTTGAGCAGGAGTGGCCTTCTCCAAAGCCCACAGATGTTTTGGGAGTCTGTTCATCAGACCTTTCTTCCGCATCGCTGCAGGGGTGGATGAAGCACTCCAAGTATGTGCTGTATGTCTTCTTGATGCGTTTTGAAGCTGGATCGTGAAAGACGCTCCATGCATCTGAGCTATTGTTAGCACCCGTGCCTTTCCACTGCAGTATATGTATCACTCCATGTCGCTCAGCAGCTGCTTGCTTCCACATTGGTGACTCAAGAAGCTGTAAAATAACTAGATAACTAGCCTGAGATTCTCTCTCTTCTGCACTTTCACACTACAGCCCAATTTTAGCTGCTGCTGCCATGCCAAAAGATGCGTATTTTACATGCATGGGCTGCTCTGTATCATTTAAACGTGCCCCACAAGTAGCAGAGCTCTGGGGAAACACTTCCAAATAGATGGGAGAGGTCTCAGGTGTTGTGGGAGCAGGTATTCTGTTTTGAGCATGGAAAAGCTGATGGTGAGGGAAGGAGAAGGCGTGGAAAAATAATTTGGATAGAAACATAAAATGGTTTTGAGACTGCATGAAGTGAGACATTGAGGAGTGGGATATTACATCTAAACCATTCTTGTTACTGGTCTAACCATCATTAGCATGAGTGGAAAGCAAAGTGAAAAGAAAAAAGTCTTTCCTCCACCCATTCTAGTTTCTCCCATCACTAAAATGTGTGAACGGAGAGGCTGCTGGGCACAGGAGACAGGCTAAAGTCTACCTAGATTTTGATGCTCTCCAAGCTCTTAATCTCTTCCAGGTACCCTTCTCTTTATGATATTCATTGCCTACGGACTATCGCAGTCTTTGGCCTGTACCCCTCCAGCCATCATTAATAACAGAGCTGGCAATTGTGAGTGCCTGGATTTGGACAGTCTTTCCAAATATGGGGTGGTGGGGAGGATGGTACAGCAATTCAAAAACCCCAATTCACTGCTTCTCTTGAAAACCTGCATAGGATTTATTGCAGGGTAGATGAATTTCCTAGAAGCAAGAAACTAGCGCCCAACTTGCTTCAGAAGGGTTGTGGATACCTTCTTAAAGAGACTGCTTACCAAAACGGGATGCTACTCTCATTATAAACTCTGTCCTCTTCCTCAGCCCTTTAAAGAGCCTTTTAAACCCAAATTGTGTCCAAGCTCTGAAGCAGCAGCCCTGGACTGTATGGTCCTCAGTCCCAGTCATCTCACTGCCCACACTGAAGGAGGAAGTTGGAGTGAACTGTCCTTCTTCCACACCTGGGTTGGCCTCCAAAGGCAGCCGAAGGTTGGGAAGGTGTTTGGTCCCATGGAGTCACACCTGAAATCTATGCTCCCAACTCAGAACACTTAGATCTCATTGAGAAAAATCCATAATTGCCAATTTCTGGTCTTGTTTAAGTTTTTCTGTTAACCAGCACTGTCAGAAACCTTATGGGGGTGAAGTCTGACACCTGAAATCCTTCACATTGTGTAATGATCTGGCCCTGGGCAGCAGAGGTGGACAAGACGAGCTTCCTTCAGCCACTGTTTCCTGTGATCATCCCAAGTAGCAGCTCTCATCAGGAGTGTTTCCATGGTTTCGGTGTCTCGAACAGACTGTGTGTGGTTCCATCCCATGCATTACTCATGACAGACAACTGATGTTGGGGTGATTCAGGTGGGCTTTGGGAACGGGGAGTGATTATCTGCGATGAATTTTTTGCCTCATCCAATATACATTTTGAAATGGAAAGCCACTGGGAGCAGATAAAGCATGAGGAAAACAAAAGCGTCATTCTCAAGAGGAGCACAAAAATTATGGGAAAATTATTTGGGGGGCTTATTTTTACAGTGATTCCTCAGGGAATCTGCAATGTGAGTGCTCACCCCACAGCTATGGGAAGGGAAGGTTGGGGTGAAACACTTGCAACCTGAAGGTTTTCCATACCCAGGTGGAAACCTCTGGCTGAAACAAATGTCCAAGCTACAACGATGTATCCATGAAGCGCTTCTCATCCTTTGCATTTTCCTTCATGTTGTGGTATCTGTCTTTTGGACAGTATCTTTGTAGCCTGTGTAGGTGTGAGGCCGAGCATAAAAAGCATTCCAGTCTTTAGGCATGTATTAAAAAGACAAATCAAAAGACAGAAACTCTCAACATGCCTCCCTGCCTCGGAAATTTAGCATGACCCTCCTCTGATGACAGAAAAATGAGTAAATGAAGGACTATGTAGATGGAAATGGAGGACATAAATTACGTTTTAAGATCTGCTGGAAATTAAAAGATGATTTTTCCCAATAGGATGCTCAGAAATATCCCCTGAATATACATTACTTCCCCTAAATAAATAATTTTACAGGTCACCTTCTGTCCTGCTTGATATTTGCTATTTCTTTTGTTTTGTTTGGGTTTGTGGGGTTTTTTTGGAGGGGGGCTTGTTATTGATTTCCCCCCACCCACCCCAACAGTAAGAACATTGCTAGTGAAAGGATTTTACAGGACCTTATCTGTGAGTCCCAGATTATGAACTTCTCCCTTCTTCAGATATCAACCAAAAAGAGATCTTTGAAGAAACATTTTTGAGAGAAAATTTTAGGATTTTCAGTGACTTTTTCCCAGAAGAAAACCCCAAACACCAAGCAAACAAAAATCCTTACATGAAACTCCTCCCCACCTGCCTAAGAGTTTTTACAGCAAAGGGCCATCATTTTCTGATCAGTTCAATTTTCAGCTGTCATAAGAGCATCACATGGCTTCTAGTCGGCATAGAGAATGACCCAATTTCACTAGATTTAGATACTCTGACTTAGAAAGGCCCCTAAAATGTCTCTCTCTGGGATATCAAGGGATCATAAGCAACTTGAGTTCAGGCAGACTCCAGGGGCAATGAGGGAGCAAATTCTGGGTTCTTGTCTTGGGTAGGTCCAGCATCCTATAGATGTAAACCAAAGCAGAGTAATAGGTGTTCAAAGACAAAGCCCATCTTTTCTAATGTTCTGGACTTAAAATATAAGCTGCCCAAAGCAAAAAATAGTCAGAATTCACATTCCTTGCCTGAGTTAATCCCTTCTTGTGATGACCGATTAGTTGACACCTCTAAGGCTCTCTGCAAGCTCAGATGAAAATATCTGCATAAGAGATGTCTAATTTGCATCCTGAGGCTTCTCCCTCACACCTGTTGGCATTAAAAATGGATGTGGCTTCTTGTTGTTGTTGGGAATGGGAGATGGCAGGTTGAGAGACAGCTGCAGGTTGCACACCAAGTACAGAGAACAAACTTTATTTGGTTCTCAGCAACCTAATATTTCTTTTATGTGGCCTGAAAACACTCCTCTCTTTCCCCTTCTGGTTAGAAGGGGTAAATACTCTTCTGTGATTGAGGTGGGAGCTTTATGTACTAATTTTGGTACCATCCACAAAGCGATGGTGGGGTCACGTATTTCCTTCCAGGTTGAATGCGGCTGAACACATAACTGCCTTAAAGAAGCATAACCAAGAGGAAAAGAGAGCCCATTTTCTGCTGCCTCTCCTGATCTGTGTGCAACCACATGATCCTTAATTACCATCTGTTGATTATTTTTCTCTCGAAGATTGATGGATGTGATTCATGGCCCTTTCAAAACAGAGCTGCTCCCTGACAAAAATGGGAAAGCCTTCAAGAGCATGACAAATGAGGTGACTTCCAAAGTAAAGAAGAAAAGAGTGGCAGGTAGATCCATATCATCTGTATTTTTTCACAGGGGCCTCTGGGCAAGACCCCTTGACTCTTACTGGGGTCATGTGGGAGATTTTCCTATATTCTCTTGAGCTATTAATCTGACAAATAGTTGCATTCATTTTTTGAAGGTGGGGTTGGCAGTGTATTGCAGGACTTCTCCAAGAAGCTAGGAGAAGGGCAAGAAAAGCCAGATTTCCCATCACAATGCCAGAAGTTTCCTATGCCTGGGATCTCACTAAGGTGTGGGGAAAAATACCCTCTTGCTGGAATCTAGTCTGAGCCCATCATTTGTGTGGTGCTGAATGCTCTGAGGTGGATTCTGGAAAAGCAGCTTTTCATCTGAGCCCTCTCAGGGACCTACCCTGGGACTTAATGCAAGAGATTTCAACTACCCTTTGCTACCATTCCTCCTATTTCGGAAACAGAAATAATACTTTCATAAATCATTGAGATGTTACAAAGGTAAACTTTTCTTTGCAAAAGAAAATTGAAAGATAAAATTGAAAAGGTAAAACTGAAAGGCAAAGTTGAAAACCTGACTTTTCTGAAAAAAGGTAGAATAAACCCCACAAGTTAATTGCTGCTGAAAGTAACTTTTTTTGCAGCTCAGGCACATGATGTCTCTGTTTACTCCCAGAATGGGTGGAGGATAAGCAACAGCCGGATAATCTGGAAATTAAAGAAAGAAAAGTCAACAAGTTGAAATGATGTATTGTAGTCATTAGTAACAGCATTGTAATAACCCGGCTTTCAGCACATTTCCAAATGCCCGGCTCTGTATGCACTTTTTTATAAGAAGAATAATTTTCCTACCTCTCCTACCAAATCCCTTTAAATGGTGCTGGGGCAATGTTCTTCTGTGTCCCCTGGGATGAATCTTGCATTATTACTAAAGGGGGAACAATATGAAGATAATATGGTCTTTTAAAGCAGCAGATCTCACAGGCACGTTGTCCCCATAGAGGATGCTCTGACCATTTCTTTTTCCATGTGTGTGCCTCGTGCTCTGTTAAGCAAAGCTTTTCACTGTCCTGCTGTGTGGAGAACTATTCTGCAATCCCTCCACAAAAGAGCCCTATTAGCACCTCTGACTGGTAAAGCAGTCAGCATAAAGACTGGAAAAAGGGACTGATGCGTATCTCTAGTAATTTGCCTTTATGTTGGGTAAGCATAGAAATACTACAAGGGCATGTAGTGATAGGGTGAGGGGTAATAACTTCAAACTGGAAAAGGGTAGATTTAGGTTAGATATCTGGAAGAAATTTTTCACTATGAGGGTGGGGAGGCACCGGAACAGGTTGCCCAGAGAAGCTGTGGATGTTCCATCCCTGCAGGTGTTCAAGACCAGGCTCAGTGGGGCTTTGAGCAACCTGGTCTGGTGGGAGGTGTCCCTGCCCATGGCAGGGGGCTGGAACTAAGGTCCCTTCCAAACTAAACCATTCTATGATTCTATACAACACCCTTTGGCTACCTCTTCCCATTTGTGCAGACACGTTCTGAATTTTTGATACCAACTAAGAATATCTGAGAAGAAGCATTTGTCAGGTCAGAAGAACCAAAGGTCCTTTGGTTCAGCTCATGCTGTTTTGTTATCATCTGCTGCCTGTCAGCTGGGGAGAGGCTCCTATTCATTAAAATAAGTGGCAGCACCTGGACAGGAGTGAGTTGTCTCCCCAGGGTAACACAGCCTGAGTGGCTTCTCAGTGCATCATTGGAAGAGCTGTGCCCACATTGATGTGCAAACTGGCCCAAAATTGTGGCACTTACTTACCCAACCACACAGATCTCTGAAGATGAGTTTCTGGGAACCTGAAGGTTGCTGTCCTAGCTGCTAATCATGAGGGAAAGCTTGGCTGTACCTTGCTTTTGGCATCCATGTTTATCTCACCTACCAGCTTTGCAGGCAGGTCTACCATCATGCCAGGCCTTCGTCTAAACCATTGGAGACATCATCAACCAGAAGACAGGATGCACAGCTGTTACTTCAAGGATACCTGAGGTCCAACCTGAGAAAGCCCCAATAGAACCTATTTTAAGGGACTAGATTTGCGGGAAACTCTTAGTCTGGCTTTGAGGGAAGATTTTTATAGTTGCCTGGGACAATGAGTTGGGAGTATTTAGATTTTCTCTGTGACACTTTCTGACATGGAGAATAAACACAGATACTAAGATATTTTAGTAGAAACAGAGGAGGTGATCACAGGAGGTACATCAGACACTTCCCATTTAAATGAACTGCAAAACGGCAACATTACATTATTGCTGTCAGCTGGCCAGGCTGTAAACTGCTCAATTAGACTGCAAGGCTCAAACACCTGTCTTTAAATAAGGCTGCACTATCGAAAACAAAAGGAGTGGTGTGTTTGGACCAGAAAGGATCAGACTTCAGCTCTCCCCTAAGGTAGGAGTGAAGGGGTAGTGAATTTTATCCAGAAAATCTCATATATGGGGAAATAACTACACCTTGCTGGTGAGGTTTCTGCCACCTTTCTGTTGCCCTTGGGTTTCGGCTCACCTTCCCTCATAGATTATCCTCACGCTTGTGGCTTTCTGACACCATCAGTGAAGAGTTTTAACGTTATCTTACTGTGCTGGATGGCTGGGCAATAAAACATCAGATGAAGTTCAGTGGCATTAAATACAAGCGCTACAAACAAGGAAAACAGTGGTTCTAACTCTGCATGCACAGTGATGGGCTCTGAGCTGATTATTGCTACTGGGGAATGACATTTGGGGCTTATAATGGACAGTTGAATGAAATTATGAGCTCATGGCTCTATAGCAATCAAAAAAGGAAATTGAATGTTAAGGATTATTAAGGAGGGAATAGAAAGCCAAACAGAAATCATTGTAATGCCACTGAACAAATATATTTTGGACCTTCATCTTGAATAGAGTGTGTGGTTCTTGTCCTCCTATCTCTAGCGGCCCTGGAGAAGGCTCAGAGAAGATGACAGGAGGACGGTAAGGAAGAGCTGCAATGGAACAGAAAAAGGATTAAATAGATGTGCACACTTCAGTCCTGAGACATTACGGGGGGGGGGAGTTTGTCAGGATGAAGCCATGATGGACATGGAGGTGGTGATGGAGTATTGGGTAGGTATTTCACAGGCAGCATGTGGTTGAGCTGTGGCACTCCTTGCCACAGGACGGTGCTGTTTCTATGGAAAAATTCATGGAAAAAAATCCATTGAGGATCATTAAAATCTTGGTCAGTGTCAGTGTCTCCCCACCTTGTTTTTGTACTCCTCTGTAACCACTCTCAGTCAGGACATGGGCTGAAATTGGTTTTTGATAAGACCGAGTATTATTTATTTAGTATTTAAACTTTATTTGAGTTTTTCATGCTGAATTCTTATGGATTTATACAGTCACAGCTGACTTTTCTCTACTATGTAGGACAAGAGAGGAAAGTCTCATTGAAACCACAAAAAAATATTTATTTGGTAAACAGCAGGAAACAGAAATTCCATAGAAAAGTCCTAACATGAAGATGGAATGCATAGGTAGCTTCTAAAAATGCAATTACTGCAATGAGAGGACATCATCCAGTCTTTGGACAATAAGTAGGGAAGAGAAGGGTTGATGAGAATGTCAAAGTAAGCTTCTTCCATGAAAAGCTCTAAGGAATCGTTAATGCCCATAATATGAACTATTGCCAGGTCTCTGCAGCACAGCCAGCTGCGGGAAGAATTACCTATTTAAATAAAAAAACACTCTCTTTTCTCACTTTGCGCACTGTTAATAATAACAATAATCATTCAAGTTGGCTTGGACAGGCTTAGAACCAGTGAAGCAAAGATTTAATAGAGTTCAAACAAGTCTAGATTTTAAAAAATGTACTCTTTTTCTGCAGTGTACTCAAGGTTGTTACTGCTGGTTCACAGAATCACAGAATGATATGGGGTTGGAAGGGACCTCTGGAGATCATCTAGTCCAACCCCCTGCCAAAGCAGGTCCACCCAGAGCAGGCTGGACAGGAACGTGTCCATGTGGGTTTGGAATGTCTCCAGAGAAGGAGACTCCACCACCTCTCTGGGCAGCCTGTTCCAGGGCTCTACCACCCTCAAAGGAAAGAAGTTTCTCCTCATGTTTAGATGGAACTTCTTATGTTCAAGTTTGTGCCCATTTCCTCTTGTCCTGTCACTGGGCACCACTGAAAAAAGACTGGCCCCATCCTCTTGACACCCACGCTTTAAGAATATATAGGCTTTTCACCTTTTTAATAATTAGTCTTACATACATGGGAAGGTAGGGTAGAAGAATTTCCTGGACCACTATGTCAGCTTCTCACCTTAGCCATCACATCTTAAAAATCAGGCATGTTGTGACCCAAAGGGATTCCATTTTCAATTGTTTCCCCTTTTAGACTTTCTATTCTATTCCCTCTTAAATGCCTCTTTTTGGAATATGAGTTGGCAGAGCTGTACTCAAGGTCTAGGTGTTGTCTTGAGTCTTCAATGCAATAGCATCAACACTTTGTCTCCACTGAAATGAGGTCAGTGAATCACTGTTAGTCTAAGGAAGCTGTTACGGACACAGAAGTGTCCCAGTTTGGTGGACCTCCTTCCTCCAACACTTTTAGCATGCGTGTCCATGGGTAACCCAAAAGGAAGACATATGGGAGTGATTTCTTGTTAGATTATCCCCTCTTTGATTAGATGGGGCTTTTCAGCTTGAGACGCAGTTGCAGATCTGGAGTTTGCAAACAATAAGTATCAAGTGTCAGACAGCAAATTAATCTTCTGCTGAAATATACTGCTGAGTGGAAAATGCTTATTTTTCCTTTCTTTTACACCGTTTAATGTCTCTTGCAATTTGCAGATGGCAGTACTAGTAGCTTTTGTTGCTCATGGCTCTAAAACCAAAGAGTTAAAATCATAATCTCCTTTAATTTCATAAGCGAATCAATCAGAAGATAAAGTAAAATTAAAAAAAAAAAAGAGAGGAAAACAAGATATGCTTCTGGCGACAGGGTTGTGCTGTGGTGGATTTCAGTTAGATGGGAAAGTCTGCTGGCTTGCTTGAGCAATGACATTGCAAACCCTCCTCTTGGGGAAATAATATTTTTTTGCACTTTTATAGAGCTCTTCATCCATCAGTTTATGAAGGAATAAGTACAAGCTATTGTTAATGAGGATGGCTGGGACTAATTTGTAGACTAGACATTTAACAGACAAATTAGAGAGCAAGTTCTGTGCTGAGAAGAATTTACAACGTCGACAGGCAACAAAGATGAGGGATGGGTGGTGACAGAAGCCAGCGGTAGGAAACAAACAATGATGGTGTAGATCCTTTATCCACACAGTAATGATCACAATTAACTTTGTTCATTTATTGACATGCCCACAAGGAATAAGGAACTTTCCAGTAGGGTCTTAAAAATGAAGCGGCTATAAGTCTGACATTTAGGGGGGACATCTGCCATGAGACATGGAGGGGACATGAAAACCATCTTGCCATTGCAACCACGAGCAACTTTAGCCCAAGGTGAAGGTGATTTGGCACCGTAGGCTCTGCAGATCGATCCACTGCCCTCCCAGAAGATCAACTCCTACTGCTCTACCTGGGAGACACAGCTCTGTTTATGTGGCTTATATCAGGATTATTGACCTTGGTCCATACTCACCGAGTCCATACAAGATCATAGAATCATACAAGGATTTAGGTTGGAAAGGACCTGCAAGATCATCTAGTTCCAACCCCCCTGCCATGGGCAGGGACACCTCCCACTAGACCAGGTTGCTCAAAGCCCTTGAGCCTGGTCTTGAACATCTCCAGGGATGGGGCAACCACAGCTTCTCTGGGCAACCTGTTCCAGTGTCTCACCACCCTCACAGTAAAGAATTTCTTCCTGATATCTAATCTAAAGCACCCCTCTTTCAGTTTGAAATCATTACCCCTTGTCCTATCACTCCATTCCCTGACCAAGAGTCCCTCCCCATCTCTCCTGTAGGCCCCCTTTAGGTACTGGAAAGGGCTGTAAGGTCTCCCTGGAGCCCTCTCTTCGATGTGATGTGAATGCAGATTGTACAAACCAAGCTCTCCCAGAGAGTACATGGTCTAAGATGCCATGCATCACGACAAGGTTAAAGACCACAACTTCTGCTCATGGGGACCATACTAAGTTGTGAAATATCCTGACAGCAGGAGTAGGAGATGGGGTTTTTTTTCCCCTCGTTAATGTCTGCTGTAATAACCATGGGAAAGCGTATCTTTGCCAAGGTTGAGAGAAGCAAAATGGATGCGTAAGGGCAGATATATTCTGTGTGGGTGTGAAAAGAGGACGGGTTAGGTGAGCTGGGGTTGCTTAGGGCAGGATTTGCATGACTAAGCATGGGTGGCTGTGCTGGAAGCGCCAATATCAGAGGCCGTCACTGCTGGCTCCCTTTATGGTCAAGGATGAGTGAGTCAGTAGAGCCAGGGGTTCTTAGGACATTAGTCATCTCATCTCTGTCTTTATTTGATTAGATAAAACCTAACCCATACGTCAAGGGAGATGAATCTCACCTCTGGACAAGTCTGCACTGCTACCTCTGCAGAGGAGTGTACCAAAGTGGCCTGCTCAGATACAGAAACTGAAATAGATGCAGTGACACTTTCTGGGAAAACTTAATTGATCTTAGGTGATTAAATCTACACTGAGCTCACTGCTACCACAAACACACTCCTGGATGTACTGAAATGAGTTAATTGCAAGATATTTTGGAAATGTCTTCCTGAGCTGCAGTAGAAACCATGTCAGTGTGTGTAGCTTGGGTCTAGAAAATCCTCTAATTTTGATTGCGCAAGTGCTTTTAACCAAAATTTTCACACTGGAAAGGAAATACTGTCACTTATTTATGCAGGGAAGACCCGTAAGTTAAGCATCCATCTTCTTTGCTCCCCGTTTCTTGATTGTGTGCACAAAAAATTATCTGAAAAGGTTCCTCTGCACGGCATGTAGACAAAGGGAAGGGCTGGTTGGGTGACCATAGTATGGCCATGGGGGTATGTTTCTCCCTTCCTGTTGCACTGATTCTCAATATAGAATCGTAGAATGGTTTGGCTTGGAAGGGACCTTAAAGATCATCGAGTTCCAACCCCCCTGCCATGGGCAGGGGCACCTCCCACTAGACCAGGTTGCTCAAAGACCCATCCAGGCTGGTCTTGAACACCTCCAGGGATGAGGCCTCCACAATTTCTCTGGGAAACCTGATGTGGCAATGCTGTCCTAGACCTTGAAGCTCTGGTCACCAGCAGCAATGGAAGGCTTTTAGGCCATTTACAGAAGGGTGGTATGACATTGGGGAATGTATTGGGAAGGCTGTGAGACTCCCCCCTGTAATGAAGCTTTATTGCTTGTGCCTGTCCTTTGTGGTTTTTTTTCCATGTTCAACTGGATTTAGGCTCTGAATCATGTTTATATTAATTCTTGGAATTAGTTGGTACAACTAGCACCTGGAATGACTAATTCCACTGCCTTTACACTCAGAATTACATCCTCAACCTGTATCACCCACTGCAGAAACAAAGAAGTAAGGACATTTCAATGATGTGTGATAACCAAAGATGCTCAGAAAACCCCTGAGCCAATAGCCAGTTGCAATACTCAACACAAGACACCTAAAATGGTAGGAACCCTGATCACTGTCATCATAGGTCTGATGGTTTCCACCACCTCCTCTGGAGCTTCCCAGATTTACTTCTCTAGTAATTTCACAAATGTGAAAATTTACCGGGTTTAGATTATGTTGAGGTGTGTGATCGGACTAACCTAAATATAGATGGTTCATGTTCCGTTATCTACCAGATGTCTCCTAAATGATATTTTTTTTTTGTGCTGCAGGAGCTATGTGGCCTCCAGGTCTGAAACTTATTTAGTACAAATGGGTCCTGCTACCACAGGTACTGCGGTACCACAAAGTTCAAACTCGATGCAGATTAACTTTCCCAAGGTCACTGAGATAATTTTAAGCCAGGATTGGAATACAGAATATCCCACCAACTCAATGGACAATTATGCACTGGCCCAATCATTTTCTATGGTTTAACCTTTAAATACAGTGAGCTTACAATTTGCAAACGAAAATATCAAACAAAACCAAATACGTTCAAACTTTGTCGGTAAAATAAAACTGCTGACTCACAATTTTTTTCAGTAGAAACTCAGTTTAATCATTTTGTTTTGCAGGAATGGGGTATAATTAGAGAACCAGTGAGCATGTAACTCTGTGAATTTATTATGCAAGCAGCTATGAAAATGACTGTCTTCAGCACAAAATGATTGAATGTCATTAAGAAGAGTGAATCCAAGGGTGAGGCCCCAGTGGGATGCCCTCACATGGGAAAGCGTAATTGGATAAAGTAGCATGGGGCCATGAAAACCCAATTTGCTTCTCTCTGATGCTTACATGAACTTCCTCCCCAAATCTTTTTCATCAGCTGTGGAACCGGGAAGTCAATGAGACAGATAAATCATTGGGATGATCTCTACCATATGTAGGCAAGCCATTATGGTGCAAAACACACAAAAAAATGCAGTTAAAGCCAGGATGTTGATGCCCTTCTGCGGCTACCAACTCATTTTAGCTGGCGCTGTTGAACGAAATAGATGCTGGTGAAGATAACGCACCCAGCACACTTAGGAATTACCGATTCCTTTACTGAGTCACATTTTATCATCTCCTGCAACTCTGGATGAGTATGTATCCGCAGAGGTAGCAGAGGTCCCTGAGAAAGGCCGGTCCTGAGACCCCAGGGGACCTGTCAGCCTGTGAGCTCAGCTGCGGTAACTGGTTTTGAGTGTGCTCGTAGCCTGATACCGCTGGGATTTACTTTGATTTAGCTCGAGCCGCAGTGAATGTGGAAAGCATACAGACTGATAGTTACCACAGCCCAGCTGACAGGTGGGAACATACTGCAAGGACCACAGTTCTGAGCCTTATGTTTCTTAAAAAAAAAAAAAAAACCAAACCCAAACAGTTATTTTAATTGTGTGGGTTGAAGGAGTTATCTCAGAGGGTGGATGTCCGTGGATGAGCATCGGCTTGTTTCTAGCCTGGCAAGTCTGTAATGAATAGACATCTGAAGGAATGAGTCTGACCAGTTATTAGAACAAATAAATAACAACTTTTTTGGAAGAAGCTCCCCCATGATTGAATGAATCCCCTCTTTTGAGGAAGTCATTGTCTTGGTGATTAATATTAGAAAAAGATCTTTCCCCACAGCCATGCAGTTGTCCAAGATTTTGCATTACTGATTTGCATCCTTATCCAGGGATTTATCCTTACCTTGGCTCCTTACCATGACCTTGTGAATGCATTTCTCGGGGCTTATATGTGTTCTTCTGGAAACATTTCAATATTGGTATGCGTGCACTCTTACGTATAAGTGTACATTGATGCTTGTGAGCCAAGGTGTGCCAGCGTTTCTCAGCCTGCAGAGCTTAATTTACTGCTCAAAATAATAAGGTGATTTTCACTAGCGCATAAATTTGCTGCCTGCTTGCTGCCTCTGCTACAGAGGGAGGACACAGACACTTGTTAGTTTGAGCTACTGCTCCGAACTGTCAAGTTTCTTCCTGGCCAAGCTGTTGGCAAACAAAGAGCCTCCCGAAAGAGCTGCTTTTTCCAAACCCAGGCAGAATGTTGAGGCCATTGATTATGCAGGGCTGGGAGCACATTCTACCTTCATTTTCTATCACTGCTGTCTTATCTTCTCTGCTCTACTTGTCCCCTCTTTCTTCTCCTGAAAGTCGTCTCCTGCCCAGGAAACATCAGGTGGAGAAAGCTTTCTTGCAGGAGGTTGAGGGAAGAGCAAAGACAGGTTCTCCCTGGAGAACAAGTTTTGGTGCTACTTCACACTCCTCTTTATGCCAAATCCTGAAAATGCAAGGTCAGTGCTTCCCTAGTCCTGTGATAATCTGGGCTCAGATCAGTCTTCTAAAGACTTTAAGACTTTTTCATTTCAGATATGAGAAAGTTGCCCGAGACCCTGTCTGGAAAGAACATAGTTATTACCTTTGTGGAGAGAGCAGCGGGAGTATAATTGATGTTCAGCAGTATGATAAAACTGGTATGATATTAAGCTCTTTGGGGAAGGGTTTGTCCTTTAGCAGCGTGTTGATATAGTGTCTGGATGCTACCGCAGTCTGAATGCAATGAATTAATATAATAGCAATGTGATTCAATACACTCTTTCTTTTTTCTTTATTATTTTTTTGTTTCATGCAGAGTGTACTGTAAGAATATTTCTACATTCCAGTTTGCTCCTGGAATGACTAATTATAGCTGTTCTGGTGTAGAAACTCACACCTGCGGTACCAAAGTGTAGCTTTATAAAGGTAACAAATGAGCCTGGGTCAGGTTGCCCAGAAAGGTGTGATTTGCGTAGAACGAAAATTGGTTGCAGTGGTGCAATAGAGAAAATAAGCCACGTGGAGTGTCCTCTAGAGGGGAAAATTATATCTCAATAATCAAGGAGAATCCATTGCAAAGGGTTGTGAGATGAAGTCGTGATGTATTTATTTGGATCTCCAAAAAAAGCCTTGCGATAGTGTCGCACACGAGGCTATTAAGAAAATATGTCGCCTTGGGTGAAGTGCTGCAGCACGGTCATGGGCTCAAAGATGCTTAAGGAACCAAAGTTGGACAAGTGTGCCCAGTTGTGAGCACACACAACTCATGTTAACGAGGGGTAGGTGCCGAGAGCATGGATGTGTGTGGTCTGGAATAAACTAGGTAGCAGCAATATCACAAAAATACACACCTAACGCACAGTTGTTCAATTAGTCATGATGAAGAAACTACGAGGAACAGCAGAGGTTTGAATGCTTTCCTGAATAAATGCCTATTCGGTAAAAAGAGCCTTTTCTTTACTTTTTGTTTGTGCGTTGTTTTTTTTTTTAAAAAAAAAACCCAAATAAGTAAATGATCTTTCACACTTAAAACTACTGAACAGTTCTGCATTCTGATTTATAAAAGACATTCATAGCTGGCAAATATCAACAGATAAAAGTTTGGAAGATCTCATATGGGATTGTCTGGAGCAATAATTCTCATTAAACTTGCAGTTAATTTGAAAATTTAGCAGCAACAAATGACATTTTAATAACTATTTTCTCTCACCGACACTTTCACAGGATGGAGGTAATTTGGAAAACAAATTTTATTGGATATTTTTAGTGGGAAACTCTTTATATAAAAAAAGGTTAAATCATTTTTAGCAGGTAATCATGATATCAGGATATTCAACTATTGGTATTCAAGGAAACACATAGGCTGGAAGAGATATATCTCCTAGGGAACCCACTAAAAATACCTTTAGGATTATTAATGTTATAGATAAAGAAAATTAAAAGAGCAGTGACAGAATGAGAGCAGGTGGTGAAGAAGAGGCCCAGTCCCTGGTGTTTTATAGAAAAGATTTAGGAAACAACCGATTTGCTTTGGTAGATCAGACTATGTGGGTCTCTCAGGCCCCCAACTCTTCCCTCCCTATGATTGCCAGCCTGAATCTCTGCATTGCTTGGGCTCCCGCCCCCAGCCAGAGCACTAACCATGCAAAGCAGCCAATATGAACTTGCTTTTAAGCTCCACAGAAACTCCCACCCTGAGAAGATCTTCTATCTCACTTCATTTTCCATCCCCCAGAGAGAAGAGGTATGGCAACTACAGGGTCAGCCCTGCTTCATCCCAAAAATGTTTGCCTTGTGTCAGAGGAACAGCACTTTTTTTTTCCTGGAAAGCTTCTCCTTAATTAGTTGGCCTCTTTACTTGCAATGTGGGGTCTGTTGCCCTGGGGGAGAATGCCTGCTGGTTAACTATTCAATTAAATATGTTTGAGACTATAGGACTGCAAGATATATATTTACATTTATTTTTTTTTAGATAGAGTTCTTAGGCTTAATCTTGCCTCTCCTTTTTTTTTTTTTTTTTTTTCTGTGCAGAACCAAATTTGAAGAGCAAAGTTTCTGAGATCCCAGGATCTCCCTCATCTCCTTGGTTCTAAAAGCATTTCTTTAGGGGCTTCCCTCGGTCATGTCCTGTGAGCCACAGATGGAGAACCACTTTCAAAGGGCTCAAAAGTGTCTGGATTAAACTCTTTTTGACATAAAACCATCCCTCTTAAAGCAGGGCGTGGAGGGTATGGAAACACTGGTGTTTTCACACTGAGATAACACTGTTAAAAGGCCAAGCATCACATGGCCAAGACACCTTGAAGCCAGCTTTCTGGCACATTACTCTTCTCCCTGCTCTCCCCTAATCAGCTTTCACCAATGCTCCACATTTTTTGAAGTGTGATTCTCAGAACTGTGGCCGAGTGAGAGACCCTGCTGGGGCTGAAAAAAGAAGATTGGTGGCCTTGCGCAAAGATGAGCCCTGTAAGCTGTGCTCCTGCATTTATATTCAAGCAGCGTCCTTCAGGTTCCTACTAGATCATAGAATCATAGAATGGTTTAGATTGGGAGGGACCCTAAAGATCATAGAGTTCCAACTCCCCTGCCATGGGCAGGGACACCTCCCACCAGACCAGGTTGCTCAAAGCCCCATTGAGCCTGCTCTTGAACACTTCCAGGGATGGGGCATCCACAAATTCTCTGGGCAACCTGTGCCAGTGTCTCACCACCCTCACAGTAAAGAATTTCTTCCTAATATCTAATCTAAATCTCCCCTTTTCCAGTTTGAAGCCATTGCCCCTCATCATACTGCTACATGCTCTTGTAAAAAGTCCCTCTCCAGCTTTCTTCTGGCCCCCTTCAGATACTGGAAGGCCACTATAAGGTCTCTGTGGAGCCTTCTCTTCTCCAGGCTGAACAAACCGAACTCTCAGCCTGACTTCATAGGATAGGTGCTCCAGCTCTCTGATCGTCTTCATGGCCCTCCTCTGGACCTGCTTCAACAGGTCCCTGTCCTTCTTTTGCTGAGGACTCACGCATTCATTTTGACAGTGTGACACCCATCATCACTCTGCATCACCCACTTTTTCACATTCATCTTCACCATGCTTCCTTATCTTGCTTAGGAAAACGTCATATGAAACACTGACCAGAGCCTTTCTAATGACAGCATGTAACTTCTGCTGCTCCTCTCCTGCTCACAAAACCCATTACCCTTTCTTGGGAAAACAACTGTAATTGTCTGATATAATTGATTCTGATAAACTGAAGATTTGGCGCTAGCACAGGAACCAAGATAATAACACAAGTCTGGGAACTAAGTAGGGACGAGAAGAAACAACAAGGGATTTCAAGTAACAAGCAGAGGGAGAAATAGTGGGAGCTCTTGGCCAGTTGGAAGGTAACTACACCTGCTGTCTTTAACAGAGTTGTAGAGACCACCACCAGATTCCATAGGGCAACCTTACTTGCAGGTACCTTGGTCTGGTTGGCATGACTTGCTTTTCTTGTGCTTGTTAGAAAGCCTCAGCTGGGGAAAGCTTGAACAGAAATCAAGGTAAAGGAGGATGAAAGGAGACCCTAAAATGGTTTCCTCTGACCAATCAAACTTGGCTGAAACCACAACACCAGGTCTTCTTCCTCCCTCCTCAGCCGTTGCTGGGGTCAACAACAGTTTTGCCATAGAGCTACAATTTTGTATGATACGCCCCCAAATTGTTTCGCCTCTAGCCATGGCCCACCTTTATTTAGAGACAAGGGTCCCGAGTCAGATAATGCTTCACCTTGCCAACTGCTCCGTCACTCTCCAAACAGCAGCAACCAGACCCCCCCCAGCAATCAATCCTACTGCTTCCCCCCTTGCTTCCACCAACCAATCCTCTTGCCAAGAGCAAGAAGAGCTAGCTTCCCTGTTCCCAATGTCCTGCCACTCTAATTTAATGGGTTTCTTACAAAGTCTAGACTTCTCCTGAATTGCATGCTAAAAGCTTCTGCTCCACTTCAGCTCCATTAATCCTGCAATTCCAGGTCCAACAAGGCTGATGCTTCTCCATTGGCTCTGGGTGAATTACAGTTTAAATGACAACCGTGCAACTCTTTGGCAGTGACTCTGTGCCCTTTGTTCCTGCATTTTTCTGGATGGAAGGAAAGAAATGATAAATTCCTTTGAGGCTGCTGTCTGTCCCATTGCAGCAGAAATTAACTGAGCTGGGAGACTTCAGTGCAAATTGGATCACTTGTACTATAGCCAGTTGATAGCATCACCCTGCAAGCAAGTAAAAACCCTTTCTCGCAGACTCTCAGGGTGCCTGTGTTGATTGTGTCATAGATGTAAAAGATGAAAGAAGGTTAATGGGGCAATTACAAAGTCTTTTGGTGCCTCATTTACTCTCTGCAGAGTTTTCCTTGACATTAAGTTCAGTCTTGCTTCCAAAGTCCTAAGTAGAGTTATTTGCAATATTTTCTTTTAAAGTTTTCTTCTAGATAAAAATTACTTTTTTCCTCCAACAATTAAAAAAAAACCACACCATTGTTTGTCATTTTCAAATTGTCCTGTTTTAGTGATATCTGGGGAAGCCTTTAAAAAAATCCATCAGCTTTCAATTTGCAATTTTTCTGTCCTTTCCCAGTTTCTGCTTTCCTCCCCTGCTGACAAAAAAATAATAAAATTAATAAAAAATTTAAAAAAGAGGAGCAAGAGAGAAACATGAGACATCATTAAGAGTTTTATTCATATTTTCTACTCTGTAAAACCAAGGACTGAATTATGTCTTTTTGCCACATTGGGAACTTATGATCGTTGGTTCATCCAGCAATGAAGGTAGCTTTCTCCAGGGCTGGACATGCCCTTCTTGATTTACCAATTCACTGAATCCAGCCACACATTTTTAGTAATGCTGTTGTTGGTGGTGCACATTCTGAGTTGGTCTGGTATAGAAATCACCCCTCTGTATCCCACTAGCAGAACCTCTTTTCCTCACTGAGGATTAGCCATTAATAATTTAACTCTTTAATTTATTTTATATATCCAACAGCTAATTTTGTCGTCACTACTAAATCAAATTCCTTGTGGTTTGCTGCTCTGTAGGAAAGGCAGAAGAACGCACCAAGAAGTTCTGCAACACCAGACCAGTTTAATTCTAGTTCAGCAGACTTATGGCTTCCACACTCCCACATATTCTGCATTTTCTGTCATGTTTGAAGATTTCCTGAAAGCTGACCTTAAAAGGTAAAGACTTGACCCATCTTTCAGAATTTCAGGGTGTAAGTCACTAAATATTCAATGCATTTCTATGAGTAGATATGCATTACAATGCGCTTGGTTTCTGAATGACTGCAAAGGGCTTTGACACCCAAAGGTGACATTAATTTTCCCAGGTTATTGTAATTCCAGAGGGATAAGTAGAAATAATCAGTCTACACTTTTTCTTAGACGTTTTTTAAGCAGACCATCGCTATCTAGCACTGGGGCCCATTTCATTGCTATTTTTCTCTTCCTGTCCCAAAGTGCATGGCCTTTTAATTGATGTCTTCAGATTTTTCCTGTATGGCTTCTCAACACTTCAGATATCATTATTCAGCTCAGTTGTTATCACTTTCCCTTTTCATCACAAGTTATTACACGGCTTTAGAGTTTCTAATCAGCATTTTCAGGTTGCTCACAATGCAAGGTATATAGTGCATTCCCAAATATCTAGTGCAATAGCACTGACTTCTACAATCCTCTGTCACTGGGGAAAAAAAAAATTAGATTATAACCTAACTTGTCTTGAATTTAGGCTAGATCCTGACTCTCCCAACTCTGGTGTCTTCCCTGGACTGCTGTCTCTGCCTCTTTCAAATGGAGGTTCTGGTGATGTTCTGCAGGGTCACTTGTGCTGGGCTCTTCTCCACAGGTCTTTTTTCATGTGGGCTCAACACCTCACCAGTAATGCTTGTGCAGAGCACCTGGAACTCACACATCTTCCCCAGTAGCTGGCTTTCTTATAGGACTTTATCCCCTGAGAAGTTAAACCCGTGTTGTTTCTTCCCTTGTGTGTGATGTCCTTACTGATTTCTGCACCAGTCTCCAAGCCACAGTGGCCATTAGGATTCTCTGACTGCTTTCTCCCAAATGGCTAATAAGGCTGTTAAGCAGATTGATCTGACATTGATCCACTCTGTGATCCAAGTGACACCTCTTTGTGACTCACACGTACCTTATATCCCAAAGTAGGACATCCTGCTATTAAGGCACTGAGTTTGGATTCTGGAGATCTGGGCTTTGTCCATCTCTCTCTTATCTGTCTTCTGGCTGTGTTTGCACAGGGGACTTATTTTCTTTGAACTATTTCTCCCTTGGTATTGGAGGGTTAAAAACACGGCCCTTCTGCAGGGAAGAGTTTTTAGGACATATTTATTAAGGTTCACGTGGTTACTGTGTTACCTGTGGCCACATGAATATATCTATACTGAGAAGTGGAGGGTATGGTTGGCTGACCTGCTGGCCAGTCTGGATGTGAGTCTGTGGGTAGAAAAATAGAAGTTTCAGTATCCTGCGATTTCTCAGGAAACAGCAACGGAAAAATTTTGCTCACCTCAGCCACTTGTGTGTGGCATCTCATTCAGTCACGGGAGCTAACGGGACTGGAGTTGGGGCTCTCCATCAGTCTTCTGCTGTAACTGTTGCCTCAGTCAGGAGAGGGTAGATGTTGTAAACACTGTGTACCCTGAATTACTTTCAATTCCCAAGAGCTTAATTTTGCTGTGTTCTGGTTAAAAAAAAAAAAAAAAAAAAAAAGGCAAACCAAACCCCTGTTCTTTAGTACATAATCAAAGATGTTATTAATGCTTTTTACCCAAAACTAAAATTTATTGAGAGCATTCTGTGGGTATACACTAGCCTGGGTAAAGGTTATTCTTTGTTTTCTATGCATCCACCAATTTTATACTCAGCAGTCCTCTCGGAGACAATATAAATTAATATCATGAGCAGTACTTTGTGAGAGACTGTTTCAAATGCCACATCATTAACTGGCATATTAAATCTGCAAATTTCCTTTCACCCAATAATTTTATAATTCTATCAAAGAAAGCAACTCTTCATGCTATAATTCCTTTTACCCCTTTGCATCCATCCCCTGCTGCTTGCCATGTGTAATGTGGTGCATTTTATGGTGTCTTTATCTCCCCAGCCCTCATTTCTGTGCATGAGACTCTCATCAGAAAGGTTCCTGGACTCCTACTGCTCTTTGGCTGTTTGGTCAGGGAGTGTGCATCATAGAAGCATACAAGGATTTAGGTTGGAAAGGATCTTGAAGGTCATCTAGTTCCAACCCCCCTGCCATGGGCAGGGACACCTTCCACTAGACCAAGTTGCTCAAAGCCCCATCCAACTTGGCCTTGAACACCTCCAGGGATGGGGCATCCACAGCTTCTCTGGGCAGCCTGTTCCAGTTCCATGATAAGGAGGAAGACAGCTGAAGGATGAAGAGTTGTGACCATTAGAGAATGCACTAAAATCTTTCCAATCCTACTTTGGAGATCAAAGTAGACCTTCAGGTGATCTGAAGTGGGGATTCCCACTTGGTGGAAGATCCCATGTCCCTGCTGCAAACAGCTGGGACCTTTAGGCTCATATACTCTAAAGACAGTGGGCAGCAAACTCCCAGAGGATTTATCCTAATTACAGTAAAGCCTTCCAGGGTAGGTGATTCATGTCATTGGGAAAAGCAAGTAGAGATAGTTTAGCAAATGTGTGATCACCATGTGGGAAATCTACAGTGATTGTGGGAAATGTTGGATAAGCTGTTGTGGGAAATGGATAAGCTGTTGTGAGCCTGGTTCTCCTTTTGATTTGCACTGATAGAGCACAATTGTGGAAATGGAAACTGGGATACTTGTTTCTGCTGTACAAAGCTGGTGTTGTCTCTCTTTTGGTCACATTCCACTGGGATAATGTCAGATTTGTAGCCTCTGTGTGTGGAGGACTTAGTGAAGGAATGTCCTTTGAAGAGGCCTGTGAGACCAGCTCCAGTGGATCAGTGTCTCCACCAGCCCAACTACTCTGTCTGTGACAGCTGGTGCTCATGAGCACATAGGGTAAGATCATAAAATGAGAGGTATAAAGAGGTAATTTCTTATATTTCCTGGGTTGGAATACATCTGATTAAATAAACATCTTTGTCAAAACAAATGAGGAATAAATTGAGTCAGTAAATGGAGAGCTAGTCAACCCAGACACTGGAGTTCAGAACATGATTCATCTGATCCCACAGCAGATTTATAAAAAAGGTCAGGTGACTCACTCCTTAAAAATGCCTATATCTCTCCATTAATTATAAAGACAACTTGCTTTGACATGTTCAGCTTTGATTCTGTAGACATCTACAGCTGCGTGGCCTGAGCCAAACTCAAGCTGGTTGGTTACTTCTTGAAGCTGGCAAAGTGCAGAGGGATCGTTCCTCTCTTAGATATGCAACTGGTAGATGATGCCTGGGGTAGCACAGCTATTTGGTCACCCCAAAGACGCTTTGTTACCTATTGTCTTTCTGAGGGAGCTGAAAACATTTGAGACAAAAATATGTGATGTTCTCTGGCCACTAGCCAGAATATTTGATCCCTCTTGAATGTCTTCTGGACCTTGGATAATCTTTGAATCTGGTTATTTTGAATTTTGCAGTTCGGATCCCTGTGCACAAACTCCCCAGTGTGACTGTAACAGATACAGGAAGTTGGATATTCTCTCTCTCTTTTTTTTTTTTTTTGGTATGGGTTTTTTTGGTTTTTGTTTTCAGGTTTGTTTTGGGGTGGTTTTTTGGGGGCGGATGTTGTTTGGGTATCTGAGGTTTGGGTTTGGGATTTGGGATTTTTTCCTAGGTGGATGACATTTTGCAACTGTGCCATTTTTGGGATGCAGAGGTCTGGGAAAAGAATCTCAATGATATGATAAGATTATCACTATTCTGGAGTGAAATCTTAGGAGAACATTTTGTATGCTTCTCTTCAAGCTCATCTTTGAGCTTACAATTCTCAGCTTTGAAATCTCCAAAACTGTAGATTCCACAACATGAGAATCCATTCCAATGTTTGTCAGCCCTTATGGTGACTTTTTTTTAATAATATGTAATAAAAAGTTCCTTGTTTCAACACATTCTTTTGTTATGAGCCTTGGAGAAGAGCCCTTAGCCCTATCTGTGCTATAATCTTCTGTTAGGTAGTTGAAGACAGCAATATTCCCTTCACCTTCTCTTTTTCAGGTTGAACAAAAACAGCCATTCCAGCATCTCCATGTCTGTCGTGCTCCATCCCCTTGACTATATTGATGATCTCCTCTGGACCAGTAGGTAAGTGTCTTGCACTGGGAAGTCCCACACTTGACATAGTAATCCAGGTGTGATTTAATGAATTAGAGGAGAAAAATCCAACAGGCCAGCATCTGATTTCGTAGAGCTGACCAATACCCTCTGTGCCAACGATCATGTCAATTTTCTCTTAGTCCACTTATCTAGTCTGTATCTCTCCAATACATCTGCAAGAGTATTATGAGAGACTGTTGAAACCCTTGTTAAAGTCATGGTAAATAACACCTCTCTGTTTCCTTGGAGCTAGTTGTATCGCCATAGAAGGCAATCATGTCGGTCAAGCTTTACATGTCCTTAATAAACTAATTCTGGCTGTTCTTAGATACTTTTGTCTTTCACCTTTCCATAGTTTCCAGGAGGATTTGCTCTGTAGCCACCTGGATCCTCTTTTTTCCCCTTCTTTAAGCTGGTTGTGACATTTGCCTTTTTCCAGATAACAGAAAATCCTTTGATTGCCTTGAACTTTTATATAAGCTACAAAGTGGCCTCACCGTGACACTGCTGAACTTGCCCAGCACCTTCAGTTACATGATCCTATGGACTTGTGTATATCCTATTTGCTTAAGTGGCCTCTAATTCTGTCTTCCTCTACCATGTGTAGAGGAACCTGGGAGGTCTGATGTCATTTGGGTAAGTTCAAAGCCAAAGAGAGCACTGATTAGAGAGGTTTTATCACCTAGTATATGGGATAGATGACAGAGACACTGTTGCCCCAACTGGTAGTTTCTTCTCTCTTATTCCAAACAAAGTTCCTCCCCTCTTTTGCTGCCATCGCTAAAACCACTCTCCTGCACAAAGAAAAAAACAAGTCAAAAAATAAACTGCTCCATTGTATGAAATAAATAAATAAAGGCAGTAAAATGAAAGACATAAGATTCCCACCGTGAAAAAATATATTGCCTGTAAGTGAGGAACGAGCTGCTTCATGAGTAAGCTGAGCCGCTCTGGCCGTATTTCACTCTTCCCCGTGAACGCTGCGGAGAACGGAGCTGGGGCAGGACGTCAGGATCAGCATGAAAATGAAAAGTTTGGCAGCCATGTGAGACCTGAGGATCAGAACTGCATAAAGAAAAGCAAAACAATAAGAAAATTATAAGCTGGACTTATTTTGGTGGGTGACTGTTGTAAGATCACCTGGTAAGGCCAGTTACTGTGTCCCAGTGTGGCAACTGGAATGGGAGGAGGGCTATCTGAAAGGCAATAGCTTCTCCTTGCTACATGCATGGGGCTGGATGTCAACCGCTGACAGGGAGCCAAAATGTTCTTTGTGCTACTATCTCTTCTGGCAGAAATGGACATTCGCTGACGTCACGGTGCTTTATGGCAAAGGTGATTTTGGCACCTCCTGTTCTGATTTTCATCCAAATATGAGAGAATCCTTTGGATCACAGATGGGTAAACCAAGCTACAGGTGTGGAAATAAAGGCTACAGCCATCCCTCTAAGTGATTCTTGGAAGAGTTCAGGTTATTTTGGCCATAAAAGATTCTTTCTGAGGCCAGTAGAAGATTGTGAGAACAGTTAGGGCTGGAAGTGTACTAAAATGCTGTGGAGAGATTCAGGATGCTAAGCTAATGCTTTGGAGACAGGCTTAAGTTGCTTTTGAGCCAGGTTTCAGGCATGACTTGTTTCTCTGTCTTCTGAGTCTCCTCTGTGAAGCACTCAGCTCCACCATGAGAGTGCATGGATAAGGATCATCAGAAGCATCATACTCATGAAACCACAGATTCATCAAGACAAACAGAGATGTTCAGTGGAAAGCACAGCAGAAATAATCCAAGGCATAATGAACTTAACTGATACAGGAGGTGGTTTGGGCACCAGGACACCTTGACCTTCCTCCAACCAAGACTTCAAGTACAGGTGTAGCATTACATAAATATATAGGCCCTGTGGAATTTAGGGAGAGTACTTCATCCTACAGTTCACTGGAAAACCAAGTCTTTATGGTCCATGGGCACTCAGGAGCCTCTGTGAACTACTCACAAACTAGCTCTTCTGCTGACATAACTTTCTTTGAGAGAAGACCATCAGAATTGTCAACACCATCCCTAGTACCTCCATTTATTTCCCTTCTAAGCATCTGACACCTGCTTGGTGTTGGGTGTGTGGTAGAATCTTATTCTGGTGAGCAAATCCCTGAAGGGAACTCTTTTTTTTTTCCCCTGGAGTCTATAAAACTCTGTGCTTGCTCACCTCTCCCCACTTGTTTCAGAAGCTGAGAACTTCAGGTTATCTTTCCAGAGACTTTCAAAATGAACAGCACAAAAGTGTCATTTAATTAACAACTTGCCACCATCAGCAAGAGTTAGCTTTAGCACAGCCCAATTCATTTTGGAATTGGATATTTCTGTTACAAATAAGGCAGCGGTGAGCGTGATATACAGCGCTTGTAAATTTTACTGGTAATAATTTTTAGTATTCTTTGAAAATCAATTCCAAGTTCTATTAGTTTATTCCCCTCTTTCCCCCCCACCATTCAGATTTAGATCATGGTACTTGTAATAGTTTTAATCCATTACCTGAATAATTCCAATTATCTTTCCACACTTTTTTTATGACCTTTAATTTTACTGCCCTTTTTTTTTTTTTTTTTCCCCCCACAGTTAAAAGATAGAGCCATTGCCATGGCAAGTTAAGTAAGAAAGTGGATGCTAAGGAAGATTTCAAGCCTATCCAAGTGTGGCCAAACCCAACTTTTCCAGCTGCCTCTGTTCAGCTCTACCTCCATCCATCTTTCTCACCCGTCCTTCTGTCTGGTCTTGACAATGCCTCTCTCGTGCAGATGCACGGGGAGTTTGCATGTGGAGGCGATCATCGGGGGGAAGGAAATCGGACAAACAGCGCTCCACCTGCTCTGCTTTCTCACAACAGGAGACCAGCCATGCGTGAAGAATGATAATTACCTGTTGTAAATCAAGAAAAGTCAGTTTGATGTACTGAATTTTTATTACCCCCTCTCTCTGCCTTTTTTCCCCCATCTTCTTTTGGCAGGATTAATATTCATACATATGTATATGGAGACAGGCAGAAGGAGAAAAAAACTTTTAGTAAGACTGCAGGAAATTGGTTATGGTTGTTATTTATAATGTGGTGCTTCCTGGACCCTAGATGAGATCAGGATTGTACCTCTCTACATACTGAAGTCACCCAGAGCATTTCTAGCCTGAACGAGCAGAACAAGGGACATAGGTTTACACTTGTTTAGCAACTGGAAACTGAGGCAGAGAGTTTTTAATATGTTAAGCTGATACTACAGCCAATAAGTAGATTCACATCTTTTTGCTCCTGATCAGGGCCTTCAATGACAAGAACATTATTAAAGACTGCTCCCAAAATATATTCAAATATATTCCAAAATATTTATATACTTATATATGGAATATATATATTCCATATATATTCAATATATCCCAAAACTACTCAAAATATAACCAATGACTTCCACATTAGGGACCATTTGAACAAAGGGATGCTGATAAAATTTGGAAAATCCACCATATGTTTGTGGGGAAATTTCTACCTTGTCCTTTGTCCAAGTCTGGCCCTTATTCCAGACTCTGGCACGCTTCCATGATATCAGTAATTTTCAAAAGGTGAGTCACTCAATAGAAAGATGATGCCTGTACCTGACAACACTTTTATTTATTTATTTACTTAGATATGTATTTATGATAACAGATTGGAAGGCTTTATTTTATTTGTTTTTCCCAAAGGAAAAAGTGCTTCATTTGTTACCACTCAACTCTGACTTCCCTGAACATTTGTTTTCAAGGTGTGGAGCTCCTCTCTGCAATTCCACCCAAGACCTTCTGTAGTCCAGTGCCTGCCCCAAGCACTGAAATGACTTTTTCAGACTTCTCCAATGACCTTTCCCAAGTGAAAGCTAAGATTCAGCACTGCACCTTACTCTTCACTTGTCACAGACAAGTGTCTTCTTGTCCTTTTTTAATTTCCATGACTTAAGAAGACATGGCTTTCTACCCATCTCATGTCTCCTGTGAAGGATTCTCCTTATCCTCCAGCCGGTTGGGGATTTCCACCAGCTTGTGGTCCTGCCACTGTCATCTGCCACTTCAATTGTTATCCCTGTGTAGCTGCTTGAAGAATTTATCTTTTATCAGATGGTCTCCTAAGGTGGGATTAATCTTGCCTGATTTTATACAGGTACAAGAGACATTTCTGCATCTAAGCTGTTAATGAAAATGTTTTTTGTAGTCAATGGGAATAAACAGGTACTTTTGGGCACAGTTCTTCAGACGTACTGCAGAAGCCTCTCTGAGGAGGCCATGAAAAGCACTGAGAAATACTTGTGTCTCTCCATCGACTGTGGGGATTCTCAATGCTTAACTGAGAGGGGGGCAGTCTGTGGAACAGACACCTTAAGCTAAATGAGATGAATGTTAAAGCTTCTGCTCAAACTAGTAATACTTCTTGTCTCCCTCTGACATCTCCTTGTGGCTAAGCTCAAATCACACACTAGACGTGGCGATTTAATCACAGAAAACACCCATGAATTGTCTTGAACACCAAATATCCAAATGAATATATATCAACACAAATCACTTAAAGGCAGGGAAACCCAGGCCCTAGGAAATACAGACCTGCAGCTGCATTCCTGGTTCATGATGCCTCCCCGTCTCACAGGTCTCTCCATGCCTTCTTCCATTTCCCTGTATAGAAAAGTCAATCTGTGTGTCCTTCCCTCCCTCCTTCAGCTCTGCTGCCCATGTGAAATTGCTTTTAGAGCTTGTTGTAGGGTGAAAGTGCTGCTACAGCTTTGTAAAACAGGCATGAGAAAGAAAGCACAAAGAGTTTAAAGGAACAAAGAATGAGAACAAACAAACCCATTTTCATATTTGCTGCTAAACGTCTTCCAGCCTCCAGCCTTGTTATTCTTCCTCTAGAATTAGAAAAACCTGTTAGCAGAAAGAGTGCTTGCTCTTTGAAAGTTAACAGCATATTATTTAGATCAATATGGCAATTCTCATCTCCCCTTAATAATACCACTTTGCATTTATATAGTAGTTACATATATGTATTTTTTTATATATATATATATTTCTGCAGCAGATAGCTAAACTGCATTTTGCAGGAGGCTCTGAAGGAGAGTGAATGTTGTGTTCAACAGTGCTGATGTTCAATGATCAGGTAGATCTTTGATCTCAGAGCTACAGTTAACAGGTCTGCAAAGAACCCATCTGTCAAAAGAAATGGAAGGAGCACTTAAATGCCCCTTCATCTATAACACAGCTAGAGGTAATAGAATCTACTTCCCAAGTCACTGATCCACAGGATATTTAAAAAAAAAAAAAAAAAAAAAGCCCCCAAACCAAAAAGTCTGCTTACCAACAAGTACAGAAGGACTAAAAAGGTTTTCTGTAGGACTACTTGCAAAACTGACATTACAGATTTGAAAGGGTGAGAAAAATGCAAAGGGAAAAGCCAGGGAGGAAGAAAGAGTGGCAGAATGAATTTGTCCCAGGACAGAAACAGGCAGACAGTGCTGGGCACACAGCTCCCTGAGGACCCGACTTTGGCTATCAGGAGAGAAGAAACTACCCTTTCATTGCTTCTCCCACATTTGGGAAATAAGATGCTCTTTGAAATAGTCAGGATTTTGCCAAAGAAGACACTGAAGTCTGTTTGCTAATTTGTCACTCTCACAGAAACTGTTCCACAATGGTCATATCCTGGTCAGTTGAGTTCCTTCATTCCAGTTTGAACTTTGGAAAAACTGATATGTGACAAGTGGTGCGGTTTGTGAGTGGTACAGAACTAGAAGCCAGGCGTCCTGAGGCTTTTGTTTTCCTGATCCACCATTAAAAAGAGAAAATTTGGTTCAGTGGAAAATGTGACTTTAGGATCTAACAGCTACAATGGGATTTGTAGAAGGTGAAAATGTCTGCTTGTCAGGTGGATGAAACACAAATCTGTATGGAAGGCCCATATATTCCTTTAATCCAGTTCATGCCTTACTTGGAGGTCTCTAAGATTCCTCCAATGACAGCCCAGGTCTCTGCATGGTAATTATTTTTCCCTTTGAAAAACTAATCCCAACTAATTTGATTTGGTTGTGACTAACATATAACTATGCTGAGCTGTTCAAGAAGTGAATGTAAACCATATATATTTTAAACATGCGCAGAAATTGCACAACCGCACACATACAGACAAATAGCAGGGATAAGTGGGCAGATTGGAGTTTAAAGTCAGCTTAATGGGCAAAAAAGTGCAGAGATTCTTCCCTTCTCTGTGAGGTCCACTTGAGCTAGGCTGACTGATCCAGGGTCCCCACGTGCCCTGCTCCCCACAGTTATAGGGACCTGCACCCCACAGTGACTAGGACGTACTTCAAAGGAGAAAAAACTTGTGCACTTAAGACCTCTTTGTGCAGCAAGGGTATGTTTTTAAGGGAATGTGTCAGGCTATGCCTGCATTCTTGCAAGAGCACCCTGGCATTTTCCTCCTTGTAGAAAACCAAGGGAATAATTTTCAGTATATTCAAGAGAAAAGCTGGTTTGCTTTGTGTTCAGGAGCAGTTCAAGTGTCTGGAGCCAGATTCTGCCATGTGCTGAGCATCTCTAGTCTCCAGCAAGCTGCAAATGCTGTCCATGGCCAGTGTTGTCTTCTCCTGCTGGGGTAAGGCAAACAATCCCAAATGCCACATGGAAAAGTCAGTGGGTTCCTTGAGAAAGCTGCATCCTTCCTGGGAGTATTTTCTTGCACAGGTGTTTTGCGGTGATGGGGTTCTGCGATCTGTGCCTCCAACTGCAGAAACCATCTTCACTCCTGTTCTTTCCATTGGCTTATGGTTCCATCCTGAGCATTGTCCAAGGGAAGAGCTTTCAGGTCTGATCTAATCCTGTTTCACGCTCAGGAGCTTCATCACACCTGGCAGGTGCTGGGAACCCAGCCAGGCCAGGTGGTACCAGGGTTGGACCAAGGCTCTCCCAGAAGTGTAATTCTGCAGCCGAAAGAGCTGTACAAGGCCCCGAGCATCACAGCGTTCATGTGTTACCATTACCAGTCCATCCTGTCTGTTTGAGACTGTTTCCCCTTGATTACCTCCTTAAATCAATACTAATGGATTTTCTCAGAGTTAATTTTTTTTTTTTTTCTTTCTTCTTTAACTCCTTTCCCAACACCCCTCCCCAACACTTTCCACCTCTGGTGACTGGAGTCCTCGCCAGCTCCCCTCCCTTGCATCAAAGCACCATTTCATCACAGGACTCTAATTTATACAATTTCTCCAGCTCGCTTTACTTAATTGTCTCATTTGTAATATTCCATCCTCTTTCCTTTTCAGTTCATTCAGAATACCCAGGCTGGTTAAAATAAATATGTATTTTTAATTTTAAGCAGCCTAATTCAATTTCGTAAATGTGGGATGAGTATTAATGAGGACCGCTTTTGAATCCAAGGCGCATCAAGTCTCAGCCAGCAAAGTAGCATGTGTTGCTCGGTTTCACACCCCTCCTGTCACTTTTTTTTTTTTTTTTTTCACATGAAAAGCTCTGAAATTCTCTGCATGAGGTTCAGGTATTCAGAGGACTTCTCAAACTCTCCATGGGTGGTTAATAACCGGGGAGAAGTGGAGGCAGAGTGGAAGATGGGGGGCTCTGACAGGTGTTTTTCTCAAGGTCAAGAAACAGTCTGGTTTTAGTAGGAGGGGGGCTGTAGTAGTCTCAATTAATAGAAGACTTGCTTCCCAAGTGTCTCCCATGGCTAATTTGCCTCTGATACTACTGTCCCCACTGGTCCTTGTGTCTTGTCTCCATCACTGGCTTTATCCCGCCCACTTGAAATAAGCCCCCAAACAACTCTTCTCCCCATACCACTACCCATAAATCCCCACCAAAAACCTTCTGGTTGTGACTGTTTCAAGAAACTCTTTGAGTTTACCACAGGCTCAAATGTTTTACCGGTTTGGTGTCAAGACCTTCCTTGGCAGTCTCTCTCTATCTTTCATCTCCCAGTTGAGACTTCAGAGCATTTGATGCACATCCCACAGGGGCCCACGGGTTGCTGCCTATTTCACCCCAGGGGGAAGTGCGAGTCTCCAGGGGAATGATAATTTATGGCCCTCTAAAAGCATTTCCAAGGAAGTGCAGAACTTCAGAAAGTTTATAGGAATTTATTGCTGGTGAAGACAAGTTTTTCTGAGTCAAGTCTTAGAGATCCCTCTGTGCTAGTCCATGGCTCCCACTGATGCACCAGCTATAACCCTGTTGTGCCTGAGTTCCGCTCATCAACCTGGTGCTCTATGGCCATTTCTGTATGCAAATAAATTAATACATTCTCTTCTGTGCACTAATTGTAAACAAGACAAAAAATTCCTCCCTTCTTTGCACTCCTGCTCTTCCCACTTCTCCCCTTCTTAAACTCTTCTGGCTTTTCTCTTGGTGACTGACACCTCACCCCGTTGCGTAAAGGCCCTCCAGACCTTCAAATCACATCAATCCCAGGCCACAAAGCATCCAAATGTTGCTGTCTGGAGGGCCTTTGGTGGCAAGGTCCATTCCTACTCCATCCTGAAAACTCCCTTTGTAAACGACAGCGATGACAAATAGAGGGAGTGAGGGCCAGAAAGACTCACTTGGTGGATGAAGCACTTACTGCCCTTTGCAGAAATCTGGGTGGAAACGTCAGAATGAGCTTGTGAGGGAGTCTGAGAGGACTGCAGCTCCCTCCCCCAAAATTCCATTTCTCTATTCAACAACCCTGAAGATTACTTTAGCCCTTCCCTCATTTCTGCTGATGGGAGAAGAGGGGAACACACTAAAGCTGGAGCACAGGCTCAGGTCTCAGGTACCCAAATGGTGATCACTTGATGGCTGTTCCTTCCTCACCAAGACATATTCCACTTTCCCTTCTCCCTGCTTCCATGCTTCCTTTGTTTTTCTAGTAGTAAATCCCAGAGCTGAGTTTCCAGACAGAACATGCTAAAAATACACACCTGAGATGTTTCCAGCCAGTTTCTCGAGGTCTCCCGAAGCTGTCACTTTGCGGTGGCAGTGCACCCCGCCGTGTCTGAGAGCACAAGGTCTGAAATGGGGTGGGAGGCATCAGGTTTGCGGCAGGACCTGAAATGATGGTCGTGTGACTTGCCTGCACCCAGCACCTGACCCGTTTAGCAACTTTGGGTGGGCTTTGCAGCACTAGGGTGGGAGTCTTCTTCAAAAGACCTTTCCTGGAGAGTTGGCTTGCCTGTCGCCCAGGGATCAGCACATAGCTGCTGAAGCATCTTGTCTGGTTTTATCCAGCTTTTCACTAAACCTGTAAAATTTCATGTCACTGCATGATCCAGTGAGACAGGATGAAATTTATTCCAGAAGCTAAAAGGTTCCTATTTGCCTGAAAGTGCCAGAAGGCTCCAGTGCATCCCTGTGCCTGGAGTACATAGGAGAGGTCCCTTTCTTCTTTCCACCCCCTGCTTGCCTTGACTCCCTCCCAAGTTGTGTTATGGTGGCATTGTGGACTGTGCACCATTGCCAGCAGTAAGACTGGAGTAACCACTGTTAAACAAGGTAGATGTAAAACTGAACTCAAGGAACCACTTTCCTTGAGTGACTTCCAGTAGAGGCTGTAATTTTCAGTACTGCATAAACTGTTGCGCATTTTTGTCATATTCTCTCTGTGTATTTTATTTGTTAATTTTGCTTCATTTTATTTGGTGTTATTTTACTGTGCTGAGCACGCCTGTAACGGTTTTATAAGGCAGGCATGAAGGTATCTGAGGTCTTTGACTCCCTCCTGTGAAAATGACTCCCAAAGTGTGTAGTGGATTCCGGAAGAGTGTCAGCTCCAGACAGATGGCTCCACTCCCTGCTGCAATGAATCAGGCTGAAAAGGTTATTTTAAAAGCAATTTTTTACCTTTGGGTTGTTTCATACATCTTAGGAGTGCAGATGGAAGGACATTCACTCTTCTACTGGCTCCATCAAGCTCATTTGGAGGGGTAGGTCATTCTTGATAGACTACCCATTCTCCTGTGTCACGTTTGAATGCTGTGGGAGAGGGACTATACCTGGAAGCGTTTGGGGTTTGATAAGTTGCCTTCAGATGGACACAGGATGGACGTGGGTCTGCAGTTGGATGTGGATCCCCAGGGAGCTGATGGTTTTATGTTCAGCTCCTCATCCACTGCCTCAGAAAGTGCTAACACCATGTCCTGTTTCCATCCTAAAGGTGCTGAGAATGAGATGGGCACAACCTTCTTAGGCCAGTGCCGAGGGACAGGGACAAAGCACTGGTGGGACCGTTTCAGGGTCACCTATCTCAGTGAAAGATAGATATAAGGGGACTTTGGGGGGCAGGATTCCAAGCAAGAGAAGAAGAAGATTTACAGGCATAGGCTACCCAAAGGGTGAGAGGGAACAGAAATGGACAATGGGTCAGACCGGGTCCCAGGCATCACACTAACACTTCTAGCCCCATTTCTTCTCTCTTTCTCCTCCAGTACATACACAGGATGTTCTCAGTTTAGAGACACAGCAATTTCACTTGAAATGACCTTGACCACCACTTACTGCCCATTTGTGGAGATGCAGCAAAGTGCAACAAAGCATGACAGTGCTCTGGACAGCTTTCTCTGCAGATTGACCACAGCCCAAGAGCTAGAGCTGGCATGACCACCATCCAGAGAGAGTGTGCCCATGGGGCAACAACCTCACCCAGCCCTAATGCTCACATGACAAACTCTTGGCCATGCTGAAACACCTGCAAGATCAACTGAAGGAGCAGGAGGACCATTGCCATTGAGAGGTTTTGATGGCATTGGCTTGGTAGTAGCCATGTTTGAAGGCTATTCCGTGGCTCCCAACTATGTCAATACCTCACTATGAACACAGTGGCCACTAACTCTCCTGCAAATATCTAGGAGATGCTCCTAAAGGGTTCTGTGTTAGCTGGATCCCCAGATTTGTGGGCTATGGCACTGGGACACACACAAGGATCCCATCTAGACATGGACCTGTAATATCCCACAAAACCTTTTTCATCAGTTCAGGCTGTTTCTGAGTTGCAGTGGACAGTGTGATGGCTGGGGGCAAGGGATGGGGGGTCTATGCTGGCATGGGTGACATGAAACAGCATTCAGATTAAAAAAAACTACAAAAAAAAGACTTTTTTTTTTTCCTCATCTTGAGTATTTTCTATAGGGCAGTATGACCTTAACGCTCTATTTTACAGACTGTAATAATGGACAGATTTTATTGAGTGTATGGGCAACCAGCCATCAGTCTGGTCTGGAGGTCTGAAACCAAAGGGCAGAGAGGGCAGGTATCCCTTATTTTGTTTACTTCCAGAGACACATCTTAGTGCTACAGGGGCACCATTTATTTCCTCATGTTCAGGGGGAGCTGAACTAGAACTTGGCTTTTTTAATGGCTTTCTCTAAATAAACTTTGTAAAGCCCTAGCCCAGAAAAGGCTGTTATGTGCATGCATTTTGACTAGACTCTTACTAATTCCGTACGGCCCTAAGAAGAGAAACCTATTTAAAAACATTCGTTAAGAGAGCTGTGACTAATCTGAGCTGACCTAATTAACCCAAAATGTCCTGTGTGGAAATCGTTGTGGACGCTGAATAAAAGGCCGGGGCTGAAAGCACATAAATTTTCTGTCTGCACTTTCATTCCCAAGGAAGCAGTCAGTTCTTCAGGTGTTATTTCTGGATTGGTATTCAGAGCTTACACCTTGCCAGTGGCTTCTTCCTGCAAGGAAGCTAAATGCTTTCACCTCACCCTGGAAAAAAAAAAACAACCCAAAAAACCAACAAAAAACTTGTGCACTTGACAGCAACAAATTCCTTTTACACTTGGTAATATAAGCAGGTTTCTTCTACATGTAATGTCTTCACAGAGAACAGTTGCCCTCAGCTCCACTATAATTGGGGGAGATACAGTCAATATAGTCAGTGGAGCATTGTAGGGCTGGGTACAATTCCTCTTGTCGTTAAGAATAGATGTCTCAAAATAAAGTGGGTCAGTTGGACCCTGGAGTATCTATTTTATTTTACTTTTTTTCCCACTGACTATACAGGGAACCTCTAAGCAATGAGCTCTGGTATAGATGGTTATATGATAAGATTCACAAGATGGGTGAGATGAATCCTGACCTACATATCTGGTCTCAGGAAATCCTGGGCTCTCAAGCTGATGCTCACACCAGGGAGGGCCACATGGCTATTGGGTAGGGAGGAATCTTATCCATGAGGAACATTGGGCATTGCCAAAGAGATGACAGCAGAAGATCAGGGAGGTGAGGAGCATGACAGTTTAACACATTGCACAGTAGGTTTTACGTACAGGGAAGGGGAACTGGTGGAGTCAATAGAGATGTGTTAAAATAGCCTGAGAAAGTGACTTTCACAACGTTATACATGATGGAAGCACAAATAAATGCCCTGGGGGAGATGTGAGAGACCTTGGCCCACCGGTTTAGCAGCAGGGGCCAAGAAGGTGAGATCATACAGTTATTATTCAAGGTGAATCTGCAAGACCAAGGCACACCTTGGATGGGTGAATCAGAGACAGATCTATTCTGAAGCTGATAGACATTCAGGGTCTATACGACAGTCGAGAAAATGGTGTTTGCCGCAGACCTTAAGGAAGGAGACAATAGCAAATATCATGTTGGTTTGCTGGTGTTCAGAGTTTTCAGCTGAAGTGTGCAGGAGAGGGAGGAAATCCTGTGAGAAAAACTAAAAATTAGCTTAATTTGAGCAGACAATGAAACATTTAGGGGTTGATGTCAAAGAGAAAGGATGAAATATCCATTTGGAATGGAGCTGACAAAGAGGAGTATTTTTATGATGCCCTTGCATAAAAGTGGTTGTTGAATGTGTGTCTGCAGATGATGTTTTTTTGGGGAAAAGTGATAAGAAGGGATCTATGGACCCTCCACACACACACACACACAAAAAAAAAACCCCAACAAAAAACAAAAACCAGAATCTAGAAACTGGGAAGAAATCCTCTTAAAACCAGGGAAGATCTTAATCCTGTAATAGTAAATAGCACAGAAAGGAGACAGATGAGATGAAGAACAACAAATAGGCAGTTCCAGATCTATCCATTCCCTAAAGATACAGGACGCACTGAGTGTAGAGTATTAACATGAGCTTGGAGGAGCTCTTGTATTTTAGGGAGAAATTATTGACCAGGATAAATTGACACGACTGCTATTTGGGCTCTCCGGCAGAAAACGCAGGCTGAAATTACTTTCTTTGGGAAATAATAGCCCTGTTATTGTAATCACTGACTAGAGGCATTTGCGGTGCTGAATTGTCCCTCCCTAGTGTAGGACAACATGATGAATGATGCTTGTTTGAGCAGGAAACAGGGGAGGAGACACACTGTGCCGGTATCGATGTATCACTGGTGTAGCCCTGTAGTTACAGTTCCTGAATATTTTTGGATACTCTTGAATTATAAAGTTTTCTTTCTCCTCCAGGGTGATGCCTTTACCGGGGCATCACCCACAGACAAGAGGACTTCATTCCATAGCTAAACTATCCTATTTTGAAGATGAGACTCGAACCCAGTCTGCAGATCCTGCTTCACTTACATGTGAGCTGAGCACATGTGAGTCAGGCTCCCTTAAGATAATTTTCTCCTTCAGGAACAAAATTGCAAAGGATTCCTGAAAAGAAATCCCATTCTTTGTTATGGAGTGACAGGGATGAGAAAAAGAATTGTGGGTAAACTCTGCTAACTTGAATTTAGGTGGGCTTTTTCTTTTTTCACCCCCAAAGATGACTAAATGAAAGTACCTGTTGAAGTCAGGAGAATGAGACTCTGGGTAAAACAGTATCACACACCACTCGGTACATCACTAAGAGACGTCGTGTACGAGGCTGGATGAGTTAAGAGATACAGCTGAGGGCAAAGTCAGGATGAGAAGCAAAGCAGCACTTCTCTAAAAGACGCCAGCCACCCCATCCTTCCCCTGTTCTGGTGTGGAAAGAGCATCTGGCTGGGCTGGGGGGATGCCAGGGAGATCGGTGGAGTCCTGGGTCATGGACCAAACAGAGCAGGGGACAAAGACAGGCTTCCTCTTTTTTATATCTTTATCCTTTTTATTTGACTATGGCCTATGTAATCTCTGCTCAGGAAGCAAGAATAATAATACTTAATTTAATTAATAATATTAATTCATAGTAATAATGATAATAACAATAATAATAATAATACCACCATGCTGCTTCAGTGTTAGTGACAATACGGAAGCTCCGAAGCCATACTTTCCACTTAGAAGCAAATAAATGATTATTTATTTATTTTTTTAAATTGCTATTCCTAGACAGGCCACTGTTGGAAAGTGCTATTTTGAGAAGGTGCCGTGGTTCTGATTGTCTCACAGTTGTCCAGTGCTCGCCTCTCTTTCTGGGTGCAAACTGGTATCTTTGCCAAGAGACCATAATGTAATTGGTGACATTTGTGTGGATTGGTGGGCTTGTGTTTTGGAAATGTATTGGTCTTTCTTTAAAAGGATTAATAAATGCAGAGAAATGGGATTGCACAAAGCCTTTGTTTCAACTCGGTGTTCCTTGTTGGCCAGGGCCTGTCAAAAAGCCTAAACACGTCCAGGCATGGGTAGCTGAATAATGTAACTGCAGCTCCAAACAGCACTGTCAGGAAGCCTACAAATTCCTCTTTCTGGCATCCTTCTTTGCAAAAAAACATCTCATCATCCAGTTTTTATCAGGTGACATGAGGTGAGGCTGCTGAAAAAAAGTAAGTACCTGGTGTTTATCAAAGGTGGGATAAATTGGCGAGTTGTCTATGTGACGAGATTATCTTCTCCCTTCCATCCATCACCATTTATTCTATTCTATTCTATTCTATTCTATTCTATTCTATTCTATTCTATTCTATTCTATTCTATTCTATTCTATTCTATTCTATTCTATTCTATTCTCCATGGCTGGTGTGGGTGAAGGTTGGCTGCTCACTAAGGGCACTTACCCACCAGCGAGGACCCAAAGAACAAAAACTTACACTGCAGGTACTTTGGGGCAGGAACTGTTTATTCAGTGTATCCCATACAGGATGTCACATAGTGAGGCCCTGACCTGGTTGAGACTGTCATGAGTAATAAATAAATCAGTATTAATCATCGTGAGCAGCAGCCACCTTGGGATGAGAAAATGATTCATTACTCCAATCTGCTGAATTATTCACTCTTCTGGTGCAAAAATGGCATGAAATATGAGCTCTGAGGATGTGGAGGTTTTTAGCATGATAGGGATTTTATTCTGGTATTAGAGGTAAACTACAGCTGGCGTAAAAAGAGTTCTGTTTGAAATTTGTGATGGAAAGCGTGGCAGTATTTTTATTGAATAACGTATTTTCTTAAAAATAGCCCTTCTTTTGTCTACGCTTTTTTTTTTTCCATTCCAACACAGAAATAGCTTGCTTAAGTCTTCCCCATTCAACACCATGCAACATAAAAAGAATTTAAAAAGATGAAAAAGTTGAAATTTCAATTTTTATTAAGTTTTTTTTTTTCAAAAAGGGGAATAATTATTTACTGAAAAGAAGAGGTTCCTTCTAAAGTCAAGAATTTCCCAATTGCCTGTAGTATGGCCTTCTAGGAGTAAGGGGTTTTTTTTAAAGGTATCAAGAAATTAAGTGAATAGGAAAATTTGGAAGAAATTAAATGAGGAGAGTATCAGGGAGCATATGGATGAAAGCTGGTATTTTCTGCACTAATCTCCAAAGGAAAATTCTGCAGAAGATTCTCATTTGCCCAGAAAATGAAGTTACACTCAATGTTTTGACCTGGCTTGCTTCAGCTAAGAGGCCGGTGAGAACATGAAGCACAGAAATATATTTTGAGGTCTTTCTTTTTGAAAATAATTTTGAACTTAAATTTCTCCTTCAGTTTGCTACCAAGCATCATGGTAGCACCTTCCCTTTCTGAACGATTCTTTGCCCTGATACTGTTGTTTCTACTGGTAATGTCGTATGATAATTTGTACCTTCATGTGTCCTGTGAGGCAAAAAAGAGACAAAGAGTTTCACACAAGGAGATACATAATTTAATGAAAATAAAAAAGAGGATCTCGTTCAGAGAGATTAAAACAAACAGTATGAATACCTTTTTTCTGCCAATCTGAGATGACAGCTCCCAATGCTATCAGTGCTGCTTATCTCATATAGGTAGGTTACTTGTGCTCTGGTAGAAGATGGATTTATTTTGAGTGAATTATTGCATTTCCATCATCTGACTCTTGGATAATAATAGTAATAATAATAATTCTAGCTGTTTTGATATCTATTTCTAACTCTAATATGGTCTTTCTTGAGGGCACTTTCGACTAAACAATATTGGGTTTACAGCCTGTGTAGGAAATAAAATCACAGTACACAAAGAGCAATGTAAATTAAATAAACCGAACCAATAAAGTGGTTTAAAACCTTTACCTTATTGGAAGTATTTAGGGATGTGAATGAATTAGGATATTGGTTTTCCTGTCCACCCCAGTCTTTCCAAAGACTGCCAGCAGGGGATACACCTTCAAGAATGTAAATGAATGCCAACCTAATGAGAACCCATTAATATTATTAAATTACCCAGAAAACACTATTCATCACTGTAAACTCATTTAGCAGAGAAGAAACTCAACCGAATTACTGTAGGGTCCTTGGCAGTTACCCAATAACCATGATGAATAAGGCTAGTTCCTGACAGCTTATTGACACTGATGCTGCTCTCAGGAACTCCCCAGCACCCCATCCTCAAATTGGACTTCAGGAAGATTGTTGCATCTTGAGAAAAGTGGAACGGAGAGAGGAGATCCACTTCCAAGATGATGGAGAGAAATGGGCATCCCTTTGCCCTTTCTATTCTGCCAAGTAGTCCCTCATCACCTTTGCCCAGCAGGTCTAACCCTACCCACCACCCTCTTCCTTCAGACCGCTGGAGGCTGTGGGATACCGAGTGAGGAGCACAGCCATCCAGCTTCATCCATCAGCTGCAGCCCAGATGATGAATTAGCACAGATGCAGCAGACTGATTAGCATAACTCATAAAAACCAGTGAACTCACTGAGCAGGGCAGGGAGAGGAACCCACAAGGGAGAAAGAGAAACCTTAAATTAAAATCAGGCTATGTAAGCATGAAGATAAAGTTCACCTTCCAGCCTGGGTGAACACCCCAGCATCAATCAACCTGCTATTCCAGCAGAAAGTATGGCATGAGAGAGAGTGAATACTGGGTTGACGTTTTTGTGTTGTTGTTTGTTTTGGGTTTTTTTTAATATTATTGTGTTCTGTAGAGTTGGTTTTGCAGGGATTGAGTTCCCCAGTGCTCCCCCTGTTGAACTGCCAACTCAGTGCGTGATATGCCTGGGACTTGTGGTCCTCCATCCTTGGTGATAGCACAATCTTTTCCAATTATACTGTGCATCTCCATCCAGGTAAGGACCAGAAGTGTTTGTTGTTGAGATACTGATTGAAATGGTGGATGATCTTCTTGGCAAGCTGTCGCTACTGCTTTGGGGAGCCCTAACAGATCAACGTAACTTACTGGGCTATTGGGTGGACATATTCCTCTTCTCCATTCAAGGTCAGGTTGGACAGGTCTCTGAGCAACCTATCTAGTTGCAGATGTCCCTGCTTGTTTCGGGGGGGTGGACTAGATGACCTTTCAAGGTTCCTTTCAACCCAAACTATTCTATGTTTCTATGATTCCAGTTTTCTAATTACTTCAAGGTTTCTTATGGCCTGTGCTTTTCAGGAAAATTGTTCTCATTGAAGACATCCTCTGTCCAGACCTAGTATGCAAGCCTTTGCTTGAACTTTTACCTATCTAAGCTAAGTCTTTTCTGAACCCTTCTTTTGCTGGAGAGATACGACTATATGATGAGGCTGACAGGATCTTATGGCTTACGTGGTGACCATCCATCCGTATTCCTAAATTGGAAGATACTTCACTGAATTCAAGAGTGAACGGCTAAAATTTGGTCTGAAATGAAATACAGGGCATGAAGTTAGAAGAAACTTGCCCAAACTTACTGTGATGATATAAAGCTGACAGTAGACAAGAGGGTGGAAATCTTTTGGATACTTCGTTCTGAAGTCTACAAAGAGAAGTGAGGATACCCTCTGAGCAAGGCAAAGGGTGATAGGAGTCCAGATCTATATTTAGCACAGTGGCAACCTTTTGCCACTCTCTTCATCTGACTTGCTCTCAATGGCATTAATGTGGCCAGTAGTTACTAGGGCAATCGCAATAGTCAAGTGTTAGGCTTGTTGACAATAATTACTCTTCCCAAAGAACCTTTGCTGCAACACTGAGTTATACCAGTGAAAAATACAGGTGCTCATTATCAGCACCGGTGTTTATTAGGCACAGTTTGATATCTGGGCAGAATTTGATTTAGCTTGGCAAGGTTTAAGAACCAGCTAGCTGAAAACGCCTGTCCAAGCTCTCCTCATTTCCAGCTTGCTAACTAATCATTACGGACTGGCGATTTTACACTGAAACACATCTGGTGACATATAGGAATGGCGTATATAATTCACAACAAACCATTTGGTCCGTTTATCTACTTAAAAGGGGCCCACAAAGAGATCACAGTTTTCTGAAGAGCTACATATTTGCCATACGCTGCCTGCCAATAACTCTTGGTTTGTAGACAGTTCGTGAGCAGTTGGCTGTGAACATTGAATGTTTTGGCCTATGCCCATTTTGGAGCGACTGTGCTGCTTTCATCTGTTCTTGGAAATGAACCCGTTCGAGGCCTGGCTAGTATTTAGGTGGGAGACTGCTTAGGAATACTGGATGCTTTACTAACAAGCCAAAGAAATTGAGGTAAGCAGCAGAAACCAAATCAGAAAGCAAGCACCTAAGCTGTGTTGATGAATGGGAATAGAATAAATCAGAATCACGTTTCTCTTCATTAATGCTCCAACCTCCAGAATCATTCTGTTCCCAGCCTGCCAGCCTTAGCGTTATATATTGTTACAGGGCAATGTTCTGGGTGGAGATTAGCTAGTTAAGGGAAAAAAGAGGCTTAAAATGCTAATTTTGGCATTATTTAATAATGCCATAATAGTAATGATGCTGCTATAATTTTTGGCTTTATGTGATTTTCTCTGAGATCATGTTAACATAAACCAACTCATGCACAGATATTATATGACAGTCCTTAATATTTGTGCTGCTATCAAAAATACCTATATATGACTCTCTTCACCTAGTTGTCTGAACACATCCACTACCTTTTGAGTGACCATCTGGGACATCTTCAAGGTGATGTTCCTAAGTAATGTTGAGCACTCAGACTGAAAAATAAATCAGGCATTGCATCCAGTATCTGCAATAAACAACAAGCTGAGGAGATCTAACTTAGGTTTGAGTGAATATCAATTTTTTAAAAGGTTTGCAAGCGGAATGACAGGTGTGGAAACATACACCACCTCAGATCAAAGACGTCCAGGTCAGCACAAGCTCCCTGAGACAAAATGGGAATAAAAGTCAATGGGACCTAGGAAAGGACGGGGGCACACACACACACACACACACCCCTTGTATATTAGTACCCAATTTTTGTCTGGAAGGCTTTTTTGCTTGTTTGGAGGTGTCTAACACAGATGTATCTTGATGCTGATGTAACCGGGGTGTTCTCATTGTCTTTGTAATGGCTGAATATAGCTAATTAGGTAAAGATTCACAGATTCAAGCAAGCCTTAGAAGAAAAGATAAGAGAATAGGGTTATTAGGTCACTTTTTTTGAACTTTTTCTTAAATTTTACTGGTTCCTCCTGTAGCAAGACCAATAGCATATGTTTACTGAAAGCAACCTGCCTGAGAAAGCAAATACATTTGCTCTGAAAACATCAGGAGATGAGATTCGTCTTCTTCCCTGGATAGTTTGTTTCAGTGATTAATCACCATTAATAATGTGTGCTGTGCCTTTCCTCTAATTTGGATTTCTCTACCTTCGGCTTTCTGCTTCTGGTATTTGTTTTGCCTTCCTCTGCTAGATTAAAGAAACTTGAGCACCCACAATTTCCTCTGATGCAGGTACGTCTATGCCATTACCTGGGCACCGCATTTTTTTGATAAACAGCATGACCTCTTTATGTCTCACTTAATAAAGAGTCTTTCTCTATATCTTGACTTATAGTGCTGTATTTTCCGGAACCTCCAATGACCTTTTGAAAAGGATAGACAACAAAGTGACGCAAATTCAGCAGTACCAGTGTGACCGACTCTGTCTGTAAATACAGCATTGCTTTTCTTTCCCACTCACTTCTCCATTGGTCATCCAGCCAAAGGCTGCTCTTGCCACCACATTGTGTTGGGAGTCATGGGTAAATGCCATTCAGCTCCCGAAACCCTGCTCGCAGCCCCCATTGGGCTAGAAAACCACTTTCTGCTCTGTAAGCACAGCCCGTGCTCCTTGTTCTTGGCGTTTGGTTGGGTGCAGCTGCATTTGACTGGAATGGGCACAGCTGAGTGACAGGTCCAGGCTGCCCTATAGGACCGCTCCAGCCTCATCACCCATCACTGCTTCCCAGCTTACTGTTGTCTGCAAATTTGATCATATTTAATTTTATATTTATTTTCAGGCTGCTGCTGCTGAAAATACAGGATCAGTAAAGGTCTAAGACCGATCCCTGCAGAATCTTCTTGGAAGGAGGTCTATCAAACAATAATTTCCCGTTTTCTGTCAGTCAGTCATCTTATAATCCATTTAACATGGAAATGATATCATTTGGGTCTGGTTTTTAATGTCAATGTCATCCATCACTTGAGTCTTCATCCATAGAGATATTAAAAACCTGACGGGACATGGTCCACAATGACTTGCTCTGGCTGACCCTGCTTGAGTGAGTGGTTAAATTAGATGATCTAAGGGGTCCTTTCCAACTTCAATAACTCTGATTCTGTGATCACTAAGCCAAATTCCTTAAAGATGTCTCTATTACCTCCCAAATAAGTTGTAGCAAACACCCCAAAAGAATGAAATCAGCCTGAGTTTTTTTGCAGTGCTTCTTTCCCACAAACCCATGTTGACTGACACTAGTTATATGCCTGTCCTTCTGTTCTTTACCAACTAACAGCTATATTTCAATGTTATGTTTGAGATTGATGTCGGGTTAAGCAGTTTATGATTTCAGGTTTCCCTTTTAGGGTGTGAGAGTAGCCATAACTCTTACTGAGCCTTCTGAAATGTCTCTGGGCTTCCAAGGTGTTTGAACGCTTAACATTACCAAGGCTGAAAATCTCAACAACTGTTGATACCTCCTAATATAGAACAGAAATGCTTATTCAGTGCTTAGCCTTCTTCTATAATGCCATTAGTTGGAGATGGTTAAATTGTTGGCCTTTGGCATTCTTGACTTCATTCTTATTCTGGTATATTTAAAAACCTTTCTTCCATAACCTTTAATTCCTGCCAACTTGGGATTTCCCCACCTTATTTATTCTTTCTGAAATTTTTAATCGTCCTTTTCTGTTTGCCCTCTGGGATCTGGGATTTATAAATAAATAAAGGCCAAGTAAAGTAATTTTTTTAAAAAAAAAAAAAAAGAGTAGATGAAAAGGCCAAGTGCAAGGTCCTGCACCTGGGTCAGAGCAATCCCTGATATCAATAGAGCAACCTAGTCTAGTGGAAGCTGTCCCTGCTCATGTCAAGGAGGTTGGACTAGATGATCTTTAAAGGTCCCTTCCAACCCAAACCATACTGTGATTCTATGAAAAATACATGAATGTATATTTTTTCATCTGTATGAAAAAAAGACATGTATACACAGAAGAAGTAAGGAGGCAATTAGACATAATATTTCACACAGACACAAAGATAACTTGCCTATATATAGATATTTCTACTTGATGTTTTCACTTTGTCACAAAATTATAATGGCTTTTTAGTCAAAGTTATCCTCTGCCTTGATTGTGGATGCTTGGCTTTTGGCCACCTAATAAATTATTCCTAAAAGACTCTCGGTTTTCATTCACAATTTCCTGTCTACACTTATGTCAATTTCTCTCAAAATTTTTCTCAGCTTGGAGAAATTAGCCCTTTTAGCGTACAAAGCACATATTTCGTGTTTGAGACTGTCCTTTCTATGCCCATAATAAATGTAATCACCACAGGGAAAGTTATACCAAGAAGGAAGAAGAAAATTATATGTCTACAGCATGGATTTTTTTCAACTTTGGATGGAATTTTCAAAAGTTTCTAAATTACCTGGAAGAAATTATCATAGATTTGTTGCAGCGAGAGGTGCAGCACAGTTAAAATACCTAAAATTGTATGGCAAGGCTGTTTTGGTGTTTTGCTCTGCTAAGTGTAACTGATTGCTAAAAATTAAGTTCAGATTTTAGTGGGTTTTAAGGAAAGCACAACTGGAATGTATTTGTCATGTTCAGATTCTCAAAATCAGGAAACCTGCTGTTTTCTGATGTTTGGGAAGTGCTACAGTATGCAAGAAATCACCGGGAGAGGAAAGGTGAAAATAGAGTCAAATTAAGTTCTGAACACTAAATAACATTTTTGCGGTGCCCAAGTCCCATCACCTCTCATTGCGACCTGGCATTCAAAAAATCTTGCAAAAAAGTCAAGCTTGTTGCCAATGTGTTCAGGTGTCAGCTGGGATTTTCAGTGTAAGAGTTACTCGCAGAGCTTGTTCTGCTTTTCTGTTTGCTGACAAAGAGCTCTGGACAAAGTCTCTTGTTTGAACTGACAAAATACTCAGCAGCGTATGCAAATGAGCCATTATCATATTATTAATATTTTCCTCAAGGTCATTTATATGGAAATTACTCATGCAGAATATCTGCAAATTACAGTGAAGATGAGTCTCTGAAGCCTTCTGTGTCTTCCCTCATTCCCCAAAATTTGATAGCCACACAGCACACACCAATGACCACTGGAAAAGCAAGCAGCCCATTGGCTCTGACTGTCAAAAAGTTGGTGGCCTTTTCATTCCTGTAGCTCTAAATGACATCTTGGCAATATCAGGAGATTTGAGCTATAAGCCTATGAAAGGCTGAGAGACCTGGGGCTGTTCATCCTGGAGAAGAGAAGACTGAGAGTGGACCTCATCAACTCTTACCAATATTTAAAGAGCAGGTGGCAAGAGGATGGGGTCAAACTCTTTTCAGTGCTGCCCAGTGACAGGACACGGGGCAACAGGCACAAAATGGAACATGGGAAATCCCATCTCAACTTCTTTACTTTGAGGGTGGGAGAGCCCTGGAACAGGCTGCCCAGAGAGGGTGTGGAGTCTCCTTCCTTCTCTGGAGATCTTCCAAACCCACCTGGATGCGTTCCTGTCCAACCTGCTCTAAGTGACCCTGCTTTGGCAAGGGGGTTGGACTAGATGATCTCCAGAGGACCCTTCCAAACCCATATCATTCTGTGATTCTGTGATAAGCTGGAGTTGAATAAAGTAGTACTCTTCCTGTGGGGATGGAGTTCCATTTGGATTGAAGGCTACTCCTGCCACGTGGGGTAGTGCTATGATGGGGTAATGCCCACCTCAAACCCAGAAAACTCATGCCCCAGATGGAGAGAAGCCACCACAGCAACCAAGTCATCATCTAGGCTAGACTTATACTTTTAGCCAACTAAGAGCTATACCATTTGTTAAGACAGTCGAGTAGATAACTTCAATGCCTATTAGAGGTTGAATGATATCTCTGTAGGGTGATTCATCCCACCATAAACTGCGAGGGGGATCAGTGTGGGGAGAGAGGAAGATGAATCACCTCTATAGGTGCTGATCTTGTTCTGTTGAGTGAAGAAGGAGCCAAGACCAGCCAGCTTAGTGGGTGCCCACTTCATAGGTAGGTGTGATGAAGCCAAGCCTAATCGCAGGTTGTCTGCAGGTAGCTGACACCTCTGTTATTAAATTGGTCACAGCTCACCCAACTGCTGGGCATAATGGGTTGTGGACAACATGAAAGATTCAGTGTGTTATTTTTAGAGCCGACCACTGGTTACTCCCTTAAAATGGAAAAAAGGCAATTTTAACACCCACAAAATTTCCCATGTCTCTTGTCATGATGATACATCTCCTTCTTTGGTGTTGTGTTGAACTGTAGTTGGGGTTTGTTTCAATAGTTGTGCTGTCCGTCCTGACAAAGTACTGTATTATTTCCATCCCCCAAATTAACTTCTGCTCCCTCGTGATTCTTGAGAATCATTTTTTTTCCCTCAGAGTGAATCTGATTCCACTTGCATGGCAGTGAAAGGGAGACAGAGTCCATTGCCCAGTATTATCCAAACACATCACAGAGCTGTGTAACACAGGCTTTACTGTTATGAACCATCTCCTCTACCTCTTCCTCTTTCTAAAAATCAGTGTGAGCCTTTTCCTTCTCACTGACCACCTCCTTTCACCCCTGTTGGAAAGCCTCTTTTCTCTCTCTTCATTTAGTTACCGAGCATTTTCATAGGAAATCACTATTCTCCACAGACCAGACTTCAGTCCATGCTCCAGTCACCTCCTCTTTGGTTTACTGCTAATAGCTTGCACTACCAACTAGTTTATTTTCCTAGACTTTCTCCACTCTTTGTGGCTGATGGGGTTTTTAATTCTCCAGCTAATCAGCCTCTTCCAAATCTAAGCTCTGGCTTCCTCCTTCACTCGCAGAATGTTTGAGGTGTAAAAGGACTTCTGCAGGTCATCTGCTCCAACCCCCCTGCTAAAGCGTTGTATGTATTTTGGAGCCATAACACGTGTATGGTGTCCCTTGAAGAATCCAAATCTCTTAAATTGCCTCCAGTCTTGCCAAAAAGAAAGCTGGTTGTTTACATGAACTGAGGATAACATTGCCCTGTGAACACAGTGCCGAGGCACTGTTTGGCGTGAACCTTCTCATCCTGGAGGAGATGCCTACAATACGTCATCTAATACCTTAAAAATAGTTTCTCTATGTTGGTATAGAGTGGTCTTATGTCTTGCATGGTAGGCACAGCTTGTGAGCTATGGGGTCATACCTCCATGATAAGTAGTAAAGTGTCTGAATGTAAAGGCTTTTTTATAGGATCACCAATGCAATATTTACCAGTTTGCATTTTTCTGCCTTCATACAACAGCATCTTTTGTTGGTTGTGGGGAGGACTTCCTAAATAAAACTCCCTCCCTTCCACCTAGCATTATGGAAAGGCTGAAATAATTAGATTTTTTCAATATCTGTTTAGGTTTCCTCACAGGTAAGGACCCCTGTTTAAGGTAAAGCTTCCTATGGTCTCATGTTCCGAGCTTTGCTGCTTGAGCCTTCTGCTGGTGACATCTCTGATCTGAATGCATTAAGATCACTTCTCCCCAGATGCTTGCTGGCTTCTGTTTTATTTAGTGCGCCTGGATGGTTTTCTAGGACTACATCCAAGGTAGTCTCTGACCTTGCTGGTCCTTTAGTTAGCTGCAGTGTACGCAGAGCCCTCCAGAAAGATGTGGTCAGTTCCACAAGCCTTCCTGCAGGACGTGTCAGGTGCACTAAATTTCCCCACGCCCACTCCTTTTGACAGGATACACGTCCAGGGATGCGAAAGTGACACATTTTTCACAGATGCCTGTGTAAGGCCAAGATTAGGTTCTCACATTCATAAAATCACCACAGCCTACCCTCAGGGAGGCAAGGAACTCATTTATTTTGCCTTTCCTTATCCTTATTTCATCTGATCTCTCCTCTTCATCCGAGACAGTAATGTGAATTTCAGCCATGGCTTCCATCCTGGGAATCTCAAAGTACCATGCCAACATGAGTGACTTCAGCCTCCTACCACTTCAGCAAGGGTTGTTATTTTCAAGTCTCTCTTGTCTGTATTTCTGGGCTTGCTTGGAGAGCAATACTCTTCTCCACATTGAGGGATAAGCCATATATTTTTAAGAAGAAAGACTCATGGGCTTGAAAAAAAAAAATAAATAGCCACAGTGGAGGGAGGAGATACCTCAGCTAAGATTAAAAGTGCCGATCCAGTTACTGACAGCAGTGCAGAAGCACAAACTCTGCCGGAGCTCATTATACCTGTGCCTAAAGCCTTACAAATTGGGCATGGGGCAATTCGCTCTGCATTTTTGCTGGGTGGGTCGTTGCACGAGAACTAAGAACAGTCTCTGGGAAGGAGAACCGGAGGCTTCCCTGGCAGGTGGATACTTCCCAGTAGTCTCAGAACTTTGGAGGGCTTTTTATGTGAAACCATGCAAAAAAAGACTGTTCCTCTGCCAGTTTGTTTTGTGGTGAGAGTGGATGCCGCATGGACCCATAGTCTGTGCTAGATGTTGATTGTCACTGAGGAGTTGTAATACATGGCATCACAGGATCTGCCTCCCTTTCTGGACACTAAAGGAGAATTCCACAGAAAAGGCCCAGGAGGAAATGAGTAATACTGTGAATACATTAGAGTTTCAATTGACTAATATACCAAGCTGCACATTGCTTGATGGGAATAAAGAGAAGTATTTCAGACTTTCTTTTCTGAAATTGCCAGCGAGTGTCTGCACTGGAAGTGTAAGGGGTCAAGTGGGAAAAAAAGATAAAAAGGAGGCAATCTTGAGATTACTCTGCACTTGGGCCAGAATTAGGTATATTTCCTTATTTTCAAGCTGAAAAGAGGTCAATAATGTGTTAATGATTTTGTATGTGTAATGAGTGAATATGGCATTGAGAAGCTCTATCAGAAGTCATCTGCATAAATGGGTTCACTGCTGAAGTATGACACCTTTAATTTTCTCTTGATGATTTTCACCTGTGACCCTTCATCATCTTGACTGTAACTGGCATGACACAACACAAGCTATACCTGCTGTTTCTTTCCCTTTAGATCAAGTGTAGGTTTTGTGATGGCAGCAAGAGCAATGAGGACTGAAATGAGATCACTGCGGTGGCTGAAGGGCGTTTGCTGCTGGAGACCCAACAAAATCTTTTTCCCCTGCCAGGAGAGGAGGTTCCCTCCATGCAAGGCATTTCTCTGCTTGTGTCACTTTCCTGCCTGTAAGTTGCTGTGTAATTACACCATTGCGGGAAGTATTCATTAAAAAGCTGGAACCATTAGCAGAGGCACGGTAGCCTCC